>NW_027362761.1:307853981-308527546 GCF_046119375.1 Phyllobates terribilis
ACCGAATATCACGGGTGCTCAAGTGACATGCTCGAGTCTCCGCCCCGCATGTTTTGTGGCTGTTAGACAGCTAAACAAACATGCTGGTATTACCTGCCATACAAAACTAATGACGACATATTCAATATGATGACCTAATGTTATCAAATTCTGAGTCGTACCTCTGGGTTCAAATTGCACACTATACCCCTGAATAAAATCCTTAAGGGGTCTAGTTTCCAAAATGGGGTCACTTGTGGGGGGTTTCCACTGTTTAGGCACATCAGGGGCTCTTCAAACGCGACATGGCGTCTGCTCTCGATTCCAACTATTTTTGCGTGCTTCCCTTCCGAGCCCTGCCGTGTGCTCAAATATTGTAGTAGTTTTCCTCCACATATGGGGTATCAGCGTACTAAGGAGAAATTGCACAACAAATTTTGGGATTTATTTTTTCCTGTTACCCTTGTGAAAGTTAAAAAAATTTGGGGCTAAAGTAATTTTTTTATCCTTCCACATTCCAATAATTCCGGTGAAGTACCTGAAGAGTTAATAAACTTTTTGAATGTGGTTTTAAGCACCTTGAGGGGTGCAGTTTTTAGAATGGTGTCACTTTTGGGTATTTTCTATCATATAGGCCCCTCAAAGTCACTTCAAATGTGATGTGGTCCCTAAAAAAATGATTTTGTAAATTTTGTTGAAAAAAAATAGAAATCGCTGCTCAACTTTGAACCCTTATAACTCCCCCCCCCCCCAAAAAAAAATGTTTCAAAAATGATGCTGACGTAAAGTAGACATATGGGGAATTTTATTTATTAATTATTTTGTTTGGTATAGCTAGCTGATTTAAGGGCATAAAAATTTAAAGTTTTAAAATTGGAAAATTTTCAAATTTTTTGTCAAATTTTTGATTTTTTCATAAATATACGCAAATAATATCGGCCAAATTTTACCACTAACATGAAATACAATATATCACAAAAAAACAATCTCAGAATCACTGGGATAAGTTGAAGCCTTCCAGAGTTATTACCGCATAAAGTGACATTGGTCAGAATTGGAAAATCTGGCCTGGTCATACAGGTGAAAATTAGCTCCGTCATTATGGGGTTAAATCACTTCAGGTTTCCAAAAATGCGAAGTAGCTATAAGTAAGAAGGGAAAAAAAAAAAACACACAAAAGATGTTTGGAGCGTTTTGTGACCATTTCCAAATTACTAAATGCTTGCGTTTTACTCATTGCTTAGTGGACTTTAAAAAAAAACACTCGCAAATTGTTCCAAATATGCTGCAAAAAAACACTGAAAAGACATCAGACAAAAAAAATGTAAGAAATCTAAAATAAAAAACATTTACAAACTGATTTAAGAGACGACTGAAAAAAGGAGCAAAAAGACGCTTCAAGAAAAAAAACTTTGTCGGTTTCTCCTGGAAATAAGTTTGAACCAAGATCATCACTGCATTTCCGTCAGTATTTTGGCATGACTTTCTCTGTCACTTTTTGATTTGAAACAAATTCATCGAACATATGCATACATGATGCGTCAGCACATTGCGATTAATGACTACATGAACTCCAATATTTCTGTAAACATTAAAAAAGTAATGTACTTAGCGTTTTTTGATTAAAGGGCGCAAAAGCATCCAACCTTGTCAAGGTGTACCTCAATATGATGGTCCCTGTCACTTATGTCCTACCTCTCCATGTGCCAAGACAGGCCTTATCTGAATGGGGAGTGAAAGGAAACCTGGCATAGCTCGCAATTAAAACCTTGTGGTCTAGGAAGGATGTGTAGATAAGGGTGCTGAGCACTGGATGGGTCACAGCCTCCAAAGTATATTACAAAAAAATAAGGTCCGCACATCTTTAGTATTAAATGAATGTACTGGTGCACAAATATGCTACGTGGCCAATATACAAACATATGTATACACGATGCATCGGCACACTGCGATTAATGAATATGTGAATTCCACTATTGGTGTAAACATTAAACATATAAAGTTCTTAGTTACCGCTTTTCGTTTTGTTTTTTTTTTATCAGAGAGCGCAAAAGGCATCCAACCACGTCAAGGTGTATGTACACACATGCCTAAGTTCAGATAGGGGCGAGACCGGTTACATGAATTCGTTGGAATCCTGGGGGAACCGTTACTCAGGGCGACCATAAGCTGCAGCTTCTCTCAGGCACACGAAAGATTCAGTTGCTGACCAGACACATCTGACAAGAGACTTCATAAACGATAGAACAGTAACATTTAACGAGGCACGGCTAGTGCAATGCAAATGTCTCTTTGAGCAACAGGCTCCAGTAATAACAGTACAGTCTCCTTTGTAGCACAGCAGTACACAGTCTATTACCCGGTAGCACAGTACAGCACAGTTTTAATGCATACACAACCACAGGCTTTTCCTTCGCAAGGACTCAATAGTACACAGCATTTTTTATCCTGCATGGAGATGGAGGGGGGGGGGGGGGAGGGTGTGATGAGGGATGTTACGCTCGCGCCCGGACTGACTGGCGTGAGCGTGATTAGTGATCCCACTGTACCATGAATCGAGGAGTGCCTGGAGGGGAGTAACTAAGTATCAACCCGATCCGACCAAGGTCGCACAGCGGCTCAGTCGACTCCGTGAACCAGGGAGGAACCGAGCAGAGGGATCAGGTGCTACTCCAGGTCAGACCCCGGTCACAGCTGTTGACCCACACCGTGGAATGCAGGAACAGGCAGGTTAGCTGGTATACAGACAGGTGGGTACTGGCAGGCACGGCTGGTATGACAGAAGGTGGGTACTTAGCAGGCACAGCTGGTATGAAGGCAGGTGGGTACTGGCAGGCACGGATGGTATGCAGACAGGCGGGTGCTGGCAGACACGGCTGGAATGCAGACAGGCAGATACTGGCAGGTATGAACGCAGGCTGGATAGGGACCAGTACAGACTGGGATACAGGAACAGAGCCGCAGGTGCGGTGGACTAGCAGAGCAAAACCGCAGGAGCGGTAAACAAGCAGAGCGGAGCAAAACCGCAGGAGCGGTGAACAAGCAGAGCGGAGCAAAACCGCAGGTGCGGTGAACAAGCAGAGTGGAGCAAAACCGCAGGTGCGGTGAACAAGCAGAGCGGAGCAAAACCGCAGGTGCGGTGAACAAGCAGAGCGGAGCAAAACCGCAGGTGCGGTGAGCAAGCAGAGCAGAACAGAACCGCAGGTGCAGTAAACAAGCGGAACAAAGCGGAACCGCCGGAGTGGTGAACAAGCAGAGCAGAACAGAACCGCAGGTGCGGTAAACAAGCGGAGCAGAGCAGAACTGCTGGAGCGGTGAACGAGCAGAGCAGAACAGAAACGCAGGTACGGTAAACAAGCGGAGCAGAGCGGAACCGCCGGAGCGGTGAACAAGCAGAGCAGAGCAGAGTAGAAAGTGAAGGCAGACAGGACAAGGCTCTGTTCACATGGAATAGACTGGAAAATACAGGAAGATGGTTAGAATACAGGAGGTAGATACGGAGGCCGGGAAAGGGGACAAGCAGAACCAGATACACACAAGGTACTTACAATGAAGTAGCGAGTGGACACAAAACTCAAACAGAAGTACAGAGACAACGAGTTGGAGTTAGGTGCAGGTTCAGACACTGCAGGAAAAGGGAAGGCACGGACATAGAGAAAAACAAGTAACGGGCTAGGACACTGTTCAGACAGGAACTGAACCGGGAACAAGATACAGGAATGAGCCTGGGAACTCAGCAACCAAGGGTGGCGGAAACAGACTAGAAGTCAGAGATACAGGTAGCGGCCCTGGGTACTCAGCCCCCAGGGTGGCAGAACAGACTAGATACAGGACAGGACCTGGCAACTCAGTTGAAAAAGACAAACAGAGTGAAAGTGTTGCTCAGGCACCTCCTACTGGGTGGAGAGGGTTTAAGTATCCAGTGACTGATAGCAATAGGCTGGGGACGCATTAGGACTGTGCACACAGTAGCTATAAGAAACAAGCAGAAAGCCGCGCCGACGCCCTAAGCAATCAGACAAGAGACATGGACAGAGCAGGTACTGGAGCAAAGAGTGCAGCATGGACTGACAGATAAGATTGCGGTCTTGCATGGTGGGAGGTGGTGCACCATGCAAGCACGCCGCCAGGGATGTTACAAGGGAGATGATCTCTATGACAGGCTTCCTTCCAGTCCTTATCTTCCTGGCCGATAATACTCCACACTGTTAGCTCAGGGAGTCTAACTGACCTTTGTTTAGCTTCCCTCCTGACCTGAATTCTGTTCCCTTGCCTTCTGTGAGATACAGATCATAAGCCACCTTTCTCTTTGGCTCTGGCCACACAGTAAACAACTTCCCCACAAACCCCCTGGGGCTCTGCTAAAACATTCCCCTTTCTTGTGACTGTGTTAACCCCTCTAGTTGCTGGATGCTTCTGGAGCACAACACTTCCTGTCTCATGTGCTTGTGTTACTTCTAATAGTTGCTGAATGCTTTTAAAGCAACAGCACTACTTCTGCATGTCACACTATGCAACAGCACTACTTCGGCATGTCACATGTACCCGAATATGGATGGTCCCTATCACTAATGTCCTACCTCTCCATGTGCAAAACAGGACCTCATCTGACTGGGGAGTGAGCAGGAAACCAGATATTTTAAACTGATTCATCAAATGTGACTTTTTTAAAAAGTTTCAAAATTTTATGCAACTCTTCCCCAGTCGTCCCTGAAATAGAATGTACACCAGGTGTTTTGGCACATATTTTTGTGACATTTTGCGAAACTTGCAACTTTTCCTGCTAAAAAGTTGAAAAATCAGTTAAAGGTAATGTGTCATGATGTTTATTTTTCTATTACTAATTCTTGATTATATAATGAATTATTTTTAATGCACAATGAAATGTCCTATTTTAGCACTTTATTATTAATTTTTTTCTGCAGCCGCTGGGGGCTGCCATTTTTATTTGCTGGTGTGTAAGTGTCTGAGCACGACACTTATATACAGCAAATATGGCAGCTCCTGGGCATAGGAGACTGCGGTTGGTGCCTGACCGCATCTCCTACACTGTGGCTGCCTGAGTTGTAAACTGGGCACACCCCTTGAGTTGCCAAATGCACAGCTGTAAGGAAGCCAGGGATCATTTTGTTGTAGCCCACAGCTGTGCTGTGAGCTACAATTTACCTGTCACCACTGACAGTGTTCAGCGATGACAGGAGATGCTGCGAGCGGTGATCAGAACGTGAAGGTGGTCGGCAGTCTGAGCTGTCCTCACTACCGTACGCACTGTTCTTACCACTCAGAGCAGTCCTGCAGCGTTGACTTTTTCCAGCGGTCAGAACGGTCGTTAGCCTGGCATTAGTAGTACAATACCAGGTTGCGGACCTCTGGTTACCGTCGCTGTTAGCGCTGCAGTGTTAGAGCACAGCAGTGTAACCATCACGCAGCTGTGTGCTGAACACTGACTGAGCTCTGCTATGTCAGTGTAAGCCGCTCAGTCAGTGTAAGCCTCATTCAGATGTCCCTATAATACAGACATCTGAATGTGGCTTTACACTGACATAGCAGAGCCGCATAACTAATTCTACCATACATAGTTTGTAAAGCCGAATAAAGACTTGCGTCCATCAAGTTCGACCTGTAAGTTCTGTAGTTGCTAAAGTTGATCCAGAGGAGGGCAAAAACCCCAAATGATTTAGCCAATCTTCACCTGAGGAAAAATTCCCTCCCGACTCTGAAACCAGCAGTCAGAATAAATCCCTGTATCAACCTACTATTTTATTCTATTTTTAAGTATATGCAGAAATCTGCCTGGTATCTAGAAAAGCATCCAGTCCCCGCTTGAACTGGTGTAGTGAATCCGACATTACCGTCTCCTCACTCAGTGAATTCCATATTCTCACTGCTCTTACCGTAAAGAACCCCTTCCTATGCTGGTGCTGAAACCTTTTCTCTTCCAGTCTTAGTGAGTGCCCTCTTGTTACCGTAATATCCCTCCTTTTGAACAAATCCCGGGCAAGGTCTCTATACTGTCCCCTAACATATTTGTACACATTTATTATGTCCCCCCTCAACCTTCTCTTTTCCAGGCTGAATAGTCCTAGTTTTGCCAACCTCTCTGGGTATTGCAGTCCCTCCATTCCCTTTATTAATTTTGTTGCCCTCCTTTGTACCTTTTCAAGCTCATTTATATCCTTTCTATATATTGGGGCCCATAACTGAGCACAGTATTCCAAGTGTGGTCTGACCAGTGCTTTGTACAGTGGAAGAACAATGTTCTCATCCTTTGCAGCTATACCTCTTCTGATACATCCCATTACCCTGTTTGCCCTTACAGCAGCGGCCTGACTTTGGGCACTCCAATTTAGTTTGCTATCAATCAAGATGCCCAAGTCCTTCTCCATCTCTGAATTCCCCAATGATTTCCCATTCAGTGAGTACTGGTGACTTCCATTTTTCCTTCCCATATGTATGACCTTACATTTCTCCTCGTTAAACCTCATTTGCCATTTAATGCTCCACCTACCCAGCTTATCCAAATCCCTCTGAAGGTCTTCACTATCCTCTTTTGTATTAATTGTTTTACATAACTTTGTGTCATCTGCAAATATTGATATTTTACTATTTATCCCGTTGACTATGTCGTTAATAAAGATATTAAATAACATTGGGCCTAGTACAGACCCCTGTGGTACCCCACTAGTGACGCTTACCCAATCTGAGTATATTCCATTTATAACCACCCTCTGCCTTCTATCCTTTAGCCAGTTAGCTACCCACTTGCAGACATTTTCCCCCAGCCCCATCATTCTCATTTTGTATACCAACCTATTATGTGGCACGCTATCGAACGCTTTTGAGAAGTCGAGATACACGACATCCACTGGTTCCCCCTGATCTACTCGAGAGCTAACCTCCTCGTAGAAGTCAATCAGGTTTGTTTGGCAGGAGCGATTCCTCATGAATCCATGTTGGTTCGGGGTTAATAGATTATTAGCGTCAAGATGCTCCATGATTGCCTCATTAATAAAGCCTTCAAAAATTTTGCCCACAACGGACGTCAGACTCACCGGCCGATAGTTTCCGGCGTCACTTTTTGCTCCCTTTTTGAATATTGGCACTACATTCGCCTGTCGCCAATCAAGTGGTACAGACCCAGTCTCAACAGAGTCCTTAAATATAAGATATAACGGTCTGTCTATCACATTACTTAGTTCCCTTAGTACCCGTGGGTGTATGCCATCAGGTCCTGGTGATTTGTTTATTTTAATGTTACTGAGGCATTTCTGTACCCCAGCTTGGGTTAGATTTGTCATACTTAGTGGAGGATTAAGCTTGTCACTTCTCATTTCGCCTGTTAGTTCTTTTTCCTTTGTGAAAGTTGACGAAAAAAATTTATTTAATAGATTAGCTTTATCCTCATCTTTCTCTATGATTTTGCCTTCATCACTTTTTATCGGTCCAATATTATTCGATTTAATCCTTTTACTATTTATATACGTAAAGAACAGTTTGGGATTTGGATTTGATCTACTTTCCCTAGCAATACGTCTCTCTGTTTCCTCCTTTGCTATTTTTATTTGTTTTTTGCAGGTTCTCGTTTTTTCCTTGTAACACATTAGTGCCTCCTTGCTGTTTTCCTGTTTTAATCTCTTGAATGCCTCTTTTTTGCTATTTAACGCCCCTTTTACGTTCTTATTCAACCATATTGGTTTCCTCTTATTTCTGGCCCTTTTATTCCCATACGGTATATACCTCTCGCACTGAGTATTCAGAATTCGTTTGAAGGTTTCCCATTTACTATTTGTATTTCCTTGATTAAGAACTTTGTCCCAGTCTATAAGTTGAAGGTTTTCTTTCAGCTGATCAAACTTCGCCCTCCTAAAGTTTAATGTTTTTGTTGTTCCCTTATTGATAACCCTACTGAAGGGCATTTTGAAATTGATAATATTATGATCGCTATTACCTAGGTGCCCCCCTATCTGTACCTCAGTTATTCTATCAGGCCTATTAGTCAATATTAAGTCCAACACTGCCTTCCCTCTCGTTGGTTCCTGCACTAGTTGGGAGAGATAATTATCCTTGATATTTGTCAAGAACCTTTTTCCTTTCTGCGATCTACAGGTTTCTGTTTCCCAGTCAATATCCGGGTAGTTGAAGTCCCCCATTACAATCACCTCATTATGTTTTGCTACTTTGTCTATTTGTCCTAATAGCAGTTTCTCATTCTCCTCTGTTATATTGGGTGGCTTATAGCAGACCCCCAGTAATATTTTATTATTATTTTTTGCCCCCTCTATCTCTACCCACATGGACTCGACCCCCTCTTCTCCCTCTCCTATATCTTCCCTTAGTCTGGGCTTTAGACGTGACTTTACATATAAGCAGACACCATGTGTGATACAGCCTGCAGAGCCGCGTTTCTAATGCCATCATGTGATACAGCCCGCAGAGCCGAGTATCTAATCCCATCATGTATGATAAAGCCTGCAGAGCTGTGTATCTAATGCCCATCATGTCTGATACTGCCAGCAGAGCCGCGTATCTAATGCCATCATGTGATACAGCCATACAGCCCAAAGTGCGGCATATCGAATCCCAGTGTGTTACACTCCGTGTATCTAATCCCAGCACATGATCTAATAGCAGCATGTGATACACTTTGCGTGTCTAATCCCAGCGTGTGAAGCAGAGATGCATATCTAATCCCAGTGCGTGATACAGCGAGCAGCACCGTCTAACAGAATTGGTGTTGCCAGCCATCCTCAATGACACTGTTCATGTCTCAGTATCACTTTGCAGTCACCAACAAAATGGCTCCTCACTGTGATCCTAAACTTTATTCTCCCTCATCCTTTTGCAAATGCCCAGAAGGGGAAGAGACATCAGACACATGTGAGCAGATCCTGCCCACATTTACTGCAGCCGTAAGGTGAGCTAGCACTACACTAGGACTAGGTTTTCATGGCAAATTCCAGCGGCTGCTCCCCCTAGTGTTTAACCCCTTTCTGACGTGGGGCATATTAATACGCATGAGTATCTGCGCCATGGGCCTATTGGACCAAATATGTATTAATACGCCCTGGCGATCGCGCCCACACAGAGGCTGTGCGGGCGTGATCGCCGCCGGGTGTTAGCTGATTGTCACAGCTGACACCCGGTACTATGTGCCAGGAGCGGCACATTAACCCCCGAAATGCTGCAATCTAAGTCAATCGCAGCATTTCCGGTGCCGGCACCGGTAAAAGCGCTCCTCTTACCTTCTATCTGGCGTCCAGCGCTGTGCATGCCGGGTCCGGATAGTAGCTATGGTGACCCGATGTCCACCAGGCATCAGCATGTTAGATAGATTGTGCTTAGTGCACAATCTGCCTAACTTGTGTGTGCAGGGGCTGCAGCCTGCACAGCTTAGGGGATGAAGCTTCATCCTTTATGCTGTGCAAGCGATCAGCCTGCAAAAAAATGAAAGTCCCATAGTGGGACAAAGTGTAAAAGTTTTAAAAAAAAGTCTCAGAAAGTAAAAAAAAAAATTGTAAAAATATTAAAAAAAAATGAAAAAATAATCAAAAAAAATATATATATACTGTACCCATAAATAAATATTATAATGAAAAAACAAAAAAACAATAAAAGTACACATATTTGGTATCGTCACGTCCGTAATGACCTGACCTATAAAACTGTCCCACTAGTTAATCCCTTTAGTGAACACAGTAAAAGAAAAAAACAAAACAAAAAAAAACTGATGCTTTATCATCATACCCCAGAGAAAAAATTGAAGAAAACACGATCAAAAAGATGAATATAAATAAAAATGGTACTGCTGAAAACGTCATCTTGTCCCACAAAAAACAAGCCACCATACAGATCCATCAGCTGAAAAATAAAAAAGTTATAGCTCTCAGAATAAAGCGATGCAAAAAAATATATTTTTTTCTATAAAATAGTTTTCATTGTGTAAAAGCGCCAAAACATAAAAAAAATATAAATGTGGTACCATTGTAAACGTACTGACCTGAAGAATAAAGCTGCCTTATCAATTTCACCACACGTGGAATGGCATAAAAAATAAAACAAAAAAAACAATTCCTGAATTGTTGTTTTTTGTTTATTCTGCCTCCCAAAAATCGGAATAGAAAGCGATCAAAAAATGTCACATGCCCGAAAATGGTACCAATAAAAACGTCAACTTGTCCCGCAAAAAACAAGCCCTTACATGACTGTCAGTCGAAATATGGAAAAATTATAGCACTCAAAATATGACGATGCAAAAACTAGTCTGCAAAAAAAGGGGTTTTTAGTGTGTGACAGCTGACAAACATAAAAACCCGATATAAATCTGGTATCGCTGTAATCGCACTGACCCGAAGAATAAAGTCGTCTAATCAATTATATCGCATGAGGAACGGCGTAAAAAATAAACGCTAGGATTTGGGATGTGCTAGAGTTAGGGATGTGCTAGGGTTAGGGTTGTGCTAGGGTTAGGGTAAGGGCTCATACCCATATGTGAGAAAAAAAACGGTCCGATTTCTGGACCAAAGAAACAGACGAGTGTCATGCGATTTTCATGAGAGGACAATGCGATTTTTCACACCTAGCATCCGTATGACAACCGTATGCAATGCTTTTTTTTCTCTTTTATTCTACAATCATTTACAGGACCATTTACAGTATTCTATGCTACAGAATGGTAATGTATCCGTAAAAATCGTATGCCATACGGATGGTCCGTATGCCGTCCGTTTTTTCTCTCACACCCACTAAATTGCATTGGTGAGTCTCGTCCGATATACACGGCAATACCCAGCATGCAGCGATTTTTTTTCTCATCCAGATTCCAGCTGAGAAAAAAATCGTAGATGAGCAGGGACTCATAAATTAACATTGGTCAGAGTGCAATCCAATTTTTATCAGATTGCACTCGTCCGTTTTTCACGCAGAGGAGTATGAGCCCTTAGGGTTGTGCTAGAGTTGTATTAGGATTAGGGTTGTATTAGGATTAGGGTTGTATTAGGATTGTGTTGGGGGTTGTGATTTTTTCAAAAGTAAAGAAAGAAAAATGACGACAATATGGCGACTAGTGTTGAGCGCAAGTGCTCGCTACTTGAGTTTGCATCGGGTGCTCGGGTATGCACCGAGTATCGCGGGTGCTTGAGTTATAAAGCCAAAAAAACACGTGGGGATTGCCTGCCATGCACGAGCGATCCCCGCATGTTTTATTTGGGTGTCTAATAACCGTGAAACATGCGGGGCGTGGACTCGAGCATGTCACTCGAGCACCCGCGATACTTGTTGCATAGCCGAGTACCCGATGCAAGCTCAAGTAACGAGCACTTGCGCTCAAGACTAGTGACAACTTATTCAATATGATGACCTAATGCTATCAAATTCTGTGTCGTACCTCTGGGTTCAAAATGTTCACTATACCCCTTGATAACATCCTTGAGGGGTCTAGTTTCCAAACTGGGGTCACTTGTGGGAGTTTCCACTTTTTAGGCACATCAGGGGCTCTCCAAACGCGACATGGCGTCCGCTCTTGATTCCAGCCAATTTTGCGTTCAAAAAGTCACACAGTGCTCCTTCCCTTCTGAACCCTGCCGTGCGCCCAAACAGTGGTTTTCCTCCACATATGGGGTGTCTGCTTACTCAAGAGAAATTGCACAACAAATTGCATGGTGCAATTTCTCCTGTTACCCTTATGAAAATGAAATATTGGGGGCTGAAAAACATTTTTGTGGGAAAAATGTGAAAATTGTATTTTTACGACTTAATGTTATAAACTTCTTTGAAGCACCTGGGGGTTCAGGGTGCTCACCGCACATCTAGATAAGTTCCCTGAGGGGTCTAGTTTACAAAATGGTGTCACTTGTGTGTGGGGGGGTCGGGGTTCCACTATTTAGACACATCAGGGGCTCCCCAAACGCGACATAGCTTCCGCTAATTATTCAAGCAAGTTTTACATTAAAAAAAGTCAAATGGCGCTCCTTTCCTTCCAAGCCCTGCCGTGCACCCAAACAGTGGTTTTCCCCCACATATGGGGTTTCAGCGTGCTCAGGAGAAATTGCAGAAGAAATTTGGGGTTTTATTATTTCTGGTTACCGTTGCGAAAATAAAAAAATTTTGGTTCCAAAATTGTGCTGATGTAGAGTAGACATGTGGGAAATGTTATTTATTAACTATTTTGTGTGACATATCTCTCTGATTTAAGGGCATGAAAATTCTAATTTTGAAAATTGCGAAATTTTCAAAATTTTCTGATTTTTTCACAAAAAAATGCCAGTCATATTGAAGAAATTTTACCACTATCATGAAGTACAATATGTCACAAAAAACAGTCTCAGAATCCGTAGAAGCGTTCCAGAGTTATTACCACATAAAGTGACAGTGGTCAGAATTGTAAAAATTGGCCTGGTCATTAACGTGCAAACCACCCTTGGGGGTAAAGGGGTTAAAAGTGGAAGATATCAAAACTTTTAAATTATTTTTCATATTTTATACCAATACAAAAGTTAATGTTATTTAATTAAAACAATATTTTATATTTCTTCAATTGCTGAAAATTTAATGACACATTCCCTATAAAGACAGAAAAAATGACAATTTTGGTCTTTTTGCAAAATTCATGAATCGCTTGTGCCATTTTGATGAAGTTGTTGCAAAAAAAGTCAGTGAAAACCACAAGTCTGGCGCCGTTCCAGCGGTGTTGGCACTCGCGGTCCCGGGGCTCTCGTGCGGTTGTTATAACATGTGGCGCCCGGCGCCCAATCACTGCTGGCGTCACCGTCCCTGGAACAGCGCCAGCATGGGAGGGGAGGATAGGTTTTTTATTTTATCAGGGCCAAACATTTAGATCAAGAAGGGGCTGTCCTAGTAGTGAACAACCCCTTTAAAAAAATGCAAATAATGAATTAGGCCCTTTGTGTGAACATAGAAAAGCAAACGCAAAATGCAACTCAGGCGTGCCCACTGTGCGTTTTTCAAGAGTTTTTCCCGTGGAATTTCCGCAGCGAAAACGCTTAAAAAACGCTTGGTAATACGTGCCCCATGGTCCCCAATGATAATCTGCATGTGCTGTGCACATGGTGCAGAAATATCCGCTGCGGATTATCATTGTGGAAAAATACGCAGCATGTCCATTAATTTTGCAGACACGCAGCGTAATCGCCGCCATTGACTTGCATTGAATCGCTTAATATCTGTGTCAGCACATTTGCACATGCGGATATTAAGCGTTTCAATGTGCGGATGGTACCCGGGTCTGGAGAAGAAGAGACTCTCCTCCAGACCCGGGTACCATAGTATCTGTAAAAAAGATAATAAGATAAAAATAAAGATTATACTCACCTTCTGATGTCCCCCGGCCTTCTCAGCGATGTGTCTGGTCTCTTGTACGGCTTGCGGTGGTGTGAGGACCTGCGGTGACGTCATTTAGTCATGTGACAGGACACGCGACCGCTGACGTCGGCGGTCGCGTGACCTGTCACATGACTCAATGACGTCATCGCAGGTCCTTCACACCACTGCAACCGATGCAACAGACCAGATGGAGCGGAGAAAATACCGGGGGCCATCGGAAGGTAAGTATAATCTTTATTTTTCACCATTCTTATTCTTTTTTTTTAACTATTAACTTGGTCACCCTATATAAATCCATGCCGGTTGCATGGATTTATATAGGGTGACCAAGTTGTCAAGCACTTTTCCAAGTGATGCTAAAATCGCTTGGAAAAGCGCTTGATAACCCGCATGCAGGAATGCATGCAAAAAAGCTTGACAAACGCTTCTACCTGGCAGGAAAAACGCATGTAAAATCGGCATGCGTTTTTCCTTCCAGGGAGAAGCGGAAAAAATATGAGGCATTTCTGCATCGTGGGCACATAGCCTTAGGGTCCGTGCCCACGATGCGTCTTTCAAGCGTTTATGCTGCGTAAACGCTTGGTAATCCGCCCCCTATGGTCCCCAATGGAATTCCGCACTTTCAATGCCCATGCTGCGGATTTTTCCGCAGCATGTCCATTAATTTTGTGTTTACGCATGCGGAATTGCCATCTCCAATGCATTAGAAAACACATGGCAATTCTGCATGTGCAAAACGCGCGAAAAACGCGTGTCAAATTCCGCACGCGTTTTTCTGGGCAAGGAGATGCAGAAATGAAGCAGAAGTTTTCTGCTTCATTTCGGCATCGTGGGCACATAGCCGTGAGAGCAAAACTTTAGACCCTGATGCGTTTTCTCTGGCAAAACCATGTTAGAAAATGGAAGCGGTCGTTTTCCCCAGCAGCTTTCACTCTATCCTTATGTACAGGGTGGGCGGCTTCCGATGCCCCCTGAGAATGAGCAGGTCACTTTTTTTAACCACTTAAGGATTTCTTAACCCCGAAGCATTTAAAAGTGACATAGGACGGAGCATGCGCACATTAATGCCGTCACACTGCTGTGCCGCTTTTCAGGCGGATTCCGCCGCTGTGTGCACATATAACCTGTTTTTTTCAGCGTTTTCTATAATGTTCTCAAAAGTGAGTGAGAAAGCAACTTCTTTATTGATAATTTGGAAAAAAAAGTCAAACTTCATAGCACAGCTCGATGGTTCCTACCGGTGCCGGGCGGCAGGCTCCATTACTATTTGACCGGTATGGCAGCTCAGCGATCACCAGACAGGCTATGGGAACGCGTTCACCTTCCTGCCCGGTACGTCCCCACACTCCCGGGCAATGACCCCGGGATCTCGGGGTGGGCACAGGAGAGGCCGCCCCTGTAGCGCCGCCCCGGCCCCTACTTCTCCGGCCTCGGGCAGGGTCGCGGCAGACAGTCACCATGTCCGGAGAGCTGGTGTGTGTGGAGCAAGTGCTGGAGAAGCACATTCCTGCCGAGGAGCTGCGGGAAGTATGGAGGCTGCTGTACGGGAGGGAGCTGAGGTCAGAGAAGGGCTGCATTAACTAGCAAACTGTCTAACTATGTAGCCGTCTGTCTGTCTCATAGTCATCTGTCGAAAATCTATCAATCATCTCTCCATTATCTATCTATCTATCAGTCATCTCTCTATTATCTATCTATCAGTCATCTCTCTATTATCTATCTATATCTATCAATCATCTCTCTATTATCTATCTATTATCTATCTATCAATCATCTCTATTATCTATCTATTATCTATCTATCAATCATCTCTCTATTATCTATCTATCATCTATCTATCAATCATCTCTCTATTATCTATCATCTATCTATTATATATATTATCTATCTGTTATCTATCATCTGTCTATCATCTCTCTATTATCTATATCTATCTATCATCTATCTTTATATTTTCTATATTATCTATTATCTATGTTATCTATCTCTCTATCATCCATCTACTATCTATCTGCAGTATTTATTTATCATCTATCATCTGTCTATCATCTCTCTATCTAACATTGACCCATTGATCACATATTGATCTATCTGACCATCTACCTCCCATTAATTCTTCTATATATCACATATTGACCTATCTGTATCGGTGATGTGCAGGATCCTCTGAGACTTGAGGGTAGTACTCATATAAAGGATCAGTGATGTGAGTCCTCGGTAGCTGATCTGTTATTTTGCAGATGTTTGGAGCTCCCCGGCCGCGCTCTGGAGTCTGCATCACAACAAGGATTTGAGTTAAAGGGATATGTGTTTGATGCTGCAGGTGAACAACTCCGAAGGCCTCGAGTAACCCGAGTGGGATTAATTCAGAATAAAATCCAGTTGCCAACTTCAAGTCCAGTGGCAGAGCAGGTATGGTAGTCCTGTACAAGTATGTGATATTACTAGCATGTGTTACATTCACCATTTATTGGACCAGCAAGCAAACAAGTTTGGCTATTTCTGTAAGTTGACAATCATGATCCACCTTTCTGGACATTAAAGGGAACTACTGGGGGGATTTCAGCCCCCAAACTTTTTATATGTACATGTAAGTTTTTCAAAGACAAGTCCAGCGATACCTTTACATGGCCAGTCCATTCCTCTGTTACTGAGAAATCAGCGTTTTACTTTATATGCAAATGAGGCTGAAGATCTGAAGCCTCTGTCACTCCAGCTCTATTTTCTGCTCAGCACCACCTCCTCGTGCATAACAGACAGATTGTTTGCCTGAAGTCACACAGCATAGAACTGTCAGCCAAGCAGGAGCAGGCGGCGCTTACCGGGGAATAGAGCTGGAGTGACAGAGGCTTCAGAACTACAGCCTTATTTGCATATCAGTTCAAATGCTGATTTTTCACTAATGGAGGAACGGACTGGCCATGTAAAGGTATTGCTGGACTTGTCTTTCAAAGAGCTACATGTGCATATAATGAGTTTAAAGGGATGAAATCCTGCTGATAGATCCTTTTAAGTCAGAGCGGGATTTGGCCACACCTTTTCATTTTACAAATTGCCCCTCTATGCTCCAAAAATAATTAAAACGAACCATAGCTACCTCCTGATTTCCCGCCGCACCATGTACCGTTGCTCCCCTTCTGGCGTGATGGGAGTATGACATCTGCTTACAGTAAGTGGCCGCAGTAGTAACGTGTAAGTCCCCGTTACTGCTGCCACTGAATGAATGGAAACCCCTTTAGCCCCCACACCTTTCTAGGTTCTGCCTCCACAGCTGACAAGTTGCACTCTGCAGCCTCTATTACAGCCCTCATCATTTGCTGCAGATTTGTAAAAGAAATGGTGAAACCACAGAAAGATCCTGATTTTGTAACAATTCTCTGATTCTGATCCAATGAAACCTTCACAAAGATGGTATTCTTCCTCATTTCTAGTAATGTCATGTGCTTCTTGTGCTTTCCCCCTGACTTCACTCTGCTGCCAATCCTGGGTTGATTTACAGGTCAGTCTGATAAAATATTGCACATGTTTGTTTGCTTTAAATTTACAGAACATTTTATGTATCTTAAGGCTGTGTGCCCACGTAGCGTTTTTCAAGCGTTTATGCTGCGGAATTTCCGCAGCGGAAACGCTTGTGAAACGCTAGGTAATCCGCACCCCATGGTCCCCAAGGGGATTCCGCATGTTCTATGCACATGCTGCGGATTTTTCCGCAGCGTTTATGCTGCGTACAAAAATCCGCAGCATGTCATTTAATTTTGCGGAAGCGCAGCGGAACTCCCGCCATTGACTTGCATTGAGACGCACAGAAACCGCGACTGTACATTTTTACAAGCGGCTTCTATGCGTCTCTATGTGCGGATGGTACCCAGTTCTGGAGGAGAGGAGACTCTCATCCAGACCTGGGTACCATTGTACCTGTAAAAAAAGAATAAAATAACAAATAAAGTTTATATTCACCTGTCCGGCGTCTTCTCTCTGAATGCCAGCAGCGCTGAAGGACCTGCGGTGACGTCACAGTCATGTGACCGCAGGCCCTTCACCGCTCTGTCTCGCGATATGCCGGCAGCCGGGAACCAGCCAGGAAGCAGCGCTGCAGCCACGCCGGGGCCTCGGGGGTGAGTATAGCTTTATTTGTTTTAATTTTTACGGTTCACACTGTATAAATCCATGCTGTTTACATGGATTTATACAGTGTGACCTAGTTGTCAAGCACTTTCCAAGTGATGCTATCGCCTGGAAAGTGCTTGTCAATCTGCATGCGGAAACGCATGTGAACCCGCATGTGGATCCGCATGTATTCTGCAGGAAAAACGCAATGCCAATCTGCATGCGTTTTTTCTGCCAGGGAGATGCAGAAATGCTGCAGAAATTTTCTGCTTCATTTCTGCATCGTGGGCACATAGCCTAAGGCTATGTGCCCACGTTGCATTTATGAAGCAGAAAATTTCTGCTGCATAAATGCAAGTCCTCTCCCGGAAAAACGCATGCGGAATTCCGCACGCGTTTATCGCGCATTTTTCGCGCGTTTATCACGCGTTTTCCACATGCGGAATTGCCTTGCGTTTTTTATGCATTGGACAAAGGCAATTCCGCTTGCGGAAACGCAAAATTAAATGACATGCTGCGGATTTTTGAACGCGGCATAAACGCTGCGGAAAAATCCGCAGCATGTGCATAGAACTTGCGGAATCCCATTGGGGAACATGGGGTGCGGATATACATGCGTTTTTCAAGCGTTTACGCTGCGGAAAATCCGCAGCATATACGCTTGAAAAATGCTACGTGGGCACACAGCCTAAGGCTAAGTTCCCACCATGAGTTTTCGATGCTGCGTGTTTTCTCTGCACAAAAAAAAGCTGCGTTCTAGGCCATGTTCACACGTTCAGTATTTGGTCAGAATTTTACCTCAGTATTTGTAAACCAAAACCAGGAGTGGGTGATAAATGCAGAAGTGGTGACGTGTTTCTATTATACTTTTCCTCTGATTGTTCCACTCCTGGTTTTGGCTTATAAATACTGATGTGAAATACTGACCAAATACTGAACGCCTTAGTGAAATCTCATGTCCTCTGTACTTTTTTTTGCTCAGCGTTAACTGACCTGCGGTGCGTGAAATCCGCAACATGTCAATTTCTCTTGCGAGTCCATTGAGTTTTATTTGTGGATTTTCTCCGTAGAATTGCATGTGGATGTGGAAATGTGGAAGATCTGCAGGTGAAAACCGCACACTAAAAACGCCTGTGATCCACACACGACTGTATCAATAAAGTTTTGTCAAAGCCAAATTCCAGGAAGTATCAAAAACAAAGCAGCTTTATTTCAAACATGACAAATCCAAAAAGAGACAAAAAAAATGCAGCATCAAAAACGTAAAAACAAAAGCCGCATTCAAAAATGCAATAAAACCAAAACACAAGTATCCTAACTTACCTAGTAGGTACAAAAAATCTGCAACATAAAAAAATCACCAAAGACTCTTAGTGGGAACATAGCCTACTAGTATGTGCAACCGAATAGAATTTGCTGTGGATTTTTCTGCTGCAAAAAACAGAGTGTTGGCAGGAAAAATACACTCGTTTTTTTTATGCGTTTTTTCCAATTCACTTGAATGGGTGAAAAACGTTGCAAAAACACTGAAAGAACTGAGCTGTGTGAGATTTTAGAAATCTCATTCTCTGCTGGTGCTGTACAATGCTGATTTTTTCCATGGCAAAAATTTGTGGAAAACGCAGCAGATAGCCTAAGGCTCGTTCACACATTGTCTATGTGCCCACATAGCAGATTTGATGCAGAGCGTTTTTGCCTCTCTCTGGCAGAAAAAAACGCATGCAGATTTACATGTGTTTTTTCTGCCAGAGAGAAGCGTTTTTTCAGCGTTTTCACATGCGTTTTTTCAAGCACTTTTCCAAGCGATTTTGAGCATCACTTGGAAAAGTGCTTGAAAAGTTGGTCACACAATATAAATCCATGCAACCGGCATGGATTTATATTGTGTGACCAACTTAGATGCTTTAAATGCTGCATCTATAGTAAAAAAAAAAAAAAAAACAAAAAAAAAAAAAAAAACTGTATATTCACCTCTCCGGCAGCCCCTGGTCTCCTCCCAGCAGCGCCCTCTCTCCTCGGCGTCCCGAGTTTTTTTTAACTTTTTAATTCTTTTTTTCACCGCGTGGTAGCCGGGATGAAAAGGAGTCGCAGTCTCCTCTTCATCCTGGGTACCACATGCACCGCGATTACGCTTCAAATTCGCGGCCATTGAATTTAATTGAAACGCAGCAAATCCACATATACCTGCGGGTTTTCTGCGTTTCAATGTTCCTCAATGGCCGCAAATTTGCAGCGTAATCACGGTAGAAATGGTCATGCTGCGTCTTGCAACGCACTGCGAATTTGGCGCGCAAATTAGCGCATCATGTGCACAGCACATCTGAATTCACATTGCTTTGCATGGCAGACGGTTTTACAAGTGTTTTCGCGGCCGGAAAAACGCCGCAAAAACACTACAAAAATGCTGCGTGGGCACATGGCCTAAGGATGCTGTACAGTCTTTGGATTTGTACTGTTTTTGGCACAGTAACTTCCTGAACTAAACATTGTTACCCTCCCATTCACACAGGGCATGCTGCAGTTTTTTGTACAGATGGTGGTGGTTATGCCATCCTGGCTTTGCAGCAGGTTTCCCAATTGACTTTGCAGTGTTGTGCAGGAGCCTCTGTCCTGCAGGATATTAATAGAGCAGCGGGTGACACCATAGATCTCGTTACACTCATAACCACCAATGCCTATATTTGTTTTGGTCAAGGTCCTGCTGAGTGCCACAGCTGAAACACTTCTGAAGCTCCCATAGACTTCCTTCTTTCCAGAAGAAAACACTTTGGAATGAAAATTAAAGGGGCTGTCCACTACTAGGACAACCTCTAATTAAATACTTAAATGCCATGTAACCACTGCAGCCAATCACCTCTCTGTAATAGGTGGCTACCTAGGACGTCCAAAGGAAGGGTGAGAACTGCAGCCTATTAGCGGCCACTGATAGGCGCAGCATAACAATGTCTTTCAAACCCTGAGAGAGCAGGAGCTATGCTGGTACAGAATTTTTATTTTAACCTGGGGATTATAGTATTTAAGAAGGGTTTGTCTGAATTGAGGATCACCCCTTTAAGTAGCTTTTTAGATACAGTACAGACCAAAAGTTTGGACACACCTTCTCATTTAAAGATTTTTCTGTATTTTCATGACTATAAAAATTGTACATTCAAACTGAAGGCATCAAAACTATGAATTAACACATGTGGAATTATATACTTAACAAAAAAGTGTGAAACAACTGAAAATATGTCTTATATTCTAGGTTCTTCAAAGTAGCCACCTTTTGCTTTGATGACTGCTTTGCACACTCTTGGCATTCTCTTTATGAGCTTCAAGAGGTAGTCACTGGAAATGGTCTTCCAACAATCTTGAAGGAGTTCCTAGAGATGCTTAGCACTTGTTGGCCCTTTTTCCTTCACTCTGCGGTCCAGCTGACCCCAAACCATCTCGATTGGGTTCAGGTCTGGTGACTGTGGAGGCCAGGTCATCTGGCGTAGCACCCCATCACTCTCACTCTTGGTCAAATAGCCCTTACACAGCCTGGAGGTGTGTTTGGGGTCATTGTCCTGTTGAAAAATAAATGATGGTCCAACTAAACGCAAACCGGATGGAATAGCATGCCGCTGCAAGATGCTGTGGTAGCCATGCTGGTTCAGTATTACTTCAATTTTGAATAAATCCCCAACAGTGTCACCAGCAAAGCACCCCCACACCATCACACCTCCTCCTCCATGCTTCACGGTGGGAACCAGGCATGTAGAGTCCATCCGTTCACCTTTTCTGCGTCGCACAAAGACACAGTGGTTGGAACCGAAGATCTCAAATTTGGAATCATCAGACAAAAGCACAGATTTCCACTGGTCTAATGTCCATTCCTTGTGTTCTTTAGCCCAAACAAGTCTCTTCTGCTTGTTGCCTGTCCTTAGCAGTGGTTTCCTAGCAGCTATTTTACCATGAAGGCCTGCTGCACAAAGTCTCCTCTTAACAGTTGTTGTAGAGATGTGTCTGCTGCTAGAACTCTGTGTGGCATTGACCTGGTCTCTAATCTGAGCTACTGTTAACCTGCGATTTCTGAGGCTGGTGACTCGGATAAACTTATCCTCAGAAGCAGAGGTGACTCTTGTCCTTCCTTTCCTGGGGCGGTCCTCATGTGAGTCAGTTTCTTTGTAGCGCTGGATTGTTTTTGCAACTGCACTTGGGGATACTTTCAAAGTTTGCCCAATTTTTCGGACTGACTTTCGTAATGATGGGCAGGCACTCGTTTTTCTTTACTTAGCTGCTTTTTTCTTGCCATAATACAAATTCTAACAGTCTATTCAGTAGGACTATCAGCTGTGTATCCACCAGACTTCTGCACAACACAACTGATGGTCCCAACCCCATTTAAAAGGCAAGAAATCCCACTTATTAAACCTGACAGGGCATACCTGTCAAGTGAAAACCATTTCCGGTGACTACCTTTTGAAGCTCATCAAGAGAATGCCAAGAGTGTGCAAAGCAGTCATCAAAGCAAAAGGAGGCTACTTTGAAGAACCTAGAATATAAGACATATTTTCAGTTGTTTCACACTTTTTTGTTAAGTATATAATTCCACATGTGTTAATTCATAGTTTTGATGCCTTCAGTGTGAATGTACAATTTTCAAAGTCATGGAAATACAGAAAAATCTTTAAATGAGAAGGTGTGTCCAAACTTTTGGTCTGTACTGTACATTACATTATTTATCCTGTACTAATCCTAATACATAATGTGCTATAGCCAATTCTCATACGTAGTTGCTTTCACAATTCTGCAGGTTTCTGAGCTCACATCTTCCAGCATGTCCTGCTTGTTCTGCTCAGGTCTTGCACTAGTGCAGTTGTCTGATTTAGTTACAAGTAAGGGTGTATTCACACACAGCTGATTTGTTACAGAAAGTTTGGATGGAAAATCTGATACTTATGAATATACCCTAATAGCTGATTTGTCAGGCGTGGGTCTGTTGACAAGTTGTTGGCATCATCCAGCAATAACCACAAGAATTATAAAAGCAGCGCTGGGCTATAAAACTGGTTATAAAGATAAGCTGAATTTAACTTCTATGTAGACATAAATGATGGACGTGTGCCTCAATATGATGCATCAGTGAAAGAAGAGAAGGTAGACCACTAGTGACTGAATCAGGCAAGAATGCAACCGGTTTCCCTTTTGCCATAGACTTCACATATTAGGCAACTTCCTATAGACGTTAGACTAAATTACTGTATCTTGTAAATGGTGTAAGGGCTCACTCACATTAGCGTATAACTCGGACGAGTGCTGTTAGATGTTTTATTGGATAACCCTCTGCCCAATGTTACACTATGGGGCAGTGCAGATCTGCCAAATCGGCATGAGAAAAAAATCGCAGCATGCAGCGAGTGGCTTAGTAGATCGGAGCATGCGCACCCATTCAAGTCCATGGGTGTGTGTGAAGCATCGGACTGCATTCAGATTTCATCCGAGTGCAGTCTGATTTCCGTGGACAAAACAATGGCGACGATGGAGAAATTAAATTCCCCTTCTTCTCCACACCCTTGATATGATTCTCTCATGCGAGAGAATCGGATCACACGAAGATGACACTCGGATCAAACTCTGACAGAGTGTGATCCGAGTGACAGTGAAGCAAAGGTAAAACTGGAGAGACAAAAGCACAAAATAGGGTCTCAACAGGTAACAAAGTGGTGAAAATTATTACAGGTACTAAACAGAAGAGCAGCTGACCGGCACCAGCTCTGCCTTCAGCCTTTTCCAGCACAGTCCTGAGTCCTTGGCTAATCCACTGCGGGTGGTGCTGCATCAACTGAAATAGATAATAATGAGGCACACATCAGAGAATAGAAAAGATCGCACTCACCACGGGATGCCTTGTGAATGATCCTTTATTTCAGATCTGGCGTGTAAACATAGGCGCAGGTACATTGGTGCGGGGGTGAGAAGGGAGGACGACGGCCGTTTTGCGCGTATGGGGTACGCTCACCTGATAGGGTTGTGAAAGTCACAACTCCTATAGAAGCATGCAAGGGCTGCTGCAGGACCACAAATGGAATACTATACAATGAATGAAGAATGCAGTGGTTCAGAACCGCTCTGCCCAAGGTTCAAAAGTACAATCGCACACAGAGGATATCACAAATCATTGTTGTATGATCTTGATGAAGAGGTTTGAAAACCTTGAAACGCGTTGACATAATAAACCGCATTCATGCTTCACCTCTGTGTGTGATTGTACTTTTGAACCTCGGGCAGCGCGGACTCTGAACCACTGCATTCCTCATTCATTGTACCGAGTCACAGTAGCATAATCGGCCCAATTCTCTCAGAAGAGAATCATTGCTTGTGTGAGCCACCCCTCATACTGTTGCCATTACTTGACTGCTACATATAAGTGTACTGGTGTCTTATACTTGTTTCTACAGGTAAATGCCCTGCACAGGCGCATTGCGGAGATTGTGGAAGTGGCGGCTATATGCGATGTGAATATTGTGTGTTTTCAGGAGGCATGGAGTAAGTATCGAACATTGGCAGCTTGCATAATAAAACCAGTGGAATGATATATCCTGTGTACCTGTGTCCTGCTATTCATGAGGGATGTGAACCAGTGAACTAATTCAGAATGTATTAATTAACCACCGTAAAGCTTAGTTTTTGCATTCTGAGAAAAAAGCAGTGAAAGATAACTTCTAGTGAGCGATCTGTGCTCTGCCGTTTACAGGTATTTGTATGTCAAGTGAATGTGTAACGTGACACTATTATGTAACAAGGTAAACTTACTGTGAGCTGTGCAAGGGGTCAAGGACAGGCATAACTTAGATGTGTGCATGAAACAGATTGGAAGCTACTGGATATAAAGTGAACCTGTCAGCACGATTTTGTAATGTAAGGTAAAAACATGACTGTAATGGCACTGGAATACTGACTACATGGATACCTTTGGTGAAGAAATCCACTTTGTGGTTCTTCTTTAATCACCATCTGAAGTTTTCTGCTAATCAGATTTGGGTGCACAGGGGCCGGACTGTACACTGTCGGTCTAAGAATGACAGCTCACCACTGAGATTTCAGACAGAGGAGGCAGCTCATTCACAGACAGGAGGCAGGTGGAAGGGCCGGGAATCACAGACCGGAGGCAGGCGGAGGGGCCGGGGAATCACAGACCGGAGGCAGGCAGAGGGGCCGGGGAATCACAGACCAGAGGCAGGCGGAGGGGCCGGGGAATCACAGACCGGAGGCAGGCAGAGGGGCCGGGGAATCACAGACTGGAGGCAGGTGGAGGGGCCAGGGAATCAGACAGGAGACAGGCGGAGGGGCCAGGAAGTCATAGACCGGAGGCAGGCGGAGGGGCCGGGAATCACAGACCGCAGGCAGGCGGAGGGGCCGGGAATCACAGACCGGAGGCAGGCGGAGGGGCCGGGGAATCACAGACCGGAGGCAGACTGAGGGGCCGGGGAATCACAGACTGGAGGCAGGGAATGGGGCGGGGAATCACAGACTAGAGACAGGCAGAGGGGCCGGGGAGTCACAGACTAGAGACAGGCAGAGGGGCCGGGGAATCACAGACTAGAGACAGGCAGAGGGGCCGGGGAGTCACAGACTAGAGACAGGCAGAGGGGCCGGGGAATCACAGACTAGAGACAGGCAGAGGGGCCGGGGAATCACAGACTAGAGACAGGCAGAGGGGCCGGGGAATCACAGACTAGAGACAGGCAGAGGGGCCGGGGAGTCACAGACTAGAGACAGGCAGAGGGGCCGGGGAATCACAGACTAGAGGCAGGCGGAGGGGCCGGGGAATCACAGACTAGAGACAGGCGGAGGGGCCGGGGAGTCACAGACTAGAGACAGGCAGAGGGGCCGGGGAGTCACAGACTAGAGACAGGCAGAGGGGCCGGGGAGTCACAGACTAGAGACAGGCAGAGGGGCCGGGGAGTCACAGACTAGAGACAGGCAGAGGGGCCGGGGAGTCACAGACTAGAGGCAGACTGAGGGGCCGGGGAATCACAGACTGGAGGGCAGGCAAAGGGGCCGGGGAATCACAGACTAGAGACAGGCAGAGGGGCCGGGGAATCACAGACTAGAGACAGGCAGAGGGGCCGGGGAATCACAGACTAGAGGCAGGCTGAGGGGCCGGGGAATCACAGACTAGAGACAGGCGGAAGGGCCGGGGAATCACAGACTAGAGACAGGCGGAAGGAGCGGGGAGTCACAGACCGCAGGCAGGCGGAGGGGCCGGGGAATCACAGACCGGAGGCAGACTGAGGGGCCGGGGAATCACAGACCGGAGGCAGGCAGAGGGGCTGGGGAATCACAGACTGGAGGCAGGCAAAGGGGCTGGGGAATCACAGACTAGAGGCAGGCAGAGGGGCCGGGGAATCACAGACTAGAGGCAGGCGGAGGGGCCGGGAATCACAGACTGGAGGCAGGTGGAGGGGCCGGGGAATCACAGACTGGAGGCAGGCGGAGGGGCCGGGGAATCACAGACCGGAGGCAGACTGAGGGGCCGGGGAATCGCAGACCGGAGGCAGGCAGAGGGGCTGGGGAATCACAGACTGGAGGCAGGCAAAGGGGCTGGGGAATCACAGACTAGAGGCAGGCAGAGGGGCCGGGGAATCACAGACTAGAGGCAGGCGGAGGGGCCGGGAATCACAGACTGGAGGCAGGCGGAGGGGCTGGGGAATCACAGACTGGAGGCAGGCGGAGGGGCTGGGGAATCACAGACTGGAGGCAGGCGGAGGGGCCGGGGAATCACAGACTAGAGACAGGCAGAGGGGCCGGGAATCACAGACTGGAGGCAGGCGGAGGGGCCGGGGAATCACAGACTGGAGGCAGGCGGAGGGGCTGGGGAATCACAGACTGGGAGGAAAAGACCACGTGTACAGTCCGACCCATGTGCACCGAAATCTAATTAGCAGAAAACTTAAAATGGTGATTAAAGAACAACAAAGTGAATTTCTTCACCAAAGGTGTCAATCTAATCAGTATTACAGCACCATTACGGTCAAGTCTTTACATTACTACATCGAGCTGACAGGTTGTCTTTAAAAGTTACTATGCCGATGTTGGTTTCTTATTCAGCAGTTTCTGATTTTTTTTTTACCAGTTTAATAACAAACCAAAATAATCACAATAATAAAACACAATGCTGTGAGGTGCCCTGATGTGAATACACTTAAAGGGAACCTGTCACTTTAAAATGACATTTTAACCCTTTAAAAACACTAGTTGCTATTTCGAATATGTGAAAATTGCTAATTGCCAAAATTGATTCCAGCTCTGATGCCCAGAATGCACTTGGGCCAGGCTGTAGTGACCCACGTTTGATGTGGCATCTTTATGTGTTTAAAAGTAGTGTGAGATCAATGGCCCAAAGTCCATTTAACCCTTTATAAACTCCAGTTACTTATTTGAATCTGTGAAAATTGACTAATTGCCTACTCTAGTGCCAGCTTGGATGCCCAGTACCCGATTAGGCCAGGCTGGAGTGACCTGAATTTAATGCAGTGCATCACTATCTGACTAAGGCCCCCATTACACATCCTGGTGACTCCTGTACAGGAAAAACAGTACTGGTGAGGTCAGTGTCCGTATGCCATCCATATGTCCGCATGTGACATACGTGTGACATACGTGTGGCATACATGTGACATCCGTGTGACATGTACCGGTGCCTGGGAAAAGCAGTACAGTTTGCGCTGATCCCAGGCGCCGGCTGCTGAAGGCAACTTCAGCCCCCGCTGTGTACATTCAGAATAAAATGAAGAATTAAAAAAAAAATGCCATGGGCTCCCGTGCCATTTTCATAACCAGCAGAGGGAAAGCTGCCCAATGGGGGCTGATATTGCTAGCCAGGGAAGGGGCCATTAGTCAAAAATGTTACCTGGCTATAACAGCCCACAGGTGTTTGATTAGCGTTTACTGGCTAGATTACTTACAGGGGAACCCCAGAAAAAAATTGACGTAGGGTCCCCCTATAAAATCTAACCAGCAAAGGCTAAACAGATAGCTGTGGGCTGATATTAATAGCCAGGAAATGGGTTATGGATACTGGCCCCCTCCGAGGCTAATAATATCAGCCCGAAGTGGCGCATAAAATCAGACGCTTAGCCTCGGCTCTTCCCATTTGCCCTGGTGCGGTGGCAATTGGGTTAATAAGGTTGATGTTCATGTCAGCTTTATATTGGCAGCTGACATGAAGTCCAGGGGTTACTAACCCCATAGTAAAAATTTGTAAATAAACACACAGACTGAGAAAAATCTTTTATTTCAAATAAAAGTCCATACCTTGTTTAACACATTTAATTTAAAATAAAAAATACAGTTATGCTCACCTAATACCTAATCCACAAAGCCATTGTCCTCTGTAAAAAAAACAAAAAAACAAAACAAATAATAAAAAAAAACCAATATCCCTCATCTATCCGAAGTGCAAAGAATCCATAGTGTCCCACGCCGTATTCCATCTGTGTGACATTTGCTCATCAGCATGAGCGGTGGCTTGAGGCGACCGCTCACGTTGAAGAGTAGAGGAGAATGACTCGCTGCAGCGAGAGCGGACCTCTGAACTGCGGTGACCTCAGTGAGATCATCACGGTGAACTGCGCTGAACTCAGTGAGCTGAGTGCAACACCATGAGAAATTTCTCACGGTAAACTGCGATAATCTCACTGAGATCACCGCAGTTCAGGGGCCCGCTTGCTGCAGCAAGCCATTCTCCTTTGTTCTTCAATGTGAGCGGTCGCCTCAAGCCATCGCTAATGCTGATGAGCGAATGTCGCACACATGGATTACGGCGTGGGACACTATGGATTCTTTCCGCTTTGGACAGGTGAGGGATGTTGTTTTTTTTCTGTTTGTTTGTTTGTTTTTTTTACAGGGGACAATGGCTTCAGGGGATTTTACACTTGATGTAGACAGCAGGGGACTAATTCAACTCTCAACATTGTCCCCTGCTCGCGCTGATCTCAGTACAAACAGGCTACAATGATGAGAGTTGTCTCCAGCAGTCGGTGCTGGGGATCAGCGCAAACTGTACTGCTGATTCCCAGGCGTCGGTACGTGTCACGCTGATGACACACTGATGTCACCTGTGTGTCATCAGTGTGCACGTGTGTAGCACGCATTTTGTGCGTGCTGCACAAAAAAAACCTGACTGCAGGTTTTACACAGGGACACAAGGTGTGAGAAACCTGACAAGTGCGCACACCCATTGAATACAATGGGTGTGTGTATGTCTGTATTTGCGGTTCTTTAATAACATGCCGCATACGAACATACAAAACGGACGTGTATAGGATGCCTAACAGTGGTGTGAGATCAGTGGCCTAAAGTCAGTTAACCCTTTAAAAATACTAGTTACTTATCCGAATCTGTGAAAATTTTCTGCTCCCTGCCTGCTCTGATGCCCAGAACCTGTGTGGGCCGGCTGGAGTGTCTTAAATTTGATGTGGGGCATCACTATCTCTGGGCCACTGATCTCACACAACAGACACAAAGTCATTAATCCCCTTTCATAACACTCTTCGGTGCCAACTTTGATGGCAGTTTGTGTGCCACTTTTGGTACATTCATGTCATGGCTCCTCAGTGCATTGTATTTTATTATTGTGATCATTTTTTCTTGTTACAAATCTTGTAAAAAAATAAAAATTGTGAATAAGAAACCAACTTCAGCGCCTTTTAAAAGCTGCATAAAAATAAATAAATGACCCCCCCCCCCCAAAAAAAAATGTAATCTGCAATAGGGGTACACACCCAGATGTAAATCTAGTCACTTATTTTGTGACTTAATATGATTCTTTGTTTTTATTTTGTAATCCTGTTACAGTAACATTATACAGAAACATCGAGGGTATTAAAGAGTCTGTCAGCAGGTTTTTTTCTACCTAATCTGAGAGCAGCATGATGTAGGTACAGAGACCCTGATTCCAGCGATGTATCACTTAGTTTTTAGATGTAGCAGAGCTCAGAAAGCTAACTCAGCCCACTAACTAATTAGCAGCTTTTTGTGCACATTGTATATTGACAGAAAGCCGCTAGGAGTTGCACCAGGATGTACATGAGCTTTAGTCCTGTAAGGTTAATCTCCTGCTGATAAAACACTCATTATATTGAAACAACAGCACACAGCCTAATAAGTGATGCATCGCTGAAATCAGTGTCTCAGCCCTTACCTCGTTCTGCCCTCAGATTACATAGCAAAAGCCTGCTGACATATTCCATTTAAAGGGGTTATCCTTCCTTAGGGTACAAGTCTGCAGTCACTCTGAGACTGCAGACTCATGAATCATCATGAATCGGGCACACTGGGCACTGAGCGGTTAAGTGACTGCAAGTAAGCAATATGCATACTTCTGGCCACTTTCTGACTAGACTTGTCTGACCTCACTCAATGCACGTATGTCTAGTCAGCATGTGACCACATGTATCTCATATCTTCCCTTCTTTTGAGGTCCAGACAGTCAGACTCTTCCGGCCCTTCTCCCTGCGAGTGGCGGTTGTGTATCGCCCTCCGGGCCCCTCCCGTCAGTTTCTGGATCACTTTGCCAGTTGGCTTCCAAACCTTCTATCCTGTGACATCCCCACCCTCATCATGGGAGACATCCCAATTGGTGATCCCCTCTCCCCATCTGCTGCTCACCTTTTATCGCTAACTTCCTCCTTCGGCCTTTCACAGCTTACTAATTCTCCTACATATGGAGACGGGAACACATTGGACCTGATCTTCGCCCGCCACTGTTCAATACATGACTTTACTAACTCTCCTCTTCCGCTCTCTGACCACAACCTTCTTTCTTTCTCTGTCAAGAACTGCCTCCCTGCTCAAGACACCCCACTTTCCACACTTCTAGAAATATACGTGCCATTAACACCCAGAAATTTATGAAAACGTTGCAATCAACATTGGCTCCAATCTCCTCCCTCTCATGTCCTGAGTCTGCACTGAAGCATTATAACGAAACATTGCAATGCGCCCTGGATGAAGCTGCTCGTCCTACACAGAGAACAACTCTGCACAGATGGCGACAACCCTGGCACACGCCGCAAACACGTTTCCTCCAGCGGTGCTCTAGGTGTGCCAAACGGCTGTGGAGAAAATCTAATCTGGCCGAAGATTTCCTTCATTATAAATTTATGCTTAAAGGGGTTGTCCGGTACTTTTTTTTAAGTTGCCCAATGTATTCAGCATGTGGGCATAAGTATCTCTGTAGGGAATAACCCAGCAGCCACCGCGGGGACCCCAGCGCTGAGTCACACCTCACTTGTCGTGACATCAGCTTGGGGCCACCGATAATGCCTGTGAACGGCGCTATCAGCAACACAAGGTATTTACAAATATACTTATGCTCACATGCTGAATGCATTGTGCAATTTTAAAAAAGTACCGGATAACTTCTTTAAAACATATAACTCTGCCCTTCACCTCTCCAAACAAAACTACTTTAACAACCTCATCATCTCACTGTCCAATAATACTAAACGCCTCTTTGACACTTTTCACTCTCTCCTTAATCAGACAGCACAGGCCCCAACCACCGATCTCCGAGCCAATTATTTCAAAGAAAAATTTTACCATATCTGGCAGGAAATTTTCTCCCAGTCCCCAAATGTTATGCATGCTCCTCCCTCCCACATTGCATTTTGCTCATTTCCTGACTTCGAACCAGTCACGGAAGAAGAAGTGACCGGGCTTCTTGCTTCCTCTCGTCCTATTACCTGCACCAGTGACCATATTCCCTCACATCTCCTTCAGTCCCTTTCTCTAGCTGTCATCACTCATCTAACTAAAATATTCAATCTTTCCCTCTCATCTGGTATCTTTCCCTCCTCTTTTAAACACTCCAGCATACATCCATTACTTAAAAAACCATCCCTCGACCAGAACTGTTCTGCTAACTACAGACCTGTTTCCAATCTTCTCTTTATCTCTAAACTCCTGGAACGCCTGGTCCACTCCCATCTAATCCACTATCTCTCAGAGAACTCACTTCTTGACCCTTTACAATCTGGTTTCCGCTCTTTACATTCTACTGAAACTACACTCACTAAAGTCTCTAATGATCTACTAACCGCTAAATCTAATGGTCACTACTCTCTGCTGATAATCCTTTATCTCTCTGCAGCTTTCGACACTGTGGATCATCAGTTCCTCCTCACAATGCTCCGCACTACTGGCCTCAAGGACACTGTTCTCTCTTGGTTCTCCTCCTATCTCTCTGACCGCTCCTTCACTGTGTCTTTTGCTGGCTCCTCTTCCTCTCTCCTTCCCCTTATTGTCAGGGTTCCTCAAGGATCAGTCGTAGGCCCACTTCTTTTGTCCTTATACACCGCTCCTATTGGACAAACAATCAGCAGATTCGGTTTTCAGTATCATCTTTATGCTGATGAGCCCCAATCATACACTTCTTCTCCGGACATCACCCCTGCATTATTACAAAATGCCATTTCCGTTTGTGACTCTACCATTACTCCCCAGCAACATGCCCGCTGTCTTGGGGTCATACTTGATTCAGATGTTTCCTTCACTCCTCACATCAAATCTCTCGCTCGTGTCATCTACATCTCAAAAACATCTCAAGAATCAGGACTTTTCTTACGTCTGGACTATTGCAACTCTTTACTAATCGGTCTCCCTCTTTCTAAACTTTCCCCTCTCCAATCCATCCTGAACGCAGCAGCCAGGATCATATTCCTCACCAACTGCTACACTGATGCCGCTTCCATGTGCCAGTTAATGCACTGGTTGCCCATCCAATACAGAGTTCAATATAAACTTATCACTCTTACCCACAAAGCTCTCCACGATTCAGCACCGCCCTACATCTCCTCCCTCGTCTGTCTACCACCCTACCCGTGCCCTCCGTTCTACTAATGACTTAAAACTAAAATCCTCCATAATCCAAACCTCCCATTCCTGTCTCCAACATTTCTCGCGTGCTGTTCTTTGGAATGCACTACCCAGGACAATTCACAGTTTTAATCGTGCCTTAAAAACCTATCACCTCAACACACTATCTAACTGTCCCAGTTTGGCCCATATTAAAATTTTCTTCAAAATCATTGTAGCATACCTGGCGGCGTTCTTGCATGGTGTTCCATCTCTCATCATGCAAGATCGCAAACTTCATCTCCCGCCCAGCTTCCTGGTCTGGCTTCTTTCCTTGTGCTCTGCTCTGCTCTACTTTGGCTGCATAGGGCGATGCCCGCTGAACTTCCTGTTTCTTGTAGCTGCTGCGGACACGCCCCTGTTGCATCTTCAGCCTATTGCTGTCCATCTTTGGGTATTTATTCCACCTTCTTCCTCAAGATGGCGCCTGAGCATTGTGTCCTGTCAGTTGGCTTTTTGGCTCTGACGTGCCAGGTCCTATCCTGTTTTCCTGCCTGTTTTCCAGTTCTGTGTCTGAACTGTGGTCTGTTCTTGTGAACACGCTTCCAGCCTGTTCTTTCGCCTTCTAGGGGCCGTATTCCTAGATCTGCCTGTCTGTGCCTTGCGGTATCTGTTCCTGTCTGAACAGTGTCCTGTTTGTGTTCCAGCCTTGCTGTATTTGTTCCCGTTCCTCTGTTCCCAGTTGTCTGTGCCTCGTTTCTACTTTAGCCTTTTCTCCCTTTTCCCTCTATGTCTGTTTTCTGCGTCTTTCTGCAGAGTCTGAACTTGCTCCTAAATTCCTTCTCGTCGTCTCTGTACCTCTGTTGTGAATTTAGTGTACGCTCGCTACTTCTTTGTAAGTACTTTGTGTGCTTCTGGTTCTGCCTTTCCTTCTCCGTCTGTTCTTTGTGAACAGAGTCCTATCCCCTTGCCTTGTCTTGTTCGCCGCTCCGGCGGTTCTAGCCGCTCTGCGGTTTCCGCTCTGCTTCTGCCTCGCCTACCGCTCTGCGGTTTCCGCTCTGCTCCTGCCTTGTTTACCGCTCTGCGGTCTCCACTCTGCTCCTGCTTAGCTTGCCGCTCTTGCGGTTTCTGCTTTGCTCTTGCCTTGTTTGCCGCTCTTGCGGTTTCTGCTTTGCTCCTGCCTTGTTTACCGCTCTGCGGTCTCCGCTCTGCTCCTGCTTAGCTTGCCGCTGTTGCAGTTTCTGCTCTGCTCCTGCCTTGTTTGCCGCTCTTGCGGTTTCTGCTTTGCTCCTGCCTTGTTTGCCGCTCTGCGGTTTCCGCTCTGCTCCTGCCTTGTTTGCCGCTCTGCGGTTTCCGCTCTGCTCCTGCCTTGTTTGCCGCTCTGCGGTTTCCGCTCTGCTCCTGCCTTGTTTACCGCTCTGCGGTTTCCGCTCTGCTCCTGCCTTGTTTGCCGCTCTGCGGTTTCCGCTCTGCTGCGGCCTTCTTAGCCGCTCTGCGGTTTCCGCTCTGCTCCTGCCTTGTTTGCCGCTCTGCGGTTTCCGCTCTGCTGCGGCCTTCTTAGCCGCTCTGCGGTTTCCGCTCTGCTCCTGCCTTGTTTACCGCTCTTGCGGTTTCCACTCTGCTCTTGCCTTGCTTGCCGCTCCTGCGGTTTCTGCTCTGCATCTGCTCGCTGCTCCGGCAGTCCTGTCCTGCTCTGCTTGTGCTCGCTGCTCCGGCAGTCCCGTCCTGCTCTGCTCTTGCCCACCGCTTCGGGCATTCCCTCTCTGCTGTGTTTGGCTACCGCATCTGCGGTTCTGTTTCTGTGACCCAGTCTGTACTGGGTCTTGTCCTCTCTGTGCTCCAGCCCGTCCTTTCGGCCAGTACCTCCCTGCCTGCATATTCGCCTGTATCCACCCGTCTGCATACCTGCCGTGTTCGCTTATATCCACCAGTCTGTGCCAGCCTAACCTGCCTGTTCCAGTAATCCCTGTGTGGGTCAACCCCCGTGTCCGGAGTTTGACCTGGAGTAGCACCTGGTCCCTCTGCCCGGTTTCTCCCTGGTGCACTGGCATCGTATGCCGTCGTGCCATCTTGGTCGGATCGGCCAGATACTTAGTCACGCCCCTCCAGGCACTCTCCGGTTCATGGTCCAGTGGAACCACTTCTCCCGCACACGCCAGTCAGTCCGGGCGTGTGCATAACAGCATGCTCAGGCCATGGTTCCCGTTGAGCCCCACGGCCTTCGCTCTCTGAGGCGTTTTCCAGCTAAATACGTGCATTAAATAAATAAATAATTTTTTTTTTTTCTCTAGCTGAGTTCCAGGCGAATTACGCACCCGTCCAGATGGAGCTTTCTGCACCCGTTCCTGCGGATCCGCCCCAGTACTATGGGGATCCAAAACTAAGTCGTACATTTGTGGAGCAATGCATGCTACACTTCAAGTTCTACCCTCTTTCTTTTCCTTCTGATTGGTCTAAAGTGGCATTTATAATTGACTACCTAGCGGGTGATGCCTTGAAGTGGGTCACCCCCCTATGGGAAGCTTGGGATCCTATCGTCCTTGACCTGCAGGCCTTCCTGGTGGCTTTCCTAATGGTCTTCGATGACCCCAATCCTGGAGTCCCTGCTGAAGCTGCACCTGCTCCCGCGGATCCACCACGGTACTACGGGGATCCAAAACAATGCCGTGCGTTTGTGTGGCAATGCTTGCTGCAGTTCCGGTTCTATGCCAATGCTTATTCTTCCGATCGGGTTAAGGTGGGATTTATAATGTCCAACCTAGCGGGTGATGCCTTGGAATGGATCAACCCCCTATGGGAAGCACAGGATCCTATCGTTCTTGACCTACAGGCCTTCCTGGTGGCCTTCCTTTTGGCTTTCGATGATCCTAACCCTGAAGCCCCTGCTGAAGCTTCACTTCCCTGTATCCCGGAGCAGCCCCGACGGGTAATGTGCATAGGTAGCGCACAAGTTCTCCTGCCCGAAAAGACTGTTGCTTGCCCAGAATCCACTCAGGATGACAACACTCTCCGGAATACTTCTCCCAACCTCAAGAGGCAGTCCAGACGTGCTAGACGTAGAGGCAAGCCGTCACGCCAGAGTCTGTCCTCCCAGAGACCTCCTGACCCCTACCTTGAAGTCCCTACTGAAGCTTCATCTCCCTGTATCCCGGAGAAGCCCCAGCGGGTGATGTGCGTGGGTGGTGCACCAGTTCTCCTGCCAGAAGAGACTGCTACCCATCCAGAGTCCACACAGGAGAGCTTCCTGCACCTGGCATCAGATACTACACCCACTTTAACCAGTGTGCATGTCCAAGGATGCTCCGAAGCTGTGATTACCTCCGAGTCTGTACACCTCTACTACCTGGCGGAGGACCCCCTGTTGCCTCCTGAATCCTCCGGGATACCACTCGATGACAATTGGAGAGAGACTTCCCTACACCCGGTACCCGATACTTCGTCTGGTCAGTCCTGTGGGCCTGACAATGGGTGCCTCAAAGTGGTAGTTACTCCCGAGTCTCTACACCCCTCTGACCAGGCGGAGGACCTCCAGTTGTCTCCAGAACCCTTCGGGGTGCTTCCTGGTAGCGAAAGGACAGACTCTCCTATTCTCTGTACCTGATACCTCGCTCGCTTCGTCCAGTGAGTCCAACTTGGTGTACTCCGAAGCAGATGTTACCCCCGAGTCTCTACACCCCTCCGACCAGGCGGAGGACCTCCAGTCGTCTCCAGAACCCTTCGGGGTGCTACCTGATAGCGAATGGACAGAGACTCTCCTTTTCTCGGTACCTGATACCTCGCCCGCTTCTTCCAGTGAGTCCGACCTAGTGTACTCCGAAGCAGAGGTTACCCCCGAGTCTCTACACCCCTCCGACCAGGCGGAGGACCTCCAGTCGTCTCCTGAACCCTTCGGGGTGCTGCCTGATAACGAATGGACAGAGACTCTCCTTTACTCGGTACCTGATACCTCGCCCGCTTCTTCCAGTGAGTCTGACCTAGTGTACTCCGAAGCAGAGGTTACCCTCGAGTCTCGGTACCCCTCCAACCTGGCGGAGGACCCCCAGTTGTATCCTGAATCCTCCGGGGTACCACCACATAACAAAGAGGCAGTGACTTCTCTACACCTTGTACCTGATACTTTGCCCATTTCATCCTGTGAGCTTGACAAGATGTACCCCGAAGCAGAGGCTACCCCTGAGTCTCTGCACCCCTCCAACCCGGCGGAGGACCTCCAGTTGTCTCCTGAACTTTTTGGGGTGCTGCCTAAAAATAAATGTAGAGAGACTTTTTTTGTGTGCTGTTTCTGGTACTTCACCCGTTTCATCTGTTGCTGAAGATGGCTGGATGGGAAGTCACATCCTAGCCATCCAGATTATGAGACCAGTTTTGTCTCCTCCTGTGGACAATAGAAGTAATCTCCTTGAAGAGAGGGATTGGCCCCCAAATTCCCTGCGGAAGATCCTTGCAGGCCTGAAGAAGAGGGGGCGTAAGGGGGGGGGGGTACTGTAGCATACCTGGCGGCGTTCTTGCATGGTGTTCTATCTCTCATCATGCAAGATCGCAAACTTCATCTCCCGCCCAGCTTCCTGGTCTGGCTTCTTTCCTTGTGCTCTGCTCTGCTCTACTTTGGCTGCATAGGGCGACGCCCGCTGAACTTCCTGTTTCTTGTAGCTGCTGCGGACACGCCCCTGTTGCATCTTCAGCCTATTGCTGTCCATCTTCCTCAAGATGGCGCCTGAGCATTGTGTCCTGTCAGTTGGCTTTTTGTCTCTGACGTGCCAGGTCCTATCCTGTTTTCCTGCCTGTTTTCCAGTTCTGTGTCTGAACTGTGGTCTATTCTTGTGAACACGCTTCCAGCCTGTTCTTTCGCCTTCTAGGGGCCGTATTCCTAGATCTGCCTGTCTGTGCCTTGCGATATCTGTTCCTGTCTGAACAGTGTCCTGTTTGTGTTCCAGCCTTGCTGTATTTGTTCCCGTTCCTCTGTTCCCAGTTGTCTGTGCCTCGTTTCTACTTTAGCCTTTTCTCCCTTTTCCCTCTATGTCTGTTTTCTGCGTCTTTCTGCAGAGACTGAACTTGCTCCTAAATTCCTTCTCGTCGTCTCTGTACCTCTGTTGTGAATTTAGTGTACGCTCGCTACTTCTTTGTAAGTACTTTGTGTGCTTCTGGTTCTGCCTTTCCTTCTCCGTCTGTTCTTTGTGAACAGAGTCCTATCCCCTTGCCTTGTCTTGTTCGCCGCTCCGGTGGTTCTAGCCGCTCTGCGGTTTCCGCTCTGCTTCTGCCTCGCCTACCGCTCTGCGGTTTCCGCTCTGCTCCTGCCTTGTTTACCACTCTGCGGTCTCTGCTCTGCTCCTGCTTAGCTTGCCGCTCTTGCGGTTTCTGCTTTGCTCCTGCCTTGTTTACCGCTCTGCGGTCTCCGCTCTGCTCCTGCTTAGCTTGCCGCTCTTGCGGTTTCTGCTCTGCTCCTGCCTTGTTTGCCGCTCTTGCGGTTTCTGCTTTGCTCCTGCCTTGTTTGCCGCTCTGCGGTTTCCGCTCTGCTCCTGCCTTCTTAGCCGCTCTGCGGTTTCCGCTCTGCTCCTGCCTTGTTTACCGCTCTGCGGTTTCCGCTCTGCTCCTGCCTTGTTTACCGCTCTGCGGTTTCCGCTCTGCTGCGGCCTTGTTTACCGCTCTGCGGTTTCCGCTCTGCTGCGGCCTTGTTTACCGCTCTGCGGTTTCCGCTCTGCTCCTGCCTTGTTTGCCGCTCTGCGGTTTCCGCTCTGCTGCGGCCTTCTTAGCCGCTCTGCGGTTTCCGCTCTGCTCCTGCCTTGTTTACCGCTCTGCGGTTTCCGCTCTGCTCCTGCCTTGTTTGCCGCTCTGCGGTTTCCGCTCTGCTGCGGCCTTCTTAGCCGCTCTGCGGTTTCCGCTCTGCTCCTGCCTTGTTTACCGCTCTTGCGGTTTCCACTCTGCTCTTGCCTTGCTTGCCGCTCCTGCGGTTTCTGCTCTGCATCTGCTCGCTGCTCCGGCAGTCCTGTCCTGCTCTGCATCTGCTCGCTGCTCCGGCAGCCCCGTCCTGCTCTGCATCTGCTCGCTGCTCCGGCAGCCCCGTCCTGCTCTGCATCTGCTCGCTGCTCCGGCAGTCCTGTCCTGCTCTGCTTGTGCTCGCTGCTCCGGCAGTCCCGTCCTGCTCTGCTCTTGCCCACCGCTTCGGGCGTTCCCTCTCTGCTGTGTTTGGCTACCGCATCTGCGGTTCTGTTTCTGTGACCCAGTCTGTACTGGGTCTTGTCCTCTCTGTGCTCCAGCCCGTCCTTTCGGCCAGTACCTCCCTGCCTGCATATTCGCCTGTATCCACCCGTCTGCATACCTGCCGTGTTCGCTTATATCCACCAGTCTGTGCCAGCCTAACCTGCCTGTTCCAGTAATCCCTGTGTGGGTCAACCCCCGTGTCCGGAGTTTGACCTGGAGTAGCACCTGGTCCCTCTGCCCGGTTTCTCCCTGGTGCACTGGCGTCGTATGCCGTTGTGCCATCTTGGTCGGATCGGCCAGATACTTAGTCACGCCCCTCCAGGCACTCTCCGGTTCATGGTCCAGTGGAACCACTTCTCCCGCACACGCCAGTCAGTCCGGGCGTGTGCATAACAGCCATGCTCATACCATCCATGCACTTAATAGCCTGTGGCTGTACTATACACATACTGGCTGACGACCAGTTCATGTAGCGTTATGTACTTACCCTATTTAGCATATTATGGCTGTATTATACAATATATGTACATTTTAGCTTTTGTGTCTCCCCTACAAGGCCCTCACTCCTTTTAATATCTGAGTTATGTTTATTCGGTAACATCTGTATAAGTCCCCTCTAAAATTGTAAAGTGCTGCGGAATATGTTGGCGCTATAAAAATAAAAATTATCATTATTATGCAAGCAAATCACATACTTACGGTCATGTGCCCAACGCACCCAGCGCATCCTCACAACGCACAGTGAGTGTGATGCAAGGATTCACGAGTCTGCAGTCAAAAAGAATAACTACAGACTTGTACCCTAAGGCCTCTTTAATTTCCATGGTCCATAAGAATGGCTGCTGGAAATAACAGGCGAATAGATGTATTGCAGACACATTTTAGTGTCTGTACTAGGGCTGCAGAACCCCATGCCATCACCCTTAGCTACTGAATCAAATTTAAATCACTGTGGAGCCCTAAGGTTGTGTGCCCACTATGCGTTTTTCAAGCGTTTTTGCCGCGGAATTTCCACAGCGAAAACGCTTAAAAAACGCTTGGTAATACGTGCCCCATGGTCCCCAATGATAATCCGCATGTGCTGTGCTCATGCTGCGGAAATTTCCGCTGCGGATTATCATTGCAGAAAAATACGCAGCATGTCCATTAATTTTGCGGACACGCAGCATAATCGCCGCCATTGACTTGCATTGGACCGCGTGACATCCGCATCACTGCATCTGTACATGCGGATATCACACGGTTCAATGTGCGGATGGTACCCAGGTCTGGAGAAGGAGACTCTCCTCCAGACCTGGGTACCATAGAACCTGTTAAAAAAAGAATTTAAAATAAAAAATAAAGATTATACTTGCCTTCCGATGTCCTCCCGGTGTTTTCTCCCCTCCGTCTGGTCTGCTGTATGGGTCGCGGTGTTGTGAAGGACCTGCCATGACGTCATTGAGTCATGTGACCTGTCACATGACCCAATGACGTCACCGCAGGTCCTTCACACCACCGCGAGCCGCCCAAGACACCGGACGCAGCGGAGAAAACACCGGGAGGACATCGGAAGGTAAGTATAATCTTTATTTTTTACCATTCTTATTCATTTTTTTTTTTTTAACCAACTTGGTCACACTATATAAATCCATGCCTGTTGCATGGATTTATATAGTGTGAACACGTTGTCAAGCACTTTTCCAAGTGATGCTAAAATCGCTTGGAAAAGCGCTTGATAACCCGCATGGAGAAATGCATGCAAAAACGCTTGACAAACACTTCTACCTGGCGGGAAAAATGCATGTAAAATCCGCCAGGGAGAAGCGGAAAAAATATGCAGCATTTCTGCATCGTGGGCACATAGCCTTAGGCAAAGTGCGCACGCAGAGATTTTTTAGGTATTCAAAAACAATGAGTTTTCTATTGGAAAGCACTTCAGGAAACAGCAGGGAGTTTTGGGGGAATTTTTTGTTTTCTGAAGGAGTTGTAAAGCGTTTTGGAGTCTTTTTTTCCCAAAGTCTGTTTTGCAGTCTTCTGATTGGACAGTGGCAGCACTGTTTAGTTCCATAGAATTAGGGATGATTTTCTATGCTAATATTATAGCTGATCATGAGCCACTTGATTGGTAGAGAAAATCTACAAAGCAATGTACAATAGGAAAGAACATGGAGCTCATTTAATAAATACTTTGCTAAATCCTAATTCTGCAGTATATGCCCCTTTTTTAGTAAGGTTTTTCACTTTTGCTCACTTGGCTTGTCTTGAACTCTCCCCATGATATCTTTCCAGCTATGCCTTTTGCTTTCTGCACAAGGGAGCGACTGCCATGGACAGAGTTTGCAGAGTCGGCTGAAAATGGAGTCACTACTAAGTTCTGCCAGGAGGTAAAACTAATTCTAACTTTTTTTTTCACAGATTTAGTTTTTTTTTTTTTATACAAAAGATAATATTTAATATTTATAATCATGTACATTATATTTCAGTGAGGTCTAGCATCTAGTAGTGTACAATACATCACAGCACTTCTCAGTGTCAGATACAAGTGAGCTCTGGCTGACGTGCCTCTGGGAACTGTTTTGTCTGACTTCTGTGGAAATTAGGGTCAATCATATTTAGCAATTGTATATACAGTAATTTCCTAGTATACTTGTAATCACTTCATGTATGAGCTGTAGCTGTCCAACAATAGAGCTGGTCAGCGCTATGGAGCCCGGCACTCCTCTGACTGCTGTGTTATCAGATCACCTCTGTCCATAAAGGGCCTGTAAATAAGTTACCTACAGCTTTACTGAGTATCAATCTTCCAATATATGAATATTGCCACATCATTTCCTAGGATTGTGCTTTGCTGTCTTACAGTAAAACAGTATTTTTTTTTTCATTAAAACATTAATACTTTACATTTCTTCAATTATTGAAAAGAAAATAGTTTGACACATTCCCTTTAATAAATGGTGACTTTCGAGATGGATATTTTATTTGTTTTGTACAAACTTCCTAAATTATTTTTTAAAATGTCCCAAAACTTTGTTCAATGATTGACAATGCTAGAAGTTTCATTGTGGCTAAGTTCACACTGTGTTTTGTCACACAGCGGCCATATGATTTTCTTAAACCGCCCCCCCCCCCTTCAAAAATAATAAAATACCATCCAAACGGATTCAGTGATTACACTTGTATACCAATACTTGCATACGTCTTACAATATAAAAATAAACATATTGATACTAGGAGCATGGTGCATCTGGTAAGTGTGCAGCAACCATAATAATTAATGATAATTCCCAAATGAAAGTCAGTGTGTGGGCAATTTACTGCCCTTTGAAGGACCAGCTTTCCTATGTGGTGACATCAGACATGACAGGTTGGATCAAATAGCCAGCAACAGGCTGAAAAGCTGGAAACCGTGGCAGCAGTATTTCAGCTGATCCCCATTTAACAATCAGAGAGCTAAGTCATACAGAACCATCAAATTGCCCATGTGTCTGCATATACAGCAAAAACCTATAATATGACACCTGGACAATAATATATAAAATATAACATTTATTGTTGATGTATTAAAAACAATGAAAAATGCATAAATATAATAAGGGAAGGAAAGCAACACAAACAAAGGTCGCCGGGATTTGACAGCTATAGTACATGTAAAAATGTTCATTAATATTAAATATAGTCACGTGCTGCAAATATATAAAAAAGATCCGCACTGCAATAGATCATGTGAAGTTTACATAAGGTACAAAGAATAAGTAGATAGACTCACAGTGCAAAAATAGTCAATGAGGCAGCAAATTGTATAGTGAGACAGAGTATAAGGTAGATATGAATAACAGAGCTGTACTGACCCGTAAGACCTAGATCCAACGCGCGTTTCGCCTGGGCTTTAACGAGGATATCATCGTTAAAGCCCAGGCGAAACGCGCGTTTTGCTGCCTCATTGACTATTTTTGCACTGTGAGTCTATCTACTTACTCTTTGTACCTTGTGTAAACTTCACATGATCTATTGCAGTGCGGATCTTTTTTATATATTTGCAGCACGTGACTATATTTAATATTAATGAACATTTTTACATGTACTATAGCTGTCAAATCCCGGCGACCTTTGTTTGTGTTGCTTTCCTTCCCTTATTATATTTATGCATTTTTCATTGTTTTTAATACATCAACAATAAATGTTATATTTCATCCCCATTCAAGTCACACCAATGGACATTAGTGGTGCATATGAGAAAAAAAAAAGAGACCCCTTTTAATACCTTGAACAAACCCCTTTTATGCTTGGGAGGAGCAAATGTAACAGGTAGCTCTCACACACAGGGGCAGTGCCAAAATCTGCACTGCTGTACACGCTACGCCAGACTCCATGGCCCCAATTCATCATTTTTGTTTCTCCACTTTTCTGGAGTAATTTGCTCCTTTTTAGTGGCTTTAGTATTTGCAACTTATATTTCATGTTTTGCCCCACTTAAGTTGTCTTTCTTTTTGGATTCTTAGGCTATGTTCACACTATGCGTTTTTTCAGCATTTTTTTGTTATGCAAATTTTCAGCTGCGTTTTACAGTACCAGCAAAGTCTATTTTGTGCTTTGCATGTTTTTTTTTCACAATAGAGCATGTCACTTCTTTCAGCATTTTTTCGCGTTTCTCACCCATTTAAATTAATGAGTGGTGAAAAACCGATGAAAAAACGCATAATGTGAACATGGCCTGGTTTTGCTGCGTTTTTAGTGAAAAAAAGCAAGTATAGCAGTATGTGAAACTCATTTATTTTTGTGATTTTACCATCTTGTCTTTGTCATCTGAGATGGCAGTTTGGATTAGGACAGTTTAATTAAATTAGTTTTGTGTAAAGTGTAAACATTGGCTCACCTAGATGTGAGATTGAGCAATACCTGTGGCCTACGGAGGTGTGAAATTGAACAATCTATGAGAAACTCAGTGGCAGACCATAGTGTTAAAATAAATAGTGTCCTACAAACTCAATGCACTGCCAGTGTCTTAGGTAAACTATTCCTGAACAATTCACCTCCCCCCACTGTTACATTTGTAATTCTGCTTAATATTGTTTCACATATGTCTTGCATTGGTGACCTGTGTTCATGCTTCTGTGCTGGAAGCAAAGCTGAACTCTGGGATACTTTAAAAATGCACCATAAATGCACAAAAACCTGTTTTTTTTACGCAGCTTCTTTCCTGCCAAGAGATCAGGTTTTGCTGTAGAAAAAAAACACTGAAAAACGCCTAGTGTGAACATAGCCTTACTCAACAACTTTGCTTATACAGCTGTGTTAGACAGTTCATAAATGCGACTTATACCAAATATTGCATTTTTTGGGGGTGCATCTCACTCCAGTCCCTGCCTGGTGTAAGGTTTCTGGTGGAGTTTCCAATTTTGTGCATCTTTAATTCTTTTTTAAGGATTTGAGACTTTTGAAAAAGTCAAATAAAGAGCATTTTGATTTTGCGCCAAATTGATGACATGCTCCATTTTGAATAATTTGGTGCAAAAATATGAACAAATTACTCAAGACGAAAAAAAAGAGAAGTGACTTCAATAAATCCCAAATGGTGAATACTACCCATGTAGGTGGTGATATTCACCCTTAGATCATGACAATTTTTTTCTATCGAATTGCATACAAAACGGAGCCATTATGCTGCTATGTGTCTGTACTCATTCTGGCACATTTCAGACATTGTCATAACCCAAAGAGATCTCGAGAGACTTTATTTTTAGCGCTCAACATGAACCCCCTCCCCTCCTTTTCTTGAGCTCATATTTACATTGCAATACTTTCTTCTTTTTTTTTTTTTTAAGTATAGTCAATAGATTGCTTCCACTTGGAATATAGAGAGAAGTCATACCTTTACTAAAATCTTAAAATAAGTGATCGTTTTGAACCATAAAAGTGATCACAAATGGAGGCATTGTAGCTGGAATCTTTCGTATTATTTTTTATGCATGTGCTTTTTCTTTTTGACACTTTCAGCTCGCAAAGAAGTACAACATGGTAATTGTGTCTCCAATCTTGGAGAGGGACGAGTCACATGGAGAAATACTATGGAACACTGCCGTGGTCATATCAAACACTGGAGCCGTCCTGGGCAAGAGCCGCAAAAATCACATCCCAAGGATAGGGGACTTCAACGAGGTAACATTACAGCAATGTTTAATAACAGCTACATATTCAGCCTGTAATATTATGATATAGAGGAATGGGCCATATACAGTCATCTGAATTTACATGCTTGCATGATATCATAAAACTGCATTTTTAACCTTAGGATAGACCATCAATATCTGATCGGTGGGGGTACAACACCCAGCACCCCACCTATCAGCTGTTACCTCTGATGCTGTCAGAATACAGCAGCTCCGTCAATATTATAGTGGCCGCGGTCTGGTACTACAGATCCACCTCCTATTCCGTTGAATAAGAGGTGGTCCTACATTACCCGGCCGTGACCACTATAGAAATGATGGAGCTGATTGTCTGGGGTGCCGGGTGTCGCACCCTCACTGATCAGATACTGATTGCCTATGTTGAGGATAGGCCAACAGTAAAAAAGCAGTAGCCAACCCCTACTTTCCCTAAGACCAGGTTCAGATGGAATGGTCTGTATAAATGCCCGGACTGACTGCGGGTTTCCCGGACCCAAACTTAGCGCCTATGGCCCCATTCATCTTTTCCTGGGTTTTTCTAGTTTATTTTTTAAAACCACTTTTCTATTTTGTCTTGTGTTTTTTTATGCCATTTTTTTGCTCCATATTCTTCATAAATTTTGGACAAAATAAAAAATGCTCTTTTTTGTCTTTGACCCATTTTGCAAAAGCATGATAAGTTTTGCAAAATAGCGCAAAAATTGTCATACATAAAATCACTCCTTGCACCAAATTTTGCAATATTTTCTTCAAGGCCATGTTCACACATTCAATATTTGATCAGTATTTTACATCAGTATCTGTAAGCTAAAACTCGGAGAGGGTGAAAAATACAGAAGTGGTGACGCGTTTCTATTAGACTTTTCCTCTGATTGTTCCACTCCTGGTTTTGGCTTATAAATACTGATGTAAAATACTGACCAAATACTAATAGTGTGAACGTGGTCAAAAAGTTACAATTGGTGAAAAACATCTAAAACATCTGGAAAAGCCACATTGACGTAAAAGTCAGAATCCTAACTAAACAAGAAGATAATTTTAAAAAAGGCAAATTGTTTGATGAGTTTGTTTCAAATCGAAAAGTCACTAATGTAGAAATACTTCTAGAAAAAAATGCCAAAAATCCAATGATGAATCAGGCGCCATGTTCAGGTCAGGAGACCAGAGGTCAGTCCGGGCATTGCTGTCTGTATCCACCACTCATTTACCCATCACAGCAGGAAACATCTGACAGTGACTTATCTCCTGGCAGAAGAAATAGTCCAACCTAGTTAATTAACATTTCCCTGACATCTTCTGCCAATGGAATAGTCAGTCATACTCATTAGATGACTGAGAAGATTTGCCAATATTAATCAAATGTGTACAAGCAGTTTTAGATGGAATTATTAATAATTCATTTTTCACATAGGAAAGTCCGCTCATAGCTCAACATATTCCCTTACAAATGAATGAAGAGTGACTACGCTATACATGTATAAGCTTGGCCAATCCTGATATATATATATATATATATATATATATATATATATATATATATATATATATATTTTATATTAATTGTGAAATAAAATGGATCACATATGCTGAAAGGGAAATTTTTATTTCAGCAAGTAAATGTTTTGTAAAATTACATTTAGTAATCAATTCCTGCTTTTCAAGATCTCTTCCAGTTATCATTGAATAGGAAAATATATAATTTTTTTCCAGTGTAGAAGAACCTGTCCTGGTCACGTGGTGGACACACCAGTACATTACTTGTGAAAAGACGCAGCTCTCATATTATAATTGTAATTGCCGGTAATTTACTAGTTGTAAAGTTGCAGCTGGACAGGTTGTGGATGGGAGGTATGTGTCCCCGAGGTGCCAAGCTTCGGTGATGTAGGACCCGGAGAAGCAGGCTCCAGCACACATAGTGCTGAGAGGTAGGTAATGGGCCTGGATTAAAGGGACGGGTTTTACGAGCAGCTGAAAGAGCTGGGTGGGATCGGCTGCTCACTTACCTCCAGTCCAGGTCTTGGAAGGCTGATTTAAGACAGCTGCGCCTGTCTCAGTCTGTCTGTGTGTGTTGTGCAAGGTGAGCAGACCTTGCATGTGCTTCTCAGAGTCTGCTGGAGGCAGAGAAAGGCATTTTATTGATACGGCTGGGGCCGTTCTGAATGGACTGGTTATTTTGAGGTTTGTTCTGTTATATCTTTTTGTGCCAGAAAGAGGCTGTTATGTTTTGTTTTCCTGACTGGTTTATGGACACTTAATAAACCACCAGTTTGTTTTGAACCTGCGGACTGCATTCCTGTGTGAACCTGCGTCTACCCCAGAGCTGATCCTTCACACCGTGTACCCAACAGATCTTCATTCATTCAAAGAAAACAATTACTTTGTCTCTTTAATGACAGTAAACAGAGGTCTTGGAAACTGGGATGTATTCAGCTATAACTGTTAATTTTACAATGAATAACACCGATAAAGAAAATGTTGAATACTCCTTAAAGGGAATATGTCAGCAGGTTTTGCTATGTAATCTGAGAGCCGTGTAATATAGGACAAGAGAGCCTTATTCCAGCAATGTGTCACTTAATGAATTGCTTGGTGGTGTTTTGATAGAATCCCTGTCTTCTCTGTTGTAGATGCAGCAGTGCTATGAATGCTGAGCTGTGTATAACCCTGTCCACACCACTGATTGGCAGCTTCCTGTGTACACTGTACATTATCAGTAAACGGCTAATCAGTGGTGGGGGCGGGGTTACGCAGATTAGCTGGACTCCTGCGCACATGAGACCTAGTCCGGCAGTGATAATCTCCTACTGATAACACATTGTATTGAAACAGCACACAGTCTAATAAGTGACACATCGCTGTAATCAGGCTCTCTTGCTCTATATTATGCTGCTCTGAGATTAAATAGTAAAACACAGCAGATAGATTCCCTTTACAGGATTGTTCAGTCAAGTGTATTATACATATGAGTGTTGTCTATGTTAGAATCGGATACTACACAGGCAGGACATGGACCAATGTTATTGAATAGGGCTGTTTTAGATTTCAATTTTTTTTACAAGGATAAATAAATCACATCATGCACTATTCTCTTTTGGATGAGACTCACCCACTCAAATCTAAGGGTGCGGAAAAGAAAAAACAATCCCATACATATCATCCATATTGCATCCATTTTTTTAGGGATACATTGCCATTATTAACATAGTAAACTGCATTTTGTCTTGTAAATTTTTTAAATGGAATCTGTCAGCGGGTTTTTGTTATCTCAGAGCAGCGAGATATAGGGACAGAGACCTAGATTCAATTAATATATCACTTGCTGGGCTGCTATGTGGAGTCTTGATAAAATCAGTGTTTTATCTGCTGCAGATGCACCAGTTCTCTGAATGTTGAGCTCTGTATACCCTGCCCACAGCATTGATTGGCAGCTTTCTGTTTATGTGCAGCTGCCAATCAGTGGTGGGGGCAGTTTTACACAGAGCAGGAGGACTACATGGCATGAAACAACTAGTCCTCCCAGTGATAATCTGCTGTTGATAAAACACTGATTTTATTGCAACTACACCAAACAGCCCAATAAGTAATACAACACAGGAATCAGGGTCCCAGCCCCTACATTATAACATGGCAAATACCTGCTGACAGATTCCCTTTATATGTTGATGTATAAAAACAGATGCCATATGGATGTAGAAACCAGACATGTGGACGACACACAGATGTCATATAAATGATGGATGAAAGATCATCCAATTTTTGGGGCTGAAAATCAGACGATTTTTTTATACGTTCATCTGAACCCGGCCTAGGGCAACATTCACACAATCATGTGTTGCGGTTTGAGATCGGCTTCAGTTCTCCTGACCCAAACTCTATAGCCTCATATATACCTATGAAGCTGTTAATTATGGGTCAGGAGACCCGTGGCCGATCTGTGCATCACAGTGCGACAATGTAGCCTTAATTGTATTACATGTTGCTTAATCTTTGTATTTTAGTCCACTTATTACATGGAGGGCGACACGGGACACAGAGTATTTCAGACTGCATATGGCAGGATTGCTGTGAACATCTGTTATGGACGACACCATCCACTTAACTGGTTAATGTACAGCATGAATGGAGCAGAAATCATTTTTAACCCTTCAGCCACTGTTGGAGAGCTTAGGTAATCAATGAATATAGTTAAAAATAATATTAGTATACCAAAATAAAACCATGAGATATGCAAATGTTTTTAGAGCGTCAGCAGAATTAGGTAGTATGGTGCACTAATACAGCTGGATGCAGTTACATCTTATGAATTATTTTTATTTTATGGAAACAAGTCCGTCTCGATGTTTAAATACTCTACTTTGATACAAATAGATAAATTGTATAATAAATAATTGCATATCACTTATAGAAAAAGACAATATATCCTTAGAACCGCCCAGGACACAGATAACATTGGGGTCATACTTATTAAAACTTCACATTATAAAAGGGTTTCTGGTTTCAGAATACCCCTCCACCCCGAGCTGCATTTTATTTAAAAAAAAATAAACTGAGCTTTATTCACCCTCCCCGAATCCAGTTCTGAGTCTCCGTTGCTGCTCCTGGTGTCTGTTATTGTCTGCAGTGCTGACATCATGTCGACAGCGCTGCAGCCAATCAGTGAGCTGAACGTCTCTGACCGCCTCGTATCATCAACTCAAGCTGAGCTCAGTTATTGACTGCAGGTCTGTCAGTGTGATGTCAGCGCTGCAGACAGTCTCTGGGTGCAGCAGCAGAGACTCAGCACCTGGGTTGAGTGTGTAAATCGATATTAGTTTTTTTTTTTTACTAAAATACGTTCAGATCGCCGCTGCAATCTAGCCCATGTGACCTGAAATGAGACTAGCCGGCTTACATGGGTTTACATGTAGAGCGGAAGTCACTTTCTCATCATATGTCTGTGGAGCCCTGTTTTGAGTCTTATAGATTTACATTAGAAAAAAAACCATCTCAGCACTAGTGATGAGCGAGCACGCTCGGGTGCTCGCCGAGTATTTTGGCGTGCTTGGCATTTGATTCATTGTCGCCACTCCTGCAAGTGTCACGGCTGTTAGACAGCTGTGACACATGCAGAGAGAGCCTGGCGAACAGGCAATCTCTGCATGTGTCACAGCTGTCTAACAGCCGGGACACTTGCAGGCGCGGCGACAAGGAATGAAATGCCACGCTCGCCAAAATACTGGGCGAGCATGCTCGACGGAAAGGGTTAATGAGGCATACTCGCTCATCACTACTTGGCAAGCTGTGAGCCGGCAATGTCGAAGTGTGGTCATATGGACCAGAAGACGACCGGCGCTGGAATCTGGGGAGGATGGCGATTGCTGAGTATTTTAACTTAATTGCACTACATCACATACATAATTAAGAGGAAAAAAACTGAGACATCTTAATAATGGAAATAGAATGGAAGTAAATAGTATAGACTTTAATAGCAGAGTTTGGACTTTTTGTAATTGTGTGTATGGATCAATGAAACTGAGTCAGTGTGCTGTCCGAGAAAAAAAATGGACACTACAAGGACGTGTATAACAGATGTGTGAATGTAGCCTTACCATGAGTTAAAGCTCCATATGGTGTTCCTTATATTCGTTTTAGTATCTTACAGACATACAATACAGACCAAAATTTTGGACTCACCTTCTCATTTAAAGATTTTTCTGTATTTTCATGACTATAAAAATTGTACATTCACACTGAAGGCATCAAAACTATGAATTAGCACATGTGGAATTATATACTTAACATAAAAGTGTGAAACAACTGAAAATATGTCTTATATTCTAGGTTCTTCAAAGTAGCCACCTTTTGCTTTGATGACTGCTTTGCATACTCTTGGCATTCTCTTGATGAGCTTCAAGAGGTAGTCACCGGAAATGGTTTTCACTTCACAGGTGTGCCCTGTCAGGTTTAATAAGTGGGATTTCTTGCCTTATAAATGGGGTTGGGACCATCAGTTGTGTTGTGCAGAAGTCTGGTGGATACACAGCTGATAGTCCTACTGAATAGACTGTTAGCTGCTTTTTTCTTGCCATAATACAAATTCTAAGTAAATAAAAACGAGTGGCCATCATTACTTTAAGAAATGAAGGTCAGTCAGTGCGAAAAATTGGGAAAACTTTGAAAGTGTCCCCAAGTACAGTTGCAAAAACCATCAAGCGCTACAAAGAAACTGGTTCACATGAGGACCGCCCCAGGAAAGGAAGACCAAGAGTCACCTCTACTTCTGAGGATAAGTTTATCCGAGTCACCAGCCTCAGAAATCGCAGGTTAACAGCAGCTCAGATTAGAGACCAGGTCAATGCCACACAGAGTTCTAGCTGCAGAGACATCTCTACAACAACTGCTAAGAGGAGACTTTGTGCAGCAGGCCTTAAGGGTAAAATAGCTGCTAGGAAACCACTGCTAAGGACAGGCAACAAGCAGAAGAGACTTGTTTGGGCTAAAGAACACAAGGAATGGACATTAGACCAGTGGAAATCTGTGCTTTGGTCTGATGAGTCCAAATTTGAGATCTTTGGTTCCAACCACCATGTCTTTGTGCGACGCAGAAAAGGTGAACGGATGGACTCTACATGCCTGTTTCCCACCATGAAGCATGGAGGAGGAGGTGTGATGGTGTGGGGGTGCTTTGCTGGTGACACTGTTGGGGATTTATTCAAAATTGAAGGCATACTGAACCAGCATGGCTACCACAGCATCTTGCAGCGGCATGCTATTCCATCCGGTTTGCATTTAGTTGGACCATCATTTATTTTTCAACAGGACAATGACCCCAAACACACCTCCAGGCTGTGTAAGGGCTATTTGACCAAGAAGTGGAGTGATGGGGTGGTACGCCAGATGACCTGGCCTCCACAGTCACCAGACCTGAACCCAATCGAGATGGTTTGGGGTGAGCTGGACCGCAGAGTGAAGGCAAAAGGGCCAACAAGTGCTAAGCATCTCTGGGAACTCCTTCAAGATTGCTGGAAGACCATTTCCGGTGACTACCTCTTGAAGCTCATCAAGAGAATGCCAAGAGTGTGCAAAGCAGTCATCAAAGCAAAAGGTGGCTACTTTGAAGAACCTAGAATATAAGACATATTTTCAGTTGTTTCACACTTTTTTGTTAAGTATATAATTCCACATGTGTTAATTCATAGTTTTGATGCCTTCAGTGTGAATGTACAATTTTCATAGTCATGAAAATACAGAAAAATCTTTAAATGAGGTGTGTCCAAACTTTTGGTCTGTACTGTATATTATAGCTTTTATAACTTTTTTTTAATAAAAGCAGCTTTGTGGTAGTAAATTAAATGTTTATAGACAGACAGTAATTTCCTCCTGCTTTACATTGTCAAATTAAGGTGTTTTTTTTAAGAACTATATGTTTAATGTGACCGAGCTGTAGTGAACTTCGACAGCAAGCACACCACTACGAAAGGCACAGAGCTACGGCGGGTAAAATGAGCCTTTTCTAGTAAGCTGACCAGCATTGGTGCCAGGAGTTGGGATTCCCAACTCATCTGTTATCGATAGCCTATTCTAAAGATAGGCAATCAATTTTGTACGGCTTGGAAACCCCTTTGATATAATATGGTCCGAATTTATTTGCAGCGAGTCTCTGTGGCCCATAGAGGCAAGAAATGCTGCCATTGCCAATCATTGCTTTACCTGTCCGGTTAACCGTGTGGGAACGGTGAGTATAAACATGAGCTCGTCCTTCTGAACCTCACCTTCTTCCATCATACATTCATTTTTATTTTAAAGTGACTATAACCTACAATTCCTGATGATTTTTTTTTCTGAACATTTCTTTTAAGGAACACTTTGAACATGAGTTCACTTCTGGAGATGGCAAGAAAGGTGACAAAAAAATAAGACTATTTATTAATAAATGTGGACTCAGAATAATGCATAATCTCCATGTTTTAAATAAAACATGCTGCATACAATATAATATAAAATCCCACGTTAAGGATTTTAAGGCGGAGGGTTGTATCAGATTTGATGATTAAATTTGTGACACCTACCAAAAAACATTAAGTCTTCTATACTTTAAATGCAAACATTTTGACTGTAGTTTATTTAAGTACCTTGTCGTTGATTAGGTATGAGGTGGGTATGCCTAAACAACTGCTACCTATTTACCATTAGTGCACGGGTTAATTAACTGGGATATACACACGTGGTCAAAATTGTTGGTACCCCTCGTTTAATGAAAGAAAAACCTACAATGATCACAGAAATAGCTTGAATCTGACAAAAGTAATAATAACTTAAAAATCTATGGAAATGAACAAATGAAAGTCAGACATTGCTTTTCAACCCTGCTTCCACAATTTTTTTTTAAAAATGAAACTCATGAAATAGGCCTGGACAGAAATGATGGTACCCCTGAAAATAATGTGACAAAGGGGACATAGTAAATCAAGTTGTGTCCACTAATTAGCATCACAGGTGTCTACAGTCTTGTAATCACTAACGTGCTGGAAAGCATGGAGCACTTCCTGCTTCATTGTCCCTTTAATACAGAGGTGGGAGCTTCCATTGGTTGGCCCGCGGCTGGCTACTCTGTCCTAGGCCGGGTGGACCTATGGATCGTTCGTAGACCTTGGGAGAAGGGATCGAACCACTTTATTCATAGTAAGCGCAGTGGTCGGGTATTTCACGTGGAACACACGAGTTTTAGTTTCGACGCAGAGTAAAATCCTCCATGTGCATGAAGTTTGTAGGAACATCCTAGGTGACTTGGTGAAGCTACGTTCTCTGGAGTATGAAAGACTGGGTGCCCGGAGGGTGGCCCGTCTCTTGAGAAGCTTTTCCTTCAGGGTGCCTTAGTCCGGTAGTACTGCTATATCCTGGTGGTGGGCTGATGTCTTTCCAGCCTAGATTTTTATTTTGTATTTATGTCTCCTGAATAGAAGGTTTGCAGGCATCGAACTTGAGCCTTGGATGGTCAGTATGTAGGTTGAGTTCTGTGATGTTGGTTTCTGTATATATTGTATATAATGTATAATAGGGGTTTTTAGTTAGGTTGGGTGGGGGACTTGGGAGATTTTCATCAACGGTGGTAAGAAGACTGATCTGGCCTGGCCCAGGCCCCACCTGGGGAAAATCTTTAAGGCCTGATCCTAGCTCGGAGTATCCTGAACTTTTTTGCCAGAGTTGGATCAGGGTGGTGGGATAGTTAGTGTAGGTATGTGTTTTTTATATAAAAAAAAAAAATTCCATGTCACTATTGTATATATTGTTGTTTTTGGTTTGCTGTGATGTGAATGAGGTGCAGTAAGGGTGTGACTGTAAGGTAAGCCAGTGGGACCAGTAGGTTAGTATTAGTGTCCGGTTGTATATACGTTGTGTGTTACATTATATTTAGGTTTAGTGTTTATAGTGGTTTTATTGTATATAATATTGTATGTAGGTCGGCGTGTTTTAAATGTGTATATAGGACCGTGTAAACGTTGTGTGGGTTTGTATGTAGTAGTATGAATGAAGATGGGTCGGTGGCTTTATATGATTTTATAATATTTATTTATTGTTTATAAAAGAAAAAAAATATGTATATATTCCTGTGGTGATGGTTATTTTGTTTCTTTAATTTTCTAATTTTTGTTTTTTTTCTCAGTAGGTCGAATCTTCTCCCTTTTTTTTGTTTTGGTTGATTTATTTTGCTTTTATTTTCTGTGATTTGTGTCGGGTTTTGTCGTCTTGTTCTGTTCTGGAGTTTTGTTCTTATGTTTTGTATCCTGTAATGTATTATTGTTGTGTCATGTAGTGTATTCTTCTATAAAATAAAAAAGACCTACAATCTTGTAATCAGTCAGTGGGCCTGTATATAGGGCTACAGATACTCACTGTGCTGTTTGGTGACATGGTGTGTACCACACTCAACATGGACCAGAGGAAGCAAATGAAAGAGTTGTCTCAGGAGATTAGAAAGAAAATTATAGACAAGCATGTTAAAGGTAAAGGTTATAAGACAATCTCCAAGCAGCTTGATGTTCCTGTGACTACAGTTGCACATATTATTCAGAAATTTAAGATCCATGGGACTGTAGTCAACCTCCCTGGACGTGGCCGCAGGAGGAAAATTGATGACAAATCAAAGAGACGGATAATACGAAGGGTAACAAAAGAGCCCAGGATAACTTAAAGGTGAACTTCAAGCTCAAGGAACATCAGTGTCAGATCGCACCATCTGTCGTTGTTTGATCCAAAGTGGACTTCATGGGAGATGACCAAGGAGAACACCATTGTTGAAAAAAAATCATAAAAAAGCCAGACTGGAATTTGCCAAACTACATGTTGACAAGCCACAAAGCTTCTGGGAGAATGTCCTAGGACTAGATGAGACACAAATGGAAGTTTTTGGCAAGGCACATCAGCTGCATGTTCACAGACGGAAAAATGAAGCATATTAAAAGAACACTGTCCCTACTGTGAAACATGGAGGAGGCACTGTTATGCTCTGGGGCTGCTTTGCTGCATCTGGTACAGGGGGTGTCTTCAATCTGTGCAGGGTATAATGAAATCTCAAAACTATAAAGGGATTCAAGAGAAAAATGTGCTGCCCAGTGTCAGAAAGCTTGTTCTCAGTCGCAGGTCATGTGTCTTGCCCAAGAATGGCTAAGAGGAAAACATTGGACTATTCTGAAGTGGCCTTCTATGAGCCCTGACCTAAATCCTATTGAGCATCTTTGGAAAGAGCTGAAACATGCCGTCTGGAAAAGGCAACCTTCAAACACGAGACAACTGCAGCAGTTTGCTCATGAGGAGTGGGCCAAAATACCTGTCGAGAGGTGCAGAAGTCTCATTGACAGTTACAGGAATCGTTTCATTGCAGTGATTGCCTCAAAAGGTTGTTCAACAAAATATTAAGTTGAGTACCATCATTTCTGTCCAGGCCTAATTCATGAGTTTAATTTTTTTTCAATTCTGTGGAAGCATGGTTGAAAAGCAATGTCTGACTTTCATTTCCATAGATTTTTAATTTATTACTTTTGTCAGATTCAAGTTATTTCTGTGACCATTGTGGGTTTTTCTTTCATTAAACGCGGGGTACCAACAATTTTGACCACGTGTGTAGATGTACTGTATATTGAGAAAAGTAAAATTTCCCTCTGGGATTACACTTTATTTTTTTTTAAATCAGAACGCATGTACTACAGTATGACAACCATATTAACGGTCATCTTTTCTTTCTTCAGCCCATCATGACTTTGGCCACTTTTATGGATCTAGTTACGTAGCAGCTCCTGATGGCAGTCGTACCCCTGGACTAAGTAGGTTATCTGATGGTCTTTTGATTGCAGAGCTGGATCTCAATCTTTGCCGACAGACTAGCGATAAGTGGAACTTCAAGGTTAGTACAAGCAGCAATCAAAACATAGAATAAACATGAATATCAGCATTTGTGAACATGCAAATTTATTACAATGATAATGTTCCCAAGCCATATTATATGTACACACAACTGAGCAAAACTTTAGGCAGGTGTAGAAAAATGTTGCAAAGTAAGAATGCTTCCAAAAATAGAAGTGAGAATAGGTTTGTTTTTAGCAATTAACAAAACTCAACCCAATATTTGGTGTAACCACCCTTTGCCTTCAAAACATCTATTCTTCTAGGTACACTTGCACACAGGTTTTGAAGGAACTCCGCAGAAATTGTTCCAAACATCTTGGGAGAACTAGTACAGATTCTGTGGATGTAGGCTTGTGCAAATCATCTCTTCATGTAAAACCAGATTTGATGAAGTGATATCTTCACTTCTAGGACGCCTTGTTCTTTACGCTGAAGACTAGATGTTTAGAACAAGCTCTCTGCCACGTAACTTCAAATCTATATGCACGTATACCTAGAAGAATTGATGTTTTGATGCGGTTTTAAAGGCAAAGGGCGGTCACACCAAATACTGATATGATTTAAATTTCTCTTTTGTTCATTCACTTAGTTTCTTTATCAGTTAACAAAATGCTATTTACACTTCTATTTTTGAATGCTTGCTCACTCTGCAGAATTTTTTCCCACATCTGCCTAAACATTTGCACAGTAGTTAGTGTGTGCATACACAAACTGTACAATTTTTGCTTCATAACACCAGGAATGTGAATTTTTTTTTTTACCAAAAGTTGCTGTTTCCTGGTTGATTGCTCATTAAGCATGGTGGAACTATATTTCTTGCAAGTTAGAGTTTTGGATTAGTCCAGGTGCTGAAGAAACAAAACTCCACTACACATTAAAAGAAAATTATTAAAACTGGAAACTAATGAACTATTTCTTTCCTCATGCAGATGACTGGACGCCATGAAATGTATGCTGCAGAATTATCCCAAGCTGTGAGACCAGATTTCCAGCCCAATATAGTACGGGAGTAAATAGACTGATCTGTACTCAAACACAAAGGAAGTTACAATAACGTTATGATTGCATATTGCTAGTGTGTAAAGAGCGTCACATTTTAAGATTTTCAGATTCACTAATTATTAAAAAAGTAACAGTTTAATCACAAAATTAATTCCATTCATCTGTAACATTGCAGAAAATGACTTTTCTAGTGCATACTCTAGATTCAATGGGATTTTCCAGGTCAGGACAATTTTTTTTCTTTCATGCTGAATCCTAACAGTATGTAATACACAAACTGTTAGTATTCGGCTCTGCTTGCCGGATAGAACGGTCATCACGTGACCACTCATATGCGAGTTGCATAGTTGGTGAAGAGAAGCAGGAAAAGCAAATAGTCAGCATGTGATTGCAACTATGCAAATTGTATATGAGCAAACTCAGGACAACTGCCCAAACCGGCAAGCAGAGACGAGTCTTAATGTGTATAGTACACGCTGTTAGGATTTGGGATATTACAGTGCAGTAAGAAAATTTGCCCTGGCCTGTTAAAACCGTTTAATAGTACAAAAGCCGTTGCCAGTTTTCTATAGTATCAAGAGGATTATGGGAAAAATAACACTTGTTCTTGAAGACCACCAAAGAAGAAGAAATAAAAAAGCTATGAAAAAAGAGAATTTCCAAGTCCTGCCAGAGGCTAGACATTATACTTCTTAGAAACAGCTAGTTTTTGTCACATTACATAGGCTACCGTTTCTCTTTTCTAGTGTGACAAGGACATAGCTGTATAACTGAGTTACATGCAATAAATAAACCACCTGACAGAATCCTTCATATAAAAGTTAGATATTAACTGCACTGCAAGTTAACCAGGAGAAAACACTACCTTTTTTTCCTTTTAAAAAGGAACCTTTCATTAGATTCATGCTATCTGACGTCATAAATCAGAGCAGGTATGTTTTGCCCTCAAACACTGTCGCATTTCAGAGAACACATACAGTCATGGCCAAAAGTTTTGAGAATGACACCAAAATTATATTTTCACATGATCTGCTGGCCTCTGGTTTTTATTAGTGTTTGTCTGATGTTTATATCACATACAGAAATATAATTGCAATCATATTATGAGTACCAATAGGTTATATTGACAGAATGAGTTAATGCAGCAAGTCAATATTTGCAGTGTTGCCCCTTCTTCTTCAAGACCTCTGTAATTCTCCCTGGCATGCTCTCAATCAACTTTTGGACCAAATCCTGACTGATAGCAGTCCATTCTTGCATAATCAATGCTTGCATTTTGCCAGAATTTGTTGGTTTTTGTTTGTCCACCCGTCTCTTGATGATTGACCACAAGTTCTCAATGGGATTAAGATCTGGGGAGTTTCCAGGCCATGGACCCAAAATATCTATGTTTTGTTCCATGAGCCATTTAGTTATCACCTTTGCTTTATGGCAAGGTGCTCCATCATGCTGGAAAAGGCATTGTTGGGCGCCAAACTGCTCTTGGACGGTTGGGAGAAGTTGCTCTTGGAGGACATTCTGGTACCATTCTTTATTCATGGCTGTGTTTTTAGGCAAGACTGTGAGTGAGCCGATTCCCTTGACTGAGAAGCAACCCCACACATGAATGGTTTCAGGATGCTTTATAGTTGGCATGAGACAAGACTGGTGGTAGCGCTCAGAGAAAATGACTTTGCCCCAGTCCTCAGCAGTCCACTCCCTGTACCTTTTGCAGAATATCAGTCGGTCCCTGATGTTTTACTGGAGAGAAGTGGCTTCTTTGCTGCCCTCCTTGAAACCAGCCCTTGCTCAAAGAGTCTCCGCCTCACAGTGCGTGCAGAAGCACTCACACCAGCCTGCTGCCATTCCTGAGCAAGCTCGGCACTGCTGGTAGTCCGATCCCGCAGCTGAAACAGTTTTAAGATACGGTCCTGGCGCTTGCTGGTCTTTCTTGGGCGCCCTGGAGCCTTTTTGACAACAATGGAAGCTCTCTCCTTGAAGTTCTTGATGATGCGATAGATTGTTGACTGAGGTGCAATCTTTGTAGCTGCGATACTCTTCCCTGTTAGGCCATTTTTGTGCAGTGCAATGATGGCTGCACGTGTTTCTTTAGAGATAACCATGGTTAACTGAAGAGAAACAATGATACCAAGAACCAGCCTCCTTTTAAAGTGTCCAGTGATGTCATTCTTCCTTAATCATGACTGATTGATCGCCAGCCCTGTCCTCATCAACACCCACACCTGTGTTAATGGATCAATCACTAAAACGATGTTAGCTGCTCCTTTTAAGGCAGGACTGCAATGATGTTGAAATGTGTTTTGGGGGTTAAAGTTCATTTTCTGGGCAAATATTGACTTTTCAAGTACAGTAATTGCTGTTAAGCTGATCACTCTTTGACATTCAGGAGTATATGCAAATTGCCATTACAAAAAATGAAGCAGTAAACTTTGGAAAAATTACTATTTGTCTCATTCTCAATACTTTTGGCCATGACTGTACATTGAATAACCGGCCGAGGATTATAGGTCTCCGCTGACTAGTGTGATGTGGTCCACCTGCCATCTTCTCCCTGCCTCGATCCCTTTGACTGACATATTTGTCACCATGTACATCCATAGGGAGAAACCTGTCCGTCAACTCCCAGCTGGGAGAAGCTAGAAACCGTTGAAATGAAGGTCTGACGAAAGGAAAACAACCATATAAGTTAATACGTGACTGTTCAGTAGTGGACACCCCGTATAAGCAGTATTTCTAGAATACATCTGTGGTATTAGGGATGATGAACAACCATTCAATTGTTTGTATGTAAACTTTGATTTTTAGACATAGTCATTTGTATTTGCACCAGCACTTGCTGGAGTGCGGTGGCCTCTTTACTTTAGTAAACCGGCTCAGTCCAAAGTGAATTCAAAGATGGGTCATTCGTGTTTAACCCCATTCTGACGTGGGGCGTAATTATACGTACCTACGCCCTGGGCCTTAGTTACCAGGTAGGGATTATTACGCCCTGGCAATTGCACCCGCACTGAGGCTGTGCGGGTGCGATCGCCGCCTCGTGTCAGCTGATTCTAACAGCTGATACCCAGTACTATGTGCCAGGAGTGGTCCCCAGCACATTAACCCCGGAAATGCTGCAATCTAAGTCGATCACAGCATTTCCAGGGCAAGAAGAGGTAAGAGCGCCCCTCTTACCTTGGATCGGAGACCCTATGTCATCATGACGACATCCGGGTCACCAGGCATCAGGAAGTTAGATCCTGCTCAGTGCACGACGATCTAGCTAACTTGTGCCAGTGCAGAGCTGACAGCCTTCATAGCAGAGATGCTGCTGCATCTCTATGCTATGCAAGCGATCAGCCTGCAAAAAATTTAAGTCCCATAGTGGGACAAAGTGTAAAAGTAAAAATATAAAAAATAATCCAAAAAAAATAAATATACTGTACCCATAAATAAATATGAAAAAAACAAAACACAACAATAAAAGTACACTTATCGCTGTGTCTGGAACGACCTGACCTATAAAACTGTCCCTCTAGTTAACCCATTAGTGAACATAGTAAAAAAAATAAATAAGAAACAAAGCAAAAAACGACACAAAAAATGGAGTAAAACGCGATCAAAAAGACGAATGTAAATAAAAATGGTACAGCTGAAAACGTCATCTTGTCCTGCAAAAAACAAGCCGCCATACAGCTCCATCAGCCGAAAAATAAAAGTTATAGCTCTCAGAATGAAACGATGCACAAAAAAATATTTTTTCTCTAAAATAGTTTTTGTGTAAAAGGGCCAAAACATAAAAAAACGATAAATGTAATATCGCTGTAAATGTACTGACCCGAAGAATAACGGTGCCTAATCAATTTTACCACATGCGGAACGGCATTTAAAAAAAAACAAAAAAAACAAACTGAATTGTTGGTTTTTGTTTATTCTGCCTCCCAAAAATCAGAATAGAAAGTGATCAAAAAATGTCACGTGCCCGAAAATGGTACCAATAAAAACGTCGACTTGTCCCGCAAAAAACACGCCGTCGCATGACTGTCAGCTGAAATATGGAAAAACTATTGCAAAAACTAGTCTTTTGGGGAAAAAAAGCGTCTTTTAGTGTGACAGCTGCCAAACATAAAAACCCAATAGGAATCTGGTATCGCTGTAATCGCACCAACCCGAAGAATAAAGTCGTCTTATCACTTACATAGCACAAGGAACGGCGTAAAAAATAAACTCTATGGTTATGGTTGTGTAAGGGTTGTATTAGGGTAGGGATTTTTTCAAAAGTAAAGAAAAAAAATGATGACGATATGGCGACTAGTGTTGAGTGTAAGTGCTCGCTACTTGAGTTTGCATTGGGTGCTCGGGTATGCACAGAGTATCGCGGATGCTCGAGTGACATGCTCGAGTCTCCGCCCCATATGTTTTGCGGCTGTTATACAGCAAAAAAAAACACGCGGGAATTGCCTGCCATGCACGGGCAATCCCGCATGTTTTTTTTTGGGTGTCTAATAACCGTGAAACATGCGGGGCGGGGACTCGAGCACCCGCGATACTTGGTGCATACCCGAGTACTCGATGCAAACTCACGTAGCGAGCACTTGCGCTCAAGACTAATGACAACTTATTCAATATGATGACCTAATGTTATCAAATTCTATGTTGTTCCTCTGGGTTAAAAATGTCCACTATACCCCTTGATAAAATCATTGAGGGGTCCAGTTTCCAAAATTGGGTCACTTGTGAGGGGTTTCCACTGTTTAGGCACCTCAGGGGCTCTCTAAACACGACATGGCGTCCGATCTTGATTCCAGACAATTTTGCGTTTAAGAAGTCACACAGTGCTCCTTCCCTTCTGAACCCTGCCGTGTGCCCAAACAGTGTTTTTTCCCCACATATGGGGCATCTGCGTACTCAGGAGAAATTGAACAACAGTTTTGGGGTCCATTTTCTCCTCTTACCCTTGTGAAAATAAAAAAATTGGGGCTAAAAGATAATTTTTGTGGAAAAAGTTAATTTTTTTATTTTCACGGCTCTACGTTATAAAACTTCTGTGAAGCACCTGGGGGTTCAGGGTACTCACCAAACATCTAGATAAGTTCCTTGAGGGGTCTAGTTTAAAAAATGGTTTCACTTGGGGGGGGGGGGGGGTTTCCATTGTTTAGGCACCTCAGGGACTCTCCAAACGCGACATGGCATCTGCTAATTATTCAAGCAAATTTTTCAGTCAAAAAGTCAAATGGTGCTCCTTCCCTTCCGAACCCTGCCGTGCGCCCAAACAGTGGTTTGCCTCCACATATGGAGTATTGGCATGCTCAGGAGAAATTTAACATCAAATTTTTGGGTCCATTTTTTCCTGTTACCATTGTGAAAATAAAAAAAATTGGGGTCTAAAGTAGTTAAATGTTCATTTTTTTTCTTACACATTCTAAAAATTCCTGTGAAGCACCTGAAGGGATAAATAAACTTCTTGAATACGGTTTTGAGCACCTTAAGGGGTGCAGTTTTTATGATTGGTGTCACTATTGGGTATTTTTTTTTAAAAGCCCCTCAAAGTCACTTCAAATGTGATGTGGTCCCTAAAAAAATGGTTTTGTAAATTTTGTTGTAAAAATGAGAAAAGTAGTAGTAGTAGTTGGAAGCCAATCGACGGTCCAACATGTCTTAAATGGGATAGTTTCTCTCCGAAACACAAACTCTATTGTCTATAGCCAAGCCATCAGATACAATCGGACTCAGAAAGACCTTTTTGAATCGGCTACCATCCCAGAACAATTGAGAACCAGATTACAAGAGCCACCAGAATATCAAGGAATCATCTCCTACATTACAAAACCAAACTTGAAAGCAACCGGGTGACTCTAGTAGTTACCTACAATCCCAATCTGTAGGTGCTAAGGAGAGCTGCACGGAAACTACAACCTTTACTACAGAAAGATGCCAGATTACAATCCATATTTCCAGAACCCCCACTTGTGTTTCAGGCAGCCCCAAAATCTAAGAAGCATTATTGTCAGAAGCTCCCTGTCATCTCCACCAGCTACAGGAACCTTTCCTTGCAACAGAAAAAATGTAAAACCTGTCCGTTTATAATGACCACAGACAAGATAGATACCCAACTCACTTCAGGACTACAAGATCCCAGGTACTTTCAGCTATATCACATCTAATGTAGTGTACTTAATTATATGCACCAAACGTCCAGCTTGGTGTCTGTATGTAGGGGAGACGGGACAACAACTTAGGACAAGGATGAATTCTCATTGCCACACAATAAAAGAAGAAAAAAATAGATCTACCTGTAGCCAAGCATTTTTGTTCCCCTGATCACAGCATCAAAGACATGAAATTACTGGTATTAAAAGGTAACTTCAAATCTCAACGAGAAAGGAGAGTCTCAGAATATAAACTAATGGTGACCTTTGACACCTTCAGAGCAGGAATGAATGTGTCGCATGGATTTGTGTCATTCTACATCAACTAAGGAATGTGCCCATCAGACTTTTGGGGTCATCACAACACTGCACCAAACAATAAAACTTTCACAGTCCTCATCTATGAACTGCTAAAATATTTACAGCCAGAAATGTTTCTCTCTCCCATAGTAATAGCTCTGCTTTTCATCACCTGTCTCATCTATTGCATTATTTCTGTGCCCTATTGTGTATTAATATGGGACTCTTCAGATTTTGGGTTATACTAGCCTCCAAATCTAAATATCTTTCTATCTACTGGCTAACAAGGTAAAAAAATATATTATATTATAATATATATATATATATATATATATATATATATAGAGGTCTTGCATTGTCCTGCATTAGGAGTAACCCAGGGCCAACCGCACCAGCATATGGTCTCACAAGGGGTCTGAGAATCTCATCTCGGTACCTAATGGCAGTCAGGCTACCTCTGGCGAACACATTGAGGGCTGTGCAGCCCTCCAAAGAAATGCCACCCCACACCATTACTGACCCACTGCCAAACCGGTCATGCTGAAGGATGTTGCAGGCAGCAGATCGCTCTCCACAGCGTCTCCAAACTCTGTCACGTGCTCAGTGTGAACCTGCTTTCATCTGTGAAGAGCACAGGGCGCTAGAGGCAACTTTGCCAATCCAAGCATCCTGCACGGTGTTGGGCTGTGAGCACAACCCCCATCTGTGGACGTCGCGCCCTCATACCACCCTCATGGAGTCGGTTTCTAACAGTTTGTGCAGACACATGCACATTTGTGGCCTGCTGGAGGTCATTTTGCAGGGCTCTGGCAGTGCTCCTCCTGTTCCTCCTTGCACAAAGGCGGAGGTAGCTGTACTGCTGCTGGGTTGTTGCCCTCCTACGGCCCCCTCCACGTCTCCTGGTAGCGCCTCCAGCCTCTGGACACTACGCTGACGAGACACAGCAAACCTTCTTGCCACAGCTCGCATTGATGTGCCATCCTGGATGAGCTGCACTACCTGAGCAACTTCTGTGGGTTGTAGAGTCCGTCTCATGCTACCACGAGTGTGAAAGCACAACCAACATTCAAAAGTGACCAAAACATCAGCCAGAAAGCAATGGTACTGAGATGTGGCCTGTGGTCCCCACCTGCAGAACCACTCCTTTATTGAGGGTGTCTTGATAATTGCCAATAATTTCCATCTATTGTCTATTCCATTTGCACAATAGCATGTGAAATTGATTGTCAATCAGTGTAGCTTCCTAAGTGGACAGTTTGATTTCACAGAAGTTTGATTTACTTGGAGTTATATTCTGTTGTTTAAGTGTTCCCTTTATTTTTTTGAGCAGTGTGTATACAGTTATATGAAAAAGTTTGGGCACCCCTATTAATCTTAAGCTTAATGTTTTATAAAAATTTGTGTTTTTGCAACAGCTATTTCAGTTTGATATATGTAATAACTGTTGGACACAGTAATGTTTCTGCCTTGAAATGAGGTTTATTGTACTAACAGAAAATGTGCAATCTGCATTCAAACAAAATTTGACAGGTGCACCTCACCAGAAAAGTGACATTAATATTTAGTAGATTCTCCTTTTGCAAAAATAACAGCCTCTAGTCGCTTCCTGTAGCTTTTAATCAGTTCCTGGATCCCGGATGAAGGTATTTTTGACCATTCCTCTTTACAAAACAATTCCAGTTCAGTTAAGTTTGATGGTCGCCGAGCATGGACAGCCCTCTTCAAATGATCCCACAGATGTTCAATGATATTCAGGTCTGGGGACTGGGATGGCCATTCCAGAACATTGTAATTGTTCCTCTGCATGAATGCCTGAGTAGATTTGGAGCGGTGTTTTGGATCATTGTCTGGCTGAAAGATCCATCCCCTGCGTAACTTCAACTTTGTCACTGATTCTTGAACATTATTGTCAAGAATCTGCTGATACTGAGTGGAATCCATGCGTCCCTCAACTTTAACAAGATTCCCGGTGCCGGCATAGGCCACACAGCCCCAAAGCATGATGGAACCTCCACCAAATTTTACTGTGGGTAGCAAGTGTTTTTCTTGGAATGCTGTGTTTTTTTGCCGCCATGCATAACTCCTTTTTGTATGACCAAACAACTCAATCTTGGTTTCATCAGTCCACAGGACCTTCTTCCAAAAAGAAATTAGCTTCTCCAAATGTGCTTTTGCATACCTCAGCCGACTCGGTTTGTGGCGTGCTTGCAGAAACGGCTTCTTTCGCATCACTCTCCCATACAGCTTCTCCTTGTGCAAAGTGCGTTGTATAGTTGACCGATGCACAGTGACCCCATCTGCAGCAAGTTGATGCTGCAGCTCTCTGGAGGTGGTCTGAGGATTGTCCTTGACTGATCTCACCATTCTTCTTCTCTGCCTTTCTGATGTTTTTCTTGGCCTGCCACTTCTGGCCTTAACAAGAACTGTCCGTGTGTTCTTCCATTTCCTTACTATGTTCCTCACAGTGGAAACTGACAGGTTAAATCTCTGAGACAGCTTTTTGTATCCTTCCCCTGAACAACTATGTTGAATAATCTTTGTTTTCAGATCATTTGACAGTTGTTTTGAGGAGCCCATGATGCCACTCTTCAGAGGAGATTCAAACAGGAGAACAACTTGCAAGTGGCCACTTTAAGTAGCTTTTCTCATGATTGCATACACCTGGCTATGAAGTTCAAAGCTCAATGAGGTTGCAAAACCAAAAAAATTGCTTTAGTAAGTCAGTAAAAAGTAGGTAGGAGTATTTAAAACAAGAAAATGATAAGGGTGCCCATACTTATGCACCTGTCAAATTTTGTTTGAATGCAGATTGCACATATTCTGTTAGTACAATAAACCTCATTTCAAGGCAGAAACATTACGGTGTCCAACAGTTATTACATATATCAAACTGAAATAGCTGTTGCAAAAACACCAATTTTTATAAAACATTAAGCTTAAGATTAATAGGGGTGCCCAAACTTTTTCATATAACTGTATATAAAGGGTGGTCCAACAGTAGGTGGCCAGAAAATAATATTTATTTTGATTTATATATAAAATTATATTTACTAACACAAGCATAACAGTGACAATTAAATTTTATTCTGAACAATAATACAAAAGCCCTTAAATTTTATCAACGCAGGTGCTCAAACTGTTTCCATTACAATTTGCACAGCTTTGAAGTCTGCCTCTTACGCTTCCACAAACTTTTTTGCACAAGTCTCTTTGGGTATTAATTTCTTGAAATGCATCTCTTATGTAATTTTTCAAATCACTGACACTTTTTGGTTTTCGACTATAAACTTTGTCCTTCAGTACTCCCCAAAAGAAAAAATCCATTGGGCTCAAGTCTGGTGAACGTGCCGGCCAATCAAGTGGGCCTCTTCGGCCAATCCATTTATTAGGAAATGTTTCATCAAGATACTCGCGGACTACTCTTGAATAATGTGGAGGGTCCCCATCTTGTTGGAAATAAAGGTCATTTGAATTAGGCTGTTGCTGTAACTGGGGGACAACTTGATTCATTAGAATTTCGAGATACTTATCTCCTGTGACTGTTCCGTCAAAAAATATTGGTCCTAAAACACCAAAACTTGAAATACCACCCCAAACATTGACACCAGGCTCATTTAGTTGTTGCTCTAATGTTAAATGCATGTTCTCATTATACCATTAAATACAATTATGTCTGTTAATATGGCCGGATAATTTGAAAGAAGCTTCATCACGCCACATAATGTTATCTAAAATTACTGGATTTTGTTTGATAAATCTCCCCCTTCATAACCTTATTACACTTTCTGTCCACCTACTTTTGGACCACCCTGTGTATATACAGTACAGACCAAAAGTTTGGACACACCTTCTCATTTAAAGATTTTTCTGTATTTTCATGACTGTGAAAATTGTACATTCACACTGAAGGCATCAAAACTATGAATTAACACATGTGGAATTATATACTTAACAAAAAAGTGTGAAACAACTGAAAATGTCTTATATTCTAGGTTCTTCAAAGTAGCCACCTTTTGCTTTGATGACTGCTTTGCACACTCTTGGCATTCTCTTGATGAGCTTCAAGAGGTAGTCACCGGAAATGGTCTTCCAACAATCTTGAAGGAGTTCAGAGAGATGCTTAGCACTTGTTGGCCCTTTTGCCTTCACTCTGCAGTCCAGCTCACCCCAAACCATCTCGATTGGGTTCAGGTCTGGGGACTGTGGAGGCCAGGTCATCTGGCGTAGCACCCCATCACTCGCCTTCTTGGTCAAATAGCCCTTACACAGCCTGGAGGTGTGTTTGGGGTCATTGTCCTGTTGAAAAATAAATGATGGTCCAACTAAACGCAAACCGGATGGAATAGCATGCCACTGCAGGATGCTGTGGTAGCCATGCTGGTTCAGTATGCCTTCAATTTTGAATGAATCCCCAACAGTGTCACCAGCAAAGCACCCCCACACCATCACACCTCCTGCTTCATGTTTCACGGTGGGAGCCAGGCATGTAGAGTCCATCCGTTCACCTTTTCTGCGTCGCACAAAGACACGGTGGTTGGAACCAAAGATCTCAAATTTGGACTCATCAGACCAAAGCACAGATTTCCACTGGTCTAATGTCCATTCCTTGTGTTCTTTAGCCCAAACAAGTCTCTTCTGCTTGTTGCCTGTCCTTAGCAGTGGTTTCCTAGCAGCTATTTTACCATGAAGGCCTGCTGCACAAAGTCTCCTCTTAGCAGTTGTTGTAGAGATGTGTCTGCTGCTAGAACTCTGTGTGGCATTGACCTGGTCTCTAATCTGAGCTGCTGTTAACCTGCGATTTCTGAGGCTGGTGACTTGGATAAATTTATCCTCAGAAGCAGAGGTGACTCTTGGTCTTCCTTTCCTGGGGCGGTCCTTATGTCAGCCAGTTTCTTTGTAGCGCTTGATGGTTTTTGCAACTGCACTTGGGGACACTTTCAAAGTTTGCCCAATTTTTCGGACTGACTGACCTTCATTTCTTAAAGTAATGATGTCCACTCGTTTTTCTTTACTTAGAATTTGTATTATGGCAAGAAAAAAGCAGCTAACAGTCTATTCAGTAGGACTATCAGCTGTGTATCCACCAGACTTCTGCACAACACAACTGATGGCCCTAACCCCATTTATAAGGCAAGAAATCCCACTTATTAAACCTGACAGGGCACACCTGTGAAGTGAATACCATTTCCGGTGACTACCTCTTGAAGCTCATCAAAAGAATGCCAAGAGTGTGCAAAGCAGTCATCAAAGCAAAAGGTGGCTACTTTGAAGAACCTAGAATATAAGACATATTTTCAGTTGTTTCACACTTTTTTGTTAAGTATATAATTCCACATGTGTTAATTCATAGTTTTGATGCCTTCAGTGTGAATGTACAATTTTCATAGTCATGAAAATACAGAAAAATCTTTAAATGAGAAGGTGTCCAAACTTTTGGTCTGTACTGCAATATTATATATATATATATATATATATATATATATATATATATTTTCCCCCTGTATCAACAATCGCTGGTTAACTTTTAACCCTAAACTTCCTAACACAAAAAAATTTGGGTTCTAAAATTGTGCTGATGTAAAGTAGACATGTGGGAAATGTTATTTATTAACTATTTTGTGTGACATATCTCTCTGATTTAAGGGCATGAAATTCTAAGTTTGACAATTGCTAAATTTTCACAATTTTCCATTTTTTCACAAATAAATGCAAGTCATATCGAAAAAATTATACCACTATCATGAAAAAATGATCTGAGTCAAGGGGATCCGTTGAAGCGTTCCAGAGTAATTACCTCATAAAGTGACAGTGGTCAGAATTGTAAAAATTGGCCTGGTCATTAACGTGCAAACCACCTTCGGGGTTAAACATGTCAGCAGATCAGCTGTTTAGGGGGAATATCAATATTCTAGATACTATACAAAGAACACAATCTGATTACGCAGAAAAATGTGAATCAGCATTTAGGCCAGGTTCACATCTCATTTTCTTTGCACGTTTAGGACTCTGCTGGGAGCTTCTGTGCGACTCCTCAAAAAAACAAAAGCTAAATCATACAATGCTGGAAAGGAGGCCAAACCAAGTCCAAAATGTCATATTTTCAACTCCGTTTGTCTCAATAAAGTTAGGGGCATGTCCGAATTAGGTTTCATGAGGATTAATTAATGCACCTTACAAAGTGAAGAACAGGTAGATAAACGTGATGTGAACTCTATGTTACAGCCCATCACAATGGAGAAAATAACAACTGGGGAGAAATCTTTAAAATTAAATTTATTTGCTGCTAAATGTATGAATAACTCAAATAAATAAATGAGACAGAAGACATCGCAAGTTAGGCTAGAAACACAGAGCGGCATTATAGTCAGCCTCCAAGTTCATGGGGTATGTAAAGGTGTCAAACTTCCGCAGTCACAGTATAATGGAAAGCGATGTGAATGGTGTACATGCCCGACGTTGGCAGCACATCACATTTAATGCTTTTATAAGTACAAGGTAAATCCATTAGACCAGTGACCTGTTTGGTGAAATGTGTATAAAAGCTTCTTATTGCACTAGTATTGGCTGTATTTAAGGAAGCAGCAAGTAAATGTACTTTATTTCAAACTGTACATTAAGAGTCAGTTCTGGAAATGTACACATCTTGCCCATTTCATACAATCTGGTTGACAATGTCCTCAATTGCAAGAAATAACCCACCACCATTCACTGGACACCTGTAGCTCGGATAAGATCAGTTGAGCCCATTGTGTCAGCCGTTGGAAGCTTATCCAGGGGATACACATTGTGTAGATTGCACATTGCATGGAAAGTGCATACAGATCTGCTCTGATAAGACTAGAAATGTATCATAAAAACCTGAGACCACCATGTGCAATGTCAAGAATTGGGCAAAGTAGTGAGAATTAATGATAACTCAGCAGCTGCCAATCTGATGAAGGAATCTGGGTTTAGTGGATGAGTGGTTTCAATATAAAAACAAAATCCTTACAAATTGGCTACGTGTGGAAGAACTTGCCTGGCCAGCACAGAGCCCTGATGACTATGGCTGACAGAAGGCAAATCTTCACAGCCATGTATGAAAGCCTCAAGGAAAGCATTCCCAGAATGCAATTATAGCGACAACAAGAAGACCAGCTCCATGGTGAAGCCCATGATTTAGAGATGAGAAGTTCTATCTATACTCCCGGATTGTAATGAGGCCAATATCACAAATACCATATTCACTGCATAGCCTAATACACTAGAAATAACTCCCTTTGATAACGGATAGCTCGACAGCATCCTTTCTAGATAGCGGAATAGTTCACCCATCATCCATTTTTTTTTTTACTGCAAACGCTATACAAACAAATGTCTCTAGTGCATAAACTGCAGAAGTTGCTCTGCACAGAAGGAAGTATCAGCTTCTTGTCACCATCCATTCTGGGGTCAGCTGTCCACATAGATAAAGAGGATATCCTCATCTGTACCATAACTGCTACGGGCTTCTTCAAAGTTGGTGATGCTTGTCCGACACAGCCCTAAGATAAAGTATAATTTCAGATATAGTTCCAGGTTAACAGGCACCCACTTAGTTTAAGGAAACATGTCTACAGTTTTCTACTTCCTAACAGGCTGCATAGAATAGCACCAGGCTGCCTCATTACAGTGGGCAATGGTATACTCAGAAACACTATGGCATTTAAGAGAAAACAGTTTGAGAAAGAGCCAGGCACAGGATAACGTGTCCAGGAAAGATAAGTGTCCGCTAAAAGGCCCCCCCCTTTACATTCTCCCTGCCCGGCTAGGCTTGATTGACAGGTCTCTATGTGCGAATAGAGAAAGACCTTACAACCCGGCAGTTGGGTAAAAAAAAGCCAAAGGGGAGCCGCCCAGCAGACACTTCTCCCCGTGCCTGACTCTTTTTGAAACTACATTGTGTTTCACAGTAAAACACTACGGGGTAGCTTGTCACTAGATGTTGCCCATGGTTTGGTCAGCATGAAACTGCCATCAGGCTCCCCTTAAGGTACTCACTGTCTGCATATCCAGGATTATTGTAGAAAAGGCTTCCAGAGGACTTGTTGTAGCCACAAAGCACAATAAAATGGCCCTGATATTCACTGCTTTTGCAGAAGCACTTCTGACCAATAGGAAGAAAACAGCAGTATTTAACGCGGCTAGGACAGAGGTCACACAGGAGCAGGACAGCATTTACCAGTACGATGGCCACATGTCCCTGGGAAAGGTGATCTTGTAGCTCTTGTATTGTGACACTTCTGAAAACATAGGACACATATAAGAACAAATTCTTCAGTATGACAAAGAGGTCAATGCAAACTGCCTGGGGTATACAATGATCGCCAGAGACCCCATGCTGCCAACTATCCTGCTCTCTCCTCACTAATGTATACTTGGTCTGCCTGACATAACCCTGATGGATAAAGATCTCTTCACACTTTACAGAAAGATCAAGCATGTTCTGTGCACAGGAGAGATGGCTGTCATCTGCTGTCATCTGGATGCTCAGGAGATCTCAGAAAAAAAACAAATCATGTACCTTTTTTCCACATTAACACCGTGAGCTTTGGCTTGGGCAAATAATCGATTCACCCGATTTTCCTCGGCATCAAAATGTTTCCTGTAAAAAGACTACAAGAAACCAATTTTTTATTACATTGCATCAAACCTTTGCTTTGTTAAGATGGTCTCACTCGCATACATCATTAATCTTAATCTTTCACTATAGTCAACCCCCAAACATGTAAATAATGTCATAATAAACAAAGCATAAATGTCATACTTGGGTCTTGTATCCTTTGTCTACACCCAAGGTCTGTGTGCAGAACTGGTGCTGTACCCCAAAGTGGTGCATTAGGTAAGCCAGGTCAATAGTCCAAATACTTTTTGTTAGTTGGAGCTCCTGCATTGCATTCTGGAACTCCTCTTCATTCAGGAGATTAAGGTACCTAAAGGAATGGATATAACCAGAGGTAAGGAATAGTGAAGTCCTGCCGTCAGATAAAGATTCATGCCAAATATACAATACCACTCAGCTGTATCTACTAATTCTGTAGACGTAGCTAAAGTGTCACCATGAAAATACAGTCCAATCTGCAGGCAGCATGTTATAGAGCAGAGGGAGCAGAGCAGATATACACACATGGTCAAAATTGTTGGTACTCCTCGTTTAATGAAAGAAAAACCCACAATGGTCACAGAAATAACTTGAATCTGATAAAAGTAAGAAATTAAAAATCTATGGAAATGAACAAATGAAAGTCAGACATTGCTCTTATTTATTATTACTTTTGTCAGATTCAAGTTATTTCTGTGACCATTGTGGGTTTTTCTTTCATCAAACGAGGGGTACCAACAATTTTCACCACATGTGAAATTATATATATTTATTTTTTTTTTTTTGCGGGAAAAGATTCGGTATAACCCTTGTTTTAATCATTGAAATCTCTGGTCTTTCTGGAATTTTAAATTCAGTGGGTAGTCCTATCAGTGACTGACAGTTACCTCTGTATGCACACTTATACCTGGAAGGCTGTCAGTCACTGATAGGACCACCCACGGGACTGAAAATCCCAGAAAGAGAAGAGGATTAAATGAATAAAACACAGGTTATACTGAATCTTTTCCCACAAAACTAGATATAAATCTGCTCCACTCCTCCTGCTCTATAACATGAGGCCTGCAGATTGGACTACATTTTCATGGGACGAGTTCCCTTTAATTTGTGGTTAACAATTTAGATTTTCCGCTTTGTTTCATTTATAGCCTGACCACTAAACAGAATAAATAGGAACGGTTATCAGCAGAAAACAACTATAAATGTAGGTGCCAGAAGCATTTTTCTAGGCACATTAGCTGCTCTAGATATAGCTGCAAAATGAATAACAGGATACATACGTGTACATCACAATGCAAGTGTTGGTGTATTGCGCCTGGATTGTTGGGAGAAGTTGCTCTTGGAGGATCACTGCCATGAAAAAATAGAATTAGACTTACCGGTAATTCGGTTTCTAATAACCCACCACGACAGCACACAGGAGGAAGTAACCCCACCCTAATAGGGACAGGAAAGACGAAGAGGTTTAGATAGCCCCTCCCACATCTTCCCTCCAGTGTTATTACAAAGGACCACAAGAGTATAGATGCTTCAAATTAATTTTTATTTCTACTGATCAAGCTGTCGTAGAAACAATAAGCGAGGGGGAGGGAATTACCCGTGCTGTTGTGGTGGGTTATTAGAAACCGAATTACCGGTAAGTCTAATTCTATTTTCTCTAATAACTCCCACGACAGCACACAGGCGGTATACTAGGAAGGGACAATAGCCTGAAGGACCTTCCTTCCGAAGGCTAAATCTCCAACAGACATTAGGTCTAGTCTGTAGTGTTTGGAGAAAGTATGAATTGAGGACCATGTGGCAGCTCTGCAAATCTGTTTGATGGATGCGCTGGCTTTTTCAGCCCAGGAGACAGATATCGCCCTTGTAGAATGGGCCTTGAGCTTTGCTGGAGGAGGTAGATCCTGGATCTGGTAAGCCTCCGTAATTGCCCTCTTAATCCAGTTGACTATTGTGGATTTTGCTGCCTTCTTTTCTTTGTCTGGACCTTGTGTATGGACATATAGGTTCTTGTCTTTCCTTCCTTCGGTTTCCTGAAGATAGTGCAGTACTATTCTCCGAACATCCAGAGTGTGGAATTCCATTTCTTTGTCTTTTGGGTTGTCACAAAAAGATGGAAGGATTATCTCCCGAGATCTGTGGAAATTTGAGACCACCTTAGGTAGAAATGAAGGGTCAAGTTGGAAAATTAGACGATCTTCCAGGATTCTCAGGTAGGGTTCGTTGATCGAAAGGGCCTGTAGTTCACACACTCTTCTGGCTGTAGTTACTGTCACCAGGAAAGCAGTTTTCCAGGTCAGCCTGTCCAGTCTTATGGTTGAAAAGGGCTCAAAGGGTGGAAGGGTTAACCCTTTCAGAACATTGTTAAGGTCCCAGGGGGGAACCAGGTCTGTTACTCTAGGGTGGATACGGGTGGCTGCTGTCATAAATCTTCTCACCCACTGATGTTCAGCTAGTCTTTGATCGAAGTAAGAACTTAACGCCGCTACCTGGACCTTAAGAGTACTAGGTCTGAGACCTTTGTCCAGTCCTTCTTGTAAAAAGTCTAGAATCTGAGCCACATCAGCCCTATGAGGGTCTGGGCGAGTGGGTGCACACCACCTTAAGAAGGTTTTCCAGATCTTATGGTAAATGGTGTTCGTTACAGGTTTCCTGCTGTTCTGGAGAGTTTTGATGGCTTTCTCTGAGAGGCCTCTTGTCTTTAATATCAGGAATTCAGAAGCCAGGCAGTTAGGTGTAGTCTCTCGGGATCCGGATGGTGAATAAGTCCCTGGAGAAGGAGCTCCTTGATGGGAGGAAGGATTAGAGGGCTCTCCACACTCAGACTGGTTAACGTTCCGAACCAACTCCTTTTTGGCCAGCGAGGGGCCACTAGGATTACTCTGGTCCCTTCGGTCACGTTTTTGAAAGGATAGGTAGTGGGGGAAGGCATAAGCTAGTTTGAACTCCCATTTGTAAGCGAATGCGTCCACGCCCAGGCAAGGGGCGCTTGGATCCAGGGAGAAATAATGAGGTACTTTCGCGTTCTGGTGTCCGGCGAAGAGATCTACCTCTGGATAGCCCCATCTCTCGACTAACATCTGGAAGACGTCTGGATTTAGGCTCCACTCTCCTGGATGAATCTTTGTTCTGCTTAAGTAGTCGGCCTGGATATTGACTGAACCTTTGATATGAAGAGCCGACAAGGATAGAAGATGTTCTTTGGCCCAGGAGAATATTGTTGCTGAGATTGCTTTTAAGCTTTCGTATCTTGTGCCCCCTTGATGACGAAGGTTGGCTACTGTGGTGATATTGTCTGAAAATATCTGAATGTGAGATTTCTGGACCATAGGCTCTGCTGCTCTGATGACTTCCTCTATGGCCTTTAGTTCTCTGAAATTCGATGAGCTCACCTCTTTGGTCCATATACCCTGGAATAGCTCTTGGGAGACCATGGCTCCCCATCCCTATTCGCTGGCATCCACCTTTATGGTTACCAGCGGATTCTGGATCCATGGTACTCCTCTGTTCAGATTTTTTCCGTTCAGCCACCAGAATAGAAAAGTCCTTACTCGTGGTGGTATAGGGATTCTCCTGTTCAGAGACCGTGGAGATCCGTCCCAATTCGTAAGGATGTGGGTCTGTAATGTTCGGGTGTGCGTCTGAGCCCAGGCCACCATCTGAATACAGGAAGTCATGGACCCGAGGACCGACATGGCGTCTCTTAATGATACTGATCTTCTGCTCCTTAGGACATTGATTTTTGCTTTTATCATGACCTGTTTTTGTTTGGGCAGGAATGACATCTGGCTGTGGGAATCCAATAGTACTCCTAGAAATGTTTTTGTCATGGAGGGAACCATCTCTGATTTTTCCTGGTTCACTAACCAGCCCAGAGACTATAGGATCTGAGTGGTCAACTGTAGATGTTCTCGGAGTACTGGTACTGAGGGCCCGATTAATAACAGGTCGTCGAGGTATGGTACTATTAAAATGTTCTGACCCCTGATGTAAGCCATGACTTTTGTAAATATTCGCAGGGCTGATGAAATTCCAAATGGGAGAACACTGAATTGATGGTGGACTATTTGACCCCTTGAGCCATTACGAATCTTAGGAACCTCCTGTGAAGTGGATGTATGGGGATGTGGTAATATGCATCCTGGAGGTCGATTGTGGCCATGACATGGTCCTGTCCCATCAGAGGGACAGTCGACCTGATGGATTCCATCTTGAATCGTTGGTAGTGGATATACGGATTCAGTGGCCTTAGATTGATTATAACTCTGTGTGAGCCATTTGGATTTTTTATTAGGAAGAGCCTGGAATAATGTCCTGTGCCTATCTCCCTTGTAGGAACCAGGGATATCACCCCATAGGACAATAGGTCTGTAAGACCGGATATCAGGGTGGCCTGACGACTGACAGGAGAGCAGTGTTAACCTTATCTTCTCTGGAGGATAGGAGGAGAAATTTATTTTTACTGCGAACTCGACAACCCTCAGGACCCATGGGTCTGAGCAGATTTCTTTCCACTGACGGAGAAAATTCGAGATGCGACCCCCGACTGTCCTGATGTCATGGTCTGTTCTGACGTTGGTTTTTGGGAGAGAAAAAGATTTTTGCCTCCTCTACCTTTTGGGTAGCTCCATCGTCCTGTTTTGCCTTTACCCCTATATTGAGGGGTCTGCTCTTGGGAGGGACGAAAAGGCCTCTTCCTCACATTTCTAGGTTCCGGGAGGGCCTTCTTCTTGTCTGAGGCCTTCTCTAGAAGATCATCTAGGGCTGGCCCGAGCATGTATTTCCCCTTAAAGGGGATGGAACACAATTTCATTTTTGATGCCACGTCGCCGTTCCAGGATTTCAACCATAGGGCCCTTTTTACAGAGTTTGATAGCCCAGATGCTCTTGCCGTCACTCTCACGGATTCTGCAGAGGCATCTGCTAAAAACCCCGTAGCCTTCTGTAGAATTGGTAGGGATGCCAAGATGTCTTCTCTGGGGGTGCCTGAAACTAGGTGTTCCTCCAGTAGATCTAGCCAACGAGCCATTGATTGAGCTACGCCCGTAGAGACTGCGTTGGTGCTTAATAGTGTTGCCGAGGTCTCCCAGGATTTCCTGAGTAGTCCCTCCATTTTGCATTCCAAGGGGTCTTTTAATTGAGAAGAATCTTCAAAGGGCAGTGTGGTTTTCTTTGCGGTGCAATTTGGATATTCACTCTTGGGAATTCAGACCACCATTCTGCCGTCTCATTGTCCACAGGAAATCTATCCCTTAACTCTGTAGGGGTATTCAATCTCTTTTCTGGAAATTCCCACTCCTCTAAGACTAAGTCCCTAATACTCTGGTGTACAGGGAACACCAATTTTTTTCTGGAAAGTAGCCTCCCAAACATCTGATCCTGTAATGTTTGGGTCACTTTTTCTTCCTCGACCTCCATAGTTCTCCTTACTGCCTTGAGGAGTTCCAAACTATCTGCTGGAAAATAATATCTCTCTCGGTGGGAGTTATCAGGGGTTGGACTTAGTTCACCTTCCTCTGGAATATCTTCCAAGATATATATCTCCTCTTGAGAGTCTTCCTCCCCTCCCTCTGGCGGGCTAATCTTCCTCTTTTTGGCTGCTGAGGGAGTAGATGTAGAACCCTAACTAGGTGAGGGCATAGGGAGAGTCACCAAGGCTAAGGAGGATTTGAACTCCTGGCGTACAATCCCCTTTATCTCCTCCATTAAGGAAGGTTGTTCCTACCTGATAATCTTCTCCGTACAGTCCTTGCATAGGGGCTTTCTATGGGAGAACGATAGTTTTTTTAGTACAGATGGGACATATGCGTGACGGTTTAACTTTTTCTCCGGATGCAGGTTCCTTGTCCCCCTACAAGAGAGGGGTGAAGGGGAGGGGAGCTATAATCACTATTTCCTGCATCTGGGAGATGGACTACCAGTGCCATACTTACTGGGACCGGAGAGGCGCTGGGCTCTACAGATGCAGAGCGAGAAGCTTCAACAGACATGGTTTTGTCCTACCTGTAGATGTCTTCCTGTCCAGGGCTCCTTTTATGGGCGACCGGACCAGCGCCTCCCTCTGTTTAGAGGGTTCCTTCCCCTGTGTCCAGGTGAAGAATTCTGATCACCGGCGGCATTCCGCTCTTCTTCCCCCATAGTTTTTTGATGCGGTTCACAGTGGAACGCAACTGCCGGAAGTGATGTCATCATCCACCGCCTGGCGTCCGAAGTCACTTCCGGCGCCGCGGCGTGCGCTCCACATCCGGGAGCCGGCATCGCCCGCGCATCCAGAGGGTGAGAGGAGGAGGAGATGGACCGGAGAGCTCAGAGGCCTCCGGTCAGTAGATCCTGCAGACCTTGCCCGAGAGCCCGGACTGCAGGATGGGGTCCCGAATCCGGAGGAGAAGGGAGCAGCGCCCTGAGGAGGAGAAGGGAGCAGCGCCCTGAGGAGGAGAGGTAAAAACCGCTTGATCCTCCGCTGCCCGGCTAGTAGCTTTCCCCCAGTGCCTGTCGCCGGCCCAGCACACCGGGGATGACCTCCTCATCCCTGATAGGGACAGGAAATAACACTGGAGGGAGGATGGGGGAGGGGCTATTTAAACCTCTTCGTATTTCCTGTCCCTATTAGGGTGGGGTTACATCCTTCTGTGTGCTGTCGTGGGGGGTTATTAGAGAAAATAATCTTATCTAAACCTCCAAGAGCAACTTCTCCCAACAATCCAGGCACAATACACCAACACTTGCATTGTGATGTACACGTATGCATCCTGTTGTTCATTTTGCAGCTATATCTAGAGCCGCTAATGTGCCTAGAAAAATGCTACATTATGGAGAGTGGGAAATTGCACAAAGGGGCAGCGTGGAGGAGGAAATTGCACAAAGGGGCAGCGTGGAGGGGGATATTTTAGAAAGGGGCAGAGTGGAGGGGATATTGTAGAAAGGGGTAGTGTGGAGGGGATATTGTAGAAAGGGGCAGTGTGGAGGGGATATTGTAGAAAGGGGCAGTGTGTATGCCTGTATGGCCCGAGGTCTGATGATGGCTGGTAACAACTCCCAGCATCTCCTTACCATTGTTAAGGACACACTGTGAACTGTAAGTTCATGCAATACAATTATACATGGGGCTGGCCTGACATTACATTTAATCACTGAACTATGTTTGGCGCTGCAGTCACAGGCTGACGTGCCTCTGGCGCTGCAGTCAAGGGCTGATGGGGTCCTGACCTTATACACATGTAGAAATCAATAAGGTGCTTCGTGACTATTTTAAAAATTAATTTCACATCTCTAAAGCTTGGAGAATTTTTATGAGGAGGATTTGGTGGGTTTCTGCCCCAAAAACTCAATTTAAGTTAGTGTGGGTTCACATTGATATTTTTTTTTTTTTTTTTTTTTTGAGCTGAGACTGAGCAGAAACTCCCCAAATCCTCCTCAAATACTTAAAACTTGGTTATGTATTCATGCAAGTAGCCCTTACAAAAAAATTTCTGGCCCTTGGGATTGGTTCAGTATGGCAATGTGGCCCTTGGACCAAAAAGCTTTGCACCCCTGCATTATATGGTAAAATGAATAGTGTCATTCAAACCTACACCTAATTCTTCAAAAATAAAACAATCCTTCATACAGCTACAGAAAACAAAAATGAATTAAGTAATAGCTCTTGAACATACATTCTCCAGCATCCTCCATATATGCCAATGTAATATCAGTCCGAAGAACCCAAAGAGAACTACTTACTGCAAAACCATTCGGGCACATGCCAAACCACAGTCCCAGTGGTAAGACTGCTGGATGAGAGGTACTTTCAACTGGACATGATCACCTAAAATATGACAGATGAAAAAAAAACAATAAAAAAAACAAAGAACCTAACAAAACTTCTATTTGTCTAGGATATCAAACTAGCCAAGGAAATTATAAAAAAATAACACGTGGTGGCATGGCTCGTATTGCTGCTCCCTCATGATACTTCTATTATAAATGTCACCAGGAGTCACATTAAAATATCTTATTTACTAGTCTCCATGATGACAGAGGGAGAGAGTCTGCAGGTAGACAAAACAGTCAGATATTGAGCAATAAACCATCCTCACTCATTACAGGAGATTTACTGATGCAATTTCACTAGTCTGAAAAGGGAGCCCATTAAACCGAGCGCCAACTGTCTGGATGACGCTGATGGTTTTACTGACACAAGCAACAATTCATGTATGTAAATGTGGTGGTGTTTTGAGAAGTACCAAGTACAACTGATATACAAGAGTTTCCAGGGACTTTTTAAACAGAAAGTGGCTCCTAAGGAGATAATTCAGCTGAGACAAGTCCTCACTTCTGCACTGAATAGGTTACAACTAGGTGATTACTTACATAGCTACATCACATCTCAGCTTGGGAAATAGATGGGTAAATCAATACCATAAACAATAGCAGGCACAACCTGTGTCATTCAGTAGTGTTCTACACAACTTCTGAAAGTCTGCCAAAATCCCAAAAGTGATGCTGGTCACAGCTCTGGGAAAACCAGCATCAAGGACCAGAAGAGAGTAGAGATGCCATGAGACAGTCAGACAGACAGTCCTACACGTCGGGGGAAGTCAGTGGAGGATGGGGCCGGCCATACACACGTCGGGGGAAGTCAGTGGAGGATGGGGCCGGCCATACACACGTCGGGGGAAGTCAGTGGAGGATGGGGCCGGCCATACACACGTCGGGGGAAGTCAGTGGAGGATGAGGCCGGCCAAACACACGTCGGGGGAAGTCAGTGGAGGATGGGGCGCATATACACTGGGGCAGTCAGTGGAGGGTGGGGAGCATATACACTGGGGCAGTCAGTGGAGGGCATATACAGTACAGACCAAAAGTTTGGACACACCTCATTTAAAGATTTTTCTGTATTTTCATGGCTATGAAAATTGTACATTCACACTGAAGGCATCAAAACTATGAATTAACACATGTGGAATTATATACTAACAAAAAAGTGTGAAACAACTGAAAATATGTCTTATATTCTAGGCTCTTCAAAGTAGCCACCTTTTGCTTTGATGACTGCTTTGCACACTCTTGGCATTCTCTTGATGAGCTTCAAGAGGTAGCCACTGGAAATGGTCTTCCAACAATCTTGAAGGAGTTCCCAGAGATGCTTAGCACTTGTTGGCCCTTTTGCCTTCACTCTGCGGTCCAGCTCACCCCAAACCATCTCGATTGGGTTCAGGTCTGGTGACTGTGGAGGCCAGGTCATCTGGTGTAGCACCCCATCACTCTCCCTCTTGGTCAAATAGCCCTTACAAAGCCTGGAGGTGTGTTTGGGGTCATTGTACTGCTGAAAAGTAAATGATGGTCCAACTAAACGCAAACCGGATGGAATAGCATGCCGCTGCAAGATGCTGTGGTAGCCATGCTGGTTCAGTATGCCTTCAATTTTGAATAAATCCCCAACAGTGTCACCAGCAAAGCACCCCCACACCATCACACCTCCTCCTCCATGCTTCACGGTGGGAACCAGGCATGTAAAGTCCATCCGTTCACCTTTTCTGCGTCGCACAAAGACACGGTTGGTTGGAACCAAAGATCTCAAATTTGGACTCATCAGACCAAAACACAGATTTCCACTGGTCTAATGTCCATTCCTTGTGTTCTTTAGCCCAAACAAGTCTCTTCTGCTTGTTGCCTGTCCTTAGCAGTGGTTTCCTAGCAGCTATTTTACCATGAAGGCCTGCTGCACAAAGTCTCTTAACAGTTGTTGTAGAGATGTGTCTGCTGCTAGAACTCTGTGTGGCATTGACCTGGTCTCTAATCTGCGCTGCTGTTAACCTGCGATTTCTGAGGTTGGTGACTCGGATAAACTTATCCTCAGAAGCAGAGGTGACTTCCTTTCCTGGGGCGGTCCTCATGTGAGCCAGTTTCTTTGTAGCGCTTGATGGTTTTTGCAACTACACTTGGGGACACTTTCAAAGTCTGCCCAATTTTTCGGACTGACCGACCTTCATTTTTTAAAGTAATGATGGCCACTCGTTTTTCTTTACTTAGCTGCTTTTTTCTTGCCATAATACAAATTCTAACAGTCTATTCAGTAGGACTATCAGCTGTGTATCCACCAGACTTCTGCACAACACAACTGATGGTCCCAACCCCATTTATAAGGCAAGAAATCCCACTTATTAAACCTGACAGGGCACACCTGTGAAGTGAAAACCATTTCCGGTGACTACCTCTTGAAGCTCATCAAGAGAATGCCAAGAGTGTGCAAAGCAGTAATCAAAGCAAAAGGTGGTTACTTTGAAGAACCTATAATATAAGACATATTTTCAGTTGTTTCACACTTTTTTGTTAAGTATATAATTCCACATGTGTTAATTCATAGTTTTGATGCCTTCAGTGTGAATGTACAATTTTCAAAGTCATGAAAATACAGAAAAATCTTTAAATGAGGTGTGTCCAAACTTTTGGTCTGTCCTGTACATTGGGGCAGTCAGTGGAGGGGGGGGGCATATGCACTGGGGCAGTCAGTGGAGGGGGCATATACACTGGGGCAGTCAGTGGAGGGGGCATATACACTGGGGCAGTCAGTGGAGGGGGCATATACACTGGGGCAGTCAGTGGAGGGGGGCATATACACTGGGGCAGTCGGTGGAGGGGGGCATATACACTGGGGCAGTCAGTGGAGGGGGGCATATACACTGGGGCAGTCAGTGGAGGGGGGCATATACACTGGGGCAGTCAGTGGAGGGGGGCATATACACTGGGGCAGTCAGTGGAGGGGGGAGGGGGGCATATACACTGGGGCAGTCAGTGGAGGGTGGAGGTGGGGCATATACACTGGGGCAGTCAGTGGAGGGGGGCATATACACTGGGGCAGTCAGTGGAGGGGGGCATATACACTGGGGCAGTCAGTGGAGGGGGGCATATACACTGGGGCAGTCAGTGGAGGGGGGCATATACACTGGGGCAGTCAGTGGAGGGGGGCATATACACTGGGGCAGTCAGTGGAGGGGGGCATATACACTGGGGCAGTCAGTGGAGGGGGGCATATACACTGGGGCAGTCAGTGGAGGGTGGGGGGGAGCATATACACTGGGGCAGTCAGTGGAGGGTGGGGGGGCATATACACTGGGGCAGTCAGTGGAGGGTGGGGGGGCATATACACTGGGGCAGTCAGTGGAGGGTGGGGGGGGGCATATACACTGGGGCAGTCAGTGGAGGGTGGGGGGGGGGCGTATACACTGGGGCAGTCAGTGGAGGGTGGGGGGGGGGCGTATACACTGGGGCAGTCAGTGGAGGGTGGGGGGGGGGCGTATACACTGGGGCAGTCAGTGGAGGGTGGGGGGGGGGCGTATACACTGGGGCAGTCAGTGGAGGGTGGGGGGGGCGTATACACTGGGGCAGTCAGTGGAGGGTGGAGGGGGGCGTATACACTGGGGCAGTCAGTGGAGGGTGGAGGGGGGCGTATACACTGGGGCAGTCAGTGGAGGGTGGAGGGGGGCATATACACTGGGGCAGTCAGTGGAGGGTGGAGGGGGGCATATACACTGGGGCAGTCAGTGGAGGGTGGAGGGGGGCATATACACTGGGGCAGTCAGTGGAGGGTGGGGGGGGGGCATATACACTGGGGCAGTCAGTGGGGGGGGGGGCATATACACTGGGGCAGTCAGTGGAGGGTGGGGGGGGGGCATATACACTGGGGCAGTCAGTGGAGGGTGGGGGGGGGCAGTCAGTGGAGGGTGGGGGGGGGCATATACACTGGGGCAGTCAGTGGAGGGTGGGGGGGGGCATATACACTGGGGCAGTCAGTGGAGGGTGGGGGGGGCATATACACTGGGGCAGTCAGTGGAGGGGAGCATATACACTGGGGCAGTCAGTGGAGGGGAGCATATACACTGGGGCAGTCAGTGGAGGGGAGCATATACACTGGGGCAGTCAGTGGAGGGGAGCATATACACTGGGGCAGTCAGTGGAGGGGAGCATATACACTGGGGCAGTCAGTGGAGGGTGGGGGAGCATATACACTGGGGCAGTCAGTGGAGGGTGGGGGAGCATATACACTGGGGCAGTCAGTGGAGGGTGGGGGGGGCATATACACTGGGGCAGTCAGTGGAGGGTGGGGGGGGGGCATATACACTGGGGCAGTCAGTGGAGGGTGGGGGGGAGCATATACACTGGGGCAGTCAGTGGAGGGTGGGGGGGGGGCATATACACTGGGGCAGTCAGTGGAGGGTGGGGGGGGGGCATATACACTGGGGCAGTCAGTGGAGGGTGGGGGGGAGCATATACACTGGGGCAGTCAGTGGAGGGTGGGGGGGGCATATACACTGGGGCAGTCAGTGGAGGGTGGGGGGGGGCATATACACTGGGGCAGTCAGTGGAGGGGCATATACACTGGGGCAGTCAGTGGAGGGGCATATACACTGGGGCAGTCAGTGCTGGTTGGTTTCCTACTAAACAAGTACATTCACTATAGCTACATGGAGACATAACACTCGGGCAGGAGTCATTACTGACGGTTGTCTGTGTGCCTTGTGTCCGGGGACTGCAGCGCGGCTTTGTCGGCTTCTGCACCATTGGTTCCGGGGCTCTTCATGACGATATTAGGATATCCTGGAGGATACAGCTCCCTCATACCGACCTCACAGCCGCCGTGCAACCCGCGTATCCGGGGCGGAACCTACCAGCACAGAGTGAGAGCCGTGTCCTGTGAGACCACGCCCACTGGTACAACGTAATCGCCGGGGCGTGGCTTGACATTCTATAAGAGATCGCTGCCTTTCGTTCCGGCGCTGCTTGTACTATGCGGACCTTGTATTTGTGTATTGCAGTGATGAGCAGAAGTTGTGTGCAGAAGTGATCAGTTGTGGAAACAGAAGGGGTCTATTGATTACTATGCAGTTTGATGGCTGTTTATTAGAACAGAAAAAAAGTTCTGTATTATGAGCGTTTTCTTCCTTTGTAAAAAAAAAAAAAAAAAACTTACCAAAGTACCCCAGAGGGCCCCTATAATAATGGATGGGGCCCTCACCCTTTGTCTGCAGATGATCTTACTCATCACTTTAATTCTGTCAGTTTAGTACAGGATCTGGTTAGCTGCGGCCTGATTGCCGTCCAGGGATTCCATGAACCCCCCTGAAAACTGTGATTCAGATGTTGGCGATGCCATCGGGGGCACATGTGGACCACATGTAATCTGAACAGGGTCTTATAGACGGATCACGCCTGTAATTTTGGCTGTGTGCACAGACGCCTTTTTCAGGCGGGGGAATCTACCTTATTTTTCACTTCAGGAAACTTTTTTTCCTGCATCTTTTTTTAGCAGTTTTTTTCTTTTCCAACGATATTTTGAGTGTTTTTCCCTTATTTTTGGGGTCGCCTTTTACTGATATTTTCCATACATTTTTTTTATCTCCATTGAACAATGATAAAACTGCTTGCTGTTTTTCAAGCATGAACACTAAAGACGCCCAGGTGTCTATAGAGCCTTCCTATTGACTTGTCTTGGAAGTACAGCACATCTTCAGAGCGGAGGATGCCGGTAGAATGGTCGGGTCATTTCTTTTAACTACTTGGCATCTTTGGAAGCCTGAAGCAGATTGAACGAGGCTCAAAAGACTGAAGATGGGAGCAGAAGGCCATTTTTACACGCATAAGTGCATTCTGCTGAGTATTTAGCACTTTTTTAATGTGTTTTTTTGGCCCCGAATCCTCCTGAAAAAGACACCATGTGCGCATACTCTTACATGGTATTTTTCTGAAAGTGTCGGATGTAAGATGTGACGGACACTTTAAGAAAAATGCCTAAATGGATTCATTTGAACTCTGTCTCATAGTAGAGCCATTGGGGTTCCATCTAAATTCCATTTTAATGGGGATTCAGACAGGTTCCTGAAAGTAATTCAGAAACACAGTGTGAACAGAGCCTAAGAGTTTATCATTGGAAATTATTAAAGAGGAACTCCTGGGTATATTTTTTTATTAGTTATGTGTAAGTGCATGTAATGTAATATGAGCTTATTAATACACTCACCTACCACAGCTCTCTCTGGGATCCAGCGCCGTTTCGCTTCTTCATGATGTCACAGCAGTTGCAACTAGCCGGCTCACTCTCTGCTCTGTGTGTGAGCCGGGAGTCTCTTTTACAATGAAAGCTTATCAAGCCTTATTCTGAAGCTCCATAGGCTAACATTGTAAAAGTCAGTGCCGGGTGACGCTGAGTCTGTAGACTTGTGATGCCACTGAGAAGAAGAGAAGAACGGCACTGGATCCCGGAGGGAGCTGCGGTAGGTGAATATATTAATAGACTCACACTTCATTAGAGGCACATACAGGGCCGTATTTGCCCTTAGGCACTTGTAGGCACGTGCCTAGGGGCGCCGGAATTCGGGGAGGGCGGCGCCTGAGCGTGTTTTTTTTTTTTGTGCTCGTGCCCCGAGCCGGCCGGGTGGCTCCGCCCCCCCCCCCACCCCATGGCCAGATTACCCTCATTATATGTGCGGCGCTGCGGCACATACTGGCAGACAGTGGCGGGGGGTCCCCCGGACCGCTCCCCCAGCAGCAGCGCACGGACGCTGCTTCTTCTCCGGCCGGGCCAGCACTGCAGCAGTTAACTTCCCTGTGCTGGCCCGGCCGTGTCACTGCACCGGAGAGGAGCAGCAGGAGGACTGGAGCCGGGGGATGGGGTGGGTGGGTGTGTGTGTGGGCAGATATCATTGTGTGATGTTTGTTTATATGTATTTTTGTGTTTCAAATGTGTTTATGCGTGCATGTATATATCTGTATATGTTTGTGTGTGCGTGACTGCGTGCGGCCTCCCGCTGTGTATAGATGGCGCCGTGCGGCCTCCCGCTGTGTATAGATGGCTACGTGTGCTCAATATTGAGTCATACAATTAATGTAAGGCTATGTGCCCACGATGCAGAAATGCTCCGGATTGTTTCTGCATCTCCCTGGCAGAAAAAACGCATGCGGATTGTACATGTGTTTTTCCTTCCAGGGACATGCAGATGTGAAGCGTTCTTCACATGCATTTCTGCATGCGGGTTATCAAGCGCTTTTCCAAGCGATTTTAGAATCACTTGGAAAGTGCTTGACAACTTGGTCACACTATACAGTATAAATCCATGCAACCGACATGGATTTATATAGTGTGACCGTAAAAGAATGGTAAAAATTAAAAAATAAAAATATAATTACCTTCTGATGGCCTGCCAACGTCAGCGGTCGCGTGACCCGTCACATGACTAAATTACATCACGGCAGGTCCTTTTCAGACCATCGTGAGCTGCCGGCAAGCCAGGACGCACCGGATAAAGACACCGGGGGCATCAGAAGGTAAGTATAATATTTATTTTTTATTTTATTCTTTTTTTTTTTTTACAGGTACTATGGTACCTGGATCTGGAGGAGAGTCTCCTCTTCTCCAAACCCGGGTACCATCCGCACATTGAAACACATGGAATCCGCATGTACAGATGCAGTGATGCAGATTACATGCGTTCCAATGCAAGTCAATGGCGGAGAAAACGCAGCGCTTCCGCAAAATAATTGGTAGTGCTGCAGATTTTTCTGCAATGATAATCCGCAGCGGAAATTTCCGCAGCATGTGCACAGCACATGCGGATTATCATTGGGGAACTTGGCAGACCTTCTGCCAAGCGTTTAAGCGTTTCTGCAGCGGAATTGCTTAAAAAACGCATAGTGGGCACACAGCCTAAAAAAAAATTATTATAATTAATATTGTGCCAAATTAATTTCACGTGAACTATCACATGATCTATCACAGGGGATCATGTGACATGTGATACATCAGGTGTGTGTGCAGGGGGGGAGGGGCCGCGCCTTCTAAACTGCCTGGGGCCCTTGCTACTCTTAATCCACCCCTGCCCTCCGGTCACGCCCACCCACCTCACCTCTCTAGTCTGCTCTGCTGCTGCGATCTGGAAAGAAGAGGAGGAGCCCGGGCACTTGAAGTTCCCGTGGAGGCCCGGGCAGCACATTGCTGGCGGCGGCTCATCTCAGCAGGCAGCGCCGGTAATTGTGTCCTGTTGTGATGTGCCATTGCGCCGACACTGCCACCCGGGCCGTGGTGCCGGTGCATGATGCTGGCTGAGGAGCTGCCGCTTCTGCAGTCTGCTCTGCAGCATAATTGATGATGGCGAGCAGCAGGCGGCGAGGTGGGCGGCGGGATCATAGTTTAGGCGCAGACGCGCAGTCAGCAGCTGCCGCCGGTACTGTGTTCTGTGCTGTGCACAGACAGTACAGCCAGCGGGCAGCAGTGCCAGCCTGACAGAGCCCAGACTGCCTGAGTCTCTGACTAGTCTCAGACTCTGAGGACTCTGACTAGTCTGTGACTGTTGTCACTGGTCAGACATGATGGCAGGCAGCAGCAGGGAGGGACACAGTGGGGTCTGAATCCCAGACATGGGCTGCATCAGGCACTGCAGCATTGCATATGGGCCATATGCAATGCTGCAGTGCCTGCTGCAGCCCAGTTCTGTGTGGGCTGCTCCCCCCCCCCCCCCCATATACAATGCTGCAGCCCTGTGGTCTAAGGTGGGCCGCTCCCATCCCCCCCACCCCCATATGCAATGCTGCAGCCCTGTGGTCAGTGTGGGCCGCTCCCATCCCCCCACCCCTATATGCAATGCTGCAGTGCCTGCTGCAGCCCAGTGGTCTGTGTGGGCTGCTCCCATCACCCCACCCCCATATGATATGGGGGTGGGATGACAGTGGCCCCCACACACAGACCTGGGCTGCAGCATTGCATATGGCCCATATGCAATGCTGCAGTGCCTGTTGCAGCCCAGCGGTCTGTGTGGGCCACTCCCATCCCCATATGCAATGCTGCAGTGTCTGCACGTGGGGGGGGGGGGACATGATGGGGGGGGATGAGGGTGGGCGTGACCACTGACAGTGCCTAGGGCAGCAGAAACTCCAAATACGGCCCTGGGCACATATACACACATCCTACATGGGGACCAGATTTGGCCTGCAGGCCAGAGTTTGATGTGTGTTCTAGACTAAAGGACTGGACAAATGTGAGGTGCATGCAAATGAGCCATCACTCACCTCTTGTGAGTTCAGAAACCCTTGGCGCACCTTGGGTGTTCATAGTATCTGACTTCATGGCTTCAAGCACCACTATGTCATCTAGAGAAAGGATGCTTAATAAGAGGTAAATTGCAAAGTAACTTGTTTTATAAGCACTTTGCAATTTTACCCGTTTATGAGAAAACTCCTTTAAGTACAGTTAAGAGGGCAACCAGCTTCCTCCTGCCCGCCTCAATTGACAAGTTTCTCGCTATTTGTGTTTAGGAAGTCTGTGATTGGCCGCTGGATCCGTGGAGGCACCAGAAAGTGAGTATGCCACTGTTTTTTTTAGCTCATCCATGCTTTGTTTTTCCCATATTGGAACAGTTCTAATTTTTTTTTATTCTTTCATCGACATAGTTTTAGATTATTTTTTAGGGGTACATGTAAATCACTGGCTACTATATATATATATATATATATATATATATATATATATATATATATATATACACTCTAAGGCAGCACTTGTCATTATCCTGGCGGGTACTCGCTCGCTGCGTAAATCAACTCACATATGATAAGGTTTCTATTTTTAAACAATGCTCAGCAGTTTATTACACTTCATAAACAGCTTCTTTCCGGGTCCAACTCCGTGACCCGCCGACACACTGATAAAGTCCATGAGCCCAAGTGGCAGACCGGCCCACTCGGCTCTAATTACAGCCTTCCGCAAGGTAATACTAAAACAATGTCCATATAAATGTCCATAACACAAGAGTATTACCTTTGCCGACTTCAGCTGTTATAGTCCTTTTCATACGACACCACTGTGGCTCTACGGCTTCCCACACGTGGTCTCCAGCCGTCACTCCCTGAAGGCTTACTGGCGTATTACACATACCATACCCAGGCTTCACCTTCCAGGACGCTTGTGTGGCACTCCGAGGCTTACTGGCATCCCTCACACAGGAATCCAGGCTTCACCTCCACCGGAGTCCACCAGGCCTCACACGAGCGGTGTTCCCCCCCACACACACAGGGAACAGCCTCGTGCCTGACACACGGTGCCCACACAGGAGCTCCCAACACATAGGAACTCCTACACACCGGAACACACCCACACAGGAACACACAGGGTTTATATATACTGCAGCACACACACACACCCACAGATAGGACCTTCTGTGTGCATAAGGACCTGTGTGATGTCACGGTCATGTGACCAGTCAGTTAAAGGGGAAGGTACATGGTCATTCAAAACACACTGAACCATTAAAGGGATGTCTGCTACTTCACATATTCCCCCCCTCTGTTCAAACTTGTGGGGTTGAACACATAATATACACAAACAGTCTATCTCCCACAGTTCACACTGAGACCATGCCCTTGATCCTTGCGTTGTCCAGCACCTGGAACATTAGTCATTGATATTAGCCCACTCCTTAGGGACCTACCATCTGTCAATGTCATCGACTCCGTCAAGTCACATTTCCGGGTCGTAAACTTGTCAGACTTTCCCCGCTCACAGCGGCTCCCCCGCTCCCAGCGGTCAGTCGTAACCTTGTCAGGTCTCCCCCGCTCCCAGCGGTCAGTCGAAACCCTACCAGGTCTCCCCCGCTCCCAGCGGTCAATACAACAGTGTGACTCTACATAGTTCCGTCCTCTATTGGGTCGATTGTATGGGCCACTCAACACTGAGTCACTGGAGGTCTCACTACCTCCAAACCCACTCCCAGGACATCTTGAAAGGTCCCTAACCTCAGCTGTTCTGATATTTAGGGAGCCCTTTCTCTGTCTGGTCTCACACTTTCTAGACGGCTGCCATCTTCTGCTGCTCAGATGATGCTGTCTATCCACTCGCAGTCTAGCGAGATTCAACTTTTCCACCTCTCGCAGGTAGGTCACTCGGTACTCCACCAGCATGCTCATATCTGCAAGACTTTCTTCCATTCCTACAGCGTAGAACGACACCATGCCGTCTTCATCCGGCATCCAGTCCCGACGATCACGTGGACTGCTTACTTTTACCACACCAGACTTTTTCACCTTCATCTGCATGGCTCGGCCATTTCTCCCAATGAGCTCTCTCACCAGAACACGAGGCACCCGGATGACCTCTTCTCGCAGACTGTGAGCCTTTCTCATCAGCTCCAGTTGTCTAGCGGCTTGCTCCGTCTTCAACCGGAGAAACTGCTTCGTGCGAATACATCGCCAATGTATGTCACTCAGGATCGCCACCCTCTTCACTGTGACTTCAGTCGTGGACAGGACCACCAGCTGTCTAGCCTCTGAGGTCAAGTACACCTTACAGGCTCCCACAGCCTTCTTAAACTCCTCATGCACGAACTCACGGGTGCATTCTTCCCTCAAGTCCTCGGGTACATATACGAGGCACTTGTACCGAGACGTTTCGGTCTCACCAGTGGTTCCCAGACGATCCACCAGCTCAGGTTTCAGGGACAACTGACTTCCAGCTTCTTCACCCTGGATGCTTCCCCTGAGCTGACTCACAGCTACAACTTCACAACTTTTCGTCTTGACCACCTCCACTTCACCTTTATCTTCCAACACCATACTCTTAGCTCTCCTCAGGTCCACCTTCTCATGGTCTAAGGGAGAAAGTGCAACTTGTTTGCCTTTTCCCTCCTCCAAGGAGACCTCGTTCACCACGTGACACTTTGCTAGGCGACCTTTGAGCTCTAAAACTTCTCCTTCCATCTCTGAAGCTCTTCCTGCTTCAACTGCTCTTCCAGCAGCAGAGCTCTCTCAGACCTCTCCGTCTCCAATGCGTCCACTCGGCTCTCAATAGCCAGTCTCTCACGCTTCTCTTGCGTCCACTGGGCTTGTAGCAACTCCTTGAGCTGCTTGATCTCGGCTCCGACATCCACCGAACCCTCCGAGCCCACATCACTCGAGGAGGTATCTGCTTCATACCTCCCATCACCAGCGGTCAACTTCTGGCCCTGGTCTGTGGCTTTTCCGATGGACTCCTCCATCTTCTCTCGCTCAGCTTCCATCTTGCTGACTGTTTCCTTAAGGTACGTCTCCGCCTTCTGGAGAGTATCACAGGACATCTGTAGCTCCTTCACCTGAGCTTCCAGATCTAGGGTCTTTCCTCGGAGATCATCATTCTCCTCACGGATATCTTGCAGAGTGGTCTCAACCACTTGGCGCACTTGCTCTGCACCCGCCTTATCCTCCTCTAGCTTTTCCTTCACCTTGAGGAGATCCTCATAATCTCTCTTACTCTGTTGCAGTTCCCTACTGCGCTCACCACACTCCTTCTTGGAGTCACACAGCTCCTGGTTGAGCTGTTTGCGCAGTCGTTCTAGGATTTGCTCACGTCCAGAAACACCATCCTGCCGCGCCTCCTTCTCAAGCTTCAACTGCAAAACCTCTTCCTTGATTTTGCGGCGGTCCTCCTTAATTGCGTGGAACATCTCCTTCCACTGGACAACTTCCTCGTTGCTTCCTGTAACATACCTGGCGGCGTCCTTGCATAGTGGTCCATCTCCCACTGTGCAAGAGCGCGCACTTGATCTCCAGTCCAGAATGTCTCTCTGGCTTCCCTCCATGCTGTCTGTTTGTGTCTGTTTCTGCTGCTTAAGGGCGGCGCCCGATCACTTCCTGCTTTTTGTACCTGCTGTGGGTCACACCTCTTGTGCGTCCTCAGCCTATTGCTGTCTGTCACCTGGTATATAGCTCAGCTGCGCCCATCTATCCCTGCCTGAGCATAGTGTTTCTTTCAGTGTGTGCTTGCACTCTGAAGGTGCCAGGTCCCGTTCTGTGTTCTCTTGTCTGCCTTTCCTGGAGGCTGTATTTCCAGGCCTGTCTGAACACGCTCCTAGCCTGTTCCTCCTGCCTTCTAGGGGCCGATTACCTAGACCTGTTCCTGTATCTTGTCTGACCTGTCTGAACTCGCTCCTAGCCTGTTCCTCTCGCCTTCTAGGGGCTGATTACCTAGACCCGCTCCTGTATCTTGTCTGTCCTGTCTGAACACGCTCCTTGCCTGTTCGTCCTGCCTCTCTGGGGGCCGTATTCCCAGACCCGCTCCTGTATCCTGCTGCAGTGTCGGTCTCCTCCGTACACTCAGTTCCAGTCTGAACTCTCTCCTATCCTTTACCTGTTTTGCCTCTATGTCCGTTCCCTTCCTTTTTCTGCAGAGTCTGAACTCGTACCTAACTCCTGCTTGTTGTCTCTGTACTCCCGTTTGTGAGTTTGTGGTCCACTCGCTACTTCACTGCAAGTACCCTGTGGGTATCTGGCTCTGCCTTTCCCTTCCTGTCTGTTCCGTGTGAACAGAGCCCTGTCCCCCCTACTCAGCCTAGCCTGCTCTGACTCCTTTGCTCACCGCTCCGGCGGTTCTAGCCTGCTCTGACTCCTTTGCTCACCGCTCCGGCGGTTCTAGCCTGCTCTGACTCCTTTGCTCACCGCTCCGGCGGTTCTAGCCTGCTCTGACTCCTTTGCTCACCGCTCCGGCGGTTCTAGCCTGCTCTGACTCCTTTGCTCACCGCTCCGGCGGTTCTAGCCTGCTCTGACTCCTTTGCTCACCGCTCCGGCGGTTCTAGTCTGCTCTGACTCCTTTGCTTACCGCTCCGGCGGTTCTAGCCTGCTCTGACTCCTTGCTCACTGCTCCGGCGGTTCTAGCCTGCTCTGACTCCTTGCTCACTGCTCCGGCAGTCCTGTCCTGCCCTGCTTCTGCCCGCTGCTCCGGCAGTCCTGTCCTGCCCTGCTTCTGCCCGCTGCTCCGGCAGTCCTGTCCTGCCCTGCTTCTGCCCGCTGCTCCGGCAGTCCTGTCCTGCCCTGCTTCTGCCCGCTGCTCCGGCAGTCCTGTCCTGCCCTGCTTCTGCCCGCTGCTCCGGCAGTCCTGTCCTGCCCTGCTTGTGCTCGCTGCTCCTGCAGCCCTGTCCTGCTCTGTTCTTGCCCACCGCTTCGGGCGTTCCCTCTCTGCTGTGGTTGTCTACCGCATCTGCGGTTCTGTGACCCAGTCTGTACTGGGTCTTAACCTTTCTGTGCTCCAGCCCGTCCTTTCGGCCAGTACCTCCCTGCCTGCATACTCGCCTGTATCCACCCATCTGCATACCTGCCGTGTTTGCTTATATCCACCAGTCTGTGCCAGCCTAACCTGCCTGTTCCTGAGTCCCAGTGTGTACTGGGTCCTATCCCGCCTGTGTTCCTACCTGCTAGTGCCTCCCTGTCTGCACTCTAGCTGTGCTTGCCTGTACCCCTCTACCTGTATTGTTCCTGAGTCCCAGTGTGTACTGGGTCCTATCCCGCCTGTGTTCCTACCTGCTAGTGCCTCCCTGTCTGCACTTTAGCTGCGCTTGCCTTTACCCGCCTGCCTGCATACCAGTCGTGCCTGCCTATACCCTCCAGTCTGTGCGCCAGCCTAACCAGCCTGATCCAGTAATCCCTGTGTGGGTCAACCCCCGTGTCCGGAGTTTGACCTGGAGTAGCACCTGGTCCCTCTGCCCGGTTTCTCCCTGGTGCACTGGCGTCGTATGCCGTCGTGCCATCTTGGTCGGATCGGCCAGATACTTAGTCACGCCCCTCCAGGCACTCTCCGGTTCATGGTCCAGTGGAATCACTACAATCACACGCACACGCCGCTCAGCCCGGGCGTGTGCATAACAGCATGCTCAGGCCATGGTTCCCGTTGAGCCCCACGGCCTTCGCTCTCTGAGAAGTTTTCCAGCGAATACATGCATTAAAATAAATAAATAAATATTTTTTTTTTCCTTTAGCTGAGTTCCAGGCGAATTACGCACCCGTCCAGATGGATCTATCTGCTCTCGTTCCCGCGGATCCGCTACGTTATTATGGGGATCCTAGACAAAGTCGTGCATTTGTGGAGCAATGCATGCTACACTTCAAGTTCTACCCTCTATGTTTTCCCACCGATCGGGTTAAGGTGGCATTCATTATGTCTTACCTGGCGGGTGATGCCTTGGAATGGATCAACCCCCTATATGAAACACAGGATCCGATCCTCCTGGACCTAATGGCCTTCCTGGTGGCCTTTCTAATGGTCTTCGATGATCCTAACCCGGAGGCTCCTGCTGAAGCTTCACTTCCCAATATCCCGGAGCAGCCCCAATGGGTAATGTGTGTGGGTAGCGCAATAGTCCTCCAGCCCAATGAGACTACTGCCCACCCAGAATCCTCACAGGGTGACTACGCTTTCCGGAATACTTCTCCCAACCTCAAGAGGCAGTCCAGACGTGCTAGACGTAGAGGCAAGCAGTCACGCCAGGGTCTGTCCTCCTTGAGACCTCCTGACCCCAACCTTGAAGTCCCTACTGAAGCTTCATCTCCCTGTATCCCGGAGAAGCCCCAACGGGTAATGTGCGTGGGTAGTGCACCAGTTCTCCTGCCCGAAGAGACTTCTGCCCATCCAGACTCCACACAGGAGAACTTCCTGCACCCGGCATCAGATGCTTCACCCACTTTAACCGGTGTGCATGTCCAAGGATGCTCCAAAGCTGTGGTTACCTCAGAGTCTGTGCACCTCTACTACCTGGCGGAGGACCCCCTGTTGCCTCCTGAATCCTCCGGGATACCACTCGATGACAAATGGAGAGAGAATTCTCTACACCCGGTACTCGATACTTTGTCCGCTTCGTCCTGTGAGCCTGACAATGGGTACCCCAAAGTGGTAGTTACCCCCGAGTCTCTACACCCCTCCGACCAGGCGGAGGACCTCCAGTTGTCTCCTGAACCCTTCGGGGTGCTACCTGGTAGCGAAAGGACAGAGTCTCTCCTATACTCTGTACCTGATACCTCGCTCGCTTCGTCCAGTGAGTCCAACCTAGTGTACTCCGAAGCAGAGGTTACTCCCGAGTCTCTACACCCCTCCGACCAGGCGGAGGACCTCCAGTTGTCTCCTGAACCCTTCGGGGTGCTACCTGGTAGCGAAAGGACAGAGACTCTCCTATACTCTGTACCTGATACCTCGCTCGCTTCGTCCAGTGAGTCCAACCTAGTGTACTCTGAAGCAGAGGTTACCCGTGAGTCTCTACACCCCTCTGACCAGGCGGAGGACCGCCAGTTGTCTCCAGAACCCTTCGGGGTGCCACCTGGTGGAGAATGGACAGAGACTTTCCTATACTCGGTACCCGATACCTCGCCTGCTTCGTCCAGTGAGTCCGACCTAGTGTACTCTGAAGCAGATGTTTTCTCTGAGCCTCTGCACTCTTCTGACCCGGCGGAGGACCTCCAGTTGTTTCCTGAATCCTCCGGGGTACCACCAGAAAACAAAGAGACAGTGACTTTTCCTCATTATGTACCTGATAACCCGTCTATTTCTTCCTGTGAGCTTGACAAGATGTACCTCGAAGCAGAGATTACCCCCAAGTCTCTGTCCCCCTCCAACCCGGTGGAGGACTTCCAGTTGTCTCCTGTACCCTCTGGGGTGCCACCTGAAAATATGTGGAGAGAGACTTCCTTGTGTGCTGTTCCTGGTACTCCACCCGTTTCGTCTGTTGCTAAGGGTGGCTGGATGGGAGGTAGCATCCTAGCTACCCAGAGGAGACCAGTTTTTCCGGTGGACAGTGGAAGTGATCTCTTCGAAGTGAAGAATTGGCCCTCGAATTCCCTGCGGAAGATTCTGGCAGGCCTGAAGAAGAGGGGGCGTAAGGGGGGGGGTACTGTAACATACCTGGCGGCGTCCTTGCATAGTGGTCCATCTCCCACTGTGCAAGAGCGCGCACTTGATCTCCAGTCCAGAATGTCTCTCTGGCTTCCCTCCATGCTGTCTGTTTGTGTCTGTTTCTGCTGCTTAAGGGCGGCGCCCGATCACTTCCTGCTTTTTGTACCTGCTGTGGGTCACACCTCTTGTGCGTCCTCAGCCTATTGCTGTCTGTCACCTGGTATATAGCTCAGCTGCGCCCATCTATCCCTGCCTGAGCATAGTGTTTCTTTCAGTGTGTGCTTGCACTCTGAAGGTGCCAGGTCCCGTTCTGTGTTCTCTTGTCTGCCTTTCCTGGAGGCTGTATTTCCAGGCCTGTCTGAACACGCTCCTAGCCTGTTCCTCCTGCCTTCTAGGGGCCGATTACCTAGACCTGTTCCTGTATCTTGTCTGACCTGTCTGAACTCGCTCCTAGCCTGTTCCTCTCGCCTTCTAGGGGCTGATTACCTAGACCCGCTCCTGTATCTTGTCTGTCCTGTCTGAACACGCTCCTTGCCTGTTCGTCCTGCCTCTCTGGGGGCCGTATTCCCAGACCCGCTCCTGTATCCTGCTGCAGTGTCGGTCTCCTCCGTACACTCAGTTCCAGTCTGAACTCTCTCCTATCCTTTACCTGTTTTGCCTCTATGTCCGTTCCCTTCCTTTTTCTGCAGAGTCTGAACTCGTACCTAACTCCTGCTTGTTGTCTCTGTACTCCCGTTTGTGAGTTTGTGGTCCACTCGCTACTTCACTGCAAGTACCCTGTGGGTATCTGGCTCTGCCTTTCCCTTCCTGTCTGTTCCGTGTGAACAGAGCCCTGTCCCCCCTACTCAGCCTAGCCTGCTCTGACTCCTTTGCTCACCGCTCCGGCGGTTCTAGCCTGCTCTGACTCCTTTGCTCACCGCTCCGGCGGTTCTAGCCTGCTCTGACTCCTTTGCTCACCGCTCCGGCGGTTCTAGCCTGCTCTGACTCCTTTGCTCACCGCTCCGGCGGTTCTAGTCTGCTCTGACTCCTTTGCTCACCGCTCCGGCGGTTCTAGTCTGCTCTGACTCCTTTGCTTACCGCTCCGGCGGTTCTAGCCTGCTCTGACTCCTTGCTCACTGCTCCGGCGGTTCTAGCCTGCTCTGACTCCTTGCTCACTGCTCCGGCAGTCCTGTCCTGCCCTGCTTCTGCCCGCTGCTCCGGCAGTCCTGTCCTGCCCTGCTTCTGCCCGCTGCTCCGGCAGTCCTGTCCTGCCCTGCTTCTGCCCGCTGCTCCGGCAGTCCTGTCCTGCCCTGCTTCTGCCCGCTGCTCCGGCAGTCCTGTCCTGCCCTGCTTCTGCCCGCTGCTCCGGCAGTCCTGTCCTGCCCTGCTTCTGCCCGCTGCTCCGGCAGTCCTGTCCTGCCCTGCTTCTGCCCGCTGCTCCGGCAGTCCTGTCCTGCCCTGCTTGTGCTCGCTGCTCCTGCAGCCCTGTCCTGCTCTGTTCTTGCCCACCGCTTCGGGCGTTCCCTCTCTGCTGTGGTTGTCTACCGCATCTGCGGTTCTGTGACCCAGTCTGTACTGGGTCTTAACCTTTCTGTGCTCCAGCCCGTCCTTTCGGCCAGTACCTCCCTGCCTGCATACTCGCCTGTATCCACCCATCTGCATACCTGCCGTGTTTGCTTATATCCACCAGTCTGTGCCAGCCTAACCTGCCTGTTCCTGAGTCCCAGTGTGTACTGGGTCCTATCCCGCCTGTGTTCCTACCTGCTAGTGCCTCCCTGTCTGCACTCTAGCTGTGCTTGCCTGTACCCCTCTACCTGTATTGTTCCTGAGTCCCAGTGTGTACTGGGTCCTATCCCGCCTGTGTTCCTACCTGCTAGTGCCTCCCTGTCTGCACTTTAGCTGCGCTTGCCTTTACCCGCCTGCCTGCATACCAGTCGTGCCTGCCTATACCCTCCAGTCTGTGCGCCAGCCTAACCAGCCTGATCCAGTAATCCCTGTGTGGGTCAACCCCCGTGTCCGGAGTTTGACCTGGAGTAGCACCTGGTCCCTCTGCCCGGTTTCTCCCTGGTGCACTGGCGTCGTATGCCGTCGTGCCATCTTGGTCGGATCGGCCAGATACTTAGTCACGCCCCTCCAGGCACTCTCCGGTTCATGGTCCAGTGGAATCACTACAATCACACGCACACGCCGCTCAGCCCGGGCGTGTGCATAACACTTCCCTTTAGATCTCGCTGTAAGTTCTTCACAACCTGGTAGACCTTCTGCCGTTCAGACTCCAGGCTCCGCTGGTCGGAAGACACGTTCGCCAGGTCCGTCACCTCCTCTTCTGCCTCTGAAGGAGGATCCACACTTGAAACCATGGCACACACCATTACATTTTCTTTACTTTCACTTTCAGCAAAGAGTACAGGAGCAACCTTTTTGTGGCCCCTGCGCCGTCTACGACGAGAGGTGGACTCTCTCCCCTCGTCTAGCCCCTCCTGACTGACCTCTCCTTCTACTTCCGTAGTGTCACCGTCAGCTATGGGGTCTGTGTCACTCCCCATGGTGTTGTGGACTACCAGGTCACCTCCCCCTTTGACTTCACCCCCTTCCACTGGAGCTACCCCGTTATCAACGGTCACCTTGTCATTTTTAGGAGGTACCCCCCCACAATCATCAACAATTTCCAGTTTTCTACACTCCACACTCTTGTGAAAATCCGCCCCCTTTTTAACAACCATACCTGTAAGGGAACTTTTACAAAAAACATCAGCGACAGTCTTAGGATTCAGTTCACAAGATCTCTTACCACCTCCCCGGGCACTCTGGGACAACGCGGGCGCCCCCGGAGAGTCCATAGAATGGTCCACTGCCGCCATTCTATACAGTGCCCACAGCTCCTGCGGTTCCCGCACCATGTCCTGTAAGAGTTTCTCAAATACCTGCTCCGGTTCCAACCGGCCCTTCAAACGCTCAATAGCTCCAGACACCTCTGCTGCTTTGCTCACAGCCATCACGGTACACTGTTCACACTTGAACTTCACCGCTCTCCCCGAAAAATTTTTCGTGGCCCCGCCGAGCCACCGCAAAACAGGATTTTGAGTGCGACGTCAATCTTCGCAACCCCGCCGAGTTGCAGCAAGATGCTTTGACTTTCGTGAGCCCCGCCGAGCCACAGCAAACCAGGTTTGAGTGCGACTACGACCTTCACAACCCCGCCGAGTTGGAGCCAGATGCTTTACCACACTCGTCGACTTGTGCAGTTGCTCCTAGCAACAAGACTGCAGCTGCTCCCAGCAACCAGACTGCAGAGTGCCCCTAGCAACCAGACTGCAGTTGCCCGCACTCTCAAACCACATGTAAGGCAGCACTTGCCATTATCCTGGGGGATACTCGCTCGCTGCGTAAATCAACTCACATATGATAAGGTTTCTGTTTTTAAAAAATGCTCAGCAGTTTATTACACTTCATAAACAGCTTCTTTCCGGGTCCAACTCCGTGACCCGCCGACACACTGATAAAGTCCATGAGCCCAAGTGGCAGACCGGCCCACTCGGCTCTAATTACAGCCTTCCGCAAGGTAATACTAAAACAATGTCCATATAAATGTCCATAACACAAGAGTATTACCTTTGCCGACTTCAGCTGTTATAGTCCTTTTCATACGACACCACTGTGGCTCTACAGCTTCCCACACGTGGTCTCCAGCCGTCACTCCCTGAAGGCTTACTGGCGTATTACACATACCATACCCAGGCTTCACCTTGCAGGACGCTTGTGTGGCACTCCGAGGCTTACTGGCATCCCTCACACTCTCACACAGGAATCCAGGCTTCACCTCCACCGGAGTCCACCAGGCCTCACCAGGCCTCACACGAGCGGTGTTCCCCCCACCACACACAGGGAACAGCCTCGTGCCAGACACACGGTGCCCACACAGGAGCTCCCAACAACCAGGAACTCCTACACACCGGAACACACCCACACAGGAACACACAGGGTTTATATATAATGCAGCACACACACACACACAGTTAGGACCTTCTGTGCGCATAAGGACCTGTGTGATGTCACGGCCATGTGACCAGTCAGTTAAAGGGGAAGGTACATGGTCATTCAAAACACACTGAACCATTAAAGGGATGTCTGCTACATCACAATATATATATATATATATATATATATATATATATTACACTGCTCAAAAACATAAAGGGAGCACTCAAATAACACATCCTAGATCTGAATGAATGAAATATTCTCATTGAATACTTTGCTCTGTACAAAGTGGAATGTGCTCACAACAAAATCACACAAAAATCATCAATTGAAATCAAATGTATTAACCAATGGAGGCCTGAATTTGGAGTCACCCCCAAAATTAAAGTGAAAAAACACAATACAGGCTGATCCAACTTTGATATAATGTCCTTAAAACAAGTCAAAATGAGGCTCAGTATTGTGTGTGGCCTCCACATGCCTGTATGACCTCCCTACAACGCCTGGGCATGCTCCTGATGAGGTTGCGGATGGTCTCCTGTGGGATTTCCTCCCAGACCTGGACTAAAGTATCCACCAACTCCTGGACAGTCTGTGGTGCAACAAGACGTTGGTGGATGGAGCAAGACATGATGTCCCAGATGTGCTCAATCGGATTCAGGTCTGGGGAACGGGAGGGCCAGTGCATAGCTTCAATGCCTTCATCTTGCAGGAACTGCTGACACACTCCAGCCACATGAGGTCTGGCATTGTCCTGCATTAGGAGGAACCCAGGGCCAACTGCACCAGCATATGGTCTCACAAGGGGTCTGAGGATCTCATCTCGGTACCTAATGGCAGTCAGGCTACCTCTGGCGAGCACATGGAGAGCTGTGCAGCCCTCCAAAGAAATGCCACCCCACACCATTACTGACCCACCGCCAAACCGGTCATGCTGAAGGATGTTGCAGGCAGCAGATCGCTCTCCTCGGCGTCTCCAGACTCTGTCACATGTGCTCAGTGTGAACCTGCTTTCATCTGTGAAGAGCACAGGGCGCCAGTGGCGACTTTGCCAATCCTGGTGTGCTGCGGCAAATGCCAAGGGTCCTGCACGGTGTTGGGCTGTGAGCACAACCCCCATCTGTGGAGGTCAGGCCCTCATACCACCCTCATGGAGTCAGTTTCTAACCGTTTGTGCAGACACGTGCACATTTGTGGCCTGCTGGAGGTCATTTTGCAGGACTCTGGCAGTGCTCCTCCTGTTCCTCCTTGCACAAAGGCGGAGGTAGCGGTCCTGCTGCTGGGTTGTTGCCCTCCTACGGCCCCCTCCACGTCTCCTGATGTACTGGCCTGTCTCCTGGTAGCGCCTCCAGCCTCTGGACACTACTCTTACAGACACAGCAAACCTTCTTGCAACAGCTCGCTCGCATTGATGTGCCATCCTGGATGAGCTGCACTACCTGAGAAACTTCTGTGGGTTGTAGAGTCGGTCTCATGCTACCACGAGTGTGAAAGCACAACCAACATTCAAAAGTGACCAAAACATCAGCCAGAAAGCATTGGTACTGAGATGTGGTCTGTGGTCCCCACCTGCAGAACCACTCCTTTATTGAGTGGGTCTTGATAATTGCCAATAATTTCCATCTATTGTCTATTCAATTTGCACAACAGCATGTGAAATTGATTGTCAAGCAGTGTTGCTTCCTAAGTGGACAGTTTGATTTCACAGAAGTTTGATTTACTTGGAGTTATATTCTGTTATTTAAGTGTTCCCTTTATTTTTTTGAGCAGTGTGTGTGTATATATGTATATATATATATATATATATATGTCTGTTTTTTACTGTGGATAAGAGAAGCTTGCAATTTTTTTATTTTTGCATATGAGACAAAAGGATGTCATACTGATGGTAAAAATGGACCAAGATCGACACAACTCTGAGTGACACAAAGCAGGACGCCCATTGAGAGCGGCCATAACAGCATGGAGGAGTGACACAGAGCAGGGCGTCCATGGAGAGCGGCCATAACACCATGGAGGAGTGACACAGAGCAGGGCGTCCATGGAGAGCGGCCGTAACACCATGGAGGAGTGACACAGAGCAGGGCGTCCATGGAGAGCGGCCGTAACACCATGGAGGAGTGACACAGAGCAGGGCGTCCATGGAGAGAGGCCGTAACACCATGGAGGAGTGACACAGAGCAGGGCGTCCATGGAGAGCGGCCGTAACACCATGGTGGAGTGACACAGACTAACAAACCAAGGAGCAGAAAAAATACCCATTAAAAAATAACTTTTAATATAACATTTAAAAATGTGTACCAAATAGTACAGTTAGGACAAACTACATATATTGAGATGAGATACTAGATAATAAGGGGATGGTGGGGATAGTCATATACCAATCAAAAATTGACCCTGAATAACCCTGGTAGAGGAGCTCTCCCTACCTAGCAACGGAGTGATATCACCCTAAGGGTTAAGATGGTGCCCCCCCTACACAAAAGCTGTCCCTCACCCAACCCTCAATATCCCTACTCAGACACATACACACAAATGACCAGTAATTTTTAAAGTTGGCGAACTAGATATATATCGGACACACAATAATTATGTCAATAGGGATACTAAATACATACACAGAAAATAGATAGGATCGCCTAGAAAAATAAAGGCAATCCTTGAAAGACAATAGCCAATTACAACATATACTGGTCAACCATTATATAGCTTCAAAAATGTATAGCAATGGACTTATTCTTATACAAAGCTTTCTGAGGTATCACTTCAAAAATGTATAGCAAAGGACTTATACAGAGCTTTCTGAGGTTTTTGCTGTTAGACAAATGTGCCCTTCAGACCCCAGAACAATATATATATATATATAGCTGTGTGGACCAGGTCCAAAAAATGTTCGCAGCAAAACATATTCAATACATCAGGTGCCCTTAATAGCAGTTCCTTTAGGCAGGTATAAGATCACCAGCAGGTAAACATATCCCTCAAATATAATCCCAACCTAAAAAGGATCAAAAAAAGAAAAAATGAAAAATATGAAAAAAAGAAAAAATGTCCCAAATAGTCTCAGTAGTTTCAAGAAAATATATATAACAATGGACTTATCTTGTTCAGATCCTTCTGAGGTTCCGGCTGATCCTCCTGTAGAAAAGATCCCTTCAGACACAAAAGATTTATAGCTGTAGGAACCCGGTCCAGAAGATAATCCCAGCAACAAAATATAAGCAGGTTGCTTCAGAGGCACACCAGAAGTCTTTAGTAATGGTCCCTCAGGCAGGTGTAGAATCAGGTTTACTTCAAAAGCACACCAGAAGTCCTTAATAATGGTCCCTCAGGCAGATATAGAATTATCAGCAAATAACATATATTTAAATATGGTCCCAAAATCGTCAACGGATCAAAAAGTCCTTTCATAGTCGTCTCATAGTCCCTAGTGACACAGAGCAGGGCGCCCATGGAGAGCAGCGATAACAGCATGGAGAGGTGACACAGAGAAGGGCGTCCATGGAGAGCGGCCGTAACACGATGGAGGAGTGAGACAGAGCAGGGCGTCTATGGAGAGCGGCCATAACACCATGGAGGGGTGACACAGAGCAGGGCGCCCATGGAAAGCAGCTATAACAGCATGGAGGGGTGACACAGAGCAGGGTGCCCATGGAAAGCAGCTATAACAGCATGGAGGGGTGACACAGAGCAGGGCGCCCATGGAGAGCGGCAGTAACACCATGGAGGGGTGACACAGAGCAGGGCGTCCATGGAGAGCGGCCATAACACCATGGAGGGGTGACACAGAGCAGGGAGTCCATGGAGAGCGGCCGTAACACGATGGAGGAGTGAGACAGAGCAGGGCGTCTATGGAGAGCGGCCATAACACCATGGAGGGGTGACACAGAGCAGGGCGCCCATGGAAAGCAGCTATAACAGCATGGAGGGGTGACACAGAGCTGGGCGCCCATGGAAAGCAGCTATAACAGCATGGAGGGGTGACACAGAGCAGGGAGCCCATGGAGAGCGGCCATAACACCATGGAGGGGTGACACAGAGCAGGGCGTCCATGGAAAGCAGCTATAACAGCATGGAGGGGTGACACAGAGCAGGGAGCCCATGGAGAGCGGCCATAACACCATGGAGGAGTCACACAGAGCAGGGAGCCCATGGAGAGCGGCCATAACACCATGGAGGAGTCACACAGAGCAGGGGGTCCATGGAGAGCGGCCATAACACCATGGAGGGGTGACACAGAGCAGGGCGTCCATGGAGAGCGGCCATAACACCATGGAGGGGTGACACAGAGCAGGGCGTCCATGGAGAGCGGCCATAACACCATGGAGGAGTCACACAGAGCAGGGGGTCCATGGAGAGCGGCCATAACACCATGGAGGGGTGACACAGAGCAGGGCGTCCATGGAGAGCGGCCATAACACCATGGAGGGGTGACACAGAGCAGGGCGCCCATGGAGAGTGGCCATAACACCATGGAGGGGTGACACAGAGCAGGGCGTCCATGGAGAGCGGCCATAACACCATGGAGGAGTCACACAGAGCAGGGGGTCCATGGAGAGCGGCCATAACACCATGGAGGGGTGACACAGAGCAGGGCGTCCATAACACCATGGAGGGGTGACTCAGAGCAGGGCATCCATGGAAAGCAGCTATAACACCATGGAGGAGTCACACAGAGCAGGGAGCCCATGGAGAGCGACCGTAACAGCATAGACACACCGCTCTCTAAGTCTATTTCAATTTACATATAAAACTAAAAAGTGAAACTATTTCTAAATCCGTCATAAACTGCTGTAGACACAGGGCTCGTCTTCGAGCATGCGCATAAGGGCGGGTGGAACTAGCTTTTATGCGGCATGATTGACCGGAACCTTCCATTCTTGCTCTTGTTTCTGACGTCGTTTTGCTCTGCTTCCACGGAAGTCATTACGCCGGTGTTCCCCTTCTTCCTGTTCGCTGTGCATTGTGGGGCAGGCGGGACGCCATTAGTTCGCGATTGAGAATCTGCACGAGTCGGTGAGTGTGAGGTCCGTGGGTTGTGAGTAGTCAGGGCAGGTATTGGGGTGGTCAGTTAGGCTCGTGCTCTGTAGTGTGGGGGCTGGTGTAGTATCCGGGCCTGGTATTTTGCCGCATCAGTATGACTCTGCTCTATTTCAGGCTGCACCCTTTCCTCAGTGACCATGTCTATCGGCGTGCCCATCAAAGTCCTGCACGAAGCAGAGGGACATATCGTGACCTGCGAGACGAATACCGGCGAGGTGTACAGAGGAAAGCTGATAGAGGCGGAGGACAACATGAACTGCCAGGTGATGTCCGCTCACGGAGCCCCAATAATGGCTGGTGGGGTGTCTAATGGTAATCAGTGGCCTGTGCTTTACCCGCCCACTGACATCCATACTGATCACATCATGGAGGATTAATTAGGCTGATTTTGCCTTTGTTAGGATGTAAGAATGCACCCACAGCATTTCCTGCAGCTCCTCCTGCAAAACTTTAGTTAAAGGATTGGTCTGAAAATAAATGTTACTTTTAAATCTGAATCTATTTAATGCAGGAATGTCAAACACCCACACAGAGGGCCAAAATAAAAAACTTGGATAAAGTCGCTGACCAACCAGTATACAGAGTAATGGGCCCTACACGGTCCTCCATACAGAGTAATGAGCCCTACATAAGGGTGGTGGTTCTGGTGTCGCGGTCCAGGTTTGACCCACGGACCAGAGTTTAACATGTATGATCAAATGTCATGTTAATCTTTTTTACTAATTTATTTTAATTACAAATTCCCTTTTTCCTCTGTTTTATTTGTTTCTACTACTTTTTGATGATGCTTCTCTCTTTGCGGTCAGCTCAGCTGCAGAGCTGTCGGTCTATAACTAAAACTTCTTTAGTTTTCATCTCACATAGCCTGTGTGGGGTGAAAGACAGTACAGTGCAGCAGAGCTGACAGTGCTATGAGGACAGCTGCAGATGTTTGTAATGGGACAAAGAATAGTTCTGCTTTGTATCATAATTGTCAGTCATTACATGTCTCACTCTGGTAAAACCCCTTTCATTTACAATAAGCTCTGGAGGCAGATACTCAATGAGATCAGTGTCCGGCCCAAGATCTTAACAGCTCATTTATATATTAAGAAAACCGTCTTATTCCAGAGAAATTCACATCATATCGTAGATGTCAAGGTATCACTTTATTCAGCTTTCTATGACCTTCCTGCCCATATAAATGGCTTAGGAGGGTAGATCTTATTGACAGATTCCCTTTAGAAAAAAAGTGTTGCACTTTGTGAGAGGTGGGAGTGTCTGAGCATGGCTGACAAATTCTTTATATTGTTTGCCACAAAGTCATTTAGAATTTGATTTGTGTCTGATGTGACACACAGACTTTTTTTTCCTAATTCTTTTTGAAGCTAAAAAGAACATGTCATCAGGATTTTATACCCCAAACTATTGGCATTTATGTAAAGGTAATTTTAAGGCCACGTTCACACTTTCAGTATTTTACATCAGTATTTGTAAGCCAAAATCAGAAGTGGAACAATCAGAGGAAAAGTATAATAGAAACACGTCTGTATTTATTACCCACTCCTGGTTTTGGTTTACAAAACCAGGAGTGGGTGATAAATACTGAATGCGTGAACGTGGCCTAATATTAAGTAAATCTTTTAACTTTCTTGTAGAAATTGGTTTTGCTGTTCTTGAAAAATTTAGAGTATAAATGGTTTGCTGATGAGTTTTGTGCCGTGGGATGGGCATTGTACTTCTAGCTCTCCAGCGCCTCTCCCTATCCCCAGCCCGTTGTATGTCCTTTTGTCTGTCTGACAGGTCACTCATGTTTCGGTGACATGATGTGGGTGCAAGACTGCCACTACAGGTGATAAATATACTATAAATGGAGTCTCTCGGCACAAAATGACTTGAAGCCAAGCATAGGTGCTCGATGTATCTTTGTTGTGGCTGGCTGTTCAGTCCACCTTCTAACCACTTTTTTTCCCATCTATCTCTGCAGGGCTTTCTTCATCCTCATTCTTCCCAAGGGAGGGAAACAAATAGGTGTGAAGGTGCACTCAACTGTAATACTAAGGGTGCCCTGAATGCAAATGCTTAGTTTGAACAGTCATTTTATGCTGGCAGACTTAGTTTTGATTGCCTCCCGGCTTAGAACATGGCAATGCACCCCTTTGTTTTTGGGCTTGACATAGGGTTTGTTAGGACTTCCACTCATCGTTTATAATATTCTATATTTTACTCTGGACATAGTATACCAAGTTACTCCAGAAAAAAAATTGTCAGAGAAGCATACAGATGCTACATTGTAGTTTTCTAACTGATAGTCAATAGATGCTCAAATTCCCTGTTGCCTGCAAAACATCTGTGGTCATTAAAGGGAACCTGTCAGGTCCCCATGCCCTCCAACCCATCAACATTCTCATAGATATGACTAAATTCCCTGCCTAACCATCCCTGTATAATGTTATTCAGTTTAATTAAAGAGGTTGTCCACTACTTTTACATGGACTTATTTTAGGATAGGTCATCAATGTCTGATCGTCAAGGGTCCAACACCTGTCACTGCCGCTGATCAGATGTTATTGGCTGCGGCTGCCCATCAGAAGTGCTCACTTGTGGAGATTGCAGTCTTCTGATGGTGGCTGCCACAGGGTACTACACATCCGCCTCTTATGGATTTGACTAGGAGGCTGATGTGCAGTAGCCTCTATCAGAAGACAGAGCAGCTCAGTAAGTGAGTACTTAAAGGGGTTTTCCCACAAAAAAAAGTTGTAATGTCTGTATACTCTTTTGCTTCCTCCCCTGCCCAGGAGCTGTGGTATGATCAGACTATGTCTCTGCACGTAGGATAGAAGCTACCGCACTCCTGGGACGATGGTGGTGCCCAGGTAGGGTTACAAGCCCGTTATAATATAGAAAAGTAACCTGGCACTCGATAGACTCATAAGTTCTTTTATGATTTTTTTAATAAAGTAGTGCAACAAACAGACATTTCGGTCACATTAGACCTTCATCGGTGTACAATATATGGGAGTAAGTATGTATAAGGCAGAAGTCCGGTAGGTGCTGTCAGCTGTAGGTTAGTGAAAACAGGACGCGGTGTCCACCGTTAGTCCAGAGTGTTCTGTCACTCTTTTATTAAAAAATCATAAAAGAACTTATGAGTCTATCGAGTGCCATGTTACTTTTCTATATGTCCTTGCACGGTCAGACACAGCCATTACACGGTACACAGCAGGGGACATTTATAAGATTATATCAGCACAGGAACATTATATGTAAACACATCCAATTGTGGAAATTATTATTATTATTCCAAGATCTATTGATTAAAATGAACTTTCGTTCGTGGGAAAACCCCTTTAAGGCTGGTGGTCGCCAACACCAATAACAGCTGATCGAAGGGAAGGGGGAGTGGCTTATTTGCCAGCTCATGCAAATCTTGAGCATGCGCGCCTTTCATTTCGTCTGCATCACTGTGCGTGACCAGAAGTTCAGAAGGATTCTCCAGATTTTCATGAGTTGGCAATGAAGCTCTCTTGTGCAAATGATATTATCACGCCCACAGGAGGGGTGTGATAACATGGAAAGATGGCCGACTAGTCTGGGGAAACTGATGCCCCATCGACAAGTCAAAGCCATAATTAGCATAGAAAAATCGGAGGTTATAAATGCGCTTTTTTTTTAAAAAAAAAAACTTAATTAAACTGAATAGCATTATACAGGACTGGTTAGGCAGGAAATTTAATCATGTATGGGAATGCTGCTGGGTAGGAGGGCATGAGGACCTGACAGGTTCCCTTTAATAATCAGTTTAAAAACTGGTCTCACTTGCACCAAAATTCCATGTAGGAGTAAAGTTTTTGCTTGTGCTGTGGTTGTCCAGCTCTATATCGGGGATAGCTGCAGCTATAGTTGAGATTTGTTTAATGGGGTTCTGAGCGTTTGCATCCACCGCTGGTTGGAACAAAGTTATGAAAGTGCTCGTCGGAGTGTTTTTTTTTTGTTTTTTTTTTATGGTATGATTTGCTAAATTTGGTGAGGTGAAGTTAGTGCTGTATGGGACATAGACTCTCCCTGAGCCTGTGGACAGCTCTACTTCTCATGGACAATTTCTCATCTGAGCTCTATTACTTTTTTGTTCTAGCTATTGGTGGTGACGTTAACACCTAGACTCAGTCTAGCAAAACTTGTGGCATGTAGCTTTCTCAAACTTATACTCAAAAACCCTATGATATCTCTTTTTAAAGCCAGTTCCCAACTATAGTCTGCGGTTTGTGACCGCATACAATGGAACATGCACGTTGTGGTTTCAACTACCCGCTGAAGTACTTCTGTAGCACAATATAGTGTGGTCACCTCTCCAGAAGTAAAGACTTTCTAGGCACCAACTGAAATTGATTACCCATGCAGACATTTGAGTTTTTAGGTGGTTCAAGAGAATTACTATGAGATACTCCCAGTTTTCACTGCAGTAGTTTGATAATGCATCACTATTAGCTTGCTTAATTAAGTAGATGGTTCTGTCCACTTCCTCATGCTAGCAAAAGGCCATGTTGGCGTATAACCTCATAACAGCATACCTCTAGTGACGATCTCGGTAACTAGGTTTGCTGAAAGAGTAACTCTTCGGAATAAGCTTTCCTGTGTTAATGAGAATAACACTATTTCTGGCCATTATGAGACTTATATCCTGAATTTTCTCTTGGTTTCCTCTCTGCAGGCTTCATTCATTTGCAATTCTGAGTGGGAAGAGACTAGCCGCTATGGTGTATTCTATACACCGCTCAGCATACAGGGAGGTATTCGTGCTCAAAATTCCTTAAAGGGTTTGTCCCCTACTTTCACATTGATGCCCTATCCGTAAAAGACTTGTTAGAAAGCATTCACAATCTCTCTGCCCCGCCTCTCCTTAGAGCAGGGGTGGGGAACTCCAGGCCCGCGTGCCGTTTACGACCCTCGATGACCTGTTATCCGGCCCCTGGGCAGATTGCCAGAGACCGCAGTGCTTGGACCTTCAGCTGTATTTTGACATCCGCCAGCCCTTTAAATTTGTTCTTGCTTTTGGAGCACGCGTACGCAGTGTTCACTACTGAATGCTGAGGCACGTGCAAAGAAAGATTATGTCCGGACACCAGTGCCAGCGTTAGGACGTACTTTGTGGGCAGAGTTAGCATGAAGGATGGTATAAATACCCAAATGGCCCTTGGCAGAAAGAAAGATTCCCCACCCTTGCTTTAGAGTAAATCAGGTGGTGTAAGTGAAGTCTGGCAGTCTGTCTTGAGTTGAGCTACTTTTTTCAGAGTTGATGATTATTTTAGGAGGCAGTGGAAGAAAAATGAGTGACTCGTATATGGAGAAGAACTGGTACATCTGCAGCAAATAAAACAGTAATTTTATCAAAACTGCAGCGAGCAGCCCAGTAAGTGATTACTTGCTGGAATCAGGGTTTCTGTCTTTACATCATGCTGCTCTGCTTAGGTGGCATGACAGTCAGGGTTTCTGTCTTTACATCATGCTGCTCTGCTTAGGTGGCATGACAGTCCCTTTAAAGAGCAGATTGAATTAATTTTCTTCCAGTCATGTTCACGTGAGCAGGCAGTATGGTTTGGACAGTGCCCACTATTGCAGACCCCTGTCTAATTCTATTTTACTGGACAGATGTCAGCTGATTTATTAACAACACTGCTTCGCTGAAGCCATATTTTTCCTCTAGCTCTATAATGCTATTTTAATTGTGCATTCACCACAGTTGAATGGTTACAAAAAGTAGGCTGGAATCCCCCATGCATGTGTTATTTCAGTCCTGGTCATTTTTTACATATATTGCCTTTTATAAACTTAGCCTTAAAACAGGTCACCAGACTTAACACCACACACTGTATACTTTGTTAAATAGGTCTATTATATCTGATGATGTTGGTGTACTTGCGGAGAAAATGTCATCATTGTTGTATGATTCTAAAATAATAATGATCATTTTATAAATCTGGTGGAAGATCCACTCACTTCAAGGTGTCCCATCCACTTCTCTTGATGCATCTGTTTTTACGAAGGACTTCTTTTAAAGGGGTTGCCCACTACTAGGACAACCCCTTCTCAATCTGGTCAGAGAGCAGCCGCAGCCTTGACTTCATGTTGAGGCGGGGTCAGAAGCTGGTGCTTATTGGGTGCAGTGACGTAACAACCACTTGTGAGCCCCGTGAACGCGAGTGCTGACACTGCTGGAATAGTGCTGGCACCAGAGGGGAGTAAAGTGTGTTTTGGTTTTGTTTGTTTTTTTAACAGGGGCTAACCTTCAGATTAAGAATTAGTTGTCCTAGTAGTGGACAGTCCATTTTAATATAACAATTTTGGCACATTATTTCTTGTGGTGTTCCTGTTATCCTGCCTGGAAACGTGTGAATGATGTGACAACTGGCTGTTACTTTGTCTGCTTTCAGCAGTGATCGGATTGTGTCAGTTTTTGGCTGCCCATTTGAGTTCTGAATACTTTTATTTATAAGGAATAACAGGAACAGAATGAAAAATGATAAGATTACTCTGCATTGACACATGTGTGAACTAAAACACACCACTCATAGAAGAATACTAAAAAATGACTCCTGCGTGAGGGTTAGATTATGTAGATGCAATATTTATCTGAACCACTAGATGGAGTGACGCACCTCTATTATATCTACTGGGTAAGAGGAGCCGGACATCCTGTGTTGTTCTCTTCTGTAGGTAAATGGGAATCCTACTGGTCTGTAAGTCAGTGTAGAGCTACTTTGTGTTTTTGCTTACTAATCAGTGAATCCTAAAGTTGATTGATTATTTTATTTTTTATTTATTTTATTTTTTTATGTGCAATATTGTGGCTAAAATATATTTTTAGCCTTCCTTCCAATATCTTGGCAAAAAGTAAGACAGTGTGTGATTTCATCCTAAATATTGGACACAACTCGGTCTGTAGTTTGTAAAGAGTGTATGGATGCTCGTAAAACACAAAATCCTACATTCAAAATTTGTTCTGCACATTAGCAAAGCAATCATGGTATATAATGGAGCATCTAATTTTGCTTTAGTTAGATCAGATCGCTCTGTCTTATCATTATTATGAGGTAAACCGAAAATATTTTCTATTCGGTATAATATGAAGGTGTTTGTTTCCTTCAAATACTCCTGAACTGCTCCTTTTTATAATATCCCTTTTTTATTTATTTATTTTTTTTGTTACAGATGTCAAACATCACCGTGACCTACAGGGACGGCAGAGTAGCACAACTTGAACAAGTCTACATAAGAGGAAGCAAAATACGTTTTCTCATCCTTCCTGACATGTTGAAAAATGCTCCAATGTTAAAGAGTATGAAGAATAAAAACCAGGGCTCGGGGGCTGGAAGAGGGAAAGCTGCTATTCTCAAAGCCCAAGGTAGGAAACAAATTTTGGTGAGAAATAGACCTAAAATATAATGTTGAATGTAACTTTAAAAATATCAAGGGATTAAATTCAGGGCTGTAGAGTTAGTGTCCATTGTAGTGGAGTCAGTATAAAATGGACCGACCCCTAAAATATAATAAATTGGGTACAGTAGTACAATGCAGGATGTGCTGTAAATGTTTTCATAAGGATTTGGGAAAGTTCTGAAATGTCCTATAAATGTCTGTCCTATTCCTGATCTAAAGATTTAGGGTTTTAGCTGAGATGAATCTGTGCTGCACTTTATGTACATGCTCCGTAGTGAGGCAGCGCTGTGGAGTCGGGCAAATTTGAGTCTGAGGTTTGGCTTACCGACTCCACAGCCCTGATTAAATTTGATGTCAGCAGGATTTTCAATGTACACGTGCATCTAGTTTGTATTAACCCATGTAAATGTGTGACCTCTGTCTTGAGACTGTAACACACTACGAGAAAGCCTCCTTATAGGCCTTATTTCCAGCGTATGCACGACACAACTGATGTGGTACAAATAGTATTCCCTGTTTCATGCTTCTCACCTGTTCACTGACATTTTTTTTTCATCTTTCAGTGGCAGCAAGAGGCAGGGGACGTGGTATGGGTCGAGGAAACATTTTCCAAAAACGTCGATAACAAGCTGCTCTTTTTGTTGTTTTTTTTTTCTTTTTTTTTCATGTATCTGCTCAAATAACTGTTTTGTTTTGAACTTTGATTAATAAAACTTTGTAATGATGAAACGTCTTGTAGAACTGTATTCTGTTCCAAAGGAATACATTTATTGTGGTTGACCACTGTAGTGGTTTAACCCTTTTTCTACCCCATAGTTATATATCGCTCTCGCTTTTGTTATGTGTATAGAATATCACGGGCTGGTTTTCACAGGAGGATTGTAATAACAAGCATGTGGGTCATCGGCAGACCCCCAGCTGTCATGACAACCCATTTTGGCTCCCGATCATGGGAGCATGGATCGATGCGCCCCCTGCCAGCATGTGTTAAATGCCGCTATCAGATTTTGATAGCAGGATTTAACAGTCGCAGGTGGCGTTCCGCTCTACCTGCGGCTGTTAAAGGCACATGATGGTTGATTACATCAGCTGTCATATGCTGGGAAAGATGTGCGAGTCAGTATCACAGTCAAGGAGCCGGCATATGACGTACCACTGTCAGGTGTACACAATGTAAATCCAAACTAAAAAAAAAATAGTGTGAAATCATGTATGATGTACATAATAAAGCAAAAGTAACAATGACTCGCCAGCGCCTGGGCAGAAGCTACGTGAATCCAATGCTCATAAAAGGGCAGAACACTGAAGAGAAGCAATGGCAGTTGGAAAGTGCAGATGCGGGAATTCTGGCCGCCCACCTGAAGTCACAGGGACAGAGCGACTATGTGGGAGGATAATGAGGCTAGGAGGCAGCGTTATCTTTGCGGGTAGCAACTACTCCATAGCCTGAAAGAACCCATTTACATAAATCAATACAATCTGATTTTTCTACAACAACATATCTGATATGAGGCGGGCAGGTAGGACTTTTTTTTAGCAGTCTATAACCTGTATGCCCATATTATAGGTTGGATCACTCAAATGTGCTATTTTGCTATGTAATCTGAAGACCACAGAAGAATAAGGCTGAAACACAGAATTCAGGGATGTCGCTTTTCTAAGTGTGTGCAGTTGTTTTTGAACTGTGAAGGATTTATCACTGGCCGTTCAGGAATAGTAATAAGCCGGCAGAGACCAGTGATGTCATCTGAAGGGGCGGCACTAGCCTCCTGCACCGCTGGGTATACTGACACCACTGTGCTGCCGGCTTATTACTATTCATAAGATGACAACAGAGCAGGCGTTGTACAGAAGGGACGGCGGGTGGGGGGATGACAGCTGGGGAAGGACAGCGATGTGCGCTGGGGGAGACAGTGCAGGGACAGCAATGCCCCTGAAACGGGCGCTACTGATGAAGCTCGTTTCAGGCTCTGCGCCTGCAGCTTCAGCGAGGCCCTGGAGATGCCGCAAGTCCAGTGGGGGCTTGTGCTAGTGTGCGAACACGGGCATCTATGACCTTTCCATGTGTCTGCTGGCCTCCGTGTCGTCCGGGGTCTGCCCTCGGAGAAGCGCCCCCTGATGACAAGCGTGTCAGTGACTGCTGACTCAGAAGTGGGTATTTCACTTCCGGAGGAGGCATCCACGTGGTCCTTCATTTAAATGGGGCCAGAGAGCCTGTGTAGGTCAGTCTTTCCCTCCAGTGTGGCTATGGAGGAAAAGCAGCAGTGGCAGTTGCACGAGTGATAGAAACATCGTAAGCAACAGTAAGACCTGCCAGCAGAGCAGATCAGCATGGATACTCTACCCTAATGGGAGAACACTTGGTTGATTTGATCCTGCCTCTGAATCCGCTACCCTTACTAGCGACTGAGTAGTGAATAATCTTCGTGAAAGTTCACCCTGGTAATAAGGTCCTTTCTCTTGGCCTATAATCAAAAGACAATATTTGAGGAACCTCCGAATTTTGTCCTAAACCTGAAATCTGCTATTATGGCAGAGGTTAAAAATTCTTTCAAATCCTTGATCCATCAAAAAAGATGTCGTCTCTCGAGATCTCGATCTGCGCATGCTCCGGCAGCAATTTTCCTAAGCCCACCGCAGTGCTATGTACGGGAGAGAGAATCTACACTCGCTGCCGACTTCTGAGGACGGGGCCCACAGCATCTCCCCACTCCCACCAGCGCCCAAGTCATCCTGAATTAGCGACTAGGGTTGAGCGAGTATGTTCTGTCCGAGTATGCTCGGGACGAGCTCCCAAGTATTTACAGCTGCTCGGTGATATGGTTGAATCGCTCTCGTGTGCATGATTTGCGACTGTTTGACAGTTTTACTACATGGGAGGAATGTCTATTTCTTACACATTCCTCACATGTAAAAACTGCCAAACAGTTGCAAATCATGCACACGGTAGCGATTCAACCATATCACCGAGCAGCTGTAAATACTCGGAGCTCGGCCCGAGCATACTCGCCGAAAGGATTAATAAAACATACTCGCTAAACACTATTAGCGACCCTTCTGAGAGGACGATCCCGCAGCATTGCCTGACTCCAGCCCCAGCTGCCGCCTATCTCCTGTATCTGTGACCCTGGCTCCTGTGACCCCTGCTCCACCACCGCTGCCCCCCCTATTTTGCACCCCAAAATTTGGGGTGCGTCTTTTATAATCTGCAAAATGCAGTAAGTTCTTTTGTGAATTTGGTACAATGGAATAGGGCCCAAAAGCAGTTGTGGTATTTTTATCTAGAATAAGCTGATAATAAATGCATGTTCTTGAAGTAGCAGTTTTATGAGGAGGGAGAGACAGCCACTTATTAGCTAATTTGGCAAAAACTCAGAGGGAAAACGCCCATATATATCACTTAAAGGATAGCGAAGGGAATGTCAATACCCAAACTAGGAAAATATTGGATGTTTTACATGGTTTTTTTTCTAGCTTGTATTCATCTAAAATCAATTACTTGCAGGAGGATCTCTTGGAATATTTGTTGATTAGTCTCCTGGTGCAGGGGGATAAAGATAGGGAACTTTTAGAAAGCCCAAACTCATTGGAGGGAGTACAGCAGGTGGTGGGGAAGATGCCCAATGATAAAGCTCTTGGGTCAGATGGCCTTCTAATAGAAATTGAGGAGGTATTGGGGCAACAATTCTTTGACATAATAATGCGTTTTTGTCAGGGGGGACTACCAAGTTCCCCACAGGAGGCTATAATAGTGGTTATTCTTAGAGAGGGGAAGGAGAAGGCACTTCCAGATTCATATACACTGATATCATTACTAACATCTGATGTCCAGATCCTGGCGAAAATCAATTCGTACAGCTGAGTATGGTAATTTCTTCAGTTATTCATCCTGACCAAGATAGGTTCATGCCCTCAAAATCTACGGCCATTAATTTATGCTGGGCATTTTTAAATCTGCAAGCGGCACAAGTTGATCCAACAAATAAATCCATTGTCTCCCCAGATGCCGCTAAGGCGCTTGACCGGGTGGAATGGAGCTATGTGTGGGCGGTTTTAACCCCCCGCAGCAGTGCGGGGGTTAATGTGCAAGGAGCGGTGCGGCACCGCTCCCTGCACATAGCACCGCGTGTCAGCTGTGACAATCAGCTGACACCTGGCGGCGATCGCCCTGCACCAAGCGTGATAGTATGTAGCTGGCCCTATAGGCCCATGTCGCAGCTACGTACGATTACTGACACGGGCAGAAAGGGGTTAGAAGATATCCGGGGATAGAGGGATTTAAGTTTGGAAACAAAGAGGAAAGGATCGTCCTATATAAGGATGACTTGTTACTATTTGTCAATAACTCAGACATTTCCATTCCAAATGCAATGGTCACAATTGAGAGATTTGGGACTTTTTTAGGCCTGACTATAAACTGGTCTTAGACTAGTCCGTTCTGCTGCCTTTAGATTCCAGGGATACTTCTGTCTGGGAGGGTCTGTCAAATATTCCGGTGGTTCAGAAATGTAAGTGCTCTGCATTACTAGGAAGACGCCGGATTATATGCCTCAAACCTTAGTCCTCTGGTAATCAAGATAAGGAATAAAGTGAGTGCGTGGGGAAGAATGCCCTTGTCAGTTCTAGGTAGAACGAATCTTAAGATGTGCCTAATGCCATAATCCTGTACGTTCTGCATAACTCCCCCCATCTGGATTCCTAATTTTTTGCTCAGGAAAATGCATAATATATTTAAAGATTTTGTGTGGAAAAGAGTGATTCTCAGAATAAGGCCACGGCCCCACTATCAGTATTTGGTCAGTATTTTTTTCTCAGGAGTGGGTGCCAAAACCAGGGGTGGGTTCTATTATACCTTTTCTCTGATTGTTCCTCACCTGGTTTTGGTTTCCACTCCTGAGAAAAAATACTGACCGAATACTGATAGTGGGGCCGTGGCCTAAAATTGGAACAGCTACAGTTACCTAAAAATCAGATGGGCTTAGCATTGCCTTTATATGGGGATACTATTTAGCTTCCCATTTTAGAGGATGGTGGATAGTACTAAAACATTTGAGGGGGGGGGGAGAGGGGCAATAGTTTATTAGAGTTGTTGGAATCTTCCAAATTCAAAGGTAATGCGAGACAACACTCTACCCCTCTCCCTGGTTCATGAAATTTGGTGGTCATTTAAAAAATGGCTTGGGATGAAGGACTTTTTGACGTATACACCCATTTGGAATAATCCTAATCTAAGGGAACTGCAGCATCTGGAGCGATTTGATGAATGGAAAAATCTGGGGTAGTGATGGGTGATCCTGAACGATAAAGTTTGGGGTCCGTACTGGCACCTAGTGTCCGTGTACGGACCCCAAACATGGACTTCTCCCAGAACGATCAACAAGCTTTTCATGTGTGGGCAAAAGCATTGGCATGGCTGTGATTGCCCAGAGCACTGTGTAAAAAAAAAAAAAAAAAAAAAAAAAAACCACCTGGGGTCTCCTCTATTTTTGATAATAAGTGCAGGTAAGGCCGACAGCTGCGGGCTGCAGCCCCCCACTTTATCTTGGCTTGTTATCAAAAATAGAGGGGTCTCCATGCAGTTTTTTAAAAATTATTTAAACAAATAATGTTAAAAAAAACTGCTTGGGGACCCTCCATTTTTCATGACCGTCCTAGCTAAAGCGAACAGCTGGGGGATAGTATTCTCAGACTGGGAAGGCGCATGGATATTTGGCCCTTCCCAGCCTAAAAATAGCAGCCCACAGCCTCCCCAGAAAAGGCCCATCAATTAAACTCGCCAATTCTGGCGCTTTGCTCGGCTCTTCCCTCTTGCCCTGGCGCATTGGCAAACGGGGTAATATTTTGGGGTTGTCAACTGTTTTATGTCCACTCACATCAAGCAAAGTGGTTACTAATGGAGAGGCGTCCATCAGACGCAATGGTGAAGGAATTGATCCAGCTCGCCGGACAACAGAGGTAAGTAAAATATAAATTTATTTAGTGCAAAATTAAAAACCGAGCAGTGTCTGTACATGCATATGTCATATCCGACAAATCAAGATGAGGAGGGGGCACAGGGGTTACAGTGCTGTATTACCAGATGTGTTTCGAACGAATGTTCTTAGCCTTGATATATGAATATTCACTCTAGGAGAAAAACACTTCCTATATATCTAGTTAATCAATGAAATAAGAAGCAGGTGTTCAACTGCGAGGAGAAACCCTGGAGAAAAAAAAGTGCAGATTAAACAGAACAATTCCAAAGACATATATCATGGCACAAGTAAAGGCGTACATATAAAAAACAACATTTGCTAAAAAACAACTCTTGTTAAAATAAACTCAAAGTCTATACCAAATCAGTTGGATTAAATTACATTGGACTTAGTAGTGTAACATCAATTATTTTCTTAAGTTAAGACCTGAGGGGACTCTGGTGTTTAGGGTAAATATCTGAAACACCTCTCTGTTGTGAAGTAGTCTTTCTCTGTCATCACCACAAGCATGTTTTGCTATATGTTCGATGCCATACACAGAAAAGCCAGTGGTTTGCCTCTGATGGATATTAATAAAATGTTTGCAGATATTAGATGTATTACGAATGGACGGATGTTCTATATCATATAAATGTTCTCTAATGCGTGTTCTTAATTTCCGAGTCGTGGAACCTATATATTTAAGATTGCATATAGTACATTCAATAGTATAAATGACATAGTTTGTGCTACAATTTAAACATTTGTTTATGTCATATTTGTGAGTATAGTCATTGTTAAAAAAGACAGATTTTTTTTACAGCGTATGGGCACGTTTTACATGCTGTCAAGGGCTCGCCTAGCTGGGCAGGTTGTGCCAAGTGTGTCTGTGGCTACACCTTTGCTGCTTTGGTGCCAGTCTTGCTGGGTCCCTGTGCAAAGCGCATCTACTATATAATCGGCTTATCCCGTCTGTCTGTCCATCCAGGAAATCCTGCGTCGCTGATTTGGTCCGGCTGCGGCCAATCAGCGACGCGAGATTTCAGAACAAGATGGCGGCCGTTAGCGGCTCATCTGCCGCACGGAGGTCAGCGTCACTGGGAAACCTCTCACTTTGCCCATTCCTGTACGTCATTGGTCCCACATATCCATGGACTTCATTAGGGAGCTCCCTGATTCCAAGGGTATGACTACGGTGTGAGTTATTGTGGACGGATTTTCTAAAAAATGCCATTTGGTTCCTTTGGCTCAGTTGCCCAGTGCGCCGGACTTGTTCCTTGTTCAGGTTGTAAGATTACACGGGGTTCCTATGAATATTGTCCCCGATCGTGGATCCCAGTTTATCTCCAGGTAAACGCCTCTAATCGGAACTCTCATTTTCATCTGCATACCATCCTCAAACTAATGGGAAAACGGAGCAAACCTACAAGTGTCTTGAGTCCTATCTAAGATGTTTTTGCTCCCATACTCAGCATGATTGGCGATCATACTTACAGTTTACATACACTATATAAAAAGACACATGTGCAAGTTTTTCTCAATATCTGATATTAAAGTTTTTCCCAATATCTGACATGAAATCAGAATAAACCTTTCCCATTTTAGGTCAATTAGGATTACCATAATTTTTAATATTTGCCAAATGCCAGAATAATGAGAGAGAGAATGTTTTAAGGCATTTTTCTTATTTACTGCAGTCTAAAGTTTACATACACTAAGATTACTATGCCTTTAAACAATTCTGGACTGCCCATATGATATAACAGCTGATCGGCGGGGGTGCCGGGTGCGTGACCCAGGACGATCAAACATTGATGGCCGATCAAACGTTGATGCCCTATCCTACAGGTAGGGCATCAATGAAAAAGTAGTGGATAACTTCTTTAAGGTACCATCTCCTAAGCTCGCACCCAGGTTTATAGGACCATTTCCCACTATTGAAGTTGTCAATAAGGTGGCTTTTCGGGTAGGTCTATCTTCCTCTATGCAGGTTCCCAATGTTTTTCACAAGACATTATTAAAGAAGGTAGTTACCCCACTTGTGACTCAGGATTCTCCTCCTATTCTGATAGATAATACTAAGGAATTTGAAATAGAAAGTATTGTGGACTCTCGTAGAATTCGGAACTCCATTCAGTATTTGATTCATTGGAAGGGCTACGGTCCTGAGGAGAGGTTCTGGGTCTCGAGAGGTAATATACATGCCAGTCGTCTCATCGCTGAGTTCCATAAGAGATTTCCAGATAAGGTGGGTGGTGAGAACTCGGTGGTCTCTCCTAGGGAGAGGGGTACTGTTAGGAATCGTGGTTCTATGGGCCAACCTGGGCCTACTCTGGTCACAGGCGCTGCCATTGTACTGACCCTGGAGGCGGAGCTACTACGCGTGCACTGAGACGCTCCATAAGATTGAGACAATCGCGTTCTGGTGTTTTAGGATGTGTGAGGACGCGGGATGCCGTGTCGCTCACTGATTTCTCTGGTTGCCAGGCAACACAGGAAGCTGCTCTGTCTGACAGTATGTAGTGGTGGGAGGTTGTCCATTCTGCTGTTCAAACTTGCAGGGAGTGGCTGTCTGGGGATGATTTGGAGGTATTCAACACCTGATCATTAGGCGGGCTATATAATCCTGCTCCCTGCTCAGTTCTTTGCTGTTTATTGCTGTTCCTATGTGCCTATTGTGGTGAGTGTTACTAGCATTATTATTGCTATCTTTTCAGAGGTTTTCTCATTTTCTCTTCTGGTTTCAATGCCTGGGGTTCTTGCAGAGGTACTCACCTGGTTCTTGACTAGGCACCAGCTGCGTCACCAGGTGCCAGCTGTCGTCCGACAGTGGGCCTGGGAAGGGCTCTGCCAAAGTCTCCCTTCCATTTACTGGGAGCTGGGTGAAGAGTATCCCCGGCCCTCAAGGGCTCGCCGAGCTGGGCAGCTTGCGCCAAGTGCGTCTGTACATGCGCCTTTGCTGGTTTGGTGCCAGTCTTGCTGGGTCACTCTGCAAATCACATAACACATAGATGTTGCTTTCTCATGGGGTCTGGTGCACTAAAATATCACCTATGGTTTTAAATAGGCTAAAATCTGATCATGTGACCAGAGCACAGTTGATGGGATCAGCATAATGCAGCACGCCACACAGTCGGCCCACAGAAAACAAGGCAGCCGGGGCACGGATGCGCACAGCAGGTCCTATTCAATAGACTTTGCACAAATAAAACGAAGGAAACGCCTTTATTAATAGTGTGGCAGAAGCAAAGGAATACAAAGAATGGATTATCCTGATAAAAGTTAAAGGTCCAGTATCCAGTGCATATTTACACAAAATGCAAAATATCACAAGACATCATTGATTGCACAGATAAAACAAAGGAATCTCATGCTTCCTAAAGTAACAATCCATTTTGTTTCTCGTTGGACCAGCAATTTTTTTATATTACCACCCTTGATACCAGTATGAATAACATCAATTTCACATACCATAAAGATATCTGCGATTACATGGTGTGTTCTATAGTGGCAAGGTTGGGTTTTAAGTTGTATAATGTCTTCCACTGTCCTGGCCGCACCTATGTCCCTCACATGCTCCCTCACTCTGGCTCTCAAATCTCTAGAACATAGATTTTGGGACAACTACAGGTAGCATAATAGATGACATTACTCTGGGATGGACACTGTCAGCTTGCGGCTCCTGTGCACGAAATGTGCCTGGGCTCCCTCGTTTTGTGGTGACAAAGCTTCAGATATATATATTTTTCATAGTGCCTTCTCTTGTCCCTTACATATCGGATTCTCGTTATTTTTGTTAATTATAGCGCTCTGCCTTTATTACATACTGTCTTCTCTTGTTATATATAAAATAAAATGACTGCTGATGGAGCATGGGAAAGCTTCTCTTCTAATGGTGGATCTGAAGGATTGATCATCTGGTCACACGATACTCCATCAGCAGTCAAAAATAAGAATATGCTGTGTAAGGGACGGTGCTGTACATAACAAGATAATACTATGTAATAATGGTACGGCACTGTACATAACAAAGAACACTATATAATAAGGGACGGTGTCATAAATAATAAAAGAGGAAACTATGAGGACTGGACTATACATAATAAATGAGTACACTATACATTAAAGAAGTTGTCCACTACTTTATATGAACCCCCCAATGTATCCCCCCAGGGCCCAGAAGTGTTTTTTTAAATACCTTGCGGTGCCTTTTCTGCCTCTGAGCGGCGCTATCGCTGGCCACTCAGAGGCATCACGTGACCCGTCACTGATGTCATGTCAAGTGAGGCGTGACATCAGTGATGCGCTCCCCGCGGTGGCTGCTGGGCTGTGGGCGGGGTTACCCTGTGCGTCACGCCCAGCATCCGCGCTTTCCCAGTGAATGAGGAGAGGGAGAGCGCACAGTGGATGCCGGGTGTGACGTGCTGGGTAACCTCGCCCACAGCCCAGCATCCACCGTGGAACGCAGAAGTGAGTAACCCCTGCTGCAGCCGGTACTTGACGTGACATCAGTGGATGTCAGAGGCGGCTGCAGCCGGGGGTCACGTGATGCCTGTGAGCGGCCAGTGATAGCGCCACTCACAGGCAGAAAAGGCACCACTAGGTATTTAGAGAAACACTTATGGGCCCTGGGGGAATACATAGGGGGATCATATAAAGTAGTGGGCAACCCCTTTAAGGGACAGAGCTGCCAGATTTTGTTTCTTTTTAGACAGCACACAGACCCATTGAGTATGTCGTCACAATCGAATCTGAAATAAACATGCTCTGAGTCTCGCACATGCCATTCTCTGATCCATGATTTTCAGATATGCAAATGAATCTATGAAACTCTGAATCTGTGTGCCGTCCGATAAAAAATCTGACAGCAAACTGACATATCACACGAATGTTACTTCAAGTCATACACTATAAAGAATAAATACTGTAGTTACATCCAGTGACTGCTGACTTCTCCTCTGATTAGAGCAGTTTTCTGTTCTTTCTTCTCCATCTGGTCAGACCTTCAAGTCAACATCTTCCAGCCACGACTCCTCCTGTCACGATGATCACCCTCAGCCCTAAAATAACAAGGTCACATACAGGGGCGGACCTACCGCCGGTGCAACTACACCGGGGTCCGGCGGTGCAGGGGGTCCCTTGCCGGACACTGATAATGAGGGCAATCTAGCCTGCTTCTCGGAGCCCTATGGCCAGATTGCCCTCATCATATGCGGCGGGTATGGAGCGATCCCTGTAGCTCCGCTGCCATCAGGAGGAAAATGGCAGTGGAGCTGCAGGGATCCATCCTCACCTCTCCTTCCTGGCTGCCCGGTGCTTCTTCCCTGACACAGGCTCGCACTGCTTGATGATGTCATCATGCAGCGTGGGCCTGTGTATCAGGGAGAAAGTTACCAGAGGATGCTGCTACAGGGGAGCGAGCTGATGTAAGTTGTGTTTTTATTTTTTTAACTGAACCTGGGGAAGCTGCGGAGAGGAACAGGAGAATGAAGCGGGCTGGGGAGAGCGATGAAAGAAGGCTGGGGAGAGCAATGCGAGGAGGCTGGGGAAAGCAATGAGAGAAGGCTGGGGAGAGCAATGAGGGGAGGCTGGGGAGAGCAATGAGGGGGGCTTGGGAGAACAATGAGGGGAGGCTGGGGTGAGCAATAAGGGGAGGCTGGGGTGAGCAATAAGGGGAGGCTGGGGAGAGCAATGAGGGGAGGCTGGGGAGAGCAATGAGGGGAGGCTGGGGAGAGCAATGAGGGGAGGCTGGGGAGAGCAATGAGGGGAAGCTGGGGAGAGCAATGAGGGGAGGCTGGGGAGAGCAATGAGGGGAGGCTGGGGAGAGCTATGAGGGGAGGCTTGGGAGAGCATTGCTGGGGTTGGGTAGAGCAATGAGAGGAGGCTGGGGAGAGCAATGTGAGGAGGCTGGGGAGATCAATGACAGGAGGCTGGGGAGAGCAATGCTGGGGCTGGGGAGAGCAATGATAGGGCTGGGGAGTTCAATGCTGGGGTTGGGGACAGCAATGCTGGGGCTGGGGAGAGAAATGATGATGATGTGGATGGGGAGAGCAATGATGGGGTGGTGGGGAATGGGATAGCAATGATGAGGATGGAGGTGCTGCGACAGAGCAATGATGGGGGTGCTGGGACAGAGCAATGATGGAGGTGCTGGGTGAGAGCAATGATGGAGGTGCTGTAAGAGAGCAATGACGGGGGTGTTGGGAGAGAGCAATGACGGGGGTGCTGGGAGAGAGCAATGATGGGGGTGGTGGGAGAGAGCAATAATGGGAGTGCTGTGAGAGAGCAATGATGGGGGTGCTGGGAGAGCAATGATGGGGGTGCTGACAGAGAGCAATGATGGGGGTGCTGGGAGAGAGCAATGACGGGGGTGCTGGGAGAGAGCAATGACAGGGGTGCTGGAATAGAGCAATGATGGAGGTGCTGAGACAGAGCAATGATGGGGGTGCTGGGAGAGAGCAATGACGGGGGTGCTGGGAGAGAACAATAATAGGGGTCACTTTGCTTGTACTGTGAAGCCTTGTATGTTTTCCGTGTGCACATAGCCTTACAGTTAATTGGGGAGAGTCACAGAGACTGAATAATTTATATTATTGGCTGGTGGAGATTATAGTTAATGGAGGACACAGTGCTGCTTATCACTTTATATTTTGATTACTAAGTGGCTAATAGTATATTAATATACTATTTACTATTAGAGTAGTAAAATCATATATAACTCTTCAAAAAAAGTCCTAGCGAAACTTAGATCCAAATGCCAAAGCATCCAATAAACAGATATCTGGAGACTAGCCAACCCATCAGAGATTTCATTAATTAGTCAGCACATTATAAATTGTATCAAAAAATTGATTCTATTTTAATACTCAATTTGCATGTTAATGTTCAGAACCTTGAATCAACTCCCATATTTTTTCTGATCACTCCCCTATTCCCTCTATCCCTAAAAAAGAATATAGATGGAGATTGAACGATATTTATTCAAAGCACCAGATAACAGCAAAGAAATAATATGTAAACTGAACAAATTTTTTCAATATAACGATAACGGAGAGGTGCCTCTTCAAACCTTATAGGAAGAGCATAATTCTTTCATAAGGGTCAAATTTATAGCATTAGCTACTAGTGTTGAGCATTCCGATACTGAAATATCGGGTATCGGCCGATATTCGCGGTATCGGAATTCCGATACTTAATTCCGATACTTTTAGAATATCGAATACCGGAATCGGAAGTTCCCATAATGCCTGCGCTCTGCAGTGTCTCTGAAGGATGACAAGCTGGATGGCAGCTCTCAGCTGCGATCCAGCCTGTCATCAGAATGCCATCCCAGCGTGAGAGAATTCTCCTGATTGTTTAAAAGCCGGCGGGCGGTAAAAAGCCGCCGGCTTTTAAACAATCACACAGCCCCATACTGCTTCCCCGCAGCCTCCCACCCCGATCCTCCGCTCCCCTCGCCACCTCCCATCCCGATCGTAAGTTAGGACCGGGCGGGGAGCGCAGCACCAAGGAGCGGGGAGCGAAGGACCCGGGCGGGGAAGCCGGCAGTGAAAAGACTTCACCACCGGCTTTCCCGTTCTGTGCTGCGCTTTCCCGCCGGTTATTTCAAATGAACAGCTGAGGTATCAGGTGATGCCGATCAGCTGTTCATTTGAAGTAGCCGCGGTGCCCTCGGAGGTTCATGTGAGTTCATGCTTGACTGCATTGCATGAACTCACATGAACTTTCCCACGGTCGCACAGGTCAGCCTCACCTCCCAGACCCGTCATGATTAGTGTGTGTGGGTGTCTGTGCGATGTGTGCGGGTGTGCGCGCTGTCTGTGCGATGTCTGCGGGTGTGTGCGGTGTCTGTGCGATGTCTGCGGGTGTGTGCGGTGTCTGTGCGATGTCTGCCGGTGTCTGCGTGCAGGCAAACATAGGCCGATGTGACACTACTACTCCCATCGGCCTATGTCTGTCCCCCGTCCACTCGTGCCAGCAGGATCAGCTCGATGGGAGCAGTAGTGCCCATCAGCCTGATCCTGCTATTTAAACTGCCCCATGGTCCCCAATAAATTTTAAATACATGTCATTGGTGGCCAGTGGTTACCTACAATAAATTAGTTTATACATTACCTGTCCCCGCCGATCGCCACCTAAAATAAAGTAAAAAATAAAAAACTACACCTATACTCACCTAGACACCTAATTCCCCGAAGCCATCGATCTACTGTAATAAAATATAAAATAATAAACCACAACCTTATCCTTACCCCTCCGTAGTACAGTCATGGCCAAAAGTTTTGAGAATGACACCAAAATTATATTTTCACATGATCTGCTGGCCTCTGGTTTTTATTAGTGTTTGTCTGATGTTTATATCACATACAGAAATATAATTGCAATCATATTATGAGTACCAATAGGTTATATTGACAGTTAGAATAAGTTAATGCAGCAAGTCAATATTTGCAGTGTTGCCCCTTCTTCTTCAAGACCTCTGTAATTCTCCCTGGCATGCTCTCAATCAACTTTTGGACCAAATCCTGACTGATAACAGTCCATTCTTGCATAATCAATGCTTGCATTTTGCCAGAATTTGTTGGTTTTTGTTTGTCCACCCGTCTCTTGATGATTGACCACAAGTTCTCAATGGGATTAAGATCTGGGGAGTTTCCAGGCCATGGACCCAAAATCTCTATGTTTTGTTCCATGAGCCATTTAGTTATCACCTTTGCTTTATGGCAAGGTGCTCCATCATGCTGGAAAAGGCATTGTTGGGCGCCAAACTGCTCTTGGACGGTTGGGAGAAGTTGCTCTTGGAGGACATTCTGGTACCATTCTTTATTCATGGCTGTGTTTTTAGGCAAGACTGTGAGTGAGCCGATTCCCTTGGCTGAGAAGCAACCCCACACATGAATGGTTTCAGGATGCTTTACAGTTGGCATGAGACAAGACTGGTGGTAGCGCTCACCTCTTCTTCTCCGAATAAGCTGTTTTCCAGATGTCCCAAACAATCGAAAAGGGGATTCATCAGAGAAAATGACTTTGCCCCAGTCCTCAGCAGTCCACTCCCTGTACATTTTGCAGAATATCAGTCGGTCCCTGATGTTTTTTCTGGAGAGAAGTGGCTTCTTTGCTGCCCTCCTTGAAACCAGCCCTTGCTCAAAGAGTCTCCGCCTCACAGTGCGTGCAGAAGCACTCACACCAGCCTGCTGCCATTCCTGAGCAAGCTCGGCACTGCTGGTAGTCCGATCCCGCAGCTGAAACAGTTTTAAGATACGGTCCTGGCGCTTGCTGGTCTTTCTTGGGCGCCCTGGAGCCTTTTTGACAACAATGGAAGCTCTCTCCTTGAAGTTCTTGATGATGCGATAGATTGTTGACTGAGGTGCAATCTTTGTAGCTGCGATACTCTTCCCTGTTAGGCCATTTTTGTGCAGTGCAATGATGGCTGCACGTGTTTCTTTAGAGATAACCATGGTTAACTGAAGAGAAACAATGATACCAAGAACCAGCCTCCTTTTAAAGTGTCCAGTGATGTCATTCTTACTTAATCATGACTGATTGATCGCCAGCCCTGTCCTCATCAACACCCACACCTGTGTTAATGGATCAATCACTAAAACGATGTTAGCTGCTCCTTTTAAGGCAGGACTGCAATGATGTTGAAATGTGTTTTGCGGGTTAAAGTTCATTTTCTGGGCAATTATTGACTTTGCAAGTACAGTAATTGCTGTTAAGCTGATCACTCTTTGACATTCAGGAGTATATGCAAATTGCCATTACAAAAAATGAAGCAGTAAACTTTGGAAAAATTACTATTTGTCTCATTCTCAATACTTTTGGCCATGACTGTAGTCCACGAGTGTCCCACGATGATCTCCAGTTTAGAGCAGCCACATAGAATGTGACCACTCTGAACCGCTGCCGCCGCTAGAATGATGGGGCCATAAAGCAGCCCCGTCATTGCATAAGCGGGTTCGCAGGAGTTCAGGCAGCGCTGCTCCGATTAGCTGCTTTACGGCCCCGCTGTACCGTGAGAAATTCCCATGGTACAGCAGTGCCGTAAAGGAGGTCTCCGGAGCTGCGCTTCCTGAATGCACTCCGGTGACCTCAGTCAGTGGCTCCCGCTGCCGAGAGCGGACGTGTTCCCGGCAGCGTGAGCTTACAGCAGCAATGACAGTTATCACATCTCCAGATGTGACAGCTGTGCATGGGAGATCAGCGCAGGAACGTGGACAGGTAACTATTTTTTTTTTAGTAAACTAAGAATTAAATAAAATGGTGTGTTTTATTTCAAATAAATTATTTTTTTCTGGGTGTAGTGTGTGTTTTTTATTTTTAACACTTTGTAGGTTAGTAATGGGGGTGTCTTATAGACGCCCATCATTACTAACCTGGGCTTCATGGCAGCTGGTGCTGACATGAACCCCACCACTATTACCCCCTGCCACCGCACCAGGGCAGCGTGGAAGAGCGAGGCTAAGTGCCAGAATTGGCGCATCCTATGGATGCGCCATTTCTGGGACGGTTGACGGCTGGTGTTTCTAGCCTGGGAGGGGGCCAATATTCATGGCACCCTTCCTGGGCTATTAATATCAGCCCCCAGCTGTCTGCCTAGCCTTTGCTAGCTATTAAAATAGGGGGGACCCCACGTCATTTTTTGGGGGGTCTCCCATTTTAATAGCTAGTAAAGGGTAGGTATTCAGCTGGGGGCTGATATTAGTAGCCTGGGAAGCTCCGTGGGTATTACCCCCTTCCCAGGCTTCAAACATCTGCCCCAGCCATCTGCTTAACCTCCGCTAGAGACTAAAATTATGGGGGATCCCACGCCAATTTTATTTTTAATAAATCCTTTATTTTAACACTAAATGACACTTGAGGGGTTAATAAAGATGCAGTCCCTAAATTATTATTTATTTTTTAATTAATTTTTCCCAAAAATTTTGACGTGGGCTTTGCCATATTTTTGTATGCCAGCCAGGTACAGCAGGCAGGAAAGGGCTGCCCCCAACTCCCAGCTGCCTATTTGTACCTGGCCGGACACAACAATATAGGGAAGCCCTTTTTTTTTTAATTATTTCATGAAATAATTTAAAAAAATTGACGTGGGGCTTCGCACTATATTTGTGTCCAGCCAGGTACAGCAGGCAGGAACGGGCTGCCCCCAACCACCAGCTGCCTATTTGTACCTGGCCGGACACAACAATATAGGGAAGCCCTTTTTTTTTAATTATTTCATGAAATAATTTAAAAAAAATTGACGTGGGGCTTCGCCCTGTTTTTGTGTCCAGCCAGGTACAGCTAGGCAGCTGGGGGCTGGAATTCGCAGCGCTGGGAGGCCCAAGCTTTCTGGACCGCCCCCGCTGCAAATTGCAGCCCGCAGCCACCCCGGAAAATGGCGCGTTCATAGAAGCGCCATCTTCTGGCGCTGTACCCAACTCATCCAGGGCCCTGGTGCGGTGGCTCACTGGGTAATAAAGGGGTTAGGGCCAGCTTGGCATTATCAGCTGGCCCTAAGCCCGAAATTCATGGGGTCACGCCAATATTAGACATGACCACCATGAATTTTTAGTAAAGTATTTAAAAAAAACACAACACCCAGAATAAAGTCCTTTAATTGAAATAAACACACTGCCGTCACAGCGAGACACTGAGGAGCGCAAGCATGCCTGCGCTTCTCAGTGTCTGCGGGATGACATCTCGATGTAGCAGAGCTGAAGCTGTCCTGGGAACCATGGAAAGGTAAGGATGAGGTTGCTTTATTATTTTTCTTTTATTGCAGGAGATCGTTGGCTTCAGCTGGAATGGGCGTGATGGTAAGTATGGTTTAATTTAGAACAATAAAGAATTGTGTGTATATTTCAATTAAAGGACTTTATTCTGGGTGTTTGTGTTTTTTTTTAACTTTGACTATGGGGTTAGTAATGGGGGTGTCTTATAGACGCCTCTCCATTACTAACCTGGGCTTGATGTCAGCTGGCATTATAAGCTGACATCAACCCCAGCCCTATTACCCCCTGCCACCGCTACAGGGCAGTGGGAAGAGCGAGGCTAAGTGCCAGAATTGGCGCATCCTATGGATGCGCCATTTCTGGGGCGGCTGACGGCTGGTGTTTCTAGCTTGGGAGGGGGCCAATATTCATGGCACCCTTCCTGGGCTATTAATATCAGCCCCCAGCTGTCTGCCTAGCCTTTGCTAGCTATTAAATTAGGGGGGACCCCACGTCATTTTTTTGGGGGGGTCCCCCATTTTAATAGCTAGTAAAGGCTAGGTATTCAGCTGGGGGCTGATATTAGTAGCCTGGGAACCTCCATGGGTATTACCCCCTTCCCAGGCTTCAAACATCTGCCCCAGCTGTCTGCTTAACCTCCGCTAGAGCCTAAAATTATGGGGAACCCCACGCCAATTTTTTTTAAAATAAATCCTTTATTTTAACACTAAATGACAAGTACAGTAATCAACACTGTCACTGTACTTCTTATATATGTGACTGACATGTTTCTATCTATCTAATCTATGTGTGATGCTCTATTACTTCTGTTGTAAATTGTCGGGTACCGTTGCTGAATTGCCGGCCGGCTTTTTTAAAGAGACGGTGCATGAAAACACTAATATTTTTTTTTATAAATCCTTTACACTAAATGACAAGTACAGTAGTCAACACTGTCACTGTACTTCATATATATGTGACTGACATGTTTCTATCTATCTAATGTATGTGTGAAGCTCTATTCTGTCTGTTATAAATTGTCGGGTACCGCTGCTGAATTGCCGGCCGGCTTTTTTAAAGAGACGGTGCATGAAAACACTATTATTTTTTTAAATAAATCCTTTACACTAAATAACAAGTACAGTAAGCAACACTGTCACTGTACTTCATATATATGTGGCTGACATGTTTCTATCTATCTAATCTATGTGTGATGTTCTATTCTTTCTGTTGTAAATTGTCGGGTACCGGTGTATGCCGCTGATGAATTGCCGGCTTTTCGTGTAATACATTCTACATTATTCTTAGTTGTTTTACTTCATGTAGAATTAACCTACAAGGAAAGAAAGGGTTTATTTTCATTCCGATATTTCTGTCCCATTGACTTGCATTGGTTTCCGGTATCGGAATCGGCGATATCCGATACTTTTTGGGTATCGGTCCGATCCAATCCGATACGATATTTCCTGATATCGGAAGGTACCGCTCAACACTATTAGCTACCCATCTCAAAAAGAAAAGGGACAAAGAGCAAAATGATTAACAAAACAAAATTAATAAGATTGAAAAAATACATAAAAAGACACTTGATTTCTAATTTTTTCTTCTAACTGAACTGAGAACCAATCTAAGTAACCTTTTGAACTTACAATCAGCAAAACGCTCTCTCTTCTCTAAGTATAATCAATATGCACATGAAGATAAACCAACATAATTTATGATGGCACAAATGAAGGAAAGGAAGGTAAAATCCTTTATCTCCCGCCTCAAAAATGATAATGATACCAAAATATTTAAAACGGAGGAGATTGCTTTAGAATTTAAAAAAATATTATGAAAACCTTTATAATCTAAAAGCTCAACTCACCAAAACTTTTAAACATAAAAAGGACAAAATAAAGGCCTTTTTAAAAAATATCCCTCTGCCCACCCTCTGTGAAAACCAGATCACTTCCCTGTGTTCCCCTATCTGTGAGAAAGAGATCATGGACGCGATTTTGCTCTCTCTAAAGAACAAATGCCCAAACCCAGATGGGTTTTTCACTTACTACTACGAGGTATGTAGTTCTGCACTTTTCCATTAAGTGATCAAACTCTTTAATGATGCATTAAATGGAAAGCCCCTACATACGCAAACACTGTCCGCTAGAATCTCTATAATCCCCAAGAAAGGAAAAGACAGTACTTTATGTGGTAGCTATAGACCATTTTCACTCCTTAATACAGATCTTAAAGGGAATCTGTCACCCCTTGGCACTTTCTAATATGGGCATACAGGTGATAGAAATGTCGGCGAGTCACTCTGACTTCCCGGCGCCTGCGCACAAGATCCCTGCTCTACAATAATACGTAGACGGCAGCAAGAAGTGCGTCTTCCGGAAAAAGTGAAGTGCGCAGGCGCGGGATCTGGCCACAACGCCTGCATGTCACAATGTCCTGTGATGTGCAGTTGCTGTGGCCAGACCCCCCCTACAGGGGAGGGGGATAATATTTTAATTAAAACAGTAGAGGGATTTCTTGCGGGCCTCCGGACGGGAACACATCATAAACCAGAAGGAATAAAAAGCAATTTCACAGCAACAAGACCTCTAACATGAGGCATAAAGGTATGTATAGATTTACATTTCTATCACCTGTATGCCCATATTAGAGGTCAGAAAAGTGCCAGGGGGTGACAGATTCCCTTTAAGATGTTGCAAAAATTCTTGCCACTAGATTACGGAAAATGTTACCCTTTATCATCAATAATGACCAAGTTGGTTTTATTCCAAATAAAGAAGGAAGGGACAACATATATAGAGTCATACAAATTGTCCATCATGTCCAGTGTGCCTCCACGCCTCTAGTGTTACTGGGAAGTGATACAGAGAAAGTCTTTGACCGCGTGGATTTGTTGTATTTGAGGGAAACGATGTAAGCGTTTCACATCCCAAATAGGTTAATCTCTGCATTTTTTTCAATGTACAGTAGTCCAACTGCAAGTGTCCTGGTGAATGAGTACCTATCTCCCTCCTTTAGTATCACTAATGGCACCAGGCAAGGTTTCCCCCTCTCACCTCTCCTATTCGTTTTAACAATGGAAACCCTTTTACAGAAACTCAGATTGGATGGGAGGATAGTGCATGTCAGATGCGGAGGGAGAGAACACAAAGTTGCAGCTTATGCAGACGATCTCTTAGTACTCATATCAAATCCCACGTGGCCTTCCTGGCGATCCTGAAAGTTTTAGAGGAATTCGGGGCATTGTATAACTTCAAAGTTAACTTGAATAAATCACAATTACTTAACATTAACCTTCCCGGTAACCTCAAAACACATTTGGCGGCTAATTCCCCCTTCAATTGGTCCTCGTCCTTTATCTTATTTTTAGGAATTAACCTTTCCCCAAATTTAGGAGACCTATACAAACTCAATTTTCCTCCTCTGCTTTCAAATATTACCAAGCTGATATCCACACAATCCCCTATGTCTCATGGCTTGGTAGGAAAAATGTATTGAAGTGTATTACATCACCGATTGCTGTCTTCTCATGTACCACACTCCACAATGAGTTCACATCCATAGATCGTCTCTGTAGACTTCTATCTTCTCTGGTCTTCTGCTGCACATCGCGACATGGTGCCCTTAAAAATAACATTGTCATTATAATGTTCCTGAAGAAAAATGGCCACCTATGCTGTGCCTTAAATAAGCCCTAAGCTGTGCCCCTGAAAAAAAAAATTCCTCCTCACTGTGCTCCCTGCCAAAAAAATATATTATGATCTCCACTCTATCTTCTCCTATAAAATATTCCCATGACACCATCCCACCTTATATACACTGCCCCATTATAAACTAAAACACCACATTCTCCTCCATTCTAAATTATACCCACCCACCACACCTTCCTCAATTATGAACAATGATCCCCATACTGTTCACACACATCATGCTGCCCCCTCTTCAATGTCTCACTCATGCTGTACCCACTCCACACTGAGCCCTCCAATCTGCTCATCTCCATACTGTGCCCACACAGTGCCCCTCTCTATACTGAACCTGCTATACTGCTTTTTATCAATACTCAGCTTCCCATGCTGCCCTTTTTCTGTAAAGAGCTCCCCATGCTGCGACTTCTCCATAATGAGATCCTTCACGATGCCTTCTCTCCACAATGACCCCCATGCTACTTCCTCTCCCTACTGAGACCCTTCACACTGCCCCACTTTTCATACTGAGTCCCCTACGTTGCTCCTATCCATACTGAGCCCCCCACACTGTCCCCCCACCATATTGAGTCCTTACACTGTCCTCCCACCATGCTGAGTACTTACACGGTCCCCCATCCATTGTGCACTATCCCCTCACTCTGTAAGCCACCTTAACCTCTAATCTAAATCTACAGTAATAGCCCCCTTAAAACCTAGTTTACAGTTATAGCCCCTGCACACCCCAGTCAACAGTAATTACCCCCTAAACCCCAGTCTACAGTAACTGGCCCACTAAACCCCAGTCTACAGTAATAGCCCCCCTAACCACCAGTCTACAATAACAGTCCCCCCTAACCCCCAGTCTACAGTAATAGCCCCCAATAAACCCTAGTATATAGTAATAGCCTACCCTAACCCCAGTCTATAATAATAGTCCCCTCTAAATACCAGTCTACAGTAATAGCCCCTATAACCCCCAGTCTACAGCAATACCCCCATAACCCCCAGTATACAGAAATAGGCCCAATAAACTCTAGTGTATAGTAATAGCCTACCCTAACCCCAGTCTATAATAGCCCCCTCTAAATACCAGTCTACAGTAATAGCCGCTATAACACCCAGTCTACAGTAATAGCCCCACTAAACTCCAGTCTATAGTAATACCCACCCTGAATCTTCTGCTCTATAAGCGCTTACCTGCTCCCTTTTCTGTCTTACTCCTGGCTCCTGTCCTCCCCCTGGCTCCTGTGCTCCTCAGGGCTTCGGTGTCTGTTCTCCTCCTCTCTCTGATGTTTGTCCTCTCTGCGGCGCCCTGCTGTGACGTTTGCAGTGTTGTGAGATGACTTCCTTGCGCTGCAGATCCTCAACAGCGTTTGGACGCCACAGCACCTCGGAGCAGGGAGCTGATTGACGCTTTTCTGACTCCGAAAGTGCCAGCGCTAGTACTTTTGGGGTCAATCAGCTCCCTGAGTCCATGGTTTATTTTTATTTGTTTCTTAAAGATGTAAATACAAATGAATGGAGTTGCATGCTCCCCCCTCCTCCGAAAATACACAGAATAAATCCCCCCACACAGAATAAATCCCCCCTTTACACAGAATAAATCCCCCCAAACACAGAATAAATCCCCCCACACACACAGAATAAATCCCCCACACACACACAGAATAAATCCACCCACACACAGGATAACCCCCCCCCCCCCACACACACACACACACAGAATAAATACCCCACACAGAGAATAAATTCCCCACACACAGAATAAATCCCCCCACACAGAATAACCCCCCCTACACAGAATAAATCCTCCCCAAGCAGAATCTTCAGTGTCTTCAGCCACAGGAGCACTTACCACCAATGTGCTTCCCTGTTCTGCGCGCCAGCGAGTGATGTTACCAACGTGATCACATGACCTCATCACGCTCTGACTGCACATCGCTCTGACTGCACATCGCTCTGACCCTGCAGTCAGAGCCTCAACTGTAATCGCGTCTGAAAGTGAGATCTTACTTACTGTGTATGATGAATATGAAAAGTGTTCCATTTGTTTTAGAGTGTAATCTACTATGTAAATCTGTGTATCAGATTGCAAAAAATAATAGGGAGAGTGACACACCAGCTCTGGCACGTCAATCTCAATTTGCAGACACGGTGTTTCGGGCTGTTGGCCCTCGTCAGTGTAAAGTATGAGAACTGATTTGGCTAGGTGAGAGGCTCTGGACTGAGGTCTAAGGGGTAATGTTTCTCCTTATGGAGAGTGACACACCAGCTCTGGCATGTCAAGGTAAGGAGGCTTATTCGCCATGCAATGCTCCTCTGGGAAATTTAATATGCAAATTGCCTCTTCAGAGAAAAAGAGGACTTGTACAGACAGAGCCTCTCACCTAGCCAAATCAGTTCTCATACTTTGCACTGACGAGGGCCAACAGCCCAAAACACCTTGTCTGCAAATTGAGATTCTGATTTGGCTTTTATCCTAAGTCATATTGCACGACTCGTTAAAGGGTTGATTGTGACTTGTAGGATTGCTGCTTCCAATAGGTGGTGCTATAGAGTACAAGACCTCTTTTTCTATGAAGAGGCAATTTGCATACAAAAAATAATAAAAACTTAAGAAATAAAATATTGTGTGTTTTAATAATATTGCTAATAATGAATTAACAAACATTTTATTTAAATATCAAAGAGAGGCTTTCAGGAAGTATGGGAAGGTCCTGAACATATAGTGCTGGCAGAATGCTGCAGAAGAGGAACCATCCACTCTAAAGAAGTTAATGGCAAGTTACACAGAATATTTTTGAAAGCAATAGAATCAAATAATAGACAACTCATAGGCTCAAAGATGTTCTAAATTGTAGTTCAACGGCTTGATATAGTATCCACTAAGTGCGTTTTAGAGTATAACTTCACTTCTTTCTCAATGGCAAATAATAAAAAAATATCACAAAAGAACATGGCAAAATAAGACTAAATTAAAGAAAAAATAATGCAATGTAATGATAAATACAGAAGTAAAATAAAATAGTCTGTCTTTAAGGCCAAAACCAGTTGAGTCCATAAGGGTTAGAAGACCATTCCATGTATATGGCTTTGGTTGTAGGTGACTGCTGATTATGAGGTCACGGAATGTTGTGACGCTGATATATAAGCAACTGCCGAACGGAACTCCTCTGAGGGTTACAGTTAGTGGAGTGTAAGTAGCTTTATATTATCTCCTGATTTATGTCCTATCATATCCCTTGTGTCTGGGACTCTTGCTCCTCATTTCTCTCATTCTCTTCTAATATCTGAACTTTTGTTTAGCTGATGAGCAAAATACGTCATCTATCCAACCGTCCTTCTGTCTTTGTATCCACCATCCATACATGGGTACAATACATTGTTATGTATGGATTAAAGAAGTTGTTCACTACTCTTTATTGATAACCTATCCATAGGATGGGGCATCAATGTCTGATCAGCCGGGGTCCCGCACCCGCCAACACCGCCAATCAGCAGCGACCGGTGTCGGCGACGGCCGGCGGCCGCAAGTCCTTACCTGCGGAGTTTGGCCGTCTAGCTGTAGTGGCCACCACGAGATACTGCACATCTGTCTCCTATTCAATTCAATGGGAGGTGGATGTGTAGTACACTGCGACGGCCACTGCAGCTAGACGGCCAAACTTCACAGGTAAGCACTTCCGACCGGCTGCCACCGCCACTACCGACACCGATCACAGCTGATCGGCGGGGTGCCGGGTGCGGGACTTCGGCCGATCAGATATTGATAGGGCATCAATGAAAAAGTAGTGGACAACTTCTTTAAGTATAATTAGGAATATAGAAATTACTGCCATACATTTTATTAACATTTTAATCACAGTTACATAATATTGATTAGCAATTAGTGATTAGTAATTCACGGAATGGAGTGACATCACACAGTGACATCACAGTAACTGTGGAGGGGACACTCACTAGGGGATTTCTGTTGGCAGTGAAGTATATGTAAACGTTTTATTAATCTCTTTTTATGTCCTTTATTCTGTTCTGTTATTAACCCTGTAATGTCTGGATGTCTCTTCCCCCCCTTATAGATTTTTATTCCCTTATTTAAAAGTGAACCTTTATTTAGTTAATGAGCTGAGATGTCGGTAACTGACTGTTCCCCCTTCAATTCTTCACGAATATCAATACAGGAATGAAATTTGATGTCTACTATAATGCTTCTTTTCTCCCCAATCATTTTAGGATTTTATTGTGTGAGAGCGAGTTATTTGTGAGTAGAAAAAGGTAAATGCTTACTTATCCTAAATTTACAATTTCTCTGATAGACTGGGGTCACATGATGGCAGAGAGTCCCCTTCCATGTCAGCCATAATCTCCTGCAACTTCTCTTCCCATAGAGAAACATTGAAGCTCCATGTGAGTAAGGAGAATGGCAGGTGACTCTGCGTTACCATCGAGCATTAGTCTTAGGGAAGAGTCAGACGGCCGTATAACTCGGGTGAGGTTCGCAACGCAAATCATGGACTGGCCATCAGCTCTCCCAACCCGAGCGTGACGGCTGCATAGAAATACATGCTGTCACGCTCGGATCGGGAGAGCCGCCGGCCAGTCTGAGCATTGCGTTGTGATCTTTGTTCCAGTTATACAGCCGTGTAACTCTTCCCTAACACCAAGTTCAGACATGGCAGATTAATAGTATCCAAAATTTTAGAAATTAATTCATAGGGGGAATTCATATTACACTATGCCTCATAAGTTGTACATTTTTATGTAACACGAAGTTCCAAATACAATTTAGAGCCTTTTGACTTTTTTTTTTTTCACACTTTTCAAAAAGTGGATATGCCCTAGTCGAAGGGCAGAAAAAGGCAATGCCCAACAGAATAGTAATAATATGCACCAGAAAGTGATGTAAAATGGCCAAATTCCACCCAAAGTCCAGTGTTTGCGATTATGTTTGGAGGGCTTGCCATGCCGGTTTATGGAGACATTACTGGCTTAAGTGTCCCAGTTTTGGCTACTGTAATATTGATAAGTATGTTATAAATTGGGGTCTCTATTTTATAACTACTGTCTATATGTGATTATAAAAAACCATCTACTGATCATTGATGATCTTCCGTTATCAGCTATGGAGCAGATACAATCAATTCTCATTGTCTTCCTTACTCTTTAGTAGGATGAAGGTAGAAGAGGAGGAGGAGGACTATCCGGATGAGATGTATGTATTTGATATAACTGGGATTATTGATTCTCCCATATTCTCCCTGTAATAATACACAGAGATGTCTGCACTGGTTATATTAAGGCTCATTAGTATCATTTATCTTCCTACCATTTTGGTAAATGAGTATATGTAATATTATTCACTGTTTTCCTTGGCTTTTTCTTTACTAGATGGATACAGAAAGTTAAGAACGCGAAGCCAGTATTCCGGTATTTATCTTATTACATCTTTCTACCACTTTCATATGGGAGTAGTATCTGTACCAATAAGGGGAGGACTTCATAATGATGATATAATGGTATTACCGCTCTCACTCATGGATTGTTTTCATATGAAGGATAAGATTGCTTTCATTAAGAAAAAACATAGACCTCGTTGAATTCTTCATACTGTTGCTCATTCCTTCATAGGATAAAAATGAGGTCATGAGCAAATTACAGTAATGCCTCAAATTTACCCGGACTCCTGACAACCAAATATTGTCCTGGAGCCCTAGATTAAAGGATAATCATAATATGCAGTCAATAGCATAACTAGAGTCTGATGGGCCCCGGTGCAAGATCTTGGACTGCCCCCCCCCATCTTAAATAAATTATATATATATATATATATATATATATATATATATATATATATACATACACAGTACAGACCAAAAGTTTGGACACACCTCATTTAAAGATTTTTCTGTATTTTCATGACTATGAAAATTGTATATTCACACTGAAGGCATCAAAACTATGAATTAACACATGTGGAATTATATACTTAACAAAAAAGTGTGAAACAACTGAAAATATGTCTTATATTCTAGGCTCTTCAAAGTAGCCACCTTTTGCTTTGATGACTGCTTTGCACACTCTTGGCATTCTCTTGATGAGCTTCAAGAGGTAGTCACCGGAAATGGTCTTCCAACAATCTTGAAGGAGTTCCCAGAGATGCTTAGCACTTGTTGGCCCTTTTGCCTTCACTCTGCGGTCCAGCTCACCCCAAACCATCTTGATTGGGTTCAGGTCTGGTGACTGTGGAGGCCAGGTCATCTGGCGTAGCACCCCATCACTCGCCTTCTTGGTCAAATAGCCCTTACACAGCCTGGAGGTGAGTTTGGGGTCATTGTCCTGTTGAAATATAAATGATGGTCCAACTAAACGCAAACTGGATGGAATAGCATGCCGCTGCAAGATGCTGTGGTAGCCATGCTGGTTCAGTATGCCTTCAATTTTGAATAAATCCCCAACAGTGTCACCAGCAAAGCACCCCCACACCATCACACCTCCTCCTCCATGCTTCACTGTGGGAACCAGGCATGTAGAGTCCATCCGTTCACCTTTTATGCGTCGCACAAAGGCACGGTGGTTGGAAACAAAGATCTCAAATTTGGACTCATCAGACCAAAGCACAGAATTCCACTGGTCTAATGTCCATTCCTTGTGTTCTTTAGCCCAAAGAAGTCTCTTCTGCTTGTTGCCTGTCCTTAGCAGTGGTTTCCTAGCAGCTATTTTACCATGAAGGCCAGCTGCAGAAAGTCTCCTCTTAACAGTTGTTGTAGAAATGTATCTGCTGCTAGAACTCTGTGTGGCATTAACCTGGTGTCTAATCTGAGCTGCTGTTAACCTGCGATTTCTGAGGCTGGTGACTTGGATAAACTTATCCCCAGAAGCAGAGGTGACTCTTGGTCTTCCTTTCCTGGGGCTGTCCTCATGTGAGCTAGTTTCTTAGTAGCGCTTGATGGCTTTTGCAACTGCACTTGGGGACACTTTCAAAGTTTGCCAAATTTTTCGGACTGACTGACCTTCATTTCTTAAAGTAATGATGGCCACTCGTTTTTCTTTACTTAGCTGCTTTTTTCTTGCCATAATACAAATTCTAACAGTCTATTCAGTAGGACTATCAGCTTTGTATCCATCTTACTTCTGCACAACACAACTGATGGTCCCAACCCCATTTATAAGGCAAGAAATCCCACTTATTAAACCTGACAGGGCACACCTGTGAAGTGAAAACCATTTCCGGTGACTACCTCTTGAAGCTCATCAAGAGAATGCCGGGGGTGTGCAAAGCAGTCATCAAAGCAAAAGGTGGCTACTTTGAAGAACCTAGAATATAAGACATATTTTCAGTTGTTTCACACTTTTTTATTAAGTATATAATTCCACATGTGTTAATTCATAGTTTTGATGCCTTCAGTGAGAATGTACAATTTTCATAGTTATGAAAATACAGAAAAATCTTTAAATGAGAAGGTGTGTCCAAACTTTTGGCCTGTACTGTATATACATATATATATATAATGTCCCCCGTTCTTCCACTGTCTTTAATGTATAGAAGAAAATATACCATTATAAGTATGGAAGAAAATATACCATTATACTTACCAGGGGCGTACATAAAAGTCAAGAGGCCCCATGGAAGAAGTATAATGCACCTCCAAAGTCCTCCATATAGTATAATTTTTCCCATAGTCCTCCATATAATATACTGCAAAGCACATAGTCATCCATGTAGTATAATGCAAAGCTCATAGTCCTCCATTTAGTATAATGCACCCAAAGAGTTATCCTTAAAGTATAATGCACTGCCCATAGTCATCCATAATTATAATGCACCCCCATTGTCATCCATAAAGTATAATGCACAGCCTGTAGTCATCCCTAAAGTACAATGCACAGCATAAAGTCCACCATAAAGTATAATTCCCAGCCCATAGTCCTCCATGAAGTATAATGCACAGCCCATAGTCATCCATAAAGTATAATCCACACCAGAGTCATCCATAAAGTATAATGCATCTCATCGCCATGCATAAAGTATAATGCACCCCATAGTAATCCATAAAGTATAATGCACCCATAGTCATCCATATACTAGTATGGCCACTAACTTTAAAAAAAAGTACTCACCTTCTCTTCGCGTCCTCTTGTGAAGCCGGCAGCTGACTTTGGCGTGCGACAGGAGCGTGTGACATCACTGCCATGCACATTGTCATGTGCACGCAGACGTCAGCTGCTGGCCTCTAATCAGCCGGCAGCATGTATTGTTGCTCATGTACCCGATGGGTCTGCGCGCCACAATACACTTGAACTGGATGCGCGTCCGAAGACGTACATCTAGTTGAAGTTTCTGCTGACGTTTGTGGGCCCCTGACCCGCTGGTCCAGGTCACAGCGGCGACCACTGCAACCACGATCGTTATTCCCCTGTGTATAGTACAATCTATGAGAACATGAAGCTTTACAATATTTAGGGTTATGTTTGGAGGGCTTTCCATGCCGGTTTATGGAGACATTACTGGCTTAAGTGCCCCAGTTTTGGCTACTGTAATATTGATAAGTATGTTATAAATTGGGGTCTCTATTCCTATAACTACTGTCTATATGTGATTATAAAAAACCATCTACTGACCATTGACGATGTTCCGTTATCAGCTATGGAGCAGATACAATCAATTCTCCTTGTCTTCCTTACTCTTTAATAGGATGAAAGCAGAGAAGGAGGAGGAGGACTATCCGGATGAGATGTATGTATTTGATATAACTGGGATTATTGATTCTCCCATATTCTCCCTGTAATAATACACAGAGATGTCTGCACTGGTTATATTAAGGCTCATTAGTATCATTTATCTTCCTACCATTTTGGTAAATGAGTATATGTAATATTATTCACTGTTTTCCTTGGCTTTTTCTTTACTAGATGGATACAGAAAGTTAAGAACGCGAAGCCAGTATTCCGGTATTTATCTTATTACATCTTTCTACCACTTTCATATAGGAGTAGTATCTGTACCAATAAGGGGAGGACTTCATAATGATGATATAATGGTATTACCGCTCTCACTCATGGATTGTTTCCATATGAAGGATAAGATTGCTTTCATTAAGAAAACACATATAATGCATAGCCCATAGTCCTTCATAAAGTATAATTCACAGCCCATAGTCTTCTATAGAGTATAATGCACAGCCCATAGCCCTACGTAAAGTATAATGCACAGCCTGTAGTCATCCATGTAATATAATGCAGAGTCCGGTCATCCATAAAGTATAATGCACCCATAGTCATACATATACTAGTATGGCTACTAATTAGGAAAAAAAAAAAGTACCTTCCCTTCGCTCCCCCCGCCGCTCAGCGCCCTCTTGTGAAGCCGGCAGCTGACTTTGGCGTGCGACAGGAGCGAATGATGTCACTGCCATGCACCTTGTCACGTGCACGCCGACGTCAGCTGCTGGCCTCTTATCAGCCGGCAGCGTGTATTGATGCTCACGTACCCGATGGGTCTGCGCGCCACAATACACTTGAACTGGATGTGCGTCCGAAGATGTACATTTAGTTGAAGTTTCTGCTGACATCGGTGGGCTCCTGACCTGCTGGCCCAGGTCACAGCGGCGACCACTGCAACCACGAACGTTACACCCCTGTGTACAGTACAATCTATGAGAACTTGGAGCTATATAGATTCTGGAGGTGATGTCCATGCTGTTATCTGACAGACAGTATATATAGAATATATTTCTACAGGCTTCATATTAGCCAATGTTTTAATAATTCTAATCAGAGCTATATGATCTTTTTCAGGCCTTCTAAATTTGGGGAAGTGTCCCGCTGGCCTAATCTGGAGACAATTCTGTAAGTTGGTGTAATAAGCAGGGTAATCTCTGTAAGAGGTTCCCCAATATTTACTATTTCTCATCAATGAATCTATAAGGGGGAATGATGTAAGAAAGAGTATGAAATTCATGAGGATTTCACCCCCCCACAATGTCACTGTGCCACCATCAGCAGACACAGGGGCAACTCATGTATAAAAAGTATCAGTGTGACCCATCACAGCCAATCAGAATCCAGATTTCACAATCTCAGTTTCCTTTAAAATGAGAGAGATCATCTGATTGGTTGCTGTGAGAAACACTGAGTCTTTTTCTTAGGATACGTTCAGTATCTGGTCAGTATTTTACATCAGTATTTGTAATCCAAAATAAGAAGTGGAACAATCAGAGGAAAAGTATAATAGAAACACATCACCACTTCTATATTTATCACCCGCTCCTGGTTTTGGCTTAAAAATACTGATGTAAAATACTGACCAAATACTGAACGTGTGAATGTAGAGCAGTTTTCATGGAACATTCCTGAGCGTTTTATGAAACCATTTATGTCCTCCATACACAGTCCACCTTCATTCTGCTAATGGTTGGCAACTAAAAGATAACAGTAGTGACAGATAGAAATTCACAATTTTTTAGAAAATGTTCTCGCATAAAATGAGTGATTATAACAACGTTAGTTTATGAGCGTTGCTACATAGAGTCTATGTTTTATGTCCAATAGTGAGGAAGAGGATGAAGAAGAGGGAGAGGAGGAAGAGGATGATTTGGATATGATGGACATCACATCAGAAGAAGACAGCAATAAATCCATCAGATTGTAAGTAGAGAGATAGTGAGATTATAACGTACTCACCACCACTCCCAGAACATCCGAGTCTCCTGGAAAAAGTTATTCAAAGAAGCATCTATAGCAGCTGTATACAGTCAGATAACTTTATACGGAGGCTTCCTAAGCATCAGTTGTTCTAACCAGAGTTGTATATTTTTATTTCAGGCGCTTTGGATGTGATATAAGGATGGCATGGCCCAGTGAGGAGTCACTGTCGTAAGTAACTGGGGTAATCATGGTGCTCGACTTTCAGTGTTTGAAGTCCTTAGTTATTAAGAAGTTAAAAAAGATGACAGTATCGGATACCATAAAACAACTTTTTCCTAATTACTCCATATAGTTATGCCCTTGAATGCAACGCTTTGTCATTGCATTTATAAATAGACACTCTATAAAGATGATATTTTCTGTTAGTTTCACTGTCTCTAACAAAAGTTACAATTTTTTATAGACCTGTGATACCAATAAAAACAGCCTGGGCGAGCCAAGAATCGATCAAGTAAGTTATTAGAATTTTCATTGCTGCATGTGCACTAATGGAAGCCATAGACTAGGACTGGAGAAATCCTGGAAAAAATGAACATTTAACATAATATATATTATAATATATTATATAGGGAGAGGGGCATTTGGATTTGGAAGTACAGATTTTGCTGGATTTCTTTTTGGGGGGCGAGGAGCCATGTCACTTTTTCAGAGCTTTTATATTACCAGTAAAGCGGAAGCCCCTAATTTTCCATTAACAGATGACGGACCAGAGTGGGGGCTTTTTATGTGGATTGAGTTGAAGCTTTTATTGGGAGCATTTTACAGAACGTTTGGGATCACATTTATCCGGCGCCACCTGCTGGAGCTGTGCAGTACTGTCTTGTAAAATTCTAAGTTTGTGAGAAAAATCTTATATCTGTTCATGAATGGTGAATTTATCCTCACTACAGTGGGCTTGTACAATGCGATCACAGTGCGATTTTTTTGTCAAGTTTTTCCAAAATGATGCAGTTTTGCATTAGTTTTGAAAAAAAAAACACTATAAAAACCCACCATGACTATATTGTATGAACCCACTGTAAAACTCCCCATAAAAGAGCGATTACAAGAATGGTCATATGTAAGAATTACTGCATATAGTCTATATTATGTGTCCAGTAGTGAAGAAGAGGAACGAGAAATGGTGAAGGATCATAAAATGCGAGAGACAAGAGAGGAAGACGGCAAAGGAGAGACCACCAGACTGTAAGTGGAAAGCTAGTGACATATACAGATATTATAGGCTGTATATGATTGCAGATATTTATTAGTAACTAATGAATGACTTGTTATCACTGTGCAGAGATTGAGGAGAATATAAAAAATGCATATACCTGGCTATCAGGGACCTATTGGGGGGGTTAATGTCTTGAGGGTCTCCTACACCAGGGTTATAGTAAACCCAATTTTCTGAGCCTCTTCTTGTCTTACCAGAGCTGCCGCTCCAGTGTGGCCATGGGGCACTGAGAACAGGGGGACATTGCTAGTGTGAGACATGTAATGACTGACAGTCTGTTCTCCTGATCTACATGTCTCACACTGGTAATGCCCTCTTTTATTTAAAATAACCTCTGAAGGCAGATTCTCAGGGAGATCTGTGTCCGGCCCATAGATTTTAACAACTGATTTACCTAATAAGAATAATGTGGATTACTGGGAAATAAGACTTTGAATCGCAAATATGAAGGAATTATATTATTCAGCTTCCTATGACCTGTATGCACATATAGACGGCTTAGGAGGGGTGATTCTACTGACAGATTCCCTTTACGTCATTGAATTTATTTAGGAGACACACTATAGAGATGATATTGTCTAAGTATCTCAGCACGGGCCAACACAAAGCCAATCCAGTAATAGGAGCAATCATGGCTGCATTTACTCTAATGGGACCTTGAACTTTTGAGCGATGACATCATACAGTGACATAAGCACCGGACATTACACCGGACAATATCGCTGTATATATCCTCATAGACTGATCAGAATTATATTGTGAACTGTCTGTATCTCAATTTATTTGTTTGTATTTTTATAAGATTCAAACGTAAATGGTGGATCATGAAATGCTTCAGGAGAACAAACAGCAGCAAAGTCAGAAACATGTAGGTACTTTACCCTCTTCCCACAAATGGACGAGCCCTTATGTCCTCATTGCCGACCAATATATAATGTTTCATCCTGGTAATTACACAGAAGGAACATCTGTCCCCATGCAAATGCGTCCGACATGGATATTTCTACAATGAGCTATTAATTAGTAATGACATCTATCTATACCATGTAGTGAAGTATATGAGACAGGTCATACATTATGTTTATTGTCTGCGTCCTTATTGGTCTAGGGTCTGTTCCAGATTATTATTTTACATGGTATTTATTTGTGATCATTTCTTCTATTTCTCCAGCAGCAAACGTGACAACGAGGAAAAAGTGCCCCAGCCACCAAAGTAAGGGAAAGCTTCCCCCATTGTTGTATGTGACATGGTGTTACACTGAGGCTCATAATATCAGGGGTAGATATATGTTGTATCTTTCCTTTATATCTTTATACTATGTTGTATATTTTAATGGAATAAACCAATATATAAATATCTGTCTTTACGTCCCATAGTGAGAGAAAAGCATTTCCCTTTTCAGTTCCCGACTTCTAAACTCACTAACCCTCCCGTCCTTACTTCTCCATTCTAAACACTATTTACCAATTTTTTGGCTTCTTCTTAGGCTCCTCAGAGCATTTTTATGCTGCTTCAGCATTACAACGGTGGAGTAAAGAAAAAAATGTAAATATTGTTTAAATTATTTTTTATTGAAAGAATTTAAGATTTACAAAATCTAATCAGTATCATCTTAAGTGTTGATTGATTATCATATAAACAGTTGGGTGGTGACAAATTAGTTTTAGGGTATGTGCCCACGATGCGCAATTGAAGCGGAAATTTGCGCTTCATTTCCGCATGTCGTTTTCCCGGAAAAACGCAATGCGTAATTTGGCATGCGTTTTTCGCGCGGAATTCGCGCGTTTTGCACATGCGGAATTGCCTTGCGTTTTCTACTGCATTGTAGATGGCAATTCCACATGCGTAAACGCACAAAGAATTGACATGCTGCGGAATTTTCCGCACATCAAAAACGCTGCGGAAAATTCCGCAGCATGGGCATTACAATTGCGGAATGCCATAGGGGACCATGGCAGAAGGCTAACATGCATATTTCATGCATTTACGCTGCGGAAATTTCGGCACAAAATATGCATGAATTACGCATCGTGGGCACATACCCTTATTCTTATGAAAAAGCATGCAATGAAGGCAGGTATGGGGTGTATAAGAGGGAAGGTAGGGGGATAATGTCACATTCAAGTTGTGATATTCAGTACTGGTTTTATTACCTATCTCCTTCAAAGTCAAGTAAAAGTCACCTATTATGGTGAATCTAGTATAATCTAACGTCATTGCTTGATCATCCCACCTTTGACCTTAGTTTTACCATCTGAAGGACAGGCTGCATCCCTGGCTATATCTAGAGCAGCAGTTGTTGCGGTCATGTGATCAGAGACTCTTACAATATGAACCGCGCTCTTCTCCTGTGACGACTCCTCTTCGGGGCCGAACCTTGGCTTCCCGACGTCCTCTTCTCCAGACCGGCCTCTGAGTGGTTGGGGAGTATTTTTGCGCCTCCATGCTCTGTATCTGCACACGAAAGAAATCCTTCAGGTACAGACACCCCTTTTAGCCCCTGCTAGGTTTTTATTTCCTTAACAAATGATCAGATGAAAAACTTACTGCCAAGTGATCCCATTATCATTGGGAAGAAGATTAATCTACCCCCAGAAATGGCCTTTACTTAGGTCAGAACCTCTGTATGTGAGCAGAATTGAGTGGATTCATCCAGGTATTAAAGGGGACAATATTAACCGCCTCATTGCATAGTGGGAAGAAAGCAAATAGATCTGTCTGGTCCCCAAATTATGCCACCTCATGGCCTCACTGAGACCGTTAGCTTCTCTCCATTTCTCTGATCATTTGTGCTCCACATCTATGTTCCCACTTTTTATGTTTATTTACAGTGCAATTTTTTTTGTCTACAGTTTTTATGCTTCACCAGAGATGATTATCCTGACCTGAAGATTCCCTTAGAGTTGACGCCATCTCTGACATGAACCAAGCGCCATTCCATGTGCAATGTAAATGGCCATTCTCTGCTAAGATCAGGAGACCACACCGCTGGTGACTTAATGATGGACATCAGCATCATCCCTAGCCTATGGTGTACTGAGCACATCATGCCATGTCCCATATTGGGAGCTGGGAGACTTTGCTGTTTATTATAGCATTAGTGATGCCGACCTAGTTACGCAGAATTAACTCTTATGTACTTAAATCCCAAACTTTTGTTTATTCTGGCAACTTTCTGTTGAGTTGGTACTTTTCATAAATAAAAAAAAATGTTTTACCACCTGTATGATGTGTATGAGTTCAGTCCAACATTTCATTACATTCATGCTTCACGTTCGTGTGTGATCATATGTTTGAACTATTGGGCAGTGCGGACTCTGAACCACCATATTCCTCATTTATTGCAAGAAGGTAAGGCTGACAGCACTCACTAAATTAGATGCTTGTTCAAAATACCAAGGAACCCACTTGAAGGATTTACAATATCAAGTATGATAAAGACCTACAATAGGTCGAAACGTTGTAATTTGATGGCGGAATAAACTTCACTTTTTGGAATTGTAGCACCCTGAGGATTCGGCTGCTACAGGGGTATTACACCTCAAGACAGAGGTGTGGTATTCCACTCCCGGGTAAGGATGGAGTGTGGAGCTGAGCTCAGTAGGCTGCATGCACTACATACATCCCATTTCCGGGGGACAGATCAACGGTACTCCCACCAGTATATGTGCAGGTACGACAGCGTCTGTCCCTGGCTGGAGTGGGAGGGGGGTGGAACATCCCAGTAGTGTAGGGGCAGATAGGGGGAGTAGTCTGGGTAAAGCTAGGAGCTCATTGGGTGCTAGTCACCTGGGCTCACACATAGAGGGAGGTATATAAGGTGGGCACCATCTTAGGACAGGGTCTTTGTTCAGTTCAGAGAGGAGGAGAAGCAGAGCAGAGGAGCTCAGCCAGTAGGGCTGACAGGGAGCTGTGGCTCCGGCTGGGCCCAGCTCCAGAGCCAAGCCTGCAGAGGAGAGAGAGGAGTAAGAAGGATCCAGAGAGAAAGACAGAGGGAACCCCAAGAACCCAGAAACAGACCAGAAAGGGTGAAGGGTTGGCGGACACGGGTACCGAAACCCGAACTGGTGGAGGCCACTTATCCTCAGCCAGGAACCGGAGGTCGTGGTCAAGATTTGCCACGACCCTCACCAAATCCACCAGAAAGGCACACCAAGCATAGGGTCAGGGAACCCAGAGGAGGTTTGACCACTAAGAGACCCGAGGGAGCCGGCCAAAGGTGGATCCCTGGTGGGAACGGCCAGAGACAGAGAGAGAGAAGGGAGCTCAGGACCACGCTTCAGAACTGCCTGGGGGTTAGCCGAGTCCAGGACCTGGTGGACGCAGCACGGCTCGGGTGGTCACTCAAGGCCAGAGTGACTGAGAGAACACTTGTGAGTAAAACCCCTGAAACTGCATCTCACGTCTCTGCCTCTCCTTTCTACAACATAACTACACCCATCATCCACACCTGCTGCCCTGAGGCCATACCCCTCCCGTTGGGGGTTATACCACCACGCTGCACATCCTTATACACCTGGCCTCAGTGGACTGTTCTGCAGCGGCGGCTTCAAAGCCGCACTCAACGGGTGGCGTAGTCGACACATCAAGTTAACATCTACTGCCATAGACTGCCACTTAGTTTGACACCCTGGGCACGGACCGGGTCACCGCCACAAGGACTACTACCCCTATCCAGATCCGGCTCCGGGTATCCCTTGCACATGGCCCAGGGGGTGCGTCAACTTTGGCGTAGTCGGCAGGATAACGTGCCCGCAACCACCGGGTACTGCGTGCCTGAAGAAAAGTTCACATTCACCTCAAAAAGAAGTCTCCCGCCAATTCCGGAGGGTCCCCGCCATCGGACGCTATCACGGGTCGTTTCCCGCCGGTTGCCCGCCATCTGCAGCTTTTTCCCGCCATCCACAGAGTTTCCCGCCACTGGGAGGCGATTCCCGCCATCTTGAACAGTTTCCCGCCCTGGCAGAGCGGACGCCATTATGGGCGTGCCAGAGGGTGGTAAGAGACGACCTCCCATCGTGGGCCAGGACCAAGAATGGCGCCAAAAACGAAGACCGCCCCCACCAGCAGAGACTGCAATGATTGAGATGTCCATCAGCGTGGGGGGTCTGCCCCTGGAACTGACAATCACCAAGTTGCCCCAGGACCGCCCTCAAAGTAGGCGGATACAGAACAAAAGAGAGAAGATGGGAGCAGCTTGGAGAAGTCTGGAGGAGCCGTACCCGGAGATGGAGGGAGAGGCAGGCAGCACCGACCCTGTGGTCAGGAGCCTGATGCAAGCAACCACCCCACAAGACCTGGTGGAGATCCTGGCACAGCTCCCCCGAGACCGGGAGCGTGCACAGACCGCGCTGGAGGGCCTCGCACGGAGGATGGCCCAGGTGCAGCGAGAAACGCTGACGGAATGGAGCAGGGAGATGGCCCAGCAGGCTGGAACCCGCCAGCGGAGCACACCACCCGCAACGAGGAGCACGCCTGCCCCTGAAGAGGATGCAGAAGGGACGGAGGCCGGAGACGACGCCGCAGAGGGAGCTGAAGAGACGGAGGCAAGTAAAGGGGACGTTACTACCCCGAGCCCAGCCACCGTAAGCCTACCCCCGCTCCCCGTCGCAGAGCCCGAAGTCCCACTGATCGTGCCCGTTGCCGCACCGCTACCGCTCCAGACTAGGCCCCAAGCAGGAGCCGCGACCACGCCCCCTGTGACGTTACGCGCCTCAACCCTGAGCGCGGCCAAGCAGGAGACGCCACCGGCCTGGTCGCAAGGCCGAGTGCCCCCGGGCGCCGCCGTCTTCACGGTGCCCTTTACCTTCAGGGTACCCCAAGCCTGGTCGCAAGGCCTAGTGATCCCGGGCGCCGCTGCCACCACCGCGCCCTCAACTTCCACTGTGCCGCACCTGGGTGAAGACTTGTTTGCCCAGCACACTTGCCCGGGTGGGCAGCCCTTTGCGTGGCCACTGGAGTACCACCATCCCCGACTCCGGAAAGAAAGACCCCTGGATGAGCCCCTAATCCCGGTTCCGGCGCCCGTCAAGATGACCCCGCTCTTGTTAGAGGAGGCGCAGTTTGAGTGGGACCCCGCAGGAGGAGACCTCATCGGGTTCACTCAGGAGACCCGGGCGGCCGCAACTGAGCGTGCGGAGTGCTGCCGCCAGCAGTTGGAAGTCTTTGAGCGAGAACGGAGAGAGAGACGGGTCCGCGAGGAGCGGCTGCAAGTAAAGAGTGCAGAACAAAAGAGCCGGACCCGAAGGAACCCCCGTGCAGCCCACGGTCCCCGTGCCACCGGGACTGTAATCAAATTCCAACTGCAGCACGGTTGGGGCTTCATCAGAGATCATCACACCCCCGGCGACGTCTTCGTGACCAGAAGAGATGTCGAGTCCCACCTACCGGAGGGACACAGAGGTCGTGACCTTTACCTGGGTGATGAGGTCACCTTCACCCGGCACCAATGTGCCAAAGGACCCTATGCCCTTCATGTACACCGACTGACAGAGAAAGAGCTGAGGTGTCAGGAGGAGCAAGAGGACCCGGACGGGTCTGAAGGGTACACGGAGGAAGGAGCAGGAGGACGTCGCCACTGATGTACAGTAGGAGCACTGTAAAATAGTTACCCGTGAGGGTACAGGAACTGTTACCATTATAGTCCCCGTTGGGACCAGTGAACTGTTCCAGTGTGTCCCATCTCCCCACAGGCTGAGGACTGTGAGCAGCCATCCCCTTTCCCCACTGGCCGAGGACTGAGAGCGGCCATATCCCCTTGTATATAGTTGCGCTTCCTAAAGTGCCCCCTACCGGTTTTATAGGAAACTGTTTTTTCTACCAGAGACTGTGGCACTTACCTGGTCACAATTTGCACAAGTGGCCAGAGGTCAAAAATGTTTTATATGAAAAGTTTTATTATGATGAAAGAGTTAATATTATTTTATGATGTGTCCGTAACATTTTAAAAGAGAAGTACCTCCCATAAAGGGATGATTGAAGGTTACTGTTTATATATTTTATATGTAGTGCACTTTAAAAAGCTTGTATGTTTTATGTTTTTGCTCTTTTACAGCCCGAGGACGTGCTGTGATTTACCAGGGGGAATGTAGCACCCTGAGGATTCGGCTGCTACAGGGGTATTACACCTCAAGACAGAGGTGTGGTATTCCACTCCCGGGTAAGGATGGAGTGTGGAACTGAGCTCAGTAGGCTGCATGCACTACATACATCTCATTTCCGGGGGACAGATCAACGGTACTCCCACCAGTATATGTGCAGGTACGACAGCGTCTGTCCCTGGCTGGAGTGGGAGGGGGGTGGAACATCCCAGTAGTGTAGGGGCAGATAGGGGGAGTAGTCTGGGTAAAGCTAGGAGCTCATTGGGTGCTAGTCACCTGGGCTCACACATAGAGGGAGGTATATAAGGTGGGCACCATCTTAGGACAGGGTCTTTGTTCAGTTCAGAGAGGAGGAGAAGCAGAGCAGAGGAGCTCAGCCAGTAGGGCTGACAGGGAGCTGTGGCTCCGGCTGGGCCCAGCTCCAGAGCCAAGCCTGCAGAGGAGAGAGAGGAGTAAGAAGGATCCAGAGAGAAAGACAGAGGGAACCCCAAGAACCCAGAAACAGACCAGAAAGGGTGAAGGGTTGGCGGACATGGGTACCGAAACCCGAACTGGTGGAGGCCACTTATCCTCAGCCAGGAACCGGAGGTCGTGGTCAAGATTTGCCACGACCCTCACCAAATCCACCAGAAAGGCACACCAAGCATATGGTCAGGGAACCCAGAGGAGGTTTGACCACTAAGAGACCCGAGGGAGCCGGCCAAAGGTGGATCCCTGGTGGGAACGGCCAGAGACAGAGAGAGAGAAGGGAGCTCAGGACCACGCTTCAGAACTGCCTGGGGGTTAGCCGAGTCCAGGACCTGGTGGACGCAGCACGGCTCGGGTGGTCACTCAAGGCCAGAGTGACTGAGAGAACACTTGTGAGTAAAACCCCTGAAACTGCATCTCACGTCTCTGCCTCTCCTTTCTACAAGATAACTACACCCATCATCCACACCTGCTGCCCTGAGGCCATACCCCTCCCGTTGGGGGTTATACCACCACGCTGCACATCCTTATACACCTGGCCTCAGTGGACTGTTCTGCAGCGGCGGCTTCAAAGCCGCACTCAACGGGTGGCGTAGTCGACACATCAAGTTAACATCTACTGCCATAGACTGCCACTTAGTTTGACACCCTGGGCACGGACCGGGTCACCGCCACAAGGACTACTACCCCTATCCAGATCCGGCTCCGGGTATCCCTTGCACATGGCCCAGGGGGTGCGTCAGAATACATCACCCTGGGCTGAACGCTGTTTGCTTACAAAGACAAGTGTCTTGCCTACAGTCAAGCATGGCGGTGGCAGTGTCTTGGTATGGGGCTGCATGTGTGCTGCTGGCTGTGGGGAGCTACAGTTCATTGAGGGAATGATAAATGCCAACATATACTATGACATAATGAAGCAGAGCATGATCCCCTCTCATCAGAAACTGGGCAACAGGGCTGTATTCCAACCTGATAGCGACCCCCAACACACCTCCAAGACGACCACTGGCTTGCTAAAGAAGCTGAGGGTAAAGGTTCTGGACTGGCCAAACATGTCTCCCGCCTAAACCCTATTGAGTGTGGCATCCTCAAACAGATGGTGGTGGAGCTCCAGTGCTTGAAAATAATGGTGGCCTCACAAAATATTGACACTTTGGGCACAATTTGGCCATTTACAATTAGGGGTGACTCACTTTTGTCATTAATAGCTATGTGTTGAGATATTTGGAGGGCACACACAATTTACACTGCTATAAAAGTTGTACACTGACTGCTTTACATTGTATCAAAGTGTCATATTGTAGCATCGGCGTCCCTGCACGCTTCTCCTCTCCCCGGTGGCGGATGCCAACTCACTCACCGCCACGGCCCCCTGCCACTGTGCTTAGGATGCGCGCGCTCCCTCCTTCTTAAAGGGATTGTTTGTGCTGTTATAAAGTGTCCCAAGCCAATGGCTGGAAGACACTTATTATTTAAAGAAAATGTGGTATCCAGCTCTAAGTAAAAACATGCGTTTAATTAGTCCATGTTAAAAAGTACATCCATGAGGAAAGGGTTTGGGGGGTAGATGGACAGTGCTACACTTTTTTTTTTCTATGTCAATAATTTTTATTAGGGTTTTTTTAACATTCTGGGGACAGGAGAAACAATCATCCAAATCCTCAAACAACAATATATAGAATTTACATTTATAATAAGGTTACAAGCAATGAGACTTATTATTTTAAACAGAAACATAATAACTTACTTCAAAGTTAAGCCAAGCTATAATTATGAAAGGGAAAAAAGGAAGATAATATTAGGATGAGGACAATAAAGGACACGGAGAAGATAGGAAGGATATGGGAAGGGAGAAAACAAAACTTGGAGTAAAGTGAAGGGGAGAGGGATATAGGGAAGGATAAATAGGATAGGGAAGATAGTGGTAAGAAGGGCAAGGGAAATTAAAGGGGGAAACAGAAGAAGTTAGTCTTCTGAGATTATATTTCACACATAAAGAATCATAGTATAAAACTTACTATTGATAACAAGGAGAGAAGATAAGATAATGTAATCATTTGATCATACTGGAAGAATTTCAGTGTAACGTTTGGGTAGCTAATTAGGTAGCTGTGACTGTGACAAAGAACGCCAGATCGTCCGAAACGCGTAGCACTGTCCACCTACCCCCCATACCCCTTCCTCATGGATGTAATTTGTAACATGGACTAATTAAACGATTGTTTTTACTTGGAGCTTAATACCACATTTTCTTTGGCTATTCATCACGTTTGGATCAGAACGTTCTCCCGTGCTCCATTCATGAACCACACAGGTGAGCTGGCTTTCCTTTTTTCTTATGTGATTTATTATTTAAGGCTTCTCCACCTGAATGGAAGTACCAGTGCAACATGTTTAGTTAGTCCCCTGCACGATTGCTAGTTGTTAGGTCCCCAGTACCCGCCAGTCAGTCTACCTGTCCAGTACCTGTCTGCCGTACTTGCCTTTTGTTCCTGCATTTCAGCCCTGCCCTCCTGCCTGTATACCAGCCGTGTCTGCTCTCATCTGTATACCAGGCTGCATCTGCCATGCTCATCCGTATACCAGCCTGCCCCTGCCTATGTCCATCTATATGCCAGCCTGCACCTGCTGTGCCCATTTGTATACCAGCCTGTACCTGCCAGTGCCTATCTCTAATACAGCCATACCAGCCTGCACCTGCCAGTACGTATCTGCAAACTAGCCATACCCGGCAGCGTTTGTGATTCCCGTGTTCCAGCTGTGCCTGCCAGTACCAGCTGTACTCTCCTACCGGGCAGCTCCAGCTACCTGTCCCTTGAGGGTCAGCTGCTTTGCTTCTGCAGTCTGCCCTGGAGTAGCACTTGGTGTCCATCGGGAGCTAAGCCTAACCCTACTATCAGGGGATCTAGTGAAGAGTCAGGTGTTCTCCTAGTCTTGCCCCACCAGGCTCTCCTCGCACTTTGGCACAGTGGTTCCACCACTCCTTGTTACACATATCCTTAGTGTTTGCCCATGAAAAGATATAATAAAATATTTACAAAAATGTGAGGAATTTATATACAAATGAGGCTGAAGAGCTGTGGTAGGTCTGAAGCCTCTGTCACTTCAGCTCTATTCTCCGCCAGCGCCGCCCTCTTCCCGCATGACTTACGGTCTCTGTGCTGTGTGACTTCAGGCAAAAGAGTCGTCAGTGACAGCCGAAGTGACGGAAGCTTCAGATCTACCAATAGCTCTGGAACCTCATTAGCATAACAATTCAAACGTTGATTTTTCAGTAATGGAGGAACTGACTGGCCATGTTAAAGTATTGCCGGACTTGTCTTTGAAAGAGCTACATTTGCATATAAATAGTTTAGGGTGTAAAATTCTAACGTCTTTTAAAACGTTTTATGTTTTAAAAGAATAAAAATTAAAAACCTGATGGCTAATAAGCATCAGCCTTACAAATGACTACAAGACTAATGTAATAAAATGTTTTAAAGGGTTTATTGATGGCCTGGTGACATGGAAGCTACTGGGCAACTACTGACAGATAATGGTTTTATTGTGTTTAACCTTTGCTTGTGGCTGTTTGATATCAGCTGCATACAGTGTCGGACTGGGGTGTCTGGGGCCCACAGGAGGAATTGATCCTCAGGGCCCACCCTACAGCTATATGCAAATACCTGATAGCCGTTATTCCTGTTATAGTGGAGCATGGACTGCAAATCACAGGCAGCTCCTGCACATCTACTGTGCACATGCTATAACTGGGATGTACAAGTACGGTAGTTTGCATTAAAGGGGTTCTTTGGTTAAAACAAGTTATCAACGATCCATGGGCTCCACAGTATAGGTGATCACTTATTGAACATTTGGGTCCGAACATTGGAAAACGCACCTATTGAAAGAATGGGGAAGTTTTATCCCCGACAGGATACTTATCCCCATTTTAAAATGCAGCGGCAGGTGGGACGTCTGACCTCAGATTCATTCATTCTCTTTGGGGCTTCAAGAAAAAAACAAGAACAGACACTGAGGGAATGAATGGATCAGTGATCAATTCGCACATGAGCTCCATCATTGGTTTCTGCCACCTCCATCATTGCTCTCTCCCACCTCCCACCTCCTCCATCATTGCTCTCTCCCATCCCCATCATTGCTCTCTCCCACTTTCTCCATCATTGCTCTCCCGCACCTTGTCCATCATTGTCATATCTCCCCCACTTCCTCCATCATCATTGCCATATCTCCCCCACCTCCTCCATCATTGCTGTATGTCCGCCATCTCCTCCATCATTATTTCCATATCTCCCCCACCTCCTCCATCATTGCCATATCTCCCCCACTTCCTCCATCATTTTGTTATCTCCTCCATCATTGCCATATCTCCCCCCACCTCCTCCATCATCATTGCCAAAGCTCCCCCCACCTCCTCCATCATTGCCATACTTCCCAAACCTCCTCCATCATCATTTCCATATCTCCCCCCACCTCCTCCATCATCATTGCCATATCTCCCCCCATCTCCTCCATCATAATTTTCATGCCATATCTCCCCCACATCCTCCATCATCATTGCCATGCCATATCTCCCCCCACCTCCTCCATCACCATTGCCATGCCATATCTCCCCCATCTCCTCTATCACCAATGCCATGCCATATCTCCCCCCACCTCCTCCATCACCATTGCCATGCCATATCTCCCCCCACCTCCTCCATCACCATGCCATATCTCCCCCACCTCCTCCATCACCATTGCTCTCCCTCATCTCCCCCCACCTCCTCAATCACCATTGCTCTCCCTCATCTTCTCCCACCTCCTCCATCACCATTGCTCTCCCTCATCTCCCCCCACCTCCTCCATCAGCATTGTATTAGTTAAAAAACAAAAAAAACTACACTTACCCTCTCTGCTCGTTCCCCCGCAGCATTGTCCTCTGCTTCCTGCCCAACATATTCCTCCCTGAAACAGGCGCTCGCTGCATGATGAAGTCATCCCTCCGCTCCCATTTTCCTCCTGTCAGCAGCGGAGCTGGAGGAATTGCTCCCTGTCCGCCGCACACTATGAGGACAATCTGACCATGGGGCACCCGGAGCCTAGGGGTCCGAGAAGCAGGCCAGATTGCCCTCATCAGGCGCACTGCAAGGGCCCCCCTCCACCTTCGGGCCCCCCATGCATCCTGCTCGGGGGCCCACCGAGGACCCGGGCCCACTGGAGAATTCTCCGGTGTCCCAGTTCGACCCTGGCTGCTTATAAGCTAGGTCATATGACAGAAACAACAATATAAAGAGACGAAAAGAAAAAAATATATATTATATAGTTTTCAATATATCAATCTCACCCAAAAAAATGAACCGCTTAAGGACCAGAACTTCTTAAGGACCAGGTGATATTACATTTTTGTGCTTTTATTTTTACCTCCACTTCTCCCAAGAGCCATAGCTTTTTTATTTTTCCACCCACATAGCCATATGATGGCTTGTTTTTTTGCGAGATTAATTGTGGTTTGGAATGACACCATTCAATTTACCGTATAATGCACTGAAAAATGAGAAACAAATTCTAAGTGCTGTGAAATGGTGAAAAAAAACAATTCTGCCATTGAGATTTGTTTTTCTTAAGTAATTCATTTTGGGGTAAAAAAGACCTGGCAATATGATTCTCAGTGTCGATACGATTATGACGATAATAAACCTATAGTTTACATATTATGTTTTAGTAGTTAAAAAAAATCACAACTTTGTGAAAAAAAATTGGTTTGTCTCACCATTTTCTGATACTTGTAATTTTTTAATGTTTCCATGGATGAACCTGTATGAGGACTTGTTTTTTCATGTTAAGAAAATTTTATTGATAACATTTTGGGGTAGATATGAAATTTTGATCACTTTTATTGCATATTTTGTAGGAATTGTGGAGACTGAAAAAAGCCAGTTCTGGAGTTTGAATTTCATTAATTTTTATGTCACTGTAAGGGATAAATATTATTTTTATTTTATTTGCTTGGGAATTATGTTTTTAATTCATTAAATTTGGGGAAAATAAAGTAAATGAAAGGTGGATTCAATAGATTGGTAATTACACTGACGAGCACTACTGCTTTTAATGTGAGACTGCCATCATTTTATAGACTATCTAGGCTATCTCATAAATAAATTTGACTTGTAACTATGTAGCATATGATTAGTTATGCAGATTCTTGTCATGTCACTGCATTGTTATCGCTTTGCTCCTAAAAATCAAAATTTTTATTTCTATTATTTTGTTAGTGACGCGCCCCCTGGGCCGTGTGTGTGGGGATACCCGGAACCGGACCCGTTGTGGATGCTGGGGGTTGTAGTCCTTGCGTGGCGGGGACCCGGTCCGTGCCCAGGGCGGTCAAACCAAATGGCAGTCTATATGCTGAATGTTCGACTACGCCACCCGTGGATTGGAGTATAGCCTCAGGGCAGAAAATAGGGATGTTGGTGGTGATGGTGCGCGGGAGCAGCAGTAACCACACGGAGTCTGTCATGCAATTCAGGGTCTTTACTGTTGGTGGTATTAAGGGACCCATCCTGAGTACAGGTTAACAATGGAGGCCTGGTCAGTCTGAGAGCAACTGGGAAATCCCGCTGGTCAGGGGGAGTTTGTAGGCCTACTGTGCTGACTCCACTCTTTCTTAGCTATCCCGCTGAAGTGTGGTGGTAGCCCACGTCTCTGAGTGTACCGTGTTGTTCTCACCCGTATGACTGGCGACTCGGGCCTTCCGTACCTCTCACCCCTCCGGGGCAGTAGTGGTCCCTCTCGTGTGGCTGAGCCTCCGGGCTTCCTTGGGCCAGAGGACTTGAAGTCCCTTGCGTGGTGGTTTTCTGCTGCTGGGCTTACAACCCTCACAGCCTTGGACTCCAGTGTCCGGCTCTGTAAGTCTCTAGCCAGGATGAGCTCTGCTAGCTCCCCTCCTGGCCTCGTGTTCCTCCTCTGCCTACAAGGACTCCTCAGCCTGCTGCTGACCTGTCCCTATCTGCAACTTCACTGGAGCTTGTCTCTAACTGGTCTGTCTAACCCCGCCCCAGATCCAGTTTATAAAGGGCAGATTTCTCCCCTCCCTGGACTGAGGCAGAAAGTGCTGCATGCTAATTGTCCTCAACCAGGGAACCTCCCACCTGCTCTCAGACATGACATTGCTGCCACTGTGGCGACCATACCTGGGGTGCCACATTCCCCCCTAGTGAAATTTAGTACTCCGGGACTAAACACATTTTACAAAAACACAACAGGTAATAACAATACAGTAACATATATGCAAGAAGTTTAGTCTTTTTAGGTCACGGCGCTCCCGCAACCAGGTGTCCTTGTCACCCAAGATGCACTTTGAGGGACCCGTCCCAAACCCTCCACGTAGGCCCTGGGGTGGCTACAGGGCATTGATGATCCGGATTTGGACCACGTCTTCAGCCACCTCAACGGGTTTTGTGTTCTGTGGTTGTCTTCAAAAGAGGGCACCTTACCAGGTGCAACTATGTACAAGGTACAGTTCCGGTTATTCAGTGTCCATAACCTGTTAGTCCATGAACCCTGTCGGGTAACTAGAAAAACATAATTAATATGCAAGCAACAAATATTTTAACATTTGCAATTTACAGGTATTTATATCACATTTCTAAATTCTCCAGCGAATTGGTATTTGACCCCTAGTGCTCCTGGTGGACCTACGTAACCCACTGTCTGGTGGTACTCTATTTGGGTCCCCTGTTTCCACCCCCTGTGTACTGGGTGTGCTCGTGTCTGCACTAGAGGTGTTTGCAGATGTTACAGGTAGGTTGGGCAGCTATCTGCTTACTCTTTGGCTCACCACGGGCATGGCAGGTTCACTACTAGCAGAGGGTTGATTCTCCTGAGCTGCTGGTATGGACTCTTCTGCCTCCGGGGCCACTTCCTCTTCTAACACTACTCGCTCTTCTGCAGGCCTTTGAGGGGCTGGCTGGAGAAAGGTAAGGATGGGTACCACTATAGCATTGTTGATTTGTGTCCAGGACCGGGGAAATTCTCCGAGCACATTACTGACCATTTCTTCCCTTTCCCCTGCTGGTTGAGGGCTATCTTGGTCTTCATCAGCGCTTTGCAGCTGCTCGGGACACTTCTTCAGGTGGTCTCTAGAGACAGTGGCTGTGGTCTCTCCTCCATCCTTACTGATTACACATACCTTTGGGTTTTCATGGCTTGACGGCAGCCTGGTGTACGGGTCTTTCTCCCACTGGTCATCCAACTTGTGGAGCCGTCTCTTCCTCTTCAAGACCTGCTCTCCAGGTGCCAGGGGAGCAGCAGGAGCATGCTGGTTGTAATTCCTCTCTTGCCTCTCTCTTGCTTGAGACAAACTTCGCTCCACGCTCTCCTGTACTTTCCGGTACAGCTGCTGTCGTTCTGTGTCCCAGTCTGCTTCTGGTGAGGTGTCCTCGGGTGTCAGGACTCCCATCTCCAGGTCAATTGGCAGCTTACCAGGTCTTGCTCTCATTAGGTAAGCTGGGGTGCAGTTGGTAGAACCCACTGGGATATGGTTATACAAGTCCACCAGATCCGGCAGTTTCTCAGGCCACAGGCTGCGTTCCTCCAGGGGCAACGTCTTGAGCAGGTCTAGTACTACCTGGTTCATTTTCTCTCACATCCCGTTGGTTTGGGGGTGGTAAGGCGTTGTCCTTATCTGCTTCCGGCATTCAGGTTGCAGAATTCCTGGAAGACTTCAGCCTCGAACGCTGGACCTTGATCAGTCAACACTTGCTCTGGATACCCGTGTGGATGGCAGAAATGCTGCTGAAAGGCTCTGGCGGCCGTCTGAGCTATTAAGTCTTTGACAGGATCCATCACTAGGAACCGGGAGTAGTGATCTACGATTGTGAGGGCGTAGACGTATCCCGATCTGCTTGGAGCCAGCTTTACGTGGTCCAGGGCCACCAGCTCAAGGGGCTGCTTTGTGATGATGGGCTTCAGGGGAGTCTTCTGGCTGGCGCGGTCCTTCCTCCTTAGGTTGCACGGGCCACAGTCTCTGCACCATCTCTCTATAGCCCCTCTCATGCCTACCCAGAAGAACCGCTCACGCAACAGGTACTCCAGCTTCTTCCATCCAAAGTGCCCTGCTCCGTCATGGCCTCCAGGACCATAGCCGCATCCCGCCTTGGGACCACCACCTGCCAGGTCAGCTCGTGTGTTCGAGAGTTGACGGTTCTGCGGCACAGCCTCCCCTCGTAGAGAAACAGCTTGCTCCTCTCCTTCCACAGCTGTTTGGCCTCCTCTGGAGCATCCAGATCAAGGTGGGCATCAGCCTGGGTCAGCATCTCTTTTACCAGGCGGACTGCGGGGTCACTATCCTGTGTCTCTGTCCAGCCGTGGTGGGGTAAGGGATTGAACGTAGCGGTGGCAGAGCACCTCTCCTTTACGCAGTGGGAACACTGGGTGATCCCATGACGGTGGAATGCAGGGTGTTCAATTTCTTCCAGTTCTTCTGGATCCTCTCCCCCGTCCTGCAAGTGAGGCATTCTGGACAATGCATCTGCGTTGGCATTTGCGTGCCCTGTCCGGTATTTGATGGTAAATTCATAATTGGACAGCCGGGCCATCCATCTCTGCTCTAGGGCACCAAGTCTTGCAGTGTCCAGGTGTGTCAATGGGTCGTTGTCCGTGTACACAGCGAACTTAGAAGAAGCCAGGTAATGCTTGAAGCGTTTGGTGATCGCCCACACCACTGCCAGGAACTCTAACTTGAAGGAGCTATAATTCTCAGGGTTTCTCTCTGTGGGTCTCAGCTTTCTGCTAGCATAAGCAATTACCCGTTCTCTGCCCTGCTGGATCTGGGACAGTACGGCTCCTAGCCCCACGTTACTGGTGTCGGTGTGGAGGATAAAAGGCTGGCCGTAATCAGGGTAGGCCAGGATCTCATCCCTCGTGATGGCCATCTTCAGCTGGCGGAAAGACTCCTCCTCCAGCTTGTCCCACTTAAAGGGCGGCTTCTGACTTTTAGTCTTTGACTGACCTAACAGGAGGTCCTGCATAGGGGCTGCCATTTTGGTGAACCCGGAGATGAATCTTCAGTAGTAGCCTACCAACCCGAGGAACTGCCGCACTTCCTTTATGCTGGAGGGTCTTGGCCAGTCCTTAATCACCGTGATCTTGTCAGGGTCTGGGGCTACTCCGTCAGCACTCACCACGTGTCCCAGGTACTGTACTTTTGGCTTCAGTAGATGACACTTGGAGGGTTTCACCTTTAGGCCGAAGCCTGCCAGGGCATCGAACACCTCTGCCAGGTGCTTTAGATGGTCCTCATAGGTCTTGGAAAACACGATGACATCGTCCAGGTAGAGTAGGACCGTCTCGAAATTTCTGTGCCCCAGACAGCACTCCATCAGCCTCTGGAAGGTCCCTGGTGCGTTGCAGAGTCCGAACAGCATACAGTTGAATTCACTGAGACCCATCGGGGTGGTGAAGGCGGTCTTCTCCTTGTCTGACTCTGCTACAGGAACTTGCCAGTACCCGCTAGTGAGATCCAAAGTAGAGAAGAAGTTAGCAGATTTTAATGCAGCCAAAGACTCCTCTATCCTAGTTAACGGGTAAGCATCTTTGTGTGTTATTCTGTTGACCTTTCTATAATCTACACACATCCTCATCGTGCCATCTTTCTTTTTTACAAGAACTAGAGGAGCTGCCCAGGGGCTACAGCTATCCCTGATCACCCCAGCCTCCTTCATTTCCCGCAACATACCCTTGGCATTCTGATAGTGTACAGGGGGTACAGGCTGGTTTCTCTCTTTTATGGGTGGATGGTCTCCTGTGGGGATTTGGTGTTCTACCCCCTTTACTTGCCCTAAGTCTAGTGGGTGTTTGCTAAAGACTCTTTCGTACTCCTGAACCACCCGGTAGACTCCCTGTTTTTGGTGTGAGGAAGTGGAGTCGGTGCCCACATGCAGTTTCTGACACCAGTCCTCCATTTGTTTCTTGGAGCCGTTACCCTCCTCTGGTGAAGATGGAGGCAAGGGTTCCACGGCCTGTACAGAGTTTTGGTTAATGGTGAAGAATTTGGCTAGAGTGGCATACCGGGGCAAGTGTTCTTCTCTTTCCCCAATATTTAGGATGCGGACTGGTACCCTCCCATGGCGGAGATCAACCCCCCCCCCCCGTGCTGTCAAAATGGTGGGCCTACTGTCTGAGTAAATGGGTTCTACCATAGCTTGGTAGTCTCTACCTCTTAACCCGATTCCAGTCCGGCACCAGATCATCATTTCACTTTTTGGGGGCATGGCGATAGGGAACGGGTCACTCATCCTAACGCTACCAATCTCACCACCAGACAGTTCCACCAGTTGCCGCTTTATCAGGGCTCTAATCTCTTTTTGCAAGACACGCTGCTGGCTGGAGCTAGCATTCATTGCAACCTGCTGTAATATGCCAATTATCTCTGAAAGACAATTTTCATTAACGTTAGTACCCAAGGTTATTTTAGGGTGACTTTCACGACGGTCAATGTCCACAATAATCAGTCCTTGCGCCGGCAGCTCAACTTTACCAATTTTGATGGTCACCTCCTTGAACCCCACCTGCGGCACGGGCTGACCATTGCTGGCGATGATGCTCAAGTCATTATCTGGGTAGCGGGTAATATCTGTGTCATCCCAGTACCGCTTGAAAAGTACATAGGGGATGGTGGTTACCTGTGACCCAGTGTCCAACAGTGCACTCATAGGAATGCCATCCAGTACCACAGGCAAGACCGGTCGTCCCCCCACATACTTGTCACGCCAGTTTGACTGGCCTGATGATCTTACTCCTGGGGGTTGGCCCTCTGCCCCAGGTTGGGCTCGTTTAAATTACAGTACCTCGCAATATGTCCTGGCTGGCTGCAGCGGAGGCACATGGGTTGTCCATCCTGGACGTAGCGGTCCGTTGGCTTCCCTCTGGATGGTGGGATCCTCTTCTGTCGGCGCCACGGGACGTCCTCCGGACTGGTAGCCAGCTGGATCTTTCCTGGAGAGGATACCTGTAATGACTGCACAGTCCTGGTTAGTGCGGCAACGCTTTTGGTCAGTTCTTGGACCTGATGGTGCAGGTCTGTAGACGGGGTACTATTCATAGTCTGTGCATTGGCTCCTGCAGGTTCTGTAGACTGGGGCGTCGCCTCCTTGTGATAAGTGATAGCAGGGCGCCTGGAGGCCGCAACGCCACCGGGTGTGGGTTCTCGGAGTACCCGGATGGCTCTGTCCTTAAACTGCGCGAAGTCTAACTCAGGGTTCTGCAGGGCCATTAGGCGTAACTGGGTTCGGTGGGCGCTGGACAGCAGACCCTCAATGAATTGTTCAGTCAGCAGTTTATCTGCATTCCGCACACTGTCAGGGTCTGCCTGCTTAATGGCTCTCAGGGTCTCTTGCAAATTCAAAGCATAGTCTCTTATACTGTCTTGGGCCCGCTGCTTGCACCCATAAAATCTCATTTTGATCTCTGCTGAGGTGCGGGTATCAAAGGTGTCCTTTAGACGGGCTAGAATCTCCTTCACGGTCCCCTTGTCCCTGACTGACCAGGACTTTACTTCTCGTTGGGCTGCGCCGGTTAACTGGCCTATCAGTATGCTCACTTTTTGTTCCTCCATCAGGGGGTATACTTTAAATAGGCTATATAGTCTCACTTTAAAGTCGCTCAGGGTATGCGACTCCCCTGAGTACTGAGGCAACCAGGCCGCTCCGGGGATGTAAGGCATTGTGAACGGCATTACTGCGGCAGCGGCCGCGCTGGCGGTGGCAGTTCCCTACGCTTCCAATTTCTTCTTCCCCCCTAGTCAACCGTGGCCTACCTTCCGTTGCTTTTCTTCTGTAGGCGACCGTCCGGGTTGAGGACCTTGCGTCGCGTCCTGGTGACATCAGCGTCCGCTCGGCTCCTTTCAGGACCTTGCGCAGCGTCCGTGCATAAGGCAGGGCTCCAGTTCTCGAGCGCTTTCGTCGTCCACGCCCCTCTTCTTCCCGCGCGGCGTCCCAAAGATGGTGCCCTATGGCGGGAAAATGGCTGCGGATGGCGGGAAACGGCTGCGGATGGCGGGAAACTCCACCAAGGTAAGTTTTACAGTCTTTCTTCAGGCACGCAGTACCCGTTGGTTGTGGGCATGAAATCCTGCTGACTACGCCAAAGTTGACGCGCCCCCTGGGCCGTGTGTGTGGGGATACCCGGAACTGGACCCGTTGTGGATGCTGGGGGTTGTAGTCCTTGCGTGGCAGGGATCTGGTCCGTGCCCAGGGCGGTCAAACCAAATGGCAGTCTATATGCTGAATGTCCGACTACGCCACCCGTGGATTGCGGTCAGAGTGAACCGTCGCTGCAGGGCAGACCGCTGAGGCTGGTGTTGTGGGTGCAGCTGAGGGTAGTATAACTCCCCACGGGAGGAGTATAGCCTCAGGGCAGAAAATAGGGATGTTGGTGGTGATGGTGCGCGGGAGCAGAAGTGACCACACGGAGTCTGTCATGCAATTCAGGTCTTTACTGTTGGTGGTATTAAGGGACCCGTCCTGAGTACAGGTTAACAATGGAGGCCTGGTCAGTCTGAGAGCAACTGGGAAATCCCGCTGGTCAGGGGGAGTTTGTAGGCCTACCGTGCTGACTCCACTCTTTCTTGGCTATCCCGCTGAAGTGTGGTGGTAGCCCACGTCTCTGAGTGTACCGTGTTGTTCTCACCCGTATGACTGGTGACTCGGGCCTTCCGTACCTCTCACCACTCCGGGGCAGTAGTGGTCCCTCTCGTGAGGCTGAGCCTCCGAGCTTCCTTGGGCCAGAGGACTTGAAGTCCCCTGCGTGGTGGTTTTCTGCTGCTGGGCTTATAACTCTCACAGCCTCGGACTCCAGTGTCCGGCTCTGTAAGCCTCTAGCCAGGATGAGCTCTGCTAGCTCCCCTCCTGGCCTCGTGTTCCTCCTCTGCCTACAGGGACTCCTCAGCCTGCTGCTGACCTGTCCCTATCTGCAGCTTCACTGGAGCTTGTCTCTAACTGGTCTGTCTAACCTCGCCCCAGATCCAGTTTATAAAGGGCAGATTTCTCTCCTCCGTGGACTGAGGCAGGAGGTGCTGCAGGCTAATTGTCCTCAACCAGGGAACCTCCCACCTGCTCTCAGACATGACATTGCTGCCACCGTGGCGACCAGACCTGGGGTGCCACATTAGTATTTTGTAAATCCACCTTCGGCTTTCAACACTGCCTGAATCCTTCTGGGCATGCTCTCTATCAGATTCAAGCATGTCACGACTCGCGACCTAAATCTGTTCCTAGGCCTCTTCTACACGTTCCCAAAGTTGTTGCATACTGGTCGACTCATTTGGGTATGTATACAACTTTTTCTTCAACTCTACCTGTGGCGCCCCTGCTGTGCATTGGTGCCACAGAACCTAGAAGGGTGCATAGATGGATTTCTCCACAAGAGGCCCTCACTACATGCAAACACCTCCACCTTCCACCTCATACCAGCAGAGGGAGCCCTGATAGGGATATATAAAGGAAAGGTGGAGCCAGGCAGCTCAGTCAGTGTTCAGTCTGCAGAGAGACAGGATGTAGCTGCACGCAGGATGCTGTGTGAGGCAAGCTAGGCCTCCAGCAGCCCTGAAGCCTAGTGAGGGCCCCGAGCGGCCGAAGGCAAGTGGAACTAAGGGGGCAGAGGAGCATAGTAAGCTCACCCCGATTTATATACCGGACACCGGGTCCGCGCCTACAGGGATCTTTATGACACGTAGGAACAACCGGAATCCCTGGAGAACTACAAGTCCCAGGTTAACCAACCGCTGGCCCCAGCAACAGGGTTAGGTACCACTAAGGCTCCAGTGACCAGGAATAGTGGGAACCAGGAGAAAACCCTACCGCCAGGTCAGTAGGTACAAGAAGGAAGCAGTAAGCAAGCCAGGCCTAGCTTCAGGCAGGCCCGAAGCTTAGAGAGTAAAAGACACAGATCAGGAGGCCTTACACCCGCTCACTGGGGAGTGTCCAGAATTGTACCCTTCGCCCTGAGTGCACTGGACCGTACCTGCATCACCACCAGTAAAGGTATTGAAATTTGCCCTTGTGTGTGTGCCTGTACTTCCTCTGGGACAGTCCTGCCGTCTCTCTACTGCTTCCACCATCTTTCTACACCTCTACACTGCCCTGAGGCCTGCTTCACCTGTGGGGAGCCGTCCCATCATAGCTGCCCCTAACATCAGCCTCAGTGGACTGTCGCAGCGCTGGTAGCCTCTTACCAGAATCCACAGGTGGTGTCACGAATTATTCTAAAACCCCTATAAATATAATCATTCCCCATTTTGTTGACCGCCCTGGGCCACGGACCGGGCCAGCCACCGTGATTTCCCCCAAGCATCTGAAGGCCCGGCTGCCGAATACGCCACGGTCCTGGGGGCGCGTCATACCCACAAGTGTTTCATTGGGTTGAGGTCTGGTTATAGAGGGGGCCAATCCAGCACCTCTACTTCATTGTCACTGACCAATTTCTTTGCAAATCTCGATGTATGCTTCTGGTCGTTGTCCTGCTGGAACACTATGTCGTCCTTTTCATACCCATAGTACTCGAGTGTAAAAAGTAACTCATCCTGTACGATACTCACTTACAGGGCTGCCACCAGGAATTTCAGGGCCCCATACTGGCAAAATTTTTGGGCCCCCTTCAGATTCCACCCCAGCTCCACCTCCACCCCTTGAACATTCCAGAGTCCCACCGCCCACTCTTGGAAAAACTCTACTTTCTGAACCACGTCTTCACCAATCACGCATTAACAGTTCCCAATGAACACCATATCACATACATAGCCAGCAGCTTTTGTTTTGGCCATAAGATTCTTTCAGCCGCCACCACGACACGGAGACTCTTCTGAAGATAACCTCAGCACACCAAATGGTAATATTTAATATTTTATTTGCAGTCCACAGTAATTTAGACGTTTCGGTCGGCAAGACCTTCATCAGTGTACTGCACATGACAAAAGTGAACAAGTGGAAAATACAATAGTTAATTTACAAAATATTACAGAACATTAGGTCTTAGTGTCAACAATTTAAATAACCCACAGAGAAGCAGACTTAAATAACCTACCCAATTACTGGGAAGAGAGGACAAGGATAAGGACGGAGAAGCATCCCAGTGCAGGGATTCCTATGGAGAGAGCACATGTTTGTAAGACAGTGGAATGGGGCGCTGGGCTGATGTGGGGTGAAGACTAGAGGAGCTGTAAACATACCTTGTGTGCCAGAAAATGAGGGGTAGTGCTGCATAGACCGCGGTATCCACCGCTGGAGATGTGCATTGTGTACTTCTTGAAAGCATGGTTATACTGTATATCCCATGGGGGGTGGGGTTAGTTCTGGCTGATAGCCAGTGTAATGGATCGTTAGCGCAGGTTAGAGCGCTAAGATCCGGTGATGTCACCGGAAGTGATGCGAGACTATGGGTCCTCACATTTGATTGGTCCGGAGTCGCGCATGCGCGCGTGTGTGCGTTCCACCCGATCTGCAGATGCGTTCCACGGACCCGGAAGTAGCGCTATGCATTAGTAAGATGCGTTCCACAGCGAGGATAGGCTGCCCATGGTGCGTTCCACTGTCAGAGAGGGTAACGAAGTGCAGGAGAGATGTGAGGAGATGGGGATGGGTAAGTTCTTTATCTGAAACATGAAAAACAGAATTTAGAATCTGATATAAATAACAGTATAACATATAACATTCATCCCCACGAGCATCAATGAGCCACTCATACATATCGTAGCGCTGTTCAATGGATTATCACACAGATAAGGTTCATCTTGTTGAGGAAAAGTGGGAACAGAAATTTTTACATGAATGAATGTAAATCATAGTCTCTGTTCTGTCCTTTCGGGAATAGGGACTGTAGTTCATGAATCCAGAATGCCTCTCTTTGTTTGAGTATCTGGATCCGATTGCCCCCATGGCGGGGGGTTTTTATTTGCTCAATGACTTGGAAACGCAATTGGGAGATGTTATGTCCTGCTGCGATAAAGTGCTGGGGGATGGGTAAAAGTAAATTCTTGCATCTAATGGTGGATTTATGTTTGGAGATCCTGTCTTTAATAGGTTGTGTTGTTTCACCTATGTAAATAAGGCCGCAGGGGCACTTAATCAGGTATACCACATAGTTAGTGTCACAGGTGTAATAATCTTTGATGGCATATTTCCTGCCTGTTTGGGGATGGTAGATGGTATCTCCTTTGAGGATGTTGTGACATTGGTGGCACTGGAGGCATGGGAAAGTCCCTTTCTTGGGAGTTTGTAAAAATCTTTGACGGGGTCCAGGAGAGGTGGTCCCTATGTCTGCATGGACCAGTGCGTCCTTCAGATTTGGTGCTCTTTTGAAACATGGTAGGAAAGGTTGGTGAAAAGATGTAATGGTGGAATAACCTGTTTGCAGAATATTCCAATGTCTCCGTATTGTGCGATGTAAGATATATGCCTGTGGACTGCAAATAAAATATCAAATTTTACCATTTGGTGTGCTGAGGTTATCTTCATATCTTCACGGCTTTGGACCCTACTCATGCACCCAGGTCCAGTAGTGCTGCGTTTTCTATTATTAAGGATACTCTTCTGGCTGGACCCTACTCTATTCTAACCTATTAAACATTTCTTATAATACCCAATACTCTTTTAGGTATATTTTTATTTATGGGAGTGTGTCACATACATTTTTTAAAATGACCAATAATACCACATACAAGGGATAAATACCACTAGACTATGACCATATTACATATTACCACCACATAGTGACCGAATAATACCCCATATAAGGGACAAATACCGCCACACCATGACCAGATCACATATTACCACCACAAAGTGACCGAATACAATATTGATCATTAATAAAAAAAACAGAATACTAATATTACCATAAGTATCATTATACACAGGATCTCTGTACATAGTACACAGTGTACAGTGTCAGTGTACAGATAACACACTGACTCACCAGTGATGACTCTAGTTGAAGTCTTTCATCTTTGTTTTTCCTCTTCATCCAGCGCAGACCGCCATCACTTCTTCCAGCCAGAACTCGTCTCTGCATAAAATAACACAGTTATCTAGAGCAGCTTACAGAGCACATTCCCCAATTTGTCCCCAACTTCTACACTACACCAGATGAAGAAAAAAAAGTGACATAGTGCTGCACTGCACAGTAACAGGACCCCCTCACTGAAAACAGTATCCTCAGAAATAAAATACATCACAGTAGTAATAATATCCTTTAATTATCCCCTACAGTAATAATGTCCCACAACTTGCCCCCATGTCTCCATCCTGCCCCCATGTCTCTCCATCCGGCTCCTCATGTCTCTATTCTGTCCCCATGTCTCCATTCCCCCCCCCCCAGGTCTCCATTCTGCCCTCCATGTTTCCATTCTGCCCCCATGTTTCCATTCTGCCCCCATGTGTTAATGTAGCACCCCGAGGGCTCGGTTGCTACTGGGGTATTGCACCTCAAACCAGAGGCGTGATATTCCACTCCCGGGTAAGGATGGAGTGTGGACTAGGGCTCGTTAGGCTGCATGTGACTCGCCCCCTGGGCCGTGGGGCACTCGGAACCGGGCAATAGGGAGACGATGGGGGTAGTAGTGGCGACCCGGTCCCGTGGCTCAGGGTGGTCAGACCAGTGGCAGTCTTTTAGATGTCTTAGATAATGTCTGACTACGCCACCCGTGGATAGCGGTTATTAGGAACCGCCACTGCAGGGCACACCGCTGGGGCCGATGATGTATGCAGCTGGGATGGTGTGACTCCCCACGGGAAGAGTGCGGCCCCAGGGCAGTGTAGTGGATGGTGGGAGTGATGGTGGTGAGAGTCCCAGTACCGGTAATGCCGGAGGAGCGAAAAAGCACACAGACAACGTACTGCAGTCCAGGGTCTTTACTCACGGTTAATATTCAGGTCACTTCTGCAGGGAATGACTGCCCGAGCCGTGCTGCGTCCACCAGGTGAGGGGCTCGGTCAACTCCCAGGCAGCTCAGGAGTATGGCTCAGGACCCCCTTTAATCCTTCCTCTGGCCTGCCTCACCAGTGACCCACTTTTGTCCAGCTACCGCGGACTTGTGCGGTTAAACGTGGGCCCCGTCCTCCGCTGTCCTATATGGTGCCTTCCTAGCAGGTTTGATGAGGTGTCGCACCAATAAATGGTCACGACGTCCGGTCTTTGGCTGAGGGTAGTTTCTCCTCCACCAACTTGGGATCCGGCACCCTTAATCTGCCTGACCCTGCTCCCTGGATTCTTGTGGGCTCTTAGGGTCCCTTCCACCTTCTTGTTCCTGAGCCCTTCTGTTTCTCTGTCTCTTCTCCTTCTTTCCTGTTCCTTCTTCTCCTCCCCTCTCGTGGAGCTGGGCTGAGGTGACACCGCAGCTCCCCTTCACCTCCTCCTCGGCCTCTCACTAGGCCCTCCTGGAGTAGAGCTCCTCCAGAGCCTCTACTCCCTGTCCTCTCCTCTCTGGACAGGACTTCTCTTCGAGCTAAGATGGTGCCCACCTTTTATACCTCCCTCTGACCATGAGCCCAGGTGACCAGCAACCAATGGGCTCCTACCTACGCTCAGGAACCAACCCCTATCTGCCCCTACAGCACTGGGTGTTCCACCCCCCTCCCCACTTCAGACAGGGACATAGTCGGTCGTGCCTGCACTTCTGTCTAGTGGGAGCACCGTTGAGCTGTCCCTCGGAAATGGGGTGTGTGTGCTGTATGCAGCTAACTGAGCCCTGGTCCATACTCCATCCTTACCCGGGAGTGGAATACCACACCTCTGGCAGAGGTGCAATACCCCTGTAGCGGCCGAACCCTCGGGGCGCTACACATGCACCACACACACCCCATTTCCGAGGGACAGCTCAACGGTGCTCCCACAGAAGTGCAGGCACGACAGCTTCTGTCCCTGGCTGGAGTGGGGAGGGGGAGGAAAACCCAGTGGTGTAGGAGCAGATAGGGGTGGGTCTCTGGGCATAGGTAGGAGCCCATTGGTTGCTAGTCACCTGGGCTCGGGTGTAAGAAGGAGGTATATAAGGTGGGCACCATCTTAGGACAGGGTGAGTTCAGAGAGGAGTGCAGTCCGAGGAGAAATGACAGGGAGCAGAGCTGCTCCAGGGGCTCTGCTCCACGGGCAGGCCTTGTCAGGAGGCCGGAGCAAAAGAGAGAGAGGAGAAGGAACAGCAAAGGAAGTAAGAAAGGAAAAAAGGAACAGGAACACAGAGAAAGGCCCAGAGACACGAAGGTAGAAGGAACCCCAAAGGCCCAGGAGATTGCGGGTGAAGGGTTGGCAGAGCAGGGTACTGGAACCCAAATTGGTGGAGGCAACAGATTCCTCAGCCAAAGACCGGAGGTTGTGACCACATCTTGGTGCGACCCCTCACTACATCCACCAGGAAAGCATACCACATAGGGTCAGGGAAACCGGAGATAGGTTTCGCCAAGAGAAGGCCCGAGGAAGCTGGACAAAGGTGGGTCACTGGTGAGGACGGCCAGAGAAGGGAAGAGAAGGGAGCCCTGTGCCACGCTCTGGAATTGCCTGGAAGTTGGTCGAGCCCCTTGCCTGGTGGACGCAGCACGGCTTGGACAGTCACTCCCTGCAGAAGTGACTCGGATAACAACTGTGAGTAAAGCATTGGAAACTGCAACCACACCTCTCTGTGTTTCATCGCCGCACCAGCACCATTAGTACTGGGACGCTCACACCATCACTCCCATCATCCACACTAGCTGCCCTGAGGCAATACTTCTCCCGGAGTCATCCCATACTTGGCTGCGCTTACAACATCAGCCTCAGCGGTCTGCAGCGCAGCGGCGGTCCCCACTGACCGCAATCCACGGGTGGCGTAGTCGGACATTTGTTATCACAATACTAAAACTGCCTCTGATTTGACCGCCCTGGGCACGGACCGGGTCATCGCCACGAGGACTACAAACCCCCAGCGATCCGGCTCCGGGTATTCCCTCCACAACACAGGCCCAGGGGGCGCGTCATTTGCATTCTGCCCCCCATGTTTCCATTCTGCCCCCAGTGTCTCACATTCTGCCTCCATGTTTCCATTCTGCCCCCAATGTCCCCCATTCTGCCCCCACGTTTTCTTCCCCCAATGTCCCCCATGTTTTCATTATGCCCCCATGTTTTCTGCCCCCAATATCCCCAATGTTTTCATCATGCCCCCATGTGTTCATCCTGCCTCCAATGTCCCCCATGTGTTCATCCTGCCCCCAATGTCCCCCATGTTTTCATCCTGCCCCCAATGTCCCCCATGTATTCATACTGCCCCCAATGTCCCCCATGTTTTCATTATGCTCCCAATGTCCCCCATGTTTTCATTATGCCCCCAATGTCCCCCATATTTTCATCCTGCCCCCATGTTTTCTGCGGCTGCCCCCAATGTTCCTCATCCTGTCCCCATGGTGCAGCTTTAAAAAAAAAAAAAAGTCTCTTCTTACCTTGCGGCGCTCCTGCGGTGTTGTGCTCTGCCATTGTTGGAAGCATGATCGCTGGCGCCATGGCAGTGATGTCATACACCAGCGACGTGTGCGCTGACGTCAGCCGCTGACCAATCACTGTAAATGGCCGGCGGCTGTTAACTATTGCCGTGGGGGAAGCTTCCAGCACATCTATAGATTTAAAGTGAACCTGCTTCCGAGGACGCACACTCTTTGCTACATTCATCAGGAGAGCTTTAAACTAGAGCAATATGGGATGCGAAATATACGGCCAGGAAAAAATATGCAGCTAATTAATTCTTTTGCGAAAACTGCTATTAGAAGTGGAAATAAAGAACAAAGACACCAAATTCTGAATGAAAATAGAGGAGCAAGAGAAACTGACTACAAACTAAAATGTGTCTATACAAATGCACAGAACATGGGAAACAAACAAGGAGAATTGGAGCTGCTAACACCGGAAGAGAGATATGATGTCATAGGCATCACTGGAACTTGGTGGGATGATACACATGATTGGAAAACAAAGCACACCTTATATAGGGTGTTGATGTCATTAGTCAACACCCCTCCTCATTACAGAGATGCACATCACCAGATTTACTTAATTGGTAGTTGGCTCTCAAGTCTATGCAACTTGGAGTAGGACAACATGTATAAAAAGTATCATGTGATCAAAATACTCATTTGCCTAATAATTCTGCACACAGTGTACTCCTGGGTAATAATCCACACAAATACATATGGGCAAATGTTGTCCCCGCTTCCGAGGCCATAAGTGATATTACTATTACCACTTCCCTTAAGATTAAACGAGACTTTGATAAAGATCTAAAAAAGAGCACACTTCCCTCAGCTCAGGCCCCTATTTCTACCATTCCGTACTTTCTAGACCCAAATTATTCAGATCCCTATAATCTTTGGTCGGATTTGCCGAACTATTCAATTAAACAATTCCTGACCAATAAAATCCCATTGCTGGATTCATGGCCGGTTAATTCCTCCACGCGCCCTATTAATTTCTTACAACACAAACATGTCACCCACATTCTTTCGATGTTTAAATCTAAATTCCCTGGTGCGGGAGGAGGTTCATGGGTGGACATGCTATGTAAACTCTTGTTCCCTTTTCCTAAAGGAATATCGAAGATATATGATCCTGCCTCAGTCCTTCCAAAAACCTTCCTTTATATACTCTTGGGAAAAGGAACTTAACATCTCTTTGGCGGATGAAGAAGTCGAATCCATTCTTACTAATTCTCACGGATTCTCCAGGTGCGCATCTTTGCAAGAGAATACGTACAAAATATTAACACGGTAGTATAGAACGCCAGAACTTTTATACCATTATGGATAGTCTGACTCTAACCTTTGCTGGAGATGTAAAGCAGGGGTGGGGAACATGTCCCATATATTTTGGTACTGCTCTAATATTAGACCTTTCTGGGTTAAAATAGAGGAGACGTTGAAAGATCTAGGTTTGATAAGGGGTCCCTTGTCTCCGAAAGAAGTCTTACTATCCTGCCATCTCAAAATTTTAAACCTAAAAACATGATCTGCTCCCTCTACTGTTCGGGGCGGTGAAATACCTGATCCCTCTGCACTGGTTGCAGGTTATACCCCCCACTCACGTTGAGTGGTTGAATAAGGTTGACATGATTAGGCGGTTGGAGGAGCTCACTAGTTGGGAGACTTCCCGGCATTCCCATTTACTTGAGGTTTGGTTTCCCTGGAAACCTACCTGGCTGGTTTAGTGGTTTTGTGGGTTAAAACTAACTACTACTTATTCTGTCATATCTTGAGCACCTCCTTCTCCTTCCCATTACTGTTTATCTCCTACCTCATTCAGGTTGTTTATTAATCTTGCCAACGCGCCGCAACACACATAATTTTGTTTTGGTATGTGATGTCTCTCATACATTATGCTCCTTTGCATTAATTCTTTTCTGATACTTTATTCAGATATTATTCATTTCCCTAGCTTAGGTCTCTTGATGTCTAGGTATACTAGCTTTAGTTTTGTATTTGTCTTGATATATATTGTTTCAAGTGCCTTGATTTGTTCCATTGAGATACTATTGTCTTTTTATTGATATTGTTATGATATCTCAATTTCCTTGTCTATAATTCCATATGCTGCACTGATGTCATTTGTTTATGTTCTATTTACTTAAATAAAGAAGGTTTAAAAAAGAAATGTCATGTCGGCGAGTCACTCTGACCTCCCGGCGCCTGCGCACAAGATCCCTGCTCTACAATGATACGTAGACGGCAGCAAGAAGTGCGTCTTCCGGAAAAAGTGAAGTGCGCAGGCGCGGGATCTGGCCACAACGCCTGCATGTCACAATGTCCTGTGATGTGCAGTTGCTGTGGCCAGACCCCCCCTACAGGGGAGGGGGATAATATTTTAATTAAAACAGTAGAGGGATTTCTTGCGGGCCTCCGGACGGGAACACATCATAAACCAGAAGGAATAAAAAGCAATTTCACAGCAACAAGACCTCTAACATGAGGCATAAAGGTATGTATAGATTTACATTTCTATCACCTGTATGCCCATATTAGAGGTCAGAAAAGTGCCAGGGGGTGACAGATTCCCTTTAAGATGTTGCAAAAATTCTTGCCACTAGTTTACGGAAAATGTTACCCTTTATCATCAATAATGACCAAGTTGGTTTTATTCCAAATAAAGAAGGAAGGGACAACATATATAGAGTCATACAAATTGTCCATCACGTCCAGTGTGCCTCCGCGCTTCTAGTGTTACTGGGAAGTGATACAGAGAAAGTCTTTGACCGCGTGGATTTGTTGTATTTGAGGGAAACGATGTAAGCGTTTCACATCCCAAATAGGTTAATCTCTGCATTTTTTTCAATGTACAGTAGTCCAACTGCAAGTGTCCTGGTGAATGAGTACCTATCTCCCTCCTTTAGTATCACTAATGGCACCAGGCAAGGTTTCCCCCTCTCACCTCTCCTATTCGTTTTAACGATGGAAACCCTTTTACAGAAACTCAGATTGGATGGGAGGATAGTGCATGTCAGATGCGGAGGGAGAGAACACAAAGTTGCAGCTTAAGCAGACGATCTCTTAGTACTCATATCAAATCCCACGTGGCCTTCCTGGCGATCCTGGAGGTTTTAGAGGAATTTGGGGCATTGTATAACTTCAAAGTTAACATGAATAAATCACAATTACTTAACATTAACCTTCCCTGTAACCTCAAAACACATTTGGCGGCTAATTCCCCTTTCAATTGGTCCTCGTCCTTTATCTGATTTTTAGGAATTAACCTTTCCCCAAATTTAGGAGACCTATACAAACTCAATTTTCCTCCTCTGCTTTCAAATATTACCCAGCTGATATCCACATGGACAATCCCATATGTCTCATGGCTTGGTAGGAAAAATGTATTGAAGTGTATTACATCACCGATTGCTGTCTTCTCATGTACCACACTCCACAATGAGTTCACATCCATAGATCGTCTCTGTAGACTTCTATCTTCTCTGGTCTTCTGCTGAACATTCCGACATGGAGCCCTTAAAAATAACATTGTCATTATAATGTTCCTGAAGAAAAATGGCCACCTATGCTGTGCCTTAAATAAGCCCTAAGCTGTGCCCCTGAAAAAAAAAATTCCTCCTCACTGTGCTCCCTGCCAAAAAAATATATTACCCCACATTTTCTCACGTATGGCACATGATCTCCACTCTATCCTCTCCTATAAAATATTCCCATGACACCATCCCACCTTATATACACTGCCCCATTATAAACTAAAACACCATATTCTGCTCCATTCTAAATTATACCCACCCACCACACCTTCCTTAACTATGAACAATGATCCCCACACTGTTCACACACATCATGCTGCCCCCTCCTCAATGTCTCACTCATGCTGTCCCCACTCTACACTGGGCCCTCCAAGCTGCCCATCTCCATACTCTGCCCTCACACTGCCCTTCTCTATACTGAACCTGCTATACTGCTTTCTATCAATACAGAGCTTCCCATGCTGCCCTTCTTCTGTAAAGAGCTCCCCATGCTGCCCCTTCTCCATAATGAGATCCTTCACGATGCCTTCTCTCCACAATGACCCCCATGCTACTTCCTCTCCCTACTGAGACCCTTCACACTGCCCTACTTTTCATACTGAGTCCCCTACGTTGCTCCTATCCATACTGAGCCCCCCACACTGTCCCCCCACCATATTGAGTCCTTACACTGTCCTCCCACCATACTGAGTCCTTACACTGTTCCCCATCCATTGTGCACTATCCCCTCACTCTGTAAGCCACCTTAACCTCCAATCTACAGTAATAGCCCCCTTAAAACCCAGTTTACAGTTATAGCCCCTGCACACCCCAGTCTACAGTCATTGCCCCCTAAACCCCAGTCTAGAGTAATTGGCCCACTAAACCCCAGTCTACAGTAATAGCCCCCCTAACCACCAGTCTACAATTACAGTCCCCCCTAACCGCCAATCTACAGTAATAGCCCCAATAAACTCTACTCTATAGTAATAGCCTACCCTAACCCCAGTCTATATTAATAGCCCCCTCTAAATACCAGTCTACAGTATTAGCCCCTATAACCCCTAGTCTACAGTAATACCCCCCATAACCCCCAGTCTACAGTAATAGGCCCAATAAACCCTAGTGTATAGTAATAGCCTACCCTACCCCCAGTCTATAATAATAGCCCCTTCTAAATACCAGTCTACAGTAATAGCCCCTATAACACCCAGTCTACAGTAATAGCCCCATATAACCCCCAGTCTACAGTAATAGGCCCACTAAACTCCAGTCTATAGTAATACCCACCCTGAATCTTCTGCTCTATAAGCGCTTACCTGCTCCCTTTTCTGTCTTACTCCTGGCTCCTGTCCTCCCCCTGGCTCCTGTGCTCCTCAGGGCTTCGGTGTCTGTTCTCCTCCTGTCTCTGATATTTGTCCTCTCTGCGGCGCCCTGCTGTGACGTTTGCAGTGTTGTGAGATGACTTCCTTGCGCTGCAGATCCTCAACAGCGTTTGGACGCCACAGCACCTCGGAGCAGGGAGCTGATTGACGCTTTTCTGACTCCGGAAGTGCCAGCGCTAGTACTTTTGGGGTCAATCAGCTCCCTGAGTCCATGGTTTATTTTTATTTGTTTCTTAAAGATGTAAATACAAATGAAAGGAGTTGCATGCTCCCCCCTCCTCCGAAAATACACAGAATAAATCCCCCCACACAGAATAAATCCCCCCTCCACACAGAATAAATCCCCGGTCCACACAGGATAAATCCCCCCTCCACACAGGATAAATCCTCCCAAACACAGAATAAATCCCCCCACACAGAATAAATCCCCCTCACACACACAGAATAAATCTCCCCCCACACAGAGAATAAATACCCCACACACAGAATAAATCCCCCCACATAGAATAAACCCCCCCATGCAGAATAAATCCTCCCCAAGCAGAATCTTTGGTGTCTTCAGCTCCACAGCCACAGGAGCACTTACCACCAATGTGCTTGCCTGTTCTGCGCGCCAGCGAGTGATGTTAGCCACGTGATCACATGACCTCATCACGCTGCTGACGTCGCTCTGACTGCACATCGCTCTAACCCTGCAGTCAGAGCCTCAATTGTAATCGCGTCTGAAAGTGAGATCTTACTTACTGTGTATGATGAATATGAAAAGTGTTCCATTTGTTGTAGAGTGTAATCTACTATGTAAATCTGTGTATCGGATTGCAAAAAAATAATAGAAACTTCTGAAATACAATATTGTGTGTTTTAATAATATTGCTAATAATAAATTAACAAACACTTTATTTAAATATCAAAGAGAGGCTTTTAGGAAGTATGGGAAGTTCCTGCACATATAGTGCTGGCAGGTTGCTGCTGAAGAGGAACCATCCACTCTAAAGAAGTTAATGGCTAGTTGCACAGAATATTTCTGAAAGCAATAGAATCGGATAATAGTCAGCTCAAAGGCTTAAAGATGTTCTAAACTGTAGTTCAACGGCTTGATATAGTATCCACTAAGGGCATTTTAGAGTATAACTTCACTCCTTCCTGAATGGCAAATAATAAAAAAATATCACAAAAGAATATGGCAAAATAAGATTAAATTAAAGAAAATGTAATGCAATGTAATGATAAATACAGAAGTAAAATAAAATAGTCTGTCTTTAAGGCCAAAACCAGTTGAGTCCATAAGGGTTAGAAGACCATTCCATGTATATGGCTTTGGTTGTAGGTGACTGCTGATTATGAGGTCACGGAATGTTGTGACGCTGATATATAAGCAACTGCCGAACGGAACTCCTCTGAGGGTTACAGTTAGTGGAGTGTAAGTAGCTTTATATTATCTCCTGATTTATGTCCTATCATATCCCTTGTGTCTGGGACTCTTGCTCCTCATTTCTCTCATTCTCTTCTAATATCTGAACTTTTGTTTAGCTGATGAGCAAAATACATCATCTATCCAACCGTCCTTCTGTCTTTGTATCCTCCATCCATACATGGGTACAATACATTGTTGTGCATGGATTAAAGAAGTTGTTCACTACTCCTTCATTGATACCCTATCCATAGGATAGGGCATCAATGTCTGATCAGCCGGGGTCTCGCACCCGGCACCCCCGCCGATCAGCTGTGAACGGTGGCGGTGGTGGCGGCGGCAGGAAGTGCTTACCTGCGGAGTTTGGCCGTCTAGCTGTAGTGGCCACCACGAGATACTGCACATCTGTCTCCTATTCAATTCAATGGGAAGCGGATGTGTAGTACACTGCGACGGCCACTGCAGCTAGACGGCCAAACTCCACAGGTAAGCACTTCCGACCGGCTGCCGCCGCCACCATCGGCACCGATCACAGCTGATCGGCGGGGGTGCCAGGTGCGGGACTTCGGCCGATCAGACGTTGATAGGGCATCAATGAAAAAGTAGTGGAAAACTTCTTTAAGTATAATAAGGAATATAGAAATTACTGCCATACATTTTATTAACATTTTAATCACAGTTACATAATATTGATTAGCAATTAGTGATTAGTAATTCACGGAATGGAGTGACATCACACAGTGACATCACAGTAACTGTGGAGGGGACACTCACTAGGGGATTTCTGTTGGCAGTGAAGTTTATGTAAACGTTTTATTAATCTCTTTTTATGTCCTTTATTCTGTTCTGTTACTTTTTTCTTTATCAATAGGTATTAACCCTGTAATGTCTGGATGTCTCTTCCCCCCCTTATAGATTTTTATTCCCTTATTTAAAAGTGAACCTTTATTTAGTTAATTAGCTGAGATGTCGGTAACTGACTGTTCCCCCTTCAATTCTTCACGAATATCAATACAGGAATGAAATTTGATGTCTACTATAATGCTTCTTTTTTCCCCAATCATTTTAGGATTTTATTGTGTGAGAGCGAGTTATTTGTGAGTAGAAAAAGTTAAATGCTTACTTATCCTAAATTTACAATTTCTCTGATAGACTGGGGTCACATGATGGCGGAGAGTCCCCTTCCATGTCAGCCATAATCTCCTGCAACTTCTCTTCCCATAGAGAAACATTGAAGCTCTACGTGAGTAAGGAGAATGGCAGGTGACTCTGCGTTACCATCGAGCATTAGTCTTAGGGAAGAGTCAGACGGCCGTTTAACTCGGGTGAGGTTCGCAACGCAAATCATGGACTGGCCATCAGCTCTCCCAACCCGAGCGTGACGGCTGCATAGAAATACATGCTGTTACGCTCGGGTCGGGAGAGCCGCCGGCCAGTCTGAGCATTGCGTTGTGATCTTTGTTCCAGTTATACAGCTGTGTAACTCTTCCCTAACACCGAGTTCAGACATGGCAGATTAATAGTATCCAAAATTTTAGAAATTAATTCATAGGGGGAATTCATATTACACTATGCCTCATAAGTTGTACATTTTATGCAGCACGAAGTTCCAAATACAATTTAGAGCCTTTTGGCTTTTTTTTTTTTTTTTTGACACTTCTCAAAAACGTGGATATGGCCTAGTCGAAGGGCAGAGAAAGGCAATGCCCAACAGAATAGTTATAATATGCACCAGAAAGTGATGTAAAATGGACAAATTCCACCCAAAGTCCAGTGTTTGCGATTATGTTTGGAGGGCTTGCCATGCCGGTTTATGGAGACATTACTGGCTTAAGTGCCCCAGTTTTGGCTACTGTAATATTGATAAGTATGTTATAAATTGGGGTCTCTATTCTATAACTACTGTCTATATGTGATTATAAAAAACCATCTACTGACCATTGATGATGTTCCATTATCAGCTATGGAGCAGATACAATCAATTCTCATTGTCTTCCTTACTCTTTAGTAGGATGAAGGTAGAAGAGGAGGAGGAGGACTATCCGGATGAGATGTATGTATTTGATATAACTGGGATTATTGATTCTCCCATATTCTCCCTGTAATAATACACAGAGATGTCTGCACTGGTTATATTAAGGCTCATTAGTATCATTTATCTTCCTATCATTTTGGTAAATGAGTATATGTAATATTATTCACTGTTTTCCTTGGCTTTTTCTTTACTAGATGGATACAAAAAGTTAAGAATGCGAAGCCAGTATTCTGGTATTTATCTTATTACATCTTTCTACCACTTTCATATAGGAGTAGTATCTGTACCAATAAGGGGAGGACTTCATAATGATGATATAATGGTATTACCGCTCTCACTCATGGATTGTTTCCATATGAAGGATAAGATTGCTTTCATTAAGAAAAAAACATATAATGCATAGCCCATAGTCCTTCATAAAGTATAATTCACAGCCCATAGTCTTCTATAGAGTATAATGCACAGCCCATAGCCCTACGTAAAGTATAATGCACAGCCTGTAGTCATCATGTAATATAATGCAGAGTCCAGTCATCCATAAAGTATAATGCACCCCATAGTCATACATATACTAGTATGGCTACTAATTAAGAAAAAAAAAAAGTACCTTCCCTTCGCTCCCCCCGCCGCGCAGCGCCCTCTTGTGAAGCCGGCAGCTGACTTTGGCGTGCGACGGGAGCGAATGATGTCACTGCCATGCACCTTGTCACGTGCACGCCGACGTCAGCTGCTGGCCTCTTATCAGCCGGCAGCGTGTATTGATGCTCACGTACCCGATGGGTCTGCGCGCCACAATACACTTGAACTGGATATAAGCCACCTAATATAACAGAGGAGAATGAGAAACTGCTATTAGGACAAATAGACAAAGTAGCAAAACATAATGAGGTGATTGTAATGGGGGATTTCAACTACCCGGATATTGACTGGGAAACAGAGACCTGTAGATCTCAGAAAGGAAAAAGGTTCTTGACAAATATTAAGGATAATTATCTCTCCCAACTAGTGCAGGAACCAACGAGAGGGAAGGCAGTGTTGGACTTAATATTGACTAATAGGCCTGATAGAATAACTGAGGTACAGATAGGGGGGCACCTAGGTAATAGCGATCATAATATTATCAATTTTAAAATGCCCTTCAGTAGGGTTATCAATAAGGGAACAACTAAAACATTAAACTTTAGGAGGGCGAAGTTTGATCAGCTGAAAGAAAACCTTCAACTTATAGACTGGGACAAAGTTCTTAATCAAGGAAATACGAATAGTAAATGGGAAACCTTCAAAAGAATTCTGAATACTCAGTGCGAGAGGTATATACCGTATGGGAATAAAAGGGCCCGAAATAAGAGGAAACCAATATGGTTGAACAAGAACGTAAAAGGGGCGTTAAATAGCAAAAAAGAGGCATTCAAGAGATTAAAACAGGAAAACAGTAAGGAGGCACTAATGTGTTACAAGGAAAAAATGAGAACCTGCAAAAAACAAATAAAAATAGCGAAGGAGGAAACAGAGAGACGTATTGCTAGGGAAAGTAGATCAAATCCCAAACTGTTCTTTACATATATAAATAGTAAAAGGATTAAATCGAATAATATTGGACCGATAAAAAGTGATGAAGGCAAAATCATAGAGAAAGATGAGGATAAAGCTAATCTATTAAATAAATTTTTTTCGTCAACTTTCACAAAGGAAAAAGAACTAACAGGAGAAATGAGAAGTGACAAACTTAATCCTCCACTAAGTATGACAAATCTAACCCAAGCTGGGGTACAGAAACGCCTCAGTAACATTAAAATAAACAAATCACCAGGACCTGATGGCATACACCCACGGGTACTAAGGGAACTAAGTAATGTGATAGACAGACCGTTATATCTTATATTTAAGGACTCTGTTGAGACTGGGTCTGTACCACTTGATTGGCAACAGGCGAATGTAGTGCCAATATTCAAAAAGGGAGCGAAAAGTGACACCGGAAACTATCGGCCGGTGAGTCTGACGTCCGTTGTGGGCAAAATTTTTGAAGGCTTTATTAATGAGGCAATCATGGAGCATCTTGATGCTAATAATCTATTAACCCCGAACCAACATGGATTCATGAGGAATCGCTCCTGCCAAACAAACCTGATTGACTTCTACGAGGAGGTTAGCTCTCGAGTAGATCAGGGGGAACCAGTGGATGTCGTGTATCTCGACTTCTCAAAAGCGTTCGATAGCGTGCCACATAATAGGTTGGTATACAAAATGAGAATGATGGGGCTGGGGGAAAATGTCTGCAAGTGGGTAGCTAACTGGCTAAAGGATAGAAGGCAGAGGGTGGTTATAAATGGAATATACTCAGATTGGGTAAGCGTCACTAGTGGGGTACCACAGGGGTCTGTACTAGGCCCAATGTTATTTAATATCTTTATTAACGACATAGTCAACGGGATAAAAAGTAAAATATCAATATTTGCAGATGACACAAAGTTATGTAAAACAATTAATACAAAAGAGGACAGTGCAGACCTACAGAGGGATTTGGATAAGCTGGGTAGGTGGAGCATTCAATGGCAAATGAGGTTTAACGAGGAGAAATGTAAGGTCATACATATGGGAAGGAAAAATGGAAGTCACCAGTACTCACTGAATGGGAAATCATTGGGGAATTCAGAGATGGAGAAGGACTTGGGCATCTTGATTGATAGCAAACTAAATTGGAGTGCCCAAAGTCAGGCGGCTGCTGTAAGGGCAAACAGGGTAATGGGATGTATCAGAAGAGGTATAGCTGCAAAGGATGAGAACATTGTTCTTCCACTGTACAAAGCACTGGTCAGACCACACTTGGAATACTGTGCTCAGTTATGGGCCCCAATATATAGAAAGGATATAAATGAGCTTGAAAAGGTACAAAGGAGGGCAACAAAATTAATAAGGGGAATGGAGGGACTGCAATACCCAGAGAGGTTGGCAAAACTAGGACTATTCAGCCTGGAAAAGAGAAGGTTGAGGGGGGACATAATAAATGTGTACAAATATGTTAGGGGACAGTATAGAGATCTTGCCCGGGATTTGTTCAAAAGGAGGGATATTACGGTAACAAGAGGGCACTCACTAAGACTGGAAGAGAAAAGGTTTCAGCACCAGCATAGGAAGGGGTTCTTTACGGTAAGAGCAGTGAGAATATGGAATTCACTGAGTGAGGAGACGGTAATGTCGGATTCACTAAAACAGTTCAAGCGGGGACTGGATGCATTTCTAGATACCAGGCAGATTTCTGCATATACTTAAAAATAGAATAAAATAGTAGGTTGATACAGGGATTTATTCTGACTGCTGGTTTCAGAGTCGGGAGGGAATTTTTCCTCAGGTGAAGATTGGCCAAATCATTTGGGGTTTTTGCCCTCCTCTGGATCAACTTTAGCAATTACAGAACTAACAGGTCGAACTTGATGGACGCAAGTCTTTATTCGGCTTTACTTACTAACTATGGATGTGCGTCCGAAGATGTACATTTAGTTGAAGTTTCTGCTGACATCGGTGGGCTCCTGACCTGCTGGCCCAGGTCACAGCGGCGACCACTGCAACCACGAACGTTACACCCCTGTGTACAGTACAATCTATGAGAACTTGGAGCTATATAGATTCTGGAGGTGATGTCCATGCTGTTATCTGACAGACAGTATATATAGATTATATTTCTACAGGCTTCATATTAGCCAATGTTTTAATAATTCTAATCAGAGCTATATGATCTTTTTCAGGCCTTCTAAATTTGGGGAAGTGTCCCGCTGGCCTAATCTGGAGACAATTCTGTAAGTTGGTGTAATAAGCAGGGTAATCTCTGTAAGAGGTTCCCCAATATTTACTATTTCTCATCAATGAATCTATAAGGGGGAATGATGTAAGAAAGAGTATGAAATTCATGAGGATTTCACCCCCCCACGATGTCACTGTGCCACCATCAGCAGACACCGGGGCAACTCATGTATAAAAAGTATCAGTGTGACCCATCACAGCCAATCAGAATCCAGATTTCACAATCTCAGTTTCCTTTAAAATGAGAGAGATGATCTGATTGGTTGCTGTGAGAAACACTGAGTCTTTTTCTTAGGATACGTTCAGTATCTGGTCAGTATTTTACATCAGTATTTATAATCCAAAATCAGAAGTGGAACAATCAGAGGAAAAGTATACTAGAAACACGTCACCACTTCTGTATTTATCACCCACTCCTGGTTTTGGCTTAAAAATACTGATGTAAAATACTGACCAAATACTGAATGTGTGAATGTAGAGCAGTTTTCATGGAACATTCCTGAGCGTTTTATGAAACCATTTATGTCCTCCATACACAGTCCACCTTCATTCTGCTAATGGTTGGCAACTAAAAGATAACAGTAATGACAGATAGAAATTCACAATTTTTTAGAAAATGTTCTCGTATAAAATGAGTGATTATAACAACGTTAGTTTATGAGAGTTGCTACATAGAGTCTATGTTTTATGTCCAATAGTGAGGAAGAGGATGAAGAAGAGGGAGAGGAGGAAGAAGAGGGAGAGGAGGAAGAAGAGGATGATTTGGATATGATGGACATCACATCAGAAGAAGACAGCAATAAATCCATCAGATTGTAAGTAGAGAGATAGTGAGATTATAACGTACTCACCACCACTCCCAGAACATCCGAGTCTCCTGGAAAAAGTTATTCAAAGAAGCATCTATAGCAGCTGTATACAGTCAGATAACTTTATCCGTAGGCTTCCTAAGCATCAGTTGTTCTAACCAGAGTTGTATATTTTTATTTCAGGCGCTTTGGATGTGATATAAGGATGGCATGGCCCAGTGAGGAGTCACTGTCGTAAGTAATTGGGGTAATCATGGTGCTCGACTTTCAGTGTTTGAAGTCCTTAGTTATTAAGAAGTTAAAAAAGATGACAGTATCGGATACCATAAAACAACTTTTTCCTAATTACTCCATATAGTTATGCCCTTGAATGCAACGCTTTGTCATTGCATTTATAAATAGACACTCTATAAAGATGATATTTTCTGTTAGTTTCACTGTTTCTAACAAAAGTTACAATTTTTTATAGACCTGTGATACCAATAAAAACAGCCTGGGCGAGCCAAGAATCGATCAAGTAAGTTATTAGAATTTTCATTGCTGCATGTGCACTAATGGAAGCCATAGACTAGGACTGGAGAAATCCTGGAAAAAATTAACATTTAACATAATATATATTATAATATATTATATAGGGAGAGGGGCATTTGGATTTGGAAGTACAGATTTTGCTGGATTTCTTTTTGGGGGGCGAGGAGCCATGTCACTTTTTCAGAGCTTTTATATTACCAGTAAAGCGGAAGCCCCTAATTTTCCGTTAACAGATGACGGACCAGAGTGGGGGCTTTTTATGTGGATTGAGTTGAAGCTTTTATTGGGAGCATTTTACAGAACGTTTGGGATCACATTTATCCGGCGCCACCTGCTGGAGCTGTGCAGTACTGTCTTGTAAAATTCTAAGTTTGTGAGAAAAATCTTATATCTGTTCATGAATGGTGAATTTATCCTCACTACAGTGGGCTTGTACAATGCGATCACAGTGCGATTTTTTTTGTCAAGTTTTTCCAAAATGATGCAGTTTTGCATTAGTTTTGAAAAAAAAAACCACTATAAAAACCCACCATGACTATATTGTATGAACCCACTGTAAAACTCCCCATAAAAGAGCGATTACAAGAATGGTCATATGTAAGAATTACTGCATATAGTCTATATTATGTGTCCAGTAGTGAAGAAGAGGAACGAGAAATGGTGAAGGATCATGAAATGCGAGAGACAAGAGAGGAAGACGGCAAAGGAGAGACCACCAGACTGTAAGTGGAAAGCTAGTGACATATACAGATATTATAGGCTGTATATGATTGCAGATATTTATTAGTAACTAATGAATGACTTGTTATCACTGTGCAGAGATGGATGAGGATATAAAAAATGCATATACCTGGCTATCAGGGACCTATTGGGGGGGTTAATGTCTTGAGGGTCTCCTACACCAGGGTTATAGTAAACACAATTTTCTGAGCCTCTTCTTGTCTTACCAGAGCTGCCGCTCCAATGTGGCCATTGGACAGTGAGAACAGGGGGACATTGCTAGTGTGAGACATGTAATGACTGACAGTCTGTTCTCCTGATCTACATGTCTCACACTGGTAATGCCCCCTTTTATTTAAAATAACCTCTGAAGGCAGAGTCTCAGGGAGATCTGTATCCGGCCCATAGATTTTAACAACTAATTTACCTAATAAGAATAATGTGGATTACTGGGAAATAAGACTTTGAATCGCAAATATGAAGGAATTATTTTATTCAGCTTCCTATGACCTGTATGTGACTCACCCCCTGGGCCGCGTGGGGAACCTGGAACCGGGCCTTTCGTGGGATGCTGGGGGTTGTAGTCACCGTGGCGATAACCCGGTCCCGTGGCACAGGGTGGTCAAACCAGTGGCAGTCTATTTATGGGGTTTTTGTGGTTTAATGTCCGACTACGCCACCCGTGGATTGCGGTCAGGGTGTACCGCCGCTGCGAGGCAGACCGCTGAGGCTGGTGTTGTATGCGCAGCAGAGAATGGGATGACTCCTCACGGGAGGAATATAGCCTCAGGGCAATGTAGAGTGATGATGGTGGTGGTGGTGCGGGGCGTCCCAGTACTAGTAGTGCTGATGCGGTGAAAAAAGCACAGAGACAAGGTGTTGCAGTGCAGGTTCTTTACTCACAGTTCTCATCCAGGTCACTTGTGCACAGATAGGACCGCCTGAGCCGTGCTGCGTCCACCAGGCAGGGGGCTCGATCAACCCCCAGGCAATTCCGGAGTGTGGCACAGGACTCCCTTCTATCCTTTCGTCAGCCGTGCCCCACCAGTGACACTACTTCTGTCCAGCTGCCTCGGGTCTTCTCCTGGGAGGACTGGGTGTCCACTTCCCTGACCCTATGTGGTGTGCCTTCCTAGTAGGTGTAGTGAGGGGTCGCACCAGTAAATGATCACGACCACCGGTTCTTGGTTAAGGATTAGTCACCTGCACCAACTTGGGATCCGGTACCCTGTTCTGCCAACCCGTCACCCGTAATCTCCTGGGTCCTTAGGGTTCCTTCCGCCTTCGTGTCTCTGAGCCTTTCTACACTTTGGGTACTTCTCTTTCTTTGCTGTTCCTTTCTGTTTCTGTTCCCTTCTTTTCCTTTCTGTTTCTGTTCCTCTCTTCTGGCTCCGGCCTTCACCCTAGGCCTGCCTCGTGGAGCTGGGCCCAGACTGAGCCACAGCTCCCTGTCAGCCCTCTCTGGCTGAACTCCTTCTCTCAGTGAACTCCACTGACTGAACTGAACCCAGAACTAAGATGGTGCCCTCCTTATATACCTTCCCCTAGTGTGCGAGCTCAGGTGACAAGCAACCAATGAGCTCCTACCTAAGCCCAGAAACTGTCCCCTCCTGCTCCTACATCACTGGGTTTTCCTCCCCCCTCCCCACTCCAGCCAGGGACATGTTCTGTCGTGCCTGCATTACTGTACTAATGGGAGCACCGTTGAGCTGTCCCCCGGAAATGGGGTGTGTGTGATGCATGCAGCTAGCTGAGTCCCGGTCCACACACCATCCTTACCCGGGAGTGGGATATCACACCTCTGGTTGAGGTGCAATACCTCTGTAGCGACCGAACCCTCGGGGCGCTTCATATGCACATATAGACGGCTTAGGAGGGGTGATTCTACTGACAGATTCCCTTTAAGTCATTGAATTTATTTAGGAGACACACTATAGAGATGATATTGTCTAAGTATCTCAGCACGGGCCAACACAAAGCCAATCCAGTAATAGGAGCAATCATGGCTGCATTTACTCTAATGGGACCTTGAACTTTTGAGCGATGACATCATACAGTGACATAAGCACCGGACATTACACCGGACAATATCGCTGTATATATCCTCATAGACTGATCAGAATTATATTGTGAACTGTCTGTATCTCAATTTATTTGTTTGTATTTTTTTAAGATTCAAACGTAAATGGTGGATCATGAAATGCTTCAGGAGAACAAACAGCAGCAAAGTCAGAAACATGTAGGTACTTTACCCTCTTCCCACAAATGGACGAGCCCTTATGTCCTCATTGCCGACCAATATATAATGTTTCATCCTGGTAATTACACAGAAGGAACATCTGTCCCCATGCAAATGCATCCGACATGGATATTTCTACAATGAGCTATTAATTAGTAATGACATCTATCTATACCATGTAGTGAAGTATATGAGACAGGTCATACATTATGTTTATTGTCTGCGTCCTTATTGGTCTAGGGTCTGCTCCAGATTATTATTTTACATGGTATTTATTTGTGATCATTTCTTCTATTTCTCCAGCAGCAAACGTGACAACGAGGAAAAAGTGCCCCAGCCACCAAAGTAAGGGAAAGCTTCCCCCATTGTTGTATGTGACATGTTGTTACACTGAGGCTCATAATATCAGGGGTAGATATATGTTGTATCTTCCCTTCATATCTTTATACTATGTTGTATATTTTAATGGAATAAACCAATATATAAATATCTGTCTATACGTCCCCCATAGTGAGAGAAAAGCATTTCCCTTTTCAGTTCCCGACTTCTAAACTCACTAACCCTCCCGTCCTTTCTTCTCCATTCTAAACACTATTTTCCAATTTTTTGGCTTCTTCTTAGGCTCCTCAGAGCATTTTTATGCTGCTTCAGCATCACAACGGTGGAGTAAAGAAAAAAATGTAAATATTGTTTAAATTATTTTTTATTGAAAGTATTAAAGATTTGCAAAATCTAATCAGTATCATCTTAAGTGTTGATTGATTATCATATAAACAGTTGGGTGGTGACAAATGAGTTTTATTCTTATGAAAAAGCATGCAATGAAGGCAGGTAAGGGGTGTATAAGAGGGAAGGTAGGGGGATAATGTCACATTCAAGTTGTGATATTCAGTACTGGTTTTATTACCTATCTCCTTCAAAGTCAAGTAAAAGTCACCTATTATGGTGAATCTAGTATAATCTAACGTCATTGCTTGATCATCCCACCTTTGACCTTAGTTTTACCATCTGAAGGACAGGCTGCATCCCTGGCTATATCTAGAGCAGCATTTGTTGCAGTCATGTGATCAGACTTTTTCTGTGTTTCACGCCATGTGAATTGGGGCTTTGGTTGAATGTTCTGACATCACACACTGCATGACTTGTTCAGAGAGATGCGTCCGATCTGAAATTTTAACCATAGCATGCGCCAATCAATGCTGGCTTTTTATCTATGGAGATATTTTTCCTTCTTGTTGTATTAGCCAAAGTGGTGTTAAAGAGAAACTTTCTGCGCCACCCCCATATGAAGTCTTTGTGCCAAAACAAGCCTCAGGGTTGGCACCACACCAGGGGTAGGACATTCCATGGGTACAATTTGGCACTGTGTGCACATTGTCTTTTTATAGTATTTAAAAACCTAAAAAATGAACTGGAATATAAGTTGGTGTGCATGCAGCGTGTAAGCGCATGTTCACACTGACCACAAAACCGACAAAACCTAAGATAAAAAACAAAGTGAGCAAATACCCTGCAGTAAATAAATAAATAGCAATAGTGCATAAAAAAATAACATAGGATACTTAGTCAACATAATTTAGAAAAAAAAAAACTTAAAAGGCATCCCACTACGTCAACGTGACTCTATTTGGGCAGTCCTAACCTCTAGTATGAAAACATTAGTATATGTCAAATGACATAAATGTGCAAAAGGATCAAGCAGTACTGAGACTCTGACTAATGGACACCCAGCCATGGGGAGCTATATAAATGTAATGTCCAGCTCAAAGTAAAGGGAGACTGCACAGTGCAAAAAAAGGAGTCAAGGGCAATTTCCCACCGAAGTTCTCTAATGCCATTCCAGAGACTCTTACAATATGCAGAGACCAAGAAAGGTTATCACTGTACTTTTTTGCACGCTGTTTTCAGTGCCCGGTATACAAACAAATGGCCACAGCATTTCTTTGTCAAACATGAAGAATGTCTTGGAGTGGGGCTGGGACTGGCAGCTGCTTCTGCCTTTTTGATGCTTTTCGCTGCAGGAGAGTCAGGAACATCATTGACCGCACCAACCGATAGGGGTTTCGAGGAAGAAATGTATGTCGTGTATCGGGAGTGTTCTTCAGGACACGGCGGAGTCACGGACGAGGAAAATGAACTCTTACACAATTCGTTCCCGAAAAAAATTATTGTAACCAGACAATAGAAAACATTGATAACATTCTGCATACATCTGCCAAAACGGCTGGAACCTCTGTGCTATACAGCGTGGAACTCAAGTGATCTGTATTTACTCTTTTCTCTACAAATTTGCCTATTGGCGTGCCTGTCTAAACTGGCCCGCTATTACCAGCTTACACCCGAGAATTGGATTAATAGTATGAGTGCAACGTAGAGACTAGCGTGCATTACAGAACTGGAGTTTACAAACTTATCAACGTTTTCCTCTATTTCCCCAACCAAATCTCCCTCTCCCTTCCCATGATGTCTTCACTAAACTCAGAGGAATAGTCTGTCCTCAACTGCATAGAAAAAAACCCAAAAATTACTGCGATGGCTGTTCAGCTGTGAGTGAAGTCTATCGAAGTTAAATAACTGTCCAAAAATATAATGGTCCGCAGAAACTTTCTCCTGAAACAGAATGAAGTTCAAGTTTTGGTCCGGAGTCCATTTTGTGCCGTGTCGGCACCGAAGAGTGGATGTGGATTTTTAGTTATTAAACAAACAGAAAATGTGACCGCAAGACCGTAAGTTCTGGATGCTGAAGGTAGCAATAAACATATCCTGAATCAGTCAATTTGCCTGACTATCTAACTACAGCCTATATCTCAGCCTTAGATATTTTGGCGCCAAAATGTTATGTGATGTGTGCACAGCTACTCACTGTGGGGCCCCTCCAACCGGTGAGCAGTACCAATGATGCTTGTGGCTTGAGTCCTCAGCAGCGTCCCTCACCTCTCACTGTGGGTCCTGGCCTTTATCGTCTCTTAACAGTGTTCCTGACAGAAATCTCTTCAAATCTGGACAGGTTCTAGTCACAAGCAAGTTCAGCTCCAATCTGCCACTTCTCGAATGTCTGTGGGATGTTCCCAGATGCAGATGCTGCTGGATTCCATTCCAGCACGTCCTTTCAATGTTTAGGACATCTCCAGACTGCCCTCAAGAAGGCTGTACTTCCTCTTCCTGTGTCCCCATGAGTCCGACCGTAATCCCTCCTCTGACAATTCTTTATGCATTACACAGTCTTTTAATAATACTTATACAACAGTGACTTCTTGTGGCCAGATAACAACATTATTGTAAAGAAGCGAAATCTATTTACAACAAGTACAGTGCTACACTGGTATGAATACAGGTATACACAACCCGAATGAGCTGACACACATCTCACAGAAGCAGGCGTGCTGTTGAGGCACTCTTCAAGCCATGACAACATCTATTCATCAGTAGATCTTCTACAAATTTCAGTCACCAGGTACCCTATTATGAATACCACTTCTTGATGAAGAAGGACAGAAAGGACGGCAGACAAGTAGAAGCAGGGATCCAGGCACTGAAGAAATCCTTCAGGTACAGACACCCCTTTTAGACCCTGCTAGCTTTTTATTTCCTTAACAAATGATCAGATGAAAATCTTATTGCCAAGTGATCCCATTATCATTGGGAAGAAGATTAATCTACCCCCAGTAATGGCCTTTACTTAGGTCAAAACCTCTGTATGTGAGCGGAATTGAGTGGATTCATCCAGGTATTAAAGGGGACAATATTAACCGCCTCATTGCATAGTGGGAAGAAAGCAAATAGATCTGTCTGGTCCCCAAATTATGCCACCTCATGGCCTCACTGAGACCGTTAGCTTCTCTCCATTTCTCTGATCATTTGTGCTCCACATCTATGTTCCCACTTTTTCTGTTTATTTACAGTGCAATTTTTTTTTGTCTACAGTTTTTATGCTTCACCAGAGATGATTATCCTGACCTGAAGATTCCCTTAGAGTTGACGCCATCTCTGACAGGAACCAAGCGCCATTCCATGTACAATGTAAATGGTCATTCTCTGCTGAGATCAGGAGACCACACCGCTGGTGACTTAATGATGGACATCAGCATCATCCCTAGCCTATGGTGTACTGAGCACATCATGCCATGTCCCATATTGGCGTTAGGAGCTGGGACACTTTGCTGCTTATTATAGCATTAGTGATGCCGACCTAGTTATGCAGAATTGACTCTTATATACTTAAATCCCAAACTTTTATTATTGTTTATTCTGGCAACTTTCTGTTGAGTTGGTACTTGTCATTAATAAAAAAAATGTTTTACCACCTGTATGATGTGTATGAGTTCAGTCCAACATTTCATTACATTCATGCTTCACGTTCGTGTGTGATTGTATGTTTGAACCATTGGGCAGTGCGGACTCTGAACCACTGTATTCCTCATTCATTACAAGAAGGAAAGGTTGACAGCACTCACTCACTAAATTAAACTCTTGTTCAAAATACCAAGGAACCCACTTGGAGGATTAACAATATCAAGTATGATAAAGACCTACAATAGGTCGAAACGTTGTAATTTGATGGCGGAATAAACTTCACTTTTTGGAATACATCACCCTGGGCTGAACGCTGTTTGCTTAAAAAGACAAGTGTCCTGCCTACAGTCAAGCATGGCGGTGGGAGTGTTTTGGTATGGGGCTGCATGTGTGCTGCCGGCTGTGGGGAGCTACAGTTCATTGAGGGAATGATGAATGGCAACATATACTATGACAAAATGAAGCAGAGCATGATCCTCACTCATCGGAAACTGGGCAACAGGGCTGTATTCCAACCTGATAGCGACCCCCAACACACCTCCAAGACGACCACTGGCTTGCTAATGAAGCTGAGGGTAAAGGTTCTGGACTGGCCAAACATGTCTCCCGCCTAAACCCTATTGAGTGTGGCATCCTCAAACAGATGGTGGTGGAGCTCCAGTGCTTGAAAATAATGGTGGCCACACAAAATATTGACACTTTGGGCACAATTTGGCCATTTACAATTAGGGGTGACTCACTTTTGTCATTAATAGCTATGTGTTGAGATATTTGGAGGGCACACACAATTTGCACTGCTATAAAAGTTGTACTCTGACTACTTTACATTGTATCAAAGTGTCATATTGTAGCATCGGCGTCCCTGCACGCTTCTCCCCTCCCCGGTGGCGGATGCCAACTCACTCACCGCCACGGCCCCCTGCCACTGTGCTTAGGATGCGCGCGCTCCCTCCTTCTTAAAGGGATTGTTTGTGCTGTTATAAAGTGTCCCAAGCCAATGGCTGGAAGACACTTATTATTTAAAGAAAATGTGGTATCCAGCTCTAAGTAAAAACATGCGTTTAATTAGTCCATGTTAAAAAGTACATCCATGAGGAAAGGGTTTGGGGGGTAGATGGACAGTGCTACACTTTTTTTTTCTGTTTCAATAATCTTTATTAAGGGGTTTTTAACATTCTGGGGACAGGAGAAACAATCATCCAAATCCTCAAACAACAATATATAGAATTTACATATATAATAAGGTTACAAGCAATGAGACTTATTATTTTAAACAGAAACACAATAACTTACTTCAAAGTTAAGCCAAGCTATAATTATGTAAGGGAAAAAAGGAAGATAATATTAGGATCAGGACAATAAAGGACACGGAGAAGATAGGAAGGATATGGGAAGGGAGAAAACAAAACTTGGAGTAAAGGGAAGGGGAGAGGGATATAGGGAAGGATAAATAGGATAGGGAAGATAGCGGTAAGAAGGGCAAGGGAAATTAAAGGGGGAAACAGAAGAAGTTAGTCTTCTGAGATTATATTTCACTAGTGTTGAGCGAACATGCTCGACACTGCTCGGTACACGCCCGAGCATCACGCTACTCGGGATGTTCGGCGAGCACCGAGCATTTCCGGGTTACTCGGGCGGGAGCTCGGGTCTCCGCCCTGCATGTTTGGCGCTCTTTACAGAGCCAATGAACATGCAGGGATTGCCAGCCAGTCACTGTAATGCCGCAGCCATGTTGTTTGTGGGCATTACAGTGATTGGCTGGCCGCACAGCGTCACCTCGAGTATTTAAAACCGGGCGCCGCCATCTTGGACACAGTCGCTCCGGATCAGACAGTGTAGGGACAGCGCTGCTGATTTAGGGAGAGATATATCCTGCAAAATAGTTAGTGTAGGGTCTGTAAAGGCTGCCAGATCAAACAAACAGTCCTTCTCAGGACTAATATCCATCCCAGGTATATCAGGCAGGCAGGCAGGCTGTATAGGAGACGCAGTGGTTATACCAGCAAACGCTGCATTACAGTCCTGTGTGCTGCTCCTGTTGCTGAAATTGCTGGACTTAGCTCCAGGTCCCGGGGGCCAGGAAAAATCCTTTTTTTTTTATCTAAATCCTCTTTTTTTTTTCCTCCTTCACAATGTACAAATACCCATCTTATTAACCTTATGGTGCCCCCCCCCCCCCAAAAAAAAAAAAAGTGTGCCTCTGATTTTTCAGACACAAATATATCTGTTGAAAATAGTCTGGTGTAGGCCCGAGAAATACAAGTGTGGTTTTGCAGTTCTATGGGCCATTTGTATCTAAAAAAACAGTTTGAGTGTGTCGCTCACTGTTCAGCCGCAAATATATATATATTTTAAAAAGCCTGGTATACACCAGTAAATTATTACTGTGGTTTTGATGTTCCACGGTAAAACATCTCTATTATCCTGTTTTTGGCATTTTTTGCTGTATAAAAATAATAAGTGTCTCCCTGATTTTTCAGACACAAATATATCTGTTGAAAATAGTCTGGTGTAGGCCAGAGAGACAGAAGTGTGCTTTTGCTGTTCCACGGTAAAACATCTCTATTATCCTGCTTTTTGCATTTTTTGCTGTAAAAAAAAAAAATAGTGTCTCCCTGATTTTTCAGACACAAATATATCTGTTGAAAATAGTCTGGTGTAGGCCCGAGAAATACAAGTGTGGTTTTGCAGTTCCACGGTACAAACCTCTGTATTATCCACTTTTGGGCCATTTGTATCTAAAAAAAACAGTTTGAGTGTGTCACTCACTGTTCAGCCGCAAATATATATATATTTTAAAAAGTCTGGTATACACCAGTAAATTATTACTGTGGTTTTGATGTTCCACGGTAAAACATCTCTATTATCCTGTTTTTGGCATTTTTTGCTGTATAAAAATAATAATAGTGTCTCCCTGATTTTTCAGACACAAATATATCTGTTGAAAATAGTCTGGTGTAGGCCAGAGAGACAGAAGTGTGCTTTTGCTGTTCCACGGTAAAAAATCTCTATTATCCTGCTTTTTGCATTTTTTGCTGTAAAAAAAAAAAAAAAAATAGTGTCTCCCTGATTTTTCAGACACAAATATATCTGTTGAAAATAGTCTGGTGTAGGCCAGAGAGACAGAAGTGTGCTTTTGCTGTTCCACGGTAAAAAATTTCTATTATCCTGCTTTTTGCATTTTTTGCTGTAAAAAAAAAAAAAAAATAGTGTCTCCCTGATTTTTCAGACACAAATATATCTGTTGAAAATAGTCTGGTGTAGGCCCGAGAAATACAAGTGTGGTTTTGCAGTTCCACGGTACAAACCTCTGTATTATCCACTTTTGGGCCATTTGTATCTAAAAAAAACAGTTTGAGTGTGTCGCTCACTGTTCAGCCGCAAATATATATATATTTTAAAAAGCCTGGTATACACCAGTAAATTATAACTGTGGTTTTGCTGTTCCATGGTAAAAAATCTCTATTATTCAGGTTTTGGTAGTTTTTTCCGTAAAGAAAAACAGTAGTGTCTCCTGACTGTTGTGACACAAAAATATATCTGTTGAAAATAGTCTTGTGTAGGCCCGACATCCCAGTGTGGTTTCGCAGTTCCATGGGTCAAATCGCTGTACTATCCAGTTTTGGGCCTTTGGTATCTAAAAAAAAAGCAGTTTGAGTGTGTCGCTCACTGTTCAGCCGCAAATATCTCTATTTAAAAAAGTGTGGTATACCCCAGTAAACAATAACTGTGGTTTTCCTCTTCCACGGTTCTAATCTACTCTTTATTACCCTTTTTCCATTGATAGTGCAAGTGTAAGCTATTTTACTTCATTTACAATGGGCAAGGCGCGTGGCAAGGGACGTGGAAGTGGACGTTCTGGTGATGGTTCGTGCAGAGGACGGGGCCGTGGCCAAGGTGAAAATGTGCCACAACCAACAGCCACATCTTCTCGCTCCCACTTCTTGACCGAATTACTAGGGAAGCACAGAACAACACCAGTATTGAGAACTGATCAGTGTGAACAGGTTATTAATTGGATAGCAGACAATACTTCCAGTTACCTGGGCACCACCACCTCCAGTCTGTCTTCCACACGGTCAACTCTAAGTAGCCGTGAGTCTCGACCGCATACTCCTCCTCACCCTGATGCTCCTTCCTCCCACCATGCCGAGTGTCGTCAGACAGCAAGTGATCCCACACTTGGACACTCTGAAGAGCTGTTCACTGGTCCATTTCCATATTTGGGCCCCTCGCCTGATACGCTTGAAGTGGTGGAAGAGGAGATCCCATGTTGCGATGCCCAAATATTTGAACAGCCACGGCCACAGGAAGTCGACGTTGGCAATCTGTCACAAGAGGTGGACGATGACGAGACACAATTGCCAGGAAGTGAGGAGGAGGATCGTGGTGCGCAAGTGGAAGAGGAGGAGGTGGTGGATGATCTAGTAACTGACCCAATGTGGAAGGAGGACATGCAGAGTGAGGACAGCAGCACACAGGGGGAGGGAGGCAGAGTACCCCAACAGGCAGGAAGAAGCAGTGTGGTGGCCGCAGACAGAAGGCAGGCAACCGTTCCCCGTAACACCAACACGAGGGACGTTGCCAGTACAAGATGTAGGTCTTCCAGAGTCTGGAATTTTTTTAAAGACTCTGCTGATAACCCCAAAAAGGCCATATGTTCCACCTGCCATGCCAGTGTAGCACCCTGAGGATTCGGCTGCTACAGGGGTATTACACCTCAAGCCAGAGGTGTGGTATTCCACTCCCGGGTAAGGATGGAGTGTGGAACTGAGCTCAGTTAGCTGCATACACTACATACATCCCATTTCCGGGGGACAGACCAACGGTACTCCCACCAGTATATGTGCAGGTACGATAGTGTCTGTCCCTGGCTGGAGTGGGAGGGGGGTGGAACATCCCAGTAGTGTAGCGGCAGATAGGGGGAGCAGTCTGGGTAAAGCTAGGAGCTCATTGGGTGCTGGTCACCTGAGCTCACACATAGAGGGAGTATATAAGGTGGGCACCATCTTAGATCAGGGTCTTTGTAGAGGTTTGGTCAGTCAGTCTGTCAGAGTTGAGTCAGAGGAAGAGAGCAGAGGGGGAGAAGAGAGAACTCCAAGATCCCAAAATTAGACCAGAGGGTGAAGAGTTGGCACAAGGGTACCGGATCCCAAGCTGGTGGAGGGCACTAATCCTCAGCCAGAGACCGGAGGTCGTGGGCAGGATCTGCCACGACCACCCACTAAATCCACCCGGAAGGCAGACCAGGAATAGGGTCAGGGAACCCAGAGACAAGGGTTTACCAACAAGAGGCCCGAGGGAGCCGGACTTAGGTGGATCCCTGGTGGGGAAGGCCAGAGAGAAGGACAAGTCAGAAAGGGAGCTCAGGATCACGCTCCAGAATTACTTGGGAGTTGGCCGAGTCCAGGACCTGGTGGACGCAGCACGGCTCAGGCGGTCACTCAAGGCCGGAGTGACCAGCATAACAGCAGTAAGTAAAGACCCTGAACTGCACAGCCCGACTCTGAGTCTCATTACCATCCTCCCTGCACCTCCACAACCACCATCCTCTACACCTGACCCCCTGAGGCTATACCCCTCCCGTTGGGGGTTATACTACCTGAGCTGCACACACATCACCAGCCTCAGCGGACCCTGCTGCAGCGGCGGCCGTATTGACCGCAATTCAACGGGTGGCGTAGTCGACACAAAAGAACATCCAGCAACATCTGTAGGACTGCCACACACTGAGCTTGACACCCTGGGCACGGACCGGGTCACCGCCACTCGGAGACTACAACCCCCATCTGATCCGGCTCCGGGTATCCCCCAAACAACACTGGCCCAGGGGGCGCGTCACCAGCATCAGCAGGGGTGACAAAACTACCAGCCTGACCACCACCAGCATGATCAGGCACATGGCAGCAAAGCACCCGACTTTGTGGGGCGAAACCCAGGGTCCACGACCAGTGTCAGCGGGTGTCACCACTGCTTCTTCCACTGTTGTGCATGCAATAGAACCCCCTGTTGTGTGTGCAAGGCAATCCCCTGTCCATACTGCATATAAAGATGCCCCCTCCTCTCAGTCTTCACTTGTTATGGCAGTTTCTCAAGAAACAGCATCAACGTCCACGTCCACGTCCCACCGCAGCGTTCAATTGTCCATATCCCAGACCTTTGAACGAAAGCGGAAATTCGCAGCTAACGCCCCACAGGCCACAGTCCTAAATTCGCACATTTCACGACTGCTTGCATTGGAAATGCTGCCTTTTAGGCTGGTGGAGACGGAATCCTTCCGCAATCTTAAGGCGGTGGCCGTCCCTCGGTACTCGGTCCCCAGCCGACACTATTTTGCCCAGTGTGCCATCCCCGCATCTACACAAGCACGTGTCCCAAAGCATCTGCCGTGCCCTCAACAACGCAGTTACTGGGAGAGTCCACCTGACAACGGACACGTGGACAAGTGCTTGTGGCCAGGGACGGTACATCTCTCTGACGGCACACTGGGTTAACATAGTGGAAGCCGGGACCCAGTCGGACCTTGGGACGGAACACATCCTCCCCACACCGAGGATTGCGGGCCCTATGTCAGTCAGAGTTGCCCCCACAGTGTACAGCTCCTGCGCATCCTCCTCCTCCTCATGTTCAGCCTCCATCTCAGATATCACCACATCAGTTACAAGCTGGAAGCATTGCAGTACTGCCTCCGCCAAGCAGCAACAGGCTGTGCTGAAACTCATAAGCTTAGGTTATAAACCTCACACTGCTTGTGAGTTGTGGACAGCTGTGAAAGAGCAGGCAGATCTGTGGCTGAGACCGCTGAACCTACAGTGCTGGCCAAAAGTATTGGCACCCCTGCAATTCTGTCAGATAATACTCAGTTTCTTCCTGAAAATGATTGCAATCACAAATTCTTTGGTATTATTCTCTTCATTTAAATTGTCTTCAATGAAAAAAACACAAAAAGAATTGTCCTAAAGCCAAATTGGATGTAATTCCACACCAAACCTAAAAAGGGGGGTGGACAAAAGTATTGGCACCCTTTGAAAAATCATGTGATGCTTCTGTGTCACCCTACCTGGATGCCACAAGTGTAATAAAGCTGTGTCTGAGAGCAAGGGGGAGGTTCTCTGGTCAGGGGAACATTAGCATGCAATGCCTCCTGTCTCAGGCCAGTAGGGGGAGCAGGCTGCCCCTAAAAAAGCTGGTACTGGGGACAGGGTTAGAGAGAACTGGATTGCCTGTCTCAGCTTTGAGACGTGTCCCAGAGTGGAGCAGGGACAGAAAGTTGATTGCACCTAAGACGAAGTGTGGCAGTAGGAGAGAGCCACAAGCCAGAGACAAGAGGCAAGGAGAGCCTGTCTTGGCAGAGAAAAGACTTAATTTTACCAGACTTTGGTGTCTGAGGCTGGAAGGATTCTACATCCCCCAGCAGAGAACCAGTCTGCAAGGGACTGTACATTCCTTGGCCTAAGAAGCCTGGAGGCCCTGCCACAACCGAAGGGACCAGTAAAGCCGTACAAGGCTGGGAGCAGAAAGGAACCCACGTCGCAGGCCATACAGGCGAGAAAGCACGGAAAGCTCGGAAACGTGGGCTGTTACCCTATCAGGAGGAGATAGCCAGAAGGAGCGCAGAAAGCACGGTAGGCCTACACCCTCACCATGACCAGGGCCAATTTCCCCGTTGCTCTCAGACATCCAGGTCCCCTCCTAGCTGGGACTGTTTATGGGTCAGTTTACCTGTTTCAGTAAAGACCCTGGACTGCAACCTGTTGTCTGTGTGCTCCTTGCTCCTCCAGCACTATCAGCACTGGGACTCTCACTACCATCACTCCCACCATCCACTACACTGCCCTGGGGCCGCACTCTTCCCGTGGGGAGTCACACTACCCTAGCTGCACACCTCATCAGCCCCAGCGGTCTGCATGCAGCGGCGGTTCCTAATAACCGCAATCCACGGGTGGCGTAGTCAGACATTATCAATAACACATAACGGACTACCACTGGCCTGACCACCCTGAGCCACGGAACCGGGTTGCCACTACTACTCCCATCGTTTCCCTAATTGCCCGGATCCGAGTGCCCCACGGCCCAGGGGGCGAGTCAGCTTTGGCGTAGTCGGCAGGATTTCGTGCCCGCAACCACCGGGTACTGCGTGCCTGAAAAAGACTGTTGTAAACTTACCTGTGGAGAAGTTTCCCGCCATCAGACGCCATCTCGGACCGTTTCCCGCCATCCGGAGCCGATTCCCGCCATCAGACGCCATCTTGGACCGTTTCCCGCCGTCTTCTGCCGTCTTCCCGCCATCGGACGCCATCTTCAGGACGCCGCGCGGGAAGAAGAGGGGCGTGGACGTCAAAACCGCGCGACATCCGAAGCTCCGCCCCACGCACCGACGCTGCGCAAGGTCCTGGAAGGGAGAGAGAGCGACGCTGACGTCATCGGAGTGCGACGCCAGGTCCTTGTCCAGAGCAGCAGCGGAGCCGCGGCCTACAGAAGAGGATCGTCGGAAGGTAGGCCACACTTCACTAGGGGGGGAGGAAGATGTCGGACACAGAGGCGCCCACTACCACCAACGCAGCTGCAGCAGCGGTGATGCCCTTTTCCCTGCCCTACATCCCTGGAGCGGCCTGGCTGCCTAAGTACTCAGGGGAGCCCCATGCCCTAACTGACTTCAAGGAAAGACTGTATAGTTTGTTCCAAGTTTACCCCCTGACAGAGGAACAGAAGGTCAGCATATTGACAGGGCAGTTAACTGGGGCAGCCCAAAGGGAGGTAAAATCATGGCCCATTGAGGAGAAAGGGACTGTGAAGGGTATTCTGGCCCGACTGCGGGGTACCTTTGATACACGTACCTCCGCTGAAATTAAAATGAGGTTCTATGGATGTAAGCAGCGGGCACAGGACAGCATCAGAGACTATGCCCTAAATCTGCAGGAAGCCTTGAGGGCTATTCAACAAACTGACCCTGGCAGTGTGCAGGAAACCAATAAGCTGCTAACAGAACAATTCATAGAGGGTCTGCTGTCCAGCGCCCACAGGGCCCAGCTGCGCCTCATGTTCTTCCAGAACCCCGACCTGACCTTTGCCCAATTTAAGGACAGGGCCATAAGGGTGCTCCGTGAATCTGCAACCAGTGGCGCTATAAACCCCCGGCGCCCTGCTATCACCTACCACCAGGAGGCGGCGCCCTCCTCTATGGACTCCGTGGAGGCTGATGCACAGGCCCTGAACCAAGCCCCGTCGAAAGGCCTGCACCACCAAGTCCAGGAGCTGACCAGGAGCGTCGCGGCGTTGACCAGGACCGTCCAGGCGTTGCAAGTGGACCCGTCAAGACCCATCAAGCTGGCTTCAAGTCCGGAGGATGTCCCGTGGCGTCGACAGAGGAGGATCCCGTCGTTCCGAGGGAGGCCCACAGACCGCTACGCAGAGGATGGACAGCCCATTTGCCGTCGATGCAACCAGCCCGGACACATTTCCAGGTACTGTAATTTAAACGGGTCCAACCTGGGGCAGAGGGCCGACCCCCAGGCATAAGATCACCAGGCCCTTATAATTGGCGTGATAAGTACGTTGGGGGGCGCCCGGTTTTACCCGTGGTGCTGGACGGTATCCCCATGAGCGCCTTGCTGGATACTGGGTCGCAAGTAACCACAATCCCTTATGTACTTTTTAAGCAGTATTGGACTGATGCTGATATCACACGGTATCCAGACAGTAACTTGAGCATCATCGCCAGTAATGGCTTACCCGTGCCGCAGATGGGGTTCAAGGAGATGACCATTAAAATTGGTAAAGTTGAACTGCCGGCACAGGGAGTGATTATTGTGGACATTGACCGTCATGAAAGTCACCCTAAAATAACTGTGGGTACTAACATAATTGAAAATTGTCTTTCAGAAGTAATTGTAATTCTACAACAGGTGGCGGTGAATGCTAGTTCCAGCCAACAGAGAGTCCTCAACAAGGAGATAAAAGCCCTGATGAGACGGCAGCAGGTAGAACTGTCTGGTGGTGAGATCGGTAGCGTAAGACTCAGTGATCCATTCCCCATTTCCATGCCTCCCAAAAGTGAAATGATGATCTGGTGTCGGACTGCAATCGGGTTGATAGGTAGAGACTACCAAGCCATGGTAGAACCCGTGTACTCAGACAGCAGGCCCACCATTTTGACAGCCCGGGGGGTGGTTGATGTCCGTCATGGGAGGGTGCCCGTCCGCATCCTCAACATTGGGGAGAGGGAAGTACACTTACCCAGGTACGCTACACTCGCCAAACTGTTTGTCGTCGAACACCAAGCTATCAGGGCCGTGGAACCCTTGCCTCCATCTCCACAGGCGGAGGGTAATGGCTCCCAGAAACAAAAGGAGGACTGGTGCCAGAAACTCCACGTGGGTGCTGACTCCACTCCCCTGCACCAAAAACAAGGAGTCTACCGGGTGGTACAGGAGTACGAGAGAGTCTTTAGTAAGCACCCGCTAGACTTCGGCAGAGTAAAAGGGATAGAACACCACATCCCCACAGGGAGCCACCCACCAATAAAAGAGAGGCACAGACCTGTACCCCCTGCACATTATCAGAACGCCAAGGGTATGCTGCGGGAAATGAAAGAAGCTGGGGTCATTAGAGACAGCTGTAGCCCCTGGGCAGCCCCCTTGGTTCTGGTGAAAAAGAAAGACGGCACCATGAGAATGTGCGTAGACTATAGACAAATCAACCGTATCACCCACAAAGACGCATATCCGCTGCCTAGAATAGAAGAGTCTTTAGCCGCACTAAAATCTGCTAACTTCTTTTCTACTTTGGACCTTACTAGCGGGTACTGGCAGGTTCCTGTGGCAGAGGCTGACAAGGAGAAGACCGCCTTCACCACCCCGATGGGACTGAGCGAATTCAACTGTATGCCTTTCGGGCTCTGCAACGCACCAGGGACCTTCCAGCGGCTGATGGAATGCTATCTAGGGCACCGAAACTTCGAGACGGTCCTCCTCTACCTGGACGACGTGATCGTCTATTCGAAGACCTACGAGGACCACCTAAAGCACCTGGCCGAGGTGTTCGAAGCCCTGGCAGGCTATGGCCTGAAGGTGAAACCATCGAAGTGTCACCTGCTGAAACCAAAGGTCCAGTACCTAGGGCACGTGGTAAGCGCGGAAGGAGTGGCCCCCGACCCTGACAAGGTCACGGCAATCAAGAGCTGGCCAAGCCCCTCGAACATCAAAGAGGTGAGACAGTTTCTCGGGTTGGTAGGCTACTACCGAAGGTTCATCCCCGGGTTCAATAAGATGGCAGCTCCCATGCAGGACCTTCTGATCGGACAGTCTAAGTCCAGAAGTCAAAAGCCACCCTTCAAGTGGAATAAACCGGAAGAGGAGTCCTTCCGCCAGCTAAAGTTGGCCCTCACAGGGGATGAGATCCTGGCCTACCCTGATTACAGCCAGCCTTTTATTCTCCACACAGATGCCAGAAATGTGGGACTGGGAGCCGTACTGTCCCAAAACCAACAGGGCAGAGAACGGGTGATCGCATACGCCAGCCGGAAGCTGAGACCCACCGAGAGGAACCCGGAGAATTACAGCTCCTTCAAGCTAGAATTCTTGGCGGTGGTGTGGGCCGTGACGGAACGCTTCAAGGATTACCTGGCCTCCGCAAAGTTCACCGTGTACACGGACAACAACCCGTTGACACACCTGGACAATGCAAGACTGGGTGCCCTGGAACAGCGGTGGATGGCCCGTCTCTCCAACTATGACTTCGTGATCAAGTACCGGGCAGGCAAAACCAACGCCAACGCGGACGCCCTATCAAGGATGCCTCACTTACCTGAAGGTGACGAAGACCCAGAAGAGCTGGAGGAGGTAGAACTCCCCGCGTTTCACCGGTATGGAGCCGCTCAACACTCTCACCGCGTGAAGGAGGAGGATCTAACAACTGTGATGATGAATCCCCTACCTCACCACAGCTGGGCCGAGACCCAAGATAGTGACCCTGCAGTCCGCCTGGTGAAAGATCTGCTGACCCGGGAAGACGCCCGCCTAGATCCAGATGCCCCAGAGGAAGCCAAGCAGCTGTGGAAGGAGAAGAGCAAGCTGTTCCTCTACGAAGGCAAGTTGTGCAGAAGGATTGTCAACCACCGGACGCACAAGCTGACCTGGCAAGTCGTGGTCCCAAGGCGGGATGCAGCTATGGTCCTGGGGGCTTACCATGACAGAGCGGGGCACTTCGGTTGGAAGAAACTGGAGTTCCTGCTAAGAGGAAGGTTCTTTTGGGTCGGCATGAGAGGAGCTGTAGAAAAGTGGTGCAGAGACTGTGGCCCTTGTCACCTGAGGAGGAAGGACCGCACCAGCCAGAAGACACCCTTGAGGCCCATCGTCACCACGCAGCCTCTTGAGCTGGTAGCTCTGGACCATGTCAAATTGGCTCCCAGCCGGTCAGGATACATCTACGCCCTGACAATCGTGGACCACTATTCCCGTTTTCTAGTGGTGGTCCCGGTAAAGGACTTGACAGCCCAAACAGCGGCCCGTGCCTTCCAGCAATACTTCTGCCGTCCACACGGGTATCCGGAACAGGTCCTGACGGACCAGGGTCCAGCGTTTGAAGCTGAAATCTTCCAGGAGTTCTGCAACCTCTATGGCTGTAAGAAGATTCGTACAACGCCTTACCACCCCCAAACCAATGGGATGTGTGAGAAGATGAACAATATAGTCATTGATCTCCTGAAGACGTTGCCCCTGGAGGAACGCAGCCTGTGGCCAGAAAAACTGCCGGACCTGGTAGACATGTACAACAATATCCCGGTGAACGCTACAAACTGCACCCCGGCTTACCTGATGCGAGCCAGACCGGGTAAGCTGCCCGTAGACCTGGAGATGGGAGTCCTAATACCTGAGGACACCTCCCCGGATGCGGACTGGGATACGGAAAGGCAACTGCAGTACAAGAAGGTACAGGAGAGTGTGGAGAAGAGCCTGGCCCAGGTGAGAGAGAAGCAAGAAAGACTCTTCAATCAACACGCCCCTGCTAGTCCCCTAGAACCTGGTGAGCAAGTCCTAAAGCGGAAAAGAAGGCTACATAAGTTGGACGACCAGTGGGAAAGGGAACCCTACACCGTACTGCAGTCTGACCACGACAACCCAAAGGTGTGCATAATCACCAAGGACGGAGGAGAAACCACTAGTGTCGTCTCCAGAGACCACCTCAAAAGGTGCCCCGAGCAACTCCGCAGTGCAGAAGAGGATCAGAGTGACCTTGAACCCGCAGAGGACAAGGAAGAAATGATCAGCACCGTTCTCGGAGAGTTCCCTCAGTCCTGGACTCGCATAAATGATGCCATAGTGGTACCCGTCCTGCATTTCCTGCAACCGGCCCAGCAACAACCAACACCAGAGCCGGAAGGTGAAGAGGAGCAAGCGGTTCCAGAGGCAGAAGAGCCTGTTCCAGCAGCCCAGGAGAGTCAACCCTCTGCTGACAGTGAGCCTGCCATGCCTGCGGTAAGCCAAAGAACCCGCAGACAGCTGCCTGCCCTACCTGTACATTCAGCTGGTAGCTGTACCCCTAACGCTAGTGGGGAAAGCCAGGTTGGTCCACCACCAGACAGTGGGTTAAGGAGGTCAACCAGGAGCACAAAGGGACAGATACCCGCTCGCTGGAGAATATAGTGTGCAATAAGATTGTAAATAACCCTGTTGCCAAATGTTGAATTGTTTGCCAAAGTTACCTGCATGTTTATTGATAGTGTGTTTCAGTCTCTTGCAGCAACCGTAAGGACTCACAGGTTATGGACTTTTTATAATCGGGACCTTGTATGGACTGCATTCTGAGCCTAACCCAGGAATGAACTAAGACTGTGAAGGACTTGGGGTAGGACAGACCCCCACCTGGTTAAGGCTCCCCGTTGCTTTGGTGATATGGACACCCGGTCACAGGCCACACTGTGACCTAAAGAACTCAATTTGTGCGCCGTCTGTCTATAAATGTTTTATTGTTATGCATATTGTCTTTGTTTATTGTTTAGTCCCGGAGTACTAAATTTCACTAGGGGGGAATGTGTCACCCTACCTGGATGCCACAAGTGTAATAAAGCTGTGTCTGAGAGCAAGGGGGAGGTTCTCTGGTCAGGGGAACATTAGCATGCAATGCCTCCTGTCTCAGGCCAGTAGGGGGAGCAGGCTGCCCCTAAAAAAGCTGGTACTGGGGACAGGGTTAGAGAGAACTGGATTGCCTGTCTCAGCTTTGAGACGTGTCCCAGAGTGGAGCAGGGACAGAAAGTTGATTGCACCTAAGAGGAAGTGTGGCAGTAGGAGAGAGCCACAAGCCAGAGACAAGAGGCAAGGAGAGCCTGTCTTGGCAGAGAAAAGACTTAATTTTACCAGACTTTGGTGTCTGAGGCTGGAAGGATTCTACATCCCCCAGCAGAGAACCAGTCTGCAAGGGACTGTACATTCCTTGGCCTAAGAAGCCTGGAGGCCCTGCCACAACCGAAGGGACCAGTAAAGCCGTACAAGGCTGGGAGCAGAAAGGAACCCACGTCGCAGGCCATACAGGCGAGAAAGCACGGAAAGCTCGGAAACGTGGGCTGTTACCCTATCAGGAGGAGATAGCCAGAAGGAGCGCAGAAAGCACGGTAGGCCTACACCCTCACCATGACCAGGGCCAATTTCCCCGTTGCTCTCAGACATCCAGGTCCCCTCCTAGCTGGGACTGTTTATGGGTCAGTTTACCTGTTTCAGTAAAGACCCTGGACTGCAACCTGTTGTCTGTGTGCTCCTTGCTCCTCCAGCACTATCAGCACTGGGACTCTCACTACCATCACTCCCACCATCCACTACACTGCCCTGGGGCCGCACTCTTCCCGTGGGGAGTCACACTACCCTAGCTGCACACCTCATCAGCCCCAGCGGTCTGCATGCAGCGGCGGTTCCTAATAACCGCAATCCACGGGTGGCGTAGTCGGACATTATCAATAACACATAACGGACTACCACTGGCCTGACCACCCTGAGCCACGGAACCGGGTTGCCACTACTACTCCCATCGTTTCCCTAATTGCCCGGATCCGAGTGCCCCACGGCCCAGGGGGCGAGTCACTTCTCTAATTCGTGTAATTAACAGCACCTGTAACTTCCCTGTGGCACCTAACAGGTGTTGGCAATAACTAAATCACACTTGCAGCCAGTTAACATGGATTAAAGTTGACTCAACCTCTGTCCTGTGTCCTTGTGTGTACCAAATTGAGCATGGAGAAAAGAAAGAAGACCAAAGAACTGTCTGAGGACTTGAGAAACCAAATTGTGAGGAAGCATGAGCAATCTCAAGGCTACAAATCCATCTCCAAAGACCTGAATGTTCCTGTGTCTTCCGTGCGCAGTGTCATCAAGAAGTTTAAAGCCCATGGCACTGTGGCTAACCTCCCTAGATGTGGACGGAAAAGAAAAATTGACGAGAGATTTCAACGCAAGATTGTGCGGATGGTGGATAAAGAACCTCGACTAACATCCAAACAAGTTCAAGCTGCCCTGCAGTCCGAGGGTACAACAGTGTCAACCCGTACTATCCGTCGGCGTCTGAATGAAAAGGGACTGTATGGTAGGATACCCAGGAAGACCCCACTTCTTACCCCGAGATAAAAAAGGCAGGCTGGAGTTTGCCAAAACTTACCTGAGAAAGCCTAAAATATTTTGGAAGAATGTTCTCTGGTCAGATGAGACAAAAGTAGAGCTTTTTGGGAAAAAGCATCAACATAGAGTGTACAGGAAAAAAAAAAGAGGCATTCAAAGAAAAGAACACGGTCCGTACAGTCAAACATGGCGGAGGTTCCCTGATGTTTTGGGGTTGCTTTGCTGCCTCTGGCACTGGACTGCTTGACCGTGTGCATGGTATTATGAAGTCTGAAGACTACCAACAAATTTTGCAGCATAATGTAGGGTCCATTGTGAGAAAGCTGGGACTCCCTCAGAGGTCATGGGTCTTCCAGCAGGACAATGACCCAAAACACACTTCCAAAAGCACTATAAAATGGTTTGAGAGAAAGCACTGGAGACTTCTAAGGTGGCCAGCAATGAGTCCAGACCTGAATCCCATAGAACACCTGTGGAGAGATCTCAAAATGGCAGTTTGGAGAAGGCACCCTTCAAATATCAGGGACCTGGAGCAGTTGGCCAAAGAAGAATGGTCTACAATTCCAGCAGAGCATTGTAAGAAACTCATTGATGGTTACCGGAAGCGGTTGTTCGCAGTTATTTTGGCTAAAGGTTGTGGAACCAAGTATTAGGCTGAGGGTGCCAATACTTTTGTCTGGCCCTTTTTTGGAGTTTTGTGTGAAATGATCAATGATTTGATTTTTGCTTCATTCTCTTTTGTGTTTTTTCCTTGCAAGCAAATTAAATGAAGAGAATAATACCAAAGAATTTGTGATTGCAATCATTTTCAGGAAGAAACTGAGTATTATCTGACAGAATTGCAGGGGTGCCAATACTTTTGGCCAGCACTGTACATCCCGGCATGGTCGTGTGTGACAATGGCCGTAACCTGGTGGCGGCTCTGAGGCGAGGTGAGATCACACACGTACCATGCCTGGCTCATGTGCTTAACCTCGTGGTTCAGCGGTTTCTTATGACGCGCCCCCTGGGACATATTCCTTTTTGAGGGGAATACCCGGCACCGGCTCAGATGGGGGGGGTTGTAGTCTCCGAGCGGCTGTGACCCGGTCCCGTGCCCAGGGCGTCAAGCTCCGTGTTATGTGGCAGCTTTACAGATGTTACTAAAGTTCTTTTGTGTCGACTACGCCACCCGTTGGGATGCGGTCACTGTGGCCGCCGCTGCAGCAGGGTCCGCTGAGGCTGATGGTGGGTGCGCAGCTTGGTGGGATAACCCCCAACGGGAGGGGTATAGCCTCAGGGGGTCAGGTGCAGAGGATGGGGGTTGTGGTGGTGCGGTGCAGCCGGCAATGAAGACAGACTCGGGTTGTGCAGTTAAGGGAGTTTACTTACTGCTGATGTTTCGGTCACTCCAGCTGCTAGTGACCACCCGAGCCGTGCTGCGTCCACCAGGTCCTGGATCCAGCCAACCCCCAAACAAGTCCGGAGCGTGGCCCTGAGCTCTCCCTCTGTCCTTTCTTCAGCCGTCCCCACCAGGGATTCACCTAGGTCCAGCTCCCTCGGGCCTTCTTTTGGGACACCCTTGGCCCTGGGTTCCCTGACCCTGCATGTGGTGTGCCTTCGGGGTGAATGTAGTGGGTGACCGTGACAGACACTGCCCACGGTCTCCGGTCTCTGGCTGGGGAATGTCTTTACCCCCACCAGCTTGGGTTCCGGTACCCTGATGCTGACTCCTCACCCGGTGTTCTAATTTGGGTTCTTGGGTCCCTTCAGTCTTCCCCCTCTGGGTCTTTCTCTGCTCCACTCTCTCTCTCCAGGGCTCTGCTCTGCTCCTCTTCCTGATTCTGACAGACTGACCCTGTTCTCAGTTGGTGCCCACCTTATATACACCCTCTATGTGTGAGCTCAGGTGACCAGCACCCAATGAGCTCCTAACACTACCCAGACTGCTCCCCCTATCTGCCCCTACACTACATGGGATGTACCACCCCCCTCCCACTCCAGCCAGGAACAGGCTCGGTTGTACCTGCACATTTCTAAGTGGGAGTACCGTCGGCCTGCTCCTCTGGAATGGGATGTATGTAGTGCATGCAGTCTATCTGAGCTCAGTTCCACACTCCTTCCTTACCCGGGAGTGGAATATCACACCTCTGGGTTGAGGTGCAATACCCCTGTAGCAGCCGAATCCTCAGGGTGCTACATTCCCCCCTGGTAAACCACAGCACGTCCTCGGGCTGTAAGACATAAAACACCAAAACATACAAAATTTTTATATGAACATATAAAACATATAAACATTATATATATATAAAACTTTTTATATAAACATTCTCGTAGACTTCTCTTGTCTCTGGTTCCTCCTCCGGACACTGTGCAACGTGTGTCCGGGAAAAGTGCGACAGTCTCTTAGAAAAATCTGGTTTTCCTATAAAACCGGTAGGGGGCGCTTTAGGACGCGCAACTATATACAGGGGAAGTTGAAAGTTGGCCGCTCTCAGTCCTCGGCCAGGTAGAGGGTAGGGAATGGCTGCTCACAGTCCTCAGCCTGTAGGATGAAGGGGTTAACGGGTAAACAGTTCACTGGTCCCAACGGGGACTATTTTAGCAGCAACAGTTTCAGTTTCTTTATACCCCGATTGGGTAACTATTTACAGCTCCTGCTCTGCCGCACTCAACGGCGTCTTCCTCCTGCTCTTTCTTGATATGGTGTTGCTTCAGACCCGTCCGGGTCCTCTGGCTCCTCCTCTCCCAGACGCGGCACCCTTGATTTTGCGGGCGCGGGCGCGGTGGTGGTGGCGCCCGGGTTGCCCAGGCCTTGCGGCCAGGCCTGGGGCACCTGGAAGGTGAAGGGCACCGTTAGGACGGCGGCGCCCTGGGCTACCTGGCCTTGCGGCCAGGCCGGAGGCTCCTCGGAGGTAGGGGGCGCTGTTGGTGATGCGGCGCCCGGGGGTACTAGGCCTTGCGACCAGGCTGGTGGTATTTCCTGCTTTGTCACGCTCCGGGTCGAGGCGCGTGACGTCACAGGGATCGCTGCGGCGGCTTCCGGTCGGGGCCTAGTCCATAGCGGTGACGTGGCGGCTACGGGCACAGCAGGGGGACTTTCGGGCTCTGCGACGGGGAGCTGGGGCAGGTGAGCGGTGTCACGGCTTGGGGTATAGGCGTCCCCTTTACCTGCCTCCATGCGTTCGGCTCCCTCCTCGGCGCCGTCTCCGGCCTTGGGTCCTCCCGCGCCATCCTCAGAGGCAGTCTGCTTCCTCTTCCAGGGTAGCGTGCTCCGTTGACTGGTCTCTGCTTGCTGGGTCATCTCCCGGCTCCACTCCGCCAGTATCCCGCGCTGTACCCGGGCCATCCTCCGTGCGAGGCCCTCCAAGGCAGTTTGTGCACACTCCCGGTCTCGGGGGAGCTGCGCTAATATCTCCGCTAGACCTAGCGGGGTGGTAGACTCTAGCAGGCTCCTGACCATCGGGTCGGTGCTGCTCTGCTCTCCTTCCGGCAGGCTCCTGGCCAGCGGGCCGGTGCTGCTCTGCCCTCCTTCCTCGGTCTCTAGCAGACTCCTGGCCAGCGGGCCGGTGCTGTTCTGCTCTCTCTCCATCTCCGGGTGAGCTCCTCCGCTACTCCTCGTTAGACCTCTTGCCTCCGGGTGCGCTCGCTCCAGACTGCTCCAAGCGACACCCATCTTTGTTCTTCTTTCTCGTCTCCTCCCACTTCGAGGGCGGTCCCGGGGCAACTCGGTGACTGTCAGCTCCAGGGGGAGTTCTTTCACGCTGACAGACACCTCCAGCATCACAGTCTCCGTTGGTGGGGGCGGTTTCCACTTTTGGCGCCATTTTCTGTCCTGGCCCACGATGGGAGGTGGCCTCTTGCCCTCCTTTGGCACGCCCATAATGGCGTCTGCTGCTCTTCCAAGGCGGGAAATCTGCGGTTTTGGCGGGAAGCGTCGCCCAGTGGCGGGAAACTCTGCAGATGGCGGGAACAAGTTGGAAATGGCGGACAATCGGCGGGAAACGACTGGTGATGGAGTCCGATGGCGTGGACCCTCCGGAACCGGCGGGAGACTTCTTTCTGAGGTAAACTTGCACTTTTCTTCAGGCACGCAGTACCCGGGTGTTGCGGGCACGTAATCCTGCCGACTACGCCAAAGTTGACGCGCCCCCTGGGACATATTCCTTTTTGAGGGGAATACCCGGCACCGGCTCAGATGGGGGGGGTTGTAGTCTCCGAGCGGCTGTGACCCGGTCCCGTGCCCAGGGCGTCAAGCTCCGTGTTATGTGGCAGCTTTACAGATGTTACTAAAGTTCTTTTGTGTCGACTACGCCACCCGTTGGGATGCGGTCACTGTGGCCGCCGCTGCAGCAGGGTCCGCTGAGGCTGATGGTGGGTGCGCAGCTTGGTGGGATAACCCCCAACGGGAGGGGTATAGCCTCAGGGGGTCAGGTGCAGAGGATGGGGGTTGTGGTGGTGCGGTGCAGCCGGCAATGAAGACAGACTCGGGTTGTGCAGTTAAGGGAGTTTACTTACTGCTGATGTTTCGGTCACTCCAGCTGCTAGTGACCACCCGAGCCGTGCTGCGTCCACCAGGTCCTGGATCCAGCCAACCCCCAAACAAGTCCGGAGCGTGGCCCTGAGCTCTCCCTCTGTCCTTTCTTCAGCCGTCCCCACCAGGGATTCACCTAGGTCCAGCTCCCTCGGGCCTTCTTTTGGGACACCCTTGGCCCTGGGTTCCCTGACCCTGCATGTGGTGTGCCTTCGGGGTGAATGTAGTGGGTGACCGTGACAGACACTGCCCACGGTCTCCGGTCTCTGGCTGGGGAATGTCTTTACCCCCACCAGCTTGGGTTCCGGTACCCTGATGCTGACTCCTCACCCGGTGTTCTAATTTGGGTTCTTGGGTCCCTTCAGTCTTCCCCCTCTGGGTCTTTCTCTGCTCCACTCTCTCTCTCCAGGGCTCTGCTCTGCTCCTCTTCCTGATTCTGACAGACTGACCCTGTTCTCAGTTGGTGCCCACCTTATATACACCCTCTATGTGTGAGCTCAGGTGACCAGCACCCAATGAGCTCCTAACACTACCCAGACTGCTCCCCCTATCTGCCCCTACACTACATGGGATGTACCACCCCCCTCCCACTCCAGCCAGGAACAGGCTCGGTTGTACCTGCACATTTCTAAGTGGGAGTACCGTCGGCCTGCTCCTCTGGAATGGGATGTATGTAGTGCATGCAGTCTATCTGAGCTCAGTTCCACACTCCTTCCTTACCCGGGAGTGGAATATCACACCTCTGGGTTGAGGTGCAATACCCCTGTAGCAGCCGAATCCTCAGGGTGCTACACTTAAATCGTACCCCGAGTTGCCAGATCTGCTCGTGAAAGTACGCCGCCTGTCAGCTCATTTTCGCAAGTCGACTACAGCTTCCCCACACGTAGGAACTCTACCCTCCACATGTTGCAAAGGATTTGTGAGCAGAAGAGAGCAGTTGTGGAGTACCAGCTGCAACAAGGCCGTCGATATTCAGGTCAGACTCCACACATAAGACCTCAGGAGTGGACCTGGATGTCTGACATATGTACCATCCTGACAAACTTTGAGGAGGCCACCAAGATGGTGAGTGGCGATGACGCCATCTTTAGTGTCAGCATCCCACTTGTCTGTCTTTTGCAATGCTCTCTGCAGAGAATTAAAGAGGAGGCATTGCAGCCAGAGTATGATGAGATGGATCAAGAAGCCGTAGCGGGCGATTACACACAGCCCAGCCTCATCTCATCCCAACGTGCATTGGGGGACAATGAGGGAGAGGAGGAGGAGGAGGAAGAACAGGAGCTGCTATCATGCGTTGTAGACGGTAGTACCTGTACAAGTGTCATACCGTCGGTTCAGCGTGGGTGGCCTGAGGACAGGGGGGAGGAGGAAGAGGAGGAGGAGAGCATGGTCAGTCGTCATCTTGGTGAGGACACGGAAATCTTGCCCGTTACCAGTCTGGCACGCATGGCTGACTTTATGTTACGCTGCCTTAACCGTGACCCTCGCGTTGTCAAAATGTTGGGTGACAGTTATTACTGGTTGGTGACACTTGTAGACCCCCGCTACAAGGAGAACTTTCACTCTCTTATTCCTGAGGTGGAGAGGTCTACAAAAATGGGGCAATACCAGAAGGCCCTTGCTGCAGAACTCTTAAAAAAATTCCCATCTGAACACACTAGCGGCAGAGGTCACAGTTCGTTGCCCAACCAAGGCGTACAGGCGAGAGAGATGCAACTCCAATCCAGCAGAGGCAGGGGAACACTGTCAACGTTCTGGGACAGTTTTCTGACACCCGCCCAGCTTACAGGCCCTGAGGCGCGGGGTACTCTCACAAGGAGTGGAAAGTTTCAAAAGATGGTGAGGGAGTACCATGCCGATCGTACCAGCGTCCTCCGTGATTCCTCTGTGCCTTTTAATTATTGGGTATCCAAGCTGGACACTTGGAATGAACTCGCTCTGTACGCCTTGGAGGTCCTGGCCTGCCCTGCCGCTAGCGTGTTATCGGAGCGTGTTTTTAGTGCCGCTGGGGGAATTATAACTGATAAGCGCATTCGCCTGTCAACTGACAATGCTGACAAGCTGACCCTTATCAAAATGAACAAGGGCTGGATTGGGCCAGACTTCTCATCACCACCAAATGACAGCAGAGTAACATAAAGTCAAATCCACTGTGTTATTTCGGGAGGTGTATTCACATGCACCGCTTCACACCCACACATGGGTATACGCTTCCTTGTTTCGGCTGTTTAATCTTCTTCTCCTTATCCTCAGCCTCCACCACCACTATGCTACCAGGGTGCCAGCATTGCAAGTTCCTCCGTCCTAATTTTTGGCAGCTTTTGCTGGGAAAGCATAAGCAAATACTATGGGAGACCCACTCCCCAATAATGGGACTTATGTTTGTAATTTGCTGTACTGCATGGCTCTTGTAAGGGGCATTGCAAGTTGCTCCGTCCTAATTTTTGGCAGCTTTTGCTGGGAAAGCATAAGCAAATACTATGGGAGACCCACTCCCCAATAATGGGACTTATGTTTGTAATATGCTGTACTGCATGGCTCTTGTAAGGGGCATTGCAAGTTGCTCCGTCCTAATTTTTGGCAGCTTTTGCTTGCAAGGCATAAGCAAATACTATGGGACACCCACTCCCCAATAATGGGACTTATGTTTGTAATATGCTGTACTGCATGTGACGCGCCCCCTGGGCCGTGTGTACACGTGTGTGGGATACCCGGTGCCGGGTCTCTGGGGTCTGTAGTCTCCGTGGCGGTGACCCGGTCCCGTGGCTCAGGCTGGTCAAACCAGTGGCAATCTTTCTTAGGTTTTGAGGTTAATTGTCCGACTGTGCCACCCGTGGATTGCGGTCGGGGAGTACCACCGCTGCGAGGCAGACCGCTGAGGCTGGTGTTGTGTGCGCAGCATAAAATGGGATAACTCCCCTCGGGAGGAGTATAGCCTCAGGGCAGTGAGTGTGGATGATGGGGGTGATGGTGCACGAGCGCAGCAGGAATGACTCAGAGTCTTTGCAGTGCAGTTCAGGGTCTTTACTGATGATTATAAGGTAGACCCTCCCGGGAGTACTAGCTAGCATAAGAGGCCTGGTCAGTCTGTGAGCAAGCAGGAGTTCCCCTGGCCAGGTGGAGTTGTAGGCCTCCCCGTCTGTCTGCACTCTTCCTGGCTACCTTGCTGTAAGCGGGTAGAAGTAGCCCACGTCCCTGAGTGTACCGTGTAGTGCTCACCCGTATGGCTGGTGACTTGGGGCCTTCTGTTAGCCTCTGCTCCACGACGGTGGTGCTGGTCCCTTGCTTGTGACTGAGCCTCCGGGCTTCTATGGCCAGAGGACCTGAAATCCCCTGCCGGCTGGTTTCTGCTGCTGGATATATAAGTCCTCACAGCTTCGGACTCCTGTGTCCGGTTCCTATTGTCTTCTGCCAGGGCGAGCTCTACTCAGCTTCCAGCCCCTCGTCTTTAGCTCCTAGGTCCTACAGAGCTCCTTGCTGTTACTTTCCCATGCTCTCACTCTGACTCTGACTGTTCTCTGTTCTCTGACTCACTCAACCCCACCCCAGATCCAGTTTATAAGGGCAGAATTCTCCCCTCCCAGGACTGGGGCAGGAGGATGTTGCATGTTTAAGGGATCCTGACCAGGAAACCTCCCACTTGCTCTCCGACGTAATCCTATTACTGTGGTGACCAGACCCCTGGGGTGCCACACATGGCTCTTGTAAGGGGCATTGCAGTACCTCATAATTTTTGGAAAGCAAAACAGTGCTTTGCTTAGGCCAACAGTGCACAGGAGACCCAGTTGCTATAAATGGAATAAAAGGTTTAGTTAAAGCCCTCTGACCTCCATGTCATTTCCAAGGGGCATTGGAGTGCCTCGAAATTTTTGGTAGGCATTGCACTCACTGTATGCCCTATAACTGTGTAGCCGAACCGCTCCTTTTGTTACAGAAACATATCCTACAAGACATATCTGGTTGACTGGCCTGATATTGATGTGAATGGTCCCTGTTCCTCCTGCTCTTTCTCCTTTGCCACTACCTCATCCATCATTTATCACCTGAAGTTTTGTTTTAACGGGAGTCATAGAACTTGGATAGTAGCAGGAAAACATCCAGCAATCCTCGGAGGAGGTAGGATATGCGCCAAAACGCTGACCTCCTCAGGCCTAGCCGCTACTACATACATGCGCTTGCATTACAACAAAACAAAGCAGATGCTAACTTCTATCATCCTCATCATGCTCCTCACCTTGGCACTCTCAACTCCCGTGATGGAGAAGCCAGGGCCCACGGGAGGAGTCTGATAGTCCGGTGGGCTCGGCCAATGCTGCCCTAAAGCAGGCCAGGCTAAGAAAAGTGTGGGAAAGGTTACCGGTACAAATAGGGGTGGCTGGGGACCGAGTATGGACACCCGGCCACCCCCTGGAGGCTGGGGAGCAAGCGGGGACACCCGGCCACCAGGCGGCTGGGGACTGAGTATGGATACCAGGCTGCCGACACAGCCATGGCGTGGTGGCCAGATTCCGCCTCCACATGCCTAAAAGGCCTAATTTAAAGTGCAATCAAGCAAGCAGTATGGTATTGCAGCCTGGGGGTGGGTGGGTGGCAGGCTGCATACTTGCGCTTGCATTGCAAGGAATGGAAGAGGTACAATTGAACACTGCCCTGGGACAAGGACTTGAATGGGGATAGTTGCAAGTCTGCAACGACAGGTGCAAGGTGGGAGGCATCTTCGCATGTACCATGAACAGGGGTTTGGCATGCACACACTACAGCGGAATAGGCTCTCCTTCCCACTAAATGCACTGGGGAGGGCACAGGTAATGTTTTGGTATACGCGCTTAATCTTATGTATAAGGCACACCAGGACAAATAGGGGCGGCTGGGGACTGAGTATGGATACCTCGCTGCCGAAGCAGCCATGAGGTAGTGGCCAGCTTCGGCCTCCTCTAAACTAAAAGGCCCCATTTCAAGTGCAAGCTAGCAGTATGAATTGCAGTCTGGGGGTGGGTGGGTGGCAGGCTGCACACTTACACTTGCATTAAAAGAAAACATAGCAGATGCTAACTTCTGTCATCATCATCATGCTCCTCACCTTGGCACTCTCAACTCCACCGATGGAGAAGTCAGGGCCCACCGGAGGAGTCTGGTTCTCTGGTGGGCTCGTCCAATGCTGCCTAAAGCAGGCCGGGCTAAGAAAAGTGTGTGGGGGGATGTTCCAAGGAGAAATGGGGGCGGCTGTGGACCGTTTATGGACACCCGACTGCCCCCAGGCGGCTGGGGACCGTGTGGACACTCGGCCGCGGGGCGGCTGGGGACTGAGTATGGACACCCGGCCGCCGGGCGGCTGGGGACTGAGTATGGATTCCAGGCCGCCAACACAGCCATGACGTGGTGGCCAGATTCCGCCTCCACATGCCTAAAAGGCCCAATTTCAAGTTCAAGCAAGCAAGCAGTATGGTATTGCAGCCTGGGGGTGGGTGGGTGGCAGGCTGCATACTTGCGCTTGTATTGCAAGGAATGGGGGAGGTACAATTGAACACTGCCCTGGGACTAGAACTTGCATGGGGATAGTTGCAAGTCTGCATCTTCTGATGCGGCAAGGATCACTTATGATGGGCACACTTTTAGACAGTGACCTGGGAGTCAGAGATGCTTCCAGGGGTCTTCCCCATGCTGTTCCCATGTCTTTTCAGCACTTTATGCATGTGTCACACAGCACATGGCCAGATAAGGTTGTAAAATGTTAAAATTACATTTCCCGGTGAATGCATTTGTCATAGTTGAAAGCAATACAAAAGTGCAAAAACGCATAAAAAATGCTACTTGTGAACATAGCCGAAGGTGTGGAGGAGTATTTTTGTTTTTGCTCATTTATTTTAACTTATACACAAGTCTTTTCCCTGGAAAGGATGTTCCTTAACATATTTCACAGGAAAAAAGTTTCACTTTCGTTTTATTGTGAGCCTGTAAAAGTGGCTTAATACCTCTGACCACGTTGTTGACAGCAGTGACCTGGGGGTCAGAAATGCTTCCTGGGGCGATCCCCATGCTGTCCCCATGTGATTTGAGCACTGTCACTATCGTTTTGGGCACTTGTTAGGCTTTTAAAAGACTGCCGGGGGTGCCACCGCAAAAATGCTCGAGTCTCCCATAGACTAACATTGGGCTCGTTGCTCGGGTCGAGCACCCGAGTATCACGGCGAGCTCGGCCCGAGCTTCGAGCACCCGAGCATTTTAGTGCTCGCTCAACACTAAAATCCACCTTTGGCTTTCAACACTGCCTGAATCCTTCTGGGTATGCTCTCTATCAGATACAAGCATGTCACGACTCGAGACCTAAATCTGTTCCTAGGCCTCTTCTACACGTTCCCAAAGTTTTGCATACTGGTCGACTCATTTGGGTATGTATACAACTTTTTCTTCAACTCTACCCACAAGTGTTTCATTGGGTTGAGGTCTGGTTATAGAGGGGGCCAATCCAGCACCTCTACTTCATTGTCACTGAACCATTTCTTCGCAAATCTCGATGTATGCTTCTGGTCGTTGTCCTGCTGGAACACTATGTCGTCCTTTTCATACCCATAGTACTCGAGTGTACAAAGTAACTCATCCTGTACAATACTCACTTACAGGGGTGCCACCAGGAATTTTGGGGCCCAATACTGGCAAAATTTTTGGGCCCCCTTCAGACTCCACCCCAACTCCACCTCCACCCCTTGAACATTCCAGAGTCCCACCGCCCACTCTTGGAAAAACACTACTTTCTGAACCACGTCTTCACTAATCACGCATTAACAGTTCCCAATAAACACCATATCACATACATAGCCAGCAGCTTTTGTTTTGGCCATAAGATTCTTTAAGCCGCCACCACGACAAGGAGACTCCTCTGGCCGGACCCTACTCTACTCTAACCTATTAAACATTTCTTATAATACCCAATACTCTTTTAGGTATATTTTTACTTATGGGAATGTGTCACATACATTTTTTAAAATGACCAATAATACCACATACAAGGGATAAATACCTACTATGACTATAACTACACTATGACCATATTACATATTACCACCCCATAGTGACCGAATAATACCACATGCAAAGGACAAATACCGCCACACCATGACCAGACCACATATTACCACCACATAGTGACCGAATAATACCACATACAAGGGACAAATACCACCACACAATGAGCAGATCACATATTACCGCCACATAGTGACCGAATACAATATTGATCATTAATAAAAAACAGAATACTAATATTACAATAAGTATCATTATACACAGGATCTCTGTACATAGTATACAGTGTACAGTGTCAGTGTACAGATAGCACACTGACTCACCAGTGATGTCTCTAGTTGAAGTCTTTCAACTTTGCTTTTCCTCTTCATCCAGCGCAGACCGCCATCACTTCTTCCAGCCAGAACTCGTCTCTGCATAAGATAACACAGTTATCTAGAGCAGCTTACAGAGCACATTCCCCAATTTGTCCCCAACTTCTACACTACACCAGATGAAGAAAAAAAAGTGACATAGTGCTGCAATGCACAGTAACAAGACCCCCTCACTGAAAACAGTATCCTCAGAAATAAAATACATCACAGTAGTAATAATATCCTTTAATTATCCCCTACAGTAATAATGTCCCACAACTTGCCCCCATGTCTCCATCCTGCCCCCATGTCTCTCCATCCGCCTGTCATGTCTCCATTCTGCCCCTATGTCTCCATTCTCCCCCCCCAGGTCTCCATTCTGCCCTCCATGTTTCCATTCTGCCTTCATGTTTCCATTCTTCTCCCCATGTTTCCATTCTGCCCCCCATGTTTCCATTCTGCCCCCCATGTTTCCATTCTGCCCCCAGTGTCTCACATTCTGCCTCCATGTTTCCATTCTGCCCCCAATGTCCCCCATTCTGCCCCGATGTTTTCTTCCTCCAATGTCCTGCATGTTTTCATTATGCCCCCATGTTTTCTGCCCCCCAATGTTTTCATCATGCCCCCATGTGTTCATCCTGCCCCCAATGTCCCTCATGTGTTCATCCTGCCCCCAATGTCCCCATGTGTTCATCCTGCCCCCAATGTCCCCCTTGTGTTCATTCTGCCCCCAATGTCCCCCATGTTTTCATCCTGCCCCCAATGCCTCCCATGTATTCATCCTGCCCCCAATGTCCCCCATGTTTTCATCCTGTCCCCAATGCCCCCCATGTATTCATCCTGCCCCCAATGTCCCCCATGTTTTCATTATGCCCACAATGTCCCCCATGTTTTCATCCTGCCCCCATGTTTTCTGCGGCTGCCCCCAATGTTCCTCATCCTGTCCCCATGATGCAGCTTTAAAAAAAAAAAAAGTCTCTTCTTACCTTGCGGCGCTCCCGCGGTGTTGTGCTCTGCCATTGTTGGAAGCATGATCGCTGGCGCCATGGCAGTGATGTCATACACCAGCGACGTGTGCGCTGACGTCAGCCACTGACCAATCACTGTAAATGGCCGGCGGCAGTTAACTATTGCCATGGGGGAAGCTTCCAGCACTAGTGTTGAGCCACCCCCGTAGTGTTCGAGTTCGGTTTGGTTCGTCGAACACCCGTGTGTTCGCCGAACTGTTCGTCGAACTGTTCGTCGAACACCTTCGAACACCGTTAAAACCAATGGCAGCCAAACAAAAACACATAGAAACACATAGAAAACACCTTCAAAGGTGTCCAAAAGCTGACAAACTGCTCAGAAGACATAACTAACACATGGAAAAGTGACAAGTACATATAGTCATGCGAAAATAAAAGAGGTGGAGGAGTAAAAGGAGGGGGAGACACAGATATAGGCATGTCATGCCCTTCTAAAATCCAAAAAGTGAGAAGCCGACACGGCCAGTCCGCTCCTGCCCGTGCCACCTCCGTGTCGCCGGGTTTGTGCCAGAGCCGCGGTGAACCCTGATGGCCAGCCCCCCTCTCCCAATACTGGTGCCTGTCCGCTGGTGGGTCGAGCGAGCCCCCCTGTGGTGGAGGCAGCTCTAAGCTTTTTAATTTAAATTGTCTCTCTAATTTGAATGAATACACTTTAAATCCATTTACAAGGATCTATTGGAGGGCAAGTCTCATGCCAGCAGCCGCGTAATTCCAGCTCCAGTAGCGTCCACTAAAGCTGCTGCAGTTAAAAAGCTTTTATAAGGATCGAGCTCGGCTGTCCACCGCAAGGCATCCTACTGCCAGTCCCAGCCCCTATGCCTTGGGGTGCCTCCTGATGCTCTTCACTGAGTATCCCATGGTCCCGAAGCATTTCCTTTGAAAAAATTAAGTGTCTAAACTACAGGTGGTGTAGCTTGCTTAACAGCCGGGATAATCCGCTGACTAGCAGACACTGCTACTAGGCACAAAGTATTTCCTGGGCTAGATGCAGTTAAAAATTTGTAATTAGATACTCTCGTTGGATGCTGAGAAAGCATTCCATAGAGTCTCCTGGCACGCCATATATGATTCTCTTAAAAAGCTTGGGGTAGGGGTCTAGGGGACCCTTTTATAGCCAAAATCACGGCCCTGTATCACAATACGTCACCTAGGCTGAAGATAAATGGAACTGTAGCACCCTGAGGGCTCGGTTGCTACAGAGGTATTGCACCTCACCCAGAGGTGTGATATCTCACTCTCAGGTAAGGATGGAGTGTGGATCAGGACCCGACACCTGCATGCATTACACCACATTGCCGTGGGGCAGGGCGACCAATATGCCTCTGAGATGGGCACGACAGTCCCTGTCCCTGGCTGGAGTGGGGGGAGGGAACACTGAGGAAGGGGAACCCTGTAGTGCAGGAGCAGGGAGGAAGCAGTTCCTGGGTGCATTGAGAAGGGAGTATAAAAGGTGGGCACCATCTTAGTTCAGTGCAGAGAAGTCTGAGCAGAAGTGGCAGGGAGCAGGGGCTCTGCATGAGCTCTGCTCCGGAGGCGGGCCTAGTAACAGAGGCCCAGGCCTGGAAGAGGGAGAAGGAAGGAAGAGGAGCGGAGAAGGCTCCAGGAACGAGGAATGAAGGGATCCCAGGGGTGCGGACGGGCGAGTCGCCACCGCACGCCCGAATCCACCTGCGTGGAGGGGTCAGGCCAAAGGGGGAGACCGGTCCCCGAAACTAGTGGAGGCAGGAAACGACCCTCAGCTAGAAACCGGAGGCTGTGACATTTTATCTGGCGCAGCCCCTCGCTACACCCGCTAGGAAGGCACCACATAGGGTCAGGGAAACTGGCGCCAAGTTTACCAAGAGGAGGCCCGAGGCAGCCGGACAGAAGGGTTGGTAAGAAAGGCCAGACAAAGGACACACAAAGGGGGTCCTGTGAAGCGCTCCAAAGTTATCTGGGAGTTGTCTGAGCCCCTCACCTGGTGAGCACAGTACGACGTGGGCAGCCGTTACCTGCAGACGTGGTCTGGATAATAAGAACTGTGAGTAAAGGCCCTGGACTGCATCACTGACTCCGTGTCGTTACTGCTGCTGCCCTGCACCATCACCCCCATCCTCCGCATACACTGCCCTGAGGCTATACTCCTCCCGTGGGGAGTTATGCTACGCTCTGCTGCACCCACAACACCAGCCTCAGCGGTCTGCCCTGCAGCGGCGGTTCACTCTGACCGCAATCCACGGGTGGCGTAGTCGGACATTTAAACATCAAAACCACATAAATAGTTCCGCCACTGGTTTGACCACCCTGAGCCACGGAACCGGGTCGCCGCCACGAAGACTACAACCACCAGCATCCACCAAAAAGGGTCCGGCTCCGGGTGTCCCAAGGCCCAGGGGGTGCATCAGAACATTTTCATCACCTTTCACAATCACCAATGGGACAAGGCAGGGATGTCCTCTGTCCCCTCTCTTATACATCCTAGTGACGGAGCACCTGCTCTCATCAATTCGCCATAACCCCAATATTAGGTGGATTGAGGTGGGAGGCACCGAGTACAAGTGCTCTCTATTTGCTGATGATGTCCTAGTATATATCACTCAATCACATATATCCATCCATGCTGTTATGGCTGAAATAGATCACTTTGTTACATGGTCAAATTTTAAAATCAATGCAGCGAAGTCTGAGGCCCTTGATGTCTCCCTCCCCAAATCCATATAGGATTCCATCCAGTCCAACTTTCCCTTTGCCTGGCCCTCACAGGGTATCAAATACTTAGGAATTCCTATTCACAGAGACCTCTCCCATCTATGTTATCTTAATTTTGGGCCCTTTATTGAACAACTCCATACAGACCACGGTTGGCAAGTTAGAACTGTAAGATTCACTACGTGAACCACTGGTGTTTTGTGGAAAAGCACATGTACACTGCGTTCCAAATTATTATGCAAAAAGTGTTTAGGAGTGATAAGGGAAGAATTTGTTTGTTTGTCAGTTAAACTCATTGATGGTGATGTGTGTCAGGGCTCTTTATATCACTGTAAGCAATTGCAGACACCTGTGCTAATTAGTTTGGCAGGTGTGTCCAATGAAAGGCAAGACTACTTAAGAAGGTTGTCTCACATTATTAAGCAGCCTACATTTTCTGCCAAAATGGGAAAGAAAAAGGATGTGTCGGCTGCTGAGAAGCAACAAATTGTGGAGTGTTTAGGTCAAGGCATGACTACAATCAACATTGTGCGATGATCAGGATGAAGTGTCTTGGCAATCAAGAAGTATGTAGCTGATTCACAGTACACACGTGTGCGTGCTGATAAGGGCAAATTGAGGACTCTTTCCTACAGGCAATTACGTCAGGTTGAAAGAGCAGCGGCAAAAAAGCCTTGTCATAGCAGCAGACAAGTTTTTGAAGCTGCTTGTGCCTCCAACGTCCCCCGAACAACAAGATGCAGGGTCCTTCAGAGGTTTGCAGCTGTGCATACGCCATCCTGTCGACCTCCTCTATCCACTTCACACAAGCAGAAACGGCTCCAGTGGGCCAAACATTACATGAAGACTGATTTCAAAACTGTTTTGTTCACGGATGAGTGCCGTGCAGCGCTCGATGGTCCAGATGGATGGAGTGGAGGATGGCTGGTTGATGGACACCCCACGCAAACACGGCTACAGCGCCAACAAGGAGGAGGTGGAGTAATGTTTTGGGCTGGAATCATGGGGAGAGAGATTGTCGGCCCCTTTAGGATCCCTGAAGGCGCTAAAGATGAACTCCATAATGTATGTGGATTTTCTCAAACAGCACTTCCTGCCATGGTTCAAGAAGAAGAACCGTGTATTTCACAGCAAGATCATTTTTCTGCATGATAATGCACCATCTCATGCTGCACATAAAACATCTGCATCTCTGGCTGATATGGGCATAAAAGGGGACAAACTTATGGTGTGACCCCCATGCTCCCCTGACCTGTACCCCATTCAGAACCTTTGGAGCATCATTAAAAGGAGTGTCTATGATGGCGGGAGGCAGTTCACATCTAAGCAACAGCTCTGGGAGGGTATTCTGTCCTCATGCAAAACAATTGAAGCAGAAACCATCCAAAACCTGACAAATTCAATGGACGAGAGAGTTCAGAAGCTCCTTTCGAACAAGGGGTCCTATGTGAAAATGTAACATCACCTAGAATAAAGTTTTGAGTTGAAAACTGTTTGATTTCAGTTTCTAACAACCTGCTAATGCTTATAATTTCAAAAATGACCATTTTTTTGGTCTTTATTAAAATGAAAAGGTTGATCGAAAAGTTTGGGGGATCTAAGAGTGTGGCAACCCAGTAGTCATGATTACTTCGAATTCTGACAATATGAGGGTCATGCTGCAGGTAGTGCAGCAAGAAGGCACTTATGTGTCTTGCGCATCTCGGAGCCCCAAAATTATTTTCCGGGCTAGATGCAGCTAAAAATTATTATTAATTTTAAATCTGGTGAAGCTTTAGTATAGATGGCCTAATAGGATCAGTGCTGCACACTGCTACAAAGCCCAAATTATTTTCCAGTCAAGATACAGATAAACATGATTAGTAATTTTAAATCTGGTGGAGCTTATTATAGATGGCCTAATAGAATCAGTGCTGCACACTGCTACAAAGCCCAAATTATTTTCCAGCCAAGATACAGATAAACATGATTAGTAATTTGAAAGCTTAAAACGGTTGGTAGGGTGATTTTAACCAATCATCAAGCTTTTACTCTCCCCAGGATGACACAGGGGTAGAAAAGTCGTTTCGGATCCATGATTTGTTCATCTTTATGAACGTGAGTCTGTCTACATTATCAGTGGAGAGCCGCGTGCGCTTATCTGTCAGCACACCACCAGCAGCGCTGAACACACGTTCAGACAGAACGCTGGCTGCGGGGCATGACAAGATCTCCAAGGCGTAAGTGGCTAGCTCTGGCCATTTATCCAGATTGGAAGCCCAAAAAGAGCAAGGGTCCAGTGACACAGTCGTGGCTTCAATGTTTACTTGGAGATACTCCTGTACCATCGTCTCTAGGCGTTGACTATGTGTCAGACTTCTTGTCTCCTGTGGCCTTGCAAAGGATGGGCTAAAAAAGTGGTGAAATGATTCCGCAAAATTGATGTTACCAGCAGATACTGTGGTTCTGTTACGGTTTGAGTGCTGAACACTTGACGGTCTCACGGTTGGCAAGTTGGAACTGTGAGATTCACTACGTGCACCACTGGTATTTTGTGGAAAAGCACATGTAAGATTCTGCAACAGTCTCTGCTGATACTCCTGCATGCGTGCATCCCTTTCTATGGCAGGAATAATTTCTGCAAATTTACTTTTGTACCGGGGATCTAACAGTGTGGCAACCCAGTAGTCAGGATTATTTCTAATTCTCACAATTCGAGGGTCATGTTGCAGGTAGTGCAGCAAGAAGGCACTCATGTGTGTTGCGCATCCAGGAGCACCAAGTCCCTGTTGTGTTGGTGGCGAGGTAACAATCATGCTTCCTTCCTCTGTCCTCTCCCCCCAACCTCGCACAACAGAAATGTGATCAAGGTCTCCCTCATCTGATGAGTCTTCCATCAGTTCGTCCTCCACTTCTTCCTGGGCTCCTGCACCTTCCTCACTAGTTTGGCTGCTACCATGCGCCCTGGTAAAACCATCTCCCCCACCCTCACATGCCTGCCGCCTTGGTGCTGCCGACCGTCTGGACCTTGCAGATGTTAGCCCTTCCGCATACAACTCCTCCTCCTCTACTTCCTCCACCTCCTCTTGTGCCACCACCTGACTCCGAATTCTGTTTAACATGTGCTCCAGCATGTAAATCACCGGAATAGTCATGCTGATTATGGCATCGTCAGCACTAAACATCTTCGTCGCCATTTCAAAACTGTGCAGAAGGGTGCATAGGTCCCTGATCTGAGACCACTCCTCCAGCGTGATTTGCCCCACCTCTGGATCTCGTTGGCCCAGGCTATACGTCAGAACGTATTGCACCAGGGCTTTTCGGTGCTGCCACAGTCGCTGCAACATGTGCAGAGTTGAATTCCACTGGGTAGGCACATCGCATTTTAGCCGGTGAAGTGGCAGGCCCAACGACTTCTGTAGAGATGTAAGTCGCTGAGCTGCGGGATGCGAACGGCGAAAGTGAGCACACAGCGACCGTGCCCTCTGCAGAAGGCCATCTAGTCTGGGATAGTGGGCTAAAAATTGCTGGACAACCAGGTTCAACACGTGAGCCATACAAGGCACGTGTGTGACATTGCCCCGGCGAAGGGCCGCACCCAGGTTTGCAGCATTGTCGCACACGGCCTTCCCTGGTTTCAGGTTCAGTGGAGACAACCATTCATGAAATTGGTTCTCCAGAGCTGACCACAACTCCTCAGCTGTGTGACTCACATTTCCCAGACATTTCACTGTAAAAACCGCCTGATGACGTTGAGCCCTACTGCCAGCATAGTAAGGAGGTGTGCAGGATCCCTTCTGCGCAGTTAGAAAGCTTGTGGCATGACCAGACAGGCTTTGGGTGCAGGTGGAAGACCGAGAGGAGGTTGAGGAGGCAGAAGCAGTGGAGGAACTTTGACATAAACAGGATTGACGCACAACTCGTGGGGACGGCAAGACTTGGACAGCAGCCCCTTGTCCTGCTGTCACCATAGTTACCCAGTGCCCAGTCAGCGACATGTAACGCCCCTGTCCATGCCTACTCGTCCAAGTGTCTGTGGTGAAATGCACCCTGTCACACACAGAGTTTCTCAAAGAAGCGGTGATGTTGTGTGCGACATGCTGGTGGAGCGCAGGCACACCTTTCTTTGAGAAGTAGTGCCGACTGGGCATCTGGTACTGGGGCACTGCGACGGACATAAGGTCTCGAAAATCCTCTGTGTCCACCAGGCGGAAAGGCAGCATTTCTGTAGCCAAGAGCTTGCAGATGGTGAAATTCAACCTCTTAGCTTTCTCATGGCTAGGAGGAAATGGTCTTTTACTTGTCCACATCTGAGGGACCGAGGGCTGGCTATTGTGCTTAGACGGGGTTGATAAGGGTGTCCCCGGCAAACTGGCGGTCTGTGAGGAAGATGCAGGCGGACATGTTAGGTTGCCTTGATCCAAAGGTGGTGCTATCGATGTCGGACAGCGCTCAACACCAGCTGGTGTTACCACCTCCAAAGAAAATGATGACCTGCCAATCACGCTGGCTGTTGCGGGTAAAGAGGTGGCAGGTCTGCGCCCCAAAACAGGTGTGACTGCTGTCCCCCCAGTCACAGAGGATGAAGAGGCCGCGGATGCACAAGATATGGCAGACGGTGGTTGGCCCGGCCGGCTAGGCCGCATTGTAGCACACTGAGCTTCCCACTGCAACTTATGCTTTATGTCCATGTGCCGGTTCATGCATGAAGTACTCAAACTATGTATTTTTTGGCCTCTACTTAGCTTTTGCTGACAAATGTTACAGATAACACGAGTTGGGTCATCTTTATGGATCTGAAAAAATGCCCAGGCTATGCAAAGCTTAGCACCCATGCGACCTGAAGAGCCACCACGACTTGTGGTGAGAGGCAGAGTTGTGTTTGAGGATGCAGTTGTTGACGTGCTTCCAGTACTACGTCTCTGTCCAGGAAGGCGCAACCTGACCTCGTCGTCACTAGCATCTTCCTCCACCTCCTCTGCTGACCTCATCTCTTGGCTGACTGTGGGTTGACAGTAAGTGGGATCTCCAACCTCATCATCATCACCCTGTGCGTTATCACACCCGTCGTCCTCAGAGCCAACCTGTTCCTGCCCTGACAAAAAACTAAAGTTGTCACTCCAATCAGGTATTTGAGTCTTATCATCGTCTTCCTCATTGTCTCCACCAACAGGAGTTACAGTTTGGGAATGAGGGTCTACATTATGGTCAGAACCTTCTGCGTCTGGTCCTGGATCCGACTCATAAAGATTCTGGGCATCAGTGCAGATCATTTCCTTGTCTGGATTCACAGAAGCGCTGGAGTCGACCTCTGATTCCCAGGCTATAGTATGAGTAAACAGGTCTGCAGACTCAACCATCTGTTCTACCTCATACTCAGACGGGCAGCTGGAGATTTGGGAGCTGTGAGGAAGAAAGTGCGATTGGGGTGACACCTTTGAGGACTGGAGTATTTGTGATGTTGAAGTTGATGTGGAGGAGAGCCCACTTAAAGGAGCACTTGATATCCGTTGAAGCACCTGCTGTTTTTGTGCCTCATCTGGAATTTGTAGCGATTGGCGTGGCCGTAAGAAAGGGATCTTATCACATTGTCCGCTAAAAGAAGTAGACATTTTAGTTTGGCTGGAAGATGGTCTTTCTTCTGCAGATGTTACTGTTGCTTTAACACCTACCCCACGGACACAACCTTTTTTCCCCTTCCCAACACGCCTATTCCCCTTTCCACCAGCAGCAGGCCTTTTTCCACTCATTTTGGTGGTTAACTAATTCACAACTCTGGAGTTGTTTGCACAAAAAAACAATGGATGGGAACCGAGCAGAGCTGAGTGGCCAAACTGTGGTATTAGGCCAAAACTATTGGCTGGGTTAGATGCAGAAAAAAATTATATTCAATTTGCAACCTGATGGAGGTCTGTATAGATGGATTAATAGAACAAGTCCCACACACAGCTAGAAGCCCAATATTTTTTCAGAGGTAGATGCAGAAAAAATATATTCAGTTTGCAACCTGATGGAGGTCAGTATAGATGGACTAATACAACAAGTCCCACACACAGCTAGAAGCCCAATATTTTTTCAGAGGTAGATGCATAAAAAAATATATTCAGTTTGCAACCTGATGGAGGTCTGTATAGATGGATTAATAGAACAAGTCCCACACACAGCTAGAAGCCCAATATTTTTTTCAGAGGTAGATGCAGAAAAAAATATATTCAGTTTGCAACCTGATGGAGGTCTGTATAGATGGATTAATAGAACAAGTCCCACACACAGCTAGAAGCCCAATATTTTTTCAGAGCTAGATGCAGAAAAAAATATATTCAGTTTGCAACCTGATGGAGGTCTGTATAGATGGATTAATAGAACAAAGTCCCACACACAGCTAGAAGCCCAATATTTTTTCAGAGGTAGATGCAGAAAAAAATTATATTCAATTTGCAACCTGATGGAGGTCTGTATAGATGGATTAATAGAACAAGTCCCACACACAGCTAGAAGCCCAATATTTTTTCAGAGGTAGATGCAGAAAAAATATATTCAGTTTGCAACCTGATGGAGGTCAGTATAGATGGACTAATACAACAAGTCCCACACACAGCTAGAAGCCCAATATTTTTTCAGAGGTAGATGCATAAAAAAATATATTCAGTTTGCAACCTGATGGAGGTCTGTATAGATGGATTAATAGAACAAGTCCCACACACAGCTAGAAGCCCAATATTTTTTTCAGAGGTAGATGCAGAAAAAAATATATTCAGTTTGCAACCTGATGGAGGTCTGTATAGATGGATTAATAGAACAAGTCCCACACACAGCTAGAAGCCCAATATTTTTTCAGAGCTAGATGCAGAAAAAAATATATTCAGTTTGCAACCTGATGGAGGTCTGTATAGATGGATTAATAGAACAAGTCCCACACACAGCTAGAAGCCCAATATTTTTTCAGAGGTAGATGCAGAAAAAAATATATTCAGTTTGCAACCTGATGGAGGTCTGTATAGATGGATTAATAGAACAAGTCCCACACACAGCTAGAAGCCCAATATTTTTTCAGAGGTAGATGCAGAAAAAAATATATTCAGTTTGCAACCTGATGGAGGTCTGTATAGATGGATTAATAGAACAAGTCCCACACACAGCTAGAAGCCCAATATTTTTTCAGAGGTAGATGCAGAAAAAAATATATTCAGTTTGCAACCTGATGGAGGTCTGTATAGATGGATTAATAGAACAAGTCCCACACACAGCTAGAAGCCCAATATTTTTTCAGAGGTAGATGCAGAAAAAAATATATTCAGTTTGCAATCTGATGGAGGTCTGTATAGATGGATTAATAGAACAAGTCCCACACACAGCTAGAAGCCCAATATTTTTTCAGAGGTAGATGTAGAAAAAAATATATTCAGTTTGCAACCTGATGGAGGTCTGTATAGATGGATTAATAGAACAAGTCCCACACACAGCTAGAAGCCCAATATTTTTTCAGAGGTAGATGCAGAAAAAAATATATTCAGTTTGCAACCTGATGGAGGTCAGTATAGATGGACTAATACAACAAGTCCCACACACAGCTAGAAGCCCAATATTTTTTCAGAGGTAGATGCAGAAAAAAATATATTCAGTTTGCAACCTGATGGAGGTCTGTATAGATGGATTAATAGAACAAGTCCCACACACAGCTAGAAGCCCAATATTTTTTCAGAGGTAGATGCAGAAAAAAATATATTCAGTTTGCAACCTGATGGAGGTCTGTATAGATGGATTAATAGAACAAGTCCCACACACAGCTAGAAGCCCAATATTTTTTCAGAGCTAGATGCAGAAAAAAATTATATTCAATTTGCAACCTGATGGAGGTCAGTATAGATGGACTAATAGAATGATGCTATGCCCAAAAGATTTTACTTCACTAGGTGCAGTAAAAAAATTGGTATTCTATACACAGGTGGTATATCTTGCAACACAGATAGGCTACTCCACTGACTAACACACTCTGCAATAGGCCAAAAAGGATTAGCTTTGCTAGATTCAGCCAAATGCTGTGAAAAAAACTTGCACAGCACTGGCACAGACCTGCCTGGCAAAAACTGATAGGAACTGATGTAACCTAGTCCTGAAAAGGACTCCAATTACAATTAGTCTTTACTCCCACAATCTATCTATTTAAGAGCACAGCCCTGCCTGATAAAAGTCGTAGGAAATGCTGTAACCTAGTCCTTAAAAGGACTGCAATCACAACTATTCCCTACTCCCAAGCTATCTGTAGATTTGTGCGAAAATTGGCTTGAAATTAACAAGGTATAGCGCACACAGCAACAGCGGTGCCGTCTAACACGCAGCTGCAGCAGTGAGAAAATGGTGGCGACGGGGAAAATGGCTTGGTCTTATAGGGCAAGGACATGTGACATACACTGCCAATGACACATGCCCTTGCTTGTGTGAAAAAAAGCACTTCGCTCCGTGTGTGCGCTGCTGATAGGCTGACAGATTGCACCTCCCCACTGTAAATGCGGGAAAGAGAAAAAAAAAATGGAGATCTTCATTGTTCCTGCAGAGATCCATCCCCTGCCCCTCCCCCCACCCCGCTGTACACTCAAACTGCGTATTAACATTAATTTTCATCATTACTGAGAAAAAATCCAGTTATGATTTTGGTGCACGAACAGTAATCGAACATAACCTCGAACAGCCGAATTTTTCTCAAATTGTTCGTGTTCGCCGAACGGCTCGAACACCACCCAAAACAGCTCGAATTTGAGATTGGCGAACAGTTCGAGTAGAACAACGCTCATCTCTACTCTTAACAGTTGTTGAAGAGATGTGTCTGCTGCTAGAACTCTGTGTGGCATTGACCTGGTCTCTAATCTGAGCTGCTGTTAACCTGCGACTTCTGAGGCTGGTGACTCGGATAAACTTATCCTCAGAAGCAGAGGTGACTCTTAGTCTTCCTTTCCTGGGGTGGACCTCATGTGAGCCAGTTTCTTTGTAGGGCTTGATGGTTTTTGCAACTGCACTTGGGGACACTTTCAAAGTTTTCCCAATTTTTCGGACTGACTGACCTTCATTTCTTAGTAATGATGGCTTCTCGTTTTTCTTTACTTGCTGCTTTTTTCTTGCCATAATACAAATTCTAACAGTCTATTCAGTAGGACTATCAGCTGTGTATCCACCAGACTTCTGCAAAACACAACTGATGGTCCCAACCCCATTTATAAGGCAAGAAATCCCACTTATTAAACCTGACAGGGCACACCTGTGAAGTGAAAACCATTTCCGGTGACTACCTCTTGAAGCTCATCAAGAGAATGCCAAGAGTGTGCATAGCAGTCATCAAAGCAAAAGGTGGCTACTTTGAAGAACCAAGAATATAAGACATATTTTCAGTTGTTTCACACTTTTTTGTTAAGTATATAATTGCACATGTGTTAATTCATAGTTTTGATGCCTTCAGTGTGAATGTACCATTTTCATAGTCATGAAAATACAGAAAAATCTTTAAATCAGAAGGTGTGTCCAAACTTTTGGTCTGTACTGTAGTCATCAACATCCTTTCAAGCACTCTACCACCAAAATGGCCTGGAAACAGCTCCCAGGTGGCAGAGGAACAAGGATGTCTGGCCAACACTGAGTCATGCACTTCGTTAAGAAGATCAGTGCGAAGCAAGGACAGTACAAAAAGCTTGCCGGGTGGCAAGCCCTCCGGTGCACCAGCCTGAGCTTCCACATGCAAAGTCTGAGATCAGTCCCCAGAGCACACACCACCACCCCTTCACTTAGAATTGTGACTGGATTTTTGTCCCTCAACTTCGGAACAAAACTATGTGATAAAGCATCAGCCTCAACTTTCTTAGTACCAGGGAGATATGACACAGAGAAATCAAACTGAGTGTAAATGAGGACCCTCTGGGCCTGTCTAGTATTTAAGCACTTAGCAGCATTAACATACAGTAAATTTTTGTGATCAGTAGAATGTTACTCTATGCCTAGCCCCCTCCAACCTGCCTCCATTCCTCAAAAGCTCTCTTAACAGCCAAGAGTTCCCAATCGCTTATATCTGTCGTTCTTCTGTGAAAGAACATCACCCACCCCCACAGAAAAGGCTTCTACCTCAACCACAAAAGGTAATCCAACATTGGGTTGACTAAGGACCACAGCCTTTGAAAAGGCTAACTTGAGAGCAGCAAAAGCATCAATAGCCTCAGAGGATTCAGAGGTAAAGTCAGCACCTTTCCTAGTCATAACAGTAAGAGGTTTGACTATGACTGAGAAGTTTTTAATGAACTTACGATAATAATTGGCAAAACCTAAAAATCTCTGTAAAATTTTAAGGTTATCAGATTGCACCCAATCAAGGACGGCCTTTACTTTAATATGATCCTTTTGAAAACCTAAAGCAGAAACTAGATGACCCAAAAATTGAATCTGCTGCACTCAAACTGACACTTCTCTAGTTTGGCAAACAAATGATTGTCACAAAGAACCTGAAGCACCTGTCGACCATGCTCCCGATGCTCCTCGTTAGAAGATCAGAATAGCATCCAAGTATATCACCACAAATCTATCCACCAAAGAGGAAAAAATACATTTATGAAGATTTGAAATACAGCAGAAGCATTGGTCAAACCGAATGGCATCACCAAATTCTCAAAGTGACCCTCAGGAGTATTGAACGCATTCGTACACTCATCACCTTGGCGAACATGTATAAGGTTATATGCCCCTCTCAGATCCAGTTTAGAAAACTCGCTAGTTGATTAAACAGATCAGGAATAAGAGGTAACGGGTATGGGTTATATACAGTAATCTTATTAATCTCTCTAAAATCCAAACAAGGACGCAAACCTTCATTATTTTTCTTAATAAAGAAAAATCCCATGGCGACTGGTGAGGTGGAAGGCCTTATGTGACCCCTGGAGAGACTCTTTTGAATGTACTCTTTCAAGGCATCTGTGACAACACAGCTTTTCTTCTTAGTTATGCCAGAGATACTTTCTGATGGCCAAGAGCAATATACCTTTATGTTTATGTTGACTTTTTTTAACCTGTGTTCTTCTTTGATTGATTAACACAGACCAGTATTTGTATAACCCTGAATGTTGTCTCCTCTTTGATTTTGGAACAATGAATGTTTGCTAATTATGTTGATTAACGTTTGTGGACCCTGTGGCTTATTGACTCACAAGACAGGAGGACAAACTAAGCATATTCATTAAATGCTCAAACAATGAGACATGAGGCTGCCTTCCCTAACCCCTTACCTGTGAATGTGTACTTGCACAACTGTAACTATTTTTAAGGGACATGTGCTTCTGTAGCAGGGAGACTTAAACAGAGAATAAACAATTTATATAACTAGTTTTGAGGAATATAATAAAGTTAACATGTAACCTCAAAAAATAAAATCTATGCTTTATTAAATAATTTAAAAATATGGACTGACAGACAAATATCCAACCTAGAGGACACAAAAAACATATCAGGTCACTCAATTCTTATGCATACTTATATGGTAAGATCAGAACTCATGGATCAAATGCTATGTCCAACCAATGCAGATAACAATCTCACTACTAGCAGAATCAGTCGCCCCAATACACCTTCAACAATGGGTATTAAGTCTCCTCAGAACAAAGTGACTAAGTGCAAAAAAAACACATACAAAACATACATAGATAAGTCTACACATCCCTGTATAGGCTAATCAGGCCCTATTATAAAGGCTACAAAATATACCCTGCCTGACAGCGGAGGTTGACACCCAAGGTAAAGATGGCGATGTGGTGCCCCCGCTCCTCGGCGGCTCTCCCTCTCTGGCCCTAAATGACCCTGCAGCTACATTGCATCAAAGTTCGATGCAACCTCCTCATATAGACAAAGAAAATAGATAAATGAAGACTCATTCATTCATCCCAGCCCTCATGACAACTCAAAGCATCATTAATATGGAGCTATGATCTGGCTGTAACAGATATCCCTGTGGATTTACCGCACATCTTTTTTGCCTCCTGAGGAACCAGTCTATGGGAAAATGCGTCGAGGCCTGCCTTTGAGGCTGTTTATGGGATCTATATCCATGATTACATCCATGATGCTCATCTGAGATAAGTCTTCATTTATCTATTTTCTTTCTCTATATGAGGAGGTTGCATCGAACTGTGATGCAATGTAGCAGTAGGGCCATTTAGGGCCAGAGAGGGAGAGCCGCCGAGGAGCGGGGGCACCACATCACCATCTTTACCTAGGGTGCCAACCTCCGCTGTCAGGCAGGGTATATTTTGTAGCCTTTATAATAGGGCCTGATTAGCCTGGACAGGAATGTGTAGACTTATCTATGTATGTTTTGTATGTGTTTTTTTTTGCACTATATCACTTTTTTTGCACTTAGTCACTTTGTTCTGAGGACACTTAATACCCATTGTTGAAGGTGTATTCGGGCCACTGATTCTGCTAATAGTGAGATTGTTATCTGCATTGGTTGGATATAGCATTTGATCCATGAGTTCTGATCTTACCATATAAGTATGCATAAGAATTGAGTGACCTGATATGTTTTTTTGTGTCCTCTAGGTTGGATATTTGTCTGTCAGTCAGTATTTTAAAATTATTTAATAAAGCATAGATTTTATTTTTTGAGGCTACATGTTAACTTTAGACTTAAAACAGAGAATCAAGGAGAAGCAAGAGGACACACAGACTCTCTTTACACCATCAGCTTGGAAGCATTGATTTAACCAAAGAGACACAGATTTGGATTCTACATGATTCTAGTCTAATGGGTATATAGCCCTGACTGGAAAGATACGGATCTGCTCCATTGACCATCAGAGAGCCCATGGATACGTTTGGGGAGACAAGGTTGGGACGGCGAAGTCACCTGGCCCAATGGATATGTTGTTTGGGGTTGCAAGGAGGGACCCACTGGTCGCCTGGAACCCATGGAGACATTCAGAGAAGCCAGATTGGGACCAGCTTGTCATCTGGCCCCATGAAAACTCTCAGAGAGGCCAGGGTGGGACCCTCGGGTCTCCTGGCCTTGCACCTCGATGGACTGCTAGTTTCCTAAGCTTGCCGCTACCTTCTCTCTGTGGGGGCCCACCAGAAGTGGGGGGCCATTGGTTGAGGTAGTTGGCCCTGGAAGTCCCAAAATCTCAGCTGTTCTATCCCAGGCGGGCGGAGCAGAAGGGTGAGACTGTGTAATGTTGTACCATCTTGGGTATTTGCTGGGACTGTTCTATGTGTTTATTGTCCATTTTGTAGTTCAATAAAGTATTGCCACGCTGTTTTACCCTCACCCTGTGTTGTCTGAGTAGTGTTATGCCCATGGAAGACCCAGGGTCTTCACAACATTTCTTTCCGGAAGAGAGAGATTAAACAGACGAGATTTAGGCAATTTGGCCCCTGGGATAAATTTGATAGCACAAACCTATGACCTATGCTGGGTAATACCTTCACATTCAGTCTCACAAAAAACATCCTCAAAATCATGAATAAAATCTGGAAGAAGAGATCTCATGGATGCCAGAGATTTAGACAAACAATTGGGAAAACAAAATTCCCCCAAAACTTAACCTCGCGACTCTCCAAATTGATTGGAAGCATTGTGTTTCACCAACCAGGGAATACCCAACACAACTTTAGCTGGTACTGAAGGAAAGGCTATGAAAGACATATATTCTGTGTGCAACACTCCCACCCTCATGCACATATTTTCGACCTTAGAAGTAACATGACTTTGGGCAAGGGGAGAATTATCAATTGCTGATACTTGAATGGGATGACCGAGAGAAGACACTGTGTACCCACACTCGTTAGCAAAATCAATGTCAATGAGATCTAAGGAGGAACCTGAGTCAACAAATGCAGAGGTAACAATAACTCCTGATTTGGTAACCAAAGATATTTGTAAAAAATAACCAGTAGTATGCATGAGAGATAACTTCAAACTGTTAGAATCAGTGTCCTTACATCTTAATGTTGTAATTTTATATCCTCTTTACCTTTAAGAAATTTGTTGCTGTATTTGAAACACTGAACACATGACCCATTCGATCGCAGTATAAACAGAAAAGAGTAGTTGTTTCACATACAACTCCCTCTTTGGAGTCTCGGCAAGCCCCAATTTGCATGGGTTCATCTGCCTCAAAAGGATGAGAGGGAGTAAACACAGAAACAGTCTCAAATGTGTCCTTACCCCTAAGATGTCGGCAACGACAAAACAATACCTACGCGTTGACTCACTCTCCCAAACGAGGTAGGATGGAGACAAAAATACAATTTACATGAAGCTAAAAAGACGGAAAACTTTCTTCAGTCAATGTCGAAACAGTCCAGTAATTTTACTGGGTCAAATGACTGATTAGGGTGGAGTAGAACCTGCGGAATGGTGGAAAATGCAAGCTATTGTTGCTGCTTGATGTCTGCCACTTCCAAAGGTGCGCAGCCAGGGCGTCAATGATGACTTCTTGGCACACAATAAATGTGTTAGAACTCTCCTGTTAGGTTTTTTCTAGTTTGCTGGTCACATGACCATTTTTGCCTATTTAATCCGGCTCCGCCCTCCTGGCCTTGCTGGACTTCATTGTATTTACTACTCTTGAGCTAGCTTGGTGCTCTGTTACCGTTCTCTGTTAGTTTTGCTAGGTCTTCGGACCTCTTTGTACTTTGTTGTGTGTTTGTCTTTGACTGCTACAATTTCTGCTAGGAGGTGTCCAACTTTATCCCAGTCCCTAGTTCTTGTAGGGATTCCTCCCTTGCATCTATAGGTCTTCGTACAGACTAGCCAAGGACTTTAGCGGGTCTGATCGCAGGATCAGGTTCCCCGTTACATCGTAGGGATCCAGTTTAGTTCGATTGTAGGGACAGATCTCCTGTCTTTCCTTAGTGCTTGTAGCAGATCATAACAAAATGGAGTGGACTGGTGATAATGTTGTGACTGCCAACGAACATTCACATGGGTAACATACAAACCAGGAAGACAAATATCTGAACCTGACAGGTCCCTGTTCAGGCTAGTAAAAGCCCTTCTCTGACCCTGGTCTGTCCCTGCCTGACCACGGAGGTTGGCACCCTAAGGTAACGCAATGGAGCTTACTCTCAAATGTCCTTAGCAGCTCCTAAGATCATAAGAATAGCAGTTCACTATGGAGAAAAGGAATCACATACAAAGAAACTGCAACCAACACAAACTACAGCACAGTAAATGAAACCAACAAAGTCTATCACCAGAAGGAAACACCAGTATGGTAAGGTATTTAAAGCTGCACCCGAAAGGTGATAGGGCAGACAAACAGGGTAAATGAAAAACAACTGTTACCCAAAACTGACAGAAACAAAGATAACAGAACTAAAACAGCCAAAGAAAAGGTGTATCAGTTGTGGCTCAGTGGAAAGAGACGCCAACCTCAGAATCAAGAGTCAGAATCCAGAAGCATGACAGTGAAGTATTCCTATATCAAACTGATGTTGGTTCTGTTGATGTATTCCTGTACTGATGGTGGTTCTGTTGATGTAGTTATGAATCAATGGTGCTTCTGATGATGTATTGCTGTACTGATGGCAGGTCTGGTGATTTGTTCCTCTATTGTTTATGGTTCTGGTGATGTACAGTTGAAACCAGAAGTTCACTGATTGTGGAAACTTCACACTAGACCTCAAGCACCTTGGATTGTGCGTCTCTCCACTCTTCCTCCAGACTCTGGGACCTTGATTTCCAAATGAAATGCAAAATTTACTCTATCTGAAAACAACACCTTGGACCACTGAGCAACAGTCCAGGTCTTTTTCTCCTTGGCTCAGGTAAGATGCTTCTGGCGTTGTGTATTAGTCATGAGTGGCTTGACACACGGAATGCGACTGTTACGGATCCGGGTGGTGGAACCTCTGTGCTGCGGTGCAAGGAGGGACCAGAGAGGCATAACTAGGTATCAACTCGGACTGACCAAGGTCGCACGGCGGCTCAATCGACTCCGTGAACCAGGGAAGGACCGAGCAGAGGGACCAGGTGCTACTCAGGGCCTGTCCTTGTATGAGAGCAGGTGACTCCCACGGGTAACTGGCAGGAGCCTCCAGGTAGGCACGGCAGGTAACTGGTAGGAGCCTCCAGGTAGGCTGGCTGATAGGCACGGCAGGTAACTGGTACGTTCTCCGGGTAGGCAGGCAAGCCAGGCCCATAGACAGACTGGCGGGTTTGGATCGTAGGCAGACCGTCAGGCTGGGGAGTACACTTGGCTGGCGGAGACAGGTAGTCAGGCTGGCGAACAGAACCGGTAGTCAGGCTGGCGGACTGGACTGGTAGTCAGGCTGGCAGACTGGACTAGTAGTAAGACTAGCAGCGGGACCTGAGGGCTGAAGCAGAGTTTAGGACACAAAGCTACAACCTTGCACGGGCACCTCCATTTTGGAGGAGGTGCCTTTTATATGAGAGGTCCTCTGGCCATTGGCCGGGGACTCCTTAGGACGGCGCGCACGGCCCATTTAAGAGGGAGGGAGCGCGCGCGCCCTAAGCACAGTGCCCGGGAAGCTGCGCGCGCCGGCAGCAGCAGGAGAGCCGGAAGACGCCGGGCCGGGAGCGCAGTGGTAAGGAGGACGGTGTACGGCCACAGTCTCTTATTCATGTACCACTTTCTTAGTTTTTTATTTATTAATTTTTACATTGGCCCTTGGGGGCTGCCATTTTTTTTTGGGTGGTGTGTAAGCAGCATCTTACACACCTCACTTACGGCACTTACGGCAGTATTGGCCATAAGAGACTGTGGCCGTACACCGACCCTATCTCTTACATTAGAGGCCACGCCTCCTGCCTCTAGCTGCGACATGGGCATGCCCCCTGGGCTGTCCAGGTCACAGCCGAGGGAGGATATCGCGGCCATCTTTTTGGAGCCCGCAGTGTAAGCTGCGAGCTGCACATTTCCCGTGTCATCGCACGCACACGCAGTGCGTGCCATGACAGGAGCTGCCGGGGAGGAATTGCCTGTGATCAGAGGTCCGGGTGAGTATCGGTGATTGTGGCGGCGGGGTACGGTGATCTCAGCCTCTCCACTGTTATCACCTCTCATCGCTGACATCGTCAGGCTACACAGACAGCGCTGTGTGGGAGCGTGGAAGGTGAGTAGAAGCATTTATTGCTTTTTTTTTCTTTGCATTTAATATATTGAGCATATTTCTAGGATGGGACATATTTCCAGAATGAGGGCATATACTACGCAGGATGGGGGCATATTTCCAGGATGGGGCCATATACCCAGAATGGGGGCATATACCCAAGATGGGCCCATATATTCAGGATGGGGGCATATACCCAGGATGGGGGCATATTTCCAGGATGGGGGCATATACCTAGGTTGGGGGCATATACTAGGATGGGGGCATATTTCCAGGATTGGGGCATATACCCTGGATGGGGGCATATTTCCAGGATGGTGACATATACCTAGGTTGGGGCCATATGCCCAGGATGGGGTCATATACCTAGGATGGGGGCATATACCCAGGATGAAGGGCCATATGCCCAGCATGGAGAGCCATATACCCAGGATGGAGGGCCACATACCCAGGATGGAAGGCCATATACCCAGGATGGAGGGCTATTTTTTCAGGATGGGGGCAAATACCTAGGATGGGGGGCTTTTACCCAGGATGGAGAGCTATATACCCAGGGTGGAGGCCATATACCCAGGATGGAGGGCCATATATCCAGGATTCACCATATGGGGCCATTATACTGTGGTGCAATATATGGAGAAATTACGCTTTGGTGCATCCTGGAGTTTGTGGCTGGGAATTGTGAGTAGTGTGACAGAGTTCCTTTGAAGCTCCTGGGAATACAACATTGTCAGCTAGATGTAAATTTATTGTTAATTGGGTTTGTTGTTTTGGGCTAGCATTTGCTTACAAGGCCTTTCTCGGGTGTGTGTTAATTTTCATACAGACAGATGGTAGATTGTCAGCTCTTCTCTCCTGACAAATACTATAGGGGAGGGGGGAGAAGAAGAGGGGTCTGGGAGGGAGAAATTCTTAATATTTTTCTGACAGCTGGGAAGGACCCAATAACCAGGAACCTTTGCAGCCTGACAACATCAGACCGCAGCTGTCTGCTTTACCTTGCCTAGTTACGAAAAATAAGGGGGGACCTCACATCTGTTCTTTTAATTTATTAGGGTAAACACCCTTTACTGCCACATAAAAGGCACTAAAGGGTGCAAGTTTATTATATGCAGTATGCAGGGCCGGCTCCAGGTTTTCGTGGGCCCCGGGCGAAAGAGTCTCAGTGGGCTCCTTTAACACATACCATGAATCATGATGCACAGATACGGCGGAAAAATCTAGGTATACAACACAGGGCCCAGGCTGTCCCCTCATCCTTCACATATGCAAACACGCATGCACACACACACACAGTACGCAGACATACACACACAAGGTACGCAGACATGCACACACACACGCATACAGTACGCACACACACACGTAGTATGCAGACATGTGTGGCACCCCAGGGGTCTGGTTTCCACAGTAACAAGCAATGTTATGTCTGAGAGCAGGTGGGAGGTCTCTTGGCCAGGGATCCTGTGCATGCCACACCTCCTGCCCAGTCTTGGGAGGGGAAGACCTTCCCCTATATAAACCCGGGGCTGAAGCAGGGTTAGTCAGTCAAGGAGAGTAGAGACAAGAAACAGTCACAGGAAGAAACAGCAGAAGCTCAGTGGGAGCAATACTACTACAAGTCAGGGGCTGGCAGCTGCAGAGCTCGCCCTGACTGAGAAGCTTTCTTACCGGACCCGGCGTCCGAGGCTGTGGGGACTAACTCTTACCCAGCAGCAGAAGCCGACCGGCAGGGGATTTCAGGTCCTCAGGCCCAGAAACCCGAAGGCACGGTCACACGCGTGGGACCAGCGCCGCCATCGTGGAGCGGAAGCCATTAGAAGGCCCCGAGTCACCGGCCATACGGGTGAGCACCACACGGTACACTCAGGGACGTGGGCTACTTATATCCGCTTCTAGCAAGGTAGCCAGAAGAGTACAGTCAGTTTGGGAGGCCTACAACTCCGCCTGGCCAGGGGAGATCCCATCTGCTCAAGGACTGACCAGGCCCCGTTCGCTAGCAAGTACTCCGGGAGGGTCTATCGTTGTTACCAGTAAAGACCCTGAATTACACCGCACCGTCTCTGAGTGGTTCCTGCTATCCCCATTTTCCACGTCGGCTGCCCTGAGGCCATACCCCTCCCGTTGGGGGTTATACTATCACGCTGCACAATTCTACACCGGCCTCAGCGGTCTGCCCTGCAGCGGCAGCTCCATAGCTGCAAATCAACGGGTGGCGTAGTCGACACTCAAATAACATCTATCAAGACTGCCACACACTGAGTTGACTCCCTGGGCACGGACCGGGTCCCCGCCACTCGGAGACTACAACCCTCATCTGATCCGGTTCCGGGTAAGCCCCCGTGCGCGAGACGCTGCGCGACACAGCAGGCCCAGGGGCGCGTCAACTTTGGCGTAGTCGGCAGGATTTCGTGCCCGCAACCACCGGGTACTGCGTGCCTGAAAAAGAGACTTTTAAAACTTACCATCCGTGAAGTTTTCCCGCCATCGGTGAAGATTCCCGCCATCCGGCGCCATTTTCAGCCTTCTTCCCGCCATCTGTGAAGATTCCCGCCATCCGGCGCCATCTTCAGCCTTCTTCCCGCCATCCGTGGAGTTTTCCCGCCGTTGGACGCCATCTTGAGGACGCCGCGCGGGAAGAAGAGGGGCGTGGACTCCGAAAGCGCGCGAGAACTGAAGCCCCGCCTCACGTCCGGACGTTGCGTAAGGTTCTGGAAGGAGCCCAGCAGACGCCGACGTCACCGGAGCGCGACGGAAGGTCCTCAACCCTGACGATCTACTGCGGAGCCGCGGCCTACGGAACAGGATCATCGCAAGGTAGGCCACGGTCCACTAGGGGGGAGGAAGATGTCGGATGCGGAGGAGAGCTTCATTGCCTCAACCCCCGCCAGCGCCACCGCTGCTGCAGTTATGCCCTTCACCATGCCCTATATCCCGGGAGCAGCTTGGCTGCCCCAGTACTCAGGGGAGTCACATACCCTGCATGACTTTAGAGAAAAGCTGGATAGCCTCTTCCAGGTGTACCCCCTCACAGAAGAGCAAAAAGTGAGCATCCTGGTGGCCCAACTAACCGGGGCAGCCAAAAGGGAAGTAAAATCCTGGCCACCTGGGAGGAAGACTGTCGCAGGGATACTAACCCGGCTGAAGGATACCTTTGATACCCGCACCTCAGCCGAGATTAAGCTTAGATTCTACGGGTGCAAGCAGCGAGCGCATGAGAGTATAAGGGACTATGCACTAAACCTACAAGAGGCCCTGAGGGCCATTAAGCAGACCGACCCTGATGGAGTGGGAAACGAGGACAGGCTGTTGACCGAACAATTTATAGAGGGACTATATTGTAATGCCCACCGAACCCAGTTGCGGGCGATGGCCTTACAGGATCCCCATCTGGGCTTTGCACAGTTCAAGGACAGAGCCATCCGGGTGCTCCGAGAACCGGCACCGGGTGGCGTTGTGACCCACAGGCGCCCAGCTATCACTTACCACCAGGAGGCGGCGCCCTTGTCGGCAGGGCCTGTGGGAGCTGATGCGCAGGCTTTGGACAATGACCCGGCTCCAGACCTACACCATCAGGTCCAAGAGCTAGCTAAGAGCGTTGCTGCGCTAACCCGAACTGTGCAGTCTTTACAGGTTTCCACCCCAGGGAAGATCCAGCTGGCATCCGGACCGGAGGACATCCCGTGGCGTCGACCAAGGAGGACCCCACCGGCCAGAGGAAGACCCAGTGACCGATACAGCGAAGACGGACGACCCATCTGCCGCCGCTGCAATCAACCCGGACATATGGCAAGGTACTGTTCTTTAAACGGGCACAACCTGGGGTAGAGGGCCAACCCCCAGGAAAAAGATCACCAGGCCCATCGAACTGGCGCGACAGATATGTGGGAGGACGTCCAGTCTTGCCTGTGGTACTGGATGGCATTCCCATGAGTGCCCTACTGGACACCGGGTCACAGGTCACCACCATCCCGTACGTGCTCTTTAAGCAGTACTGGAATGACTCGGATATTACCCGCTACCCTGACGACGACTTGAGTATCATCGCCAGCAATGGCCAGCCCGTGCCACAGATCGGATTTAAAGAGGTGACCATCAAAATCGGTAGAGTCGAACTGGCAGCACAGGGACTGATCATTGTAGATATTGACAAACATGAGAGTCACCCAAAAATAACTCTAGGAACTAATGTAATTGAAAATTGTCTTGCAGAGGTGATTTTCCTTTTACAGCAGGTTGCCAAGAACGCCAGCTCCGGCGAGCAGCGGGTGCTCCAGAAAGAGATCCGGGCACTGATGCGACGGCAACAGGTGGAACTCTCCGGCGGTGAGATTGGTAGCGTAAGAATGTGTGACCCTTTTCCTATTGCCATGCCCCCAAACAGTGAAATGATGATTTGGTGCCGGGCAGCTATTGGTCTGAGAGGTAGAGATTACCAGGCAATGGTAGAACCAGTTTACTCAGACAGTAGGCCCACCATCTTGACAGCACGGGGGGTGGTTAATGTACGCCATGGGAGGGTGCCCGTTCGCATAATCAATATCGGGAAGAGGGAAGTGTACCTGCCCCGGTATGCCACGCTAGCCAAATTATATACCATTAACCAAAATGCTATACAATCTGTGGAACCCTTGCCTCCATCTCACCCGGAGGAAGGTAACGGCTCTAAGAAAACAATGGAGGACTGGTGTCAGCAACTACATTTGGGTACTGACTCCACTCCCTCACATCAGAAACAGGGAGTCTATCGGGTGGTTCAAGAGTACGAGAGAGTGTTTAGTAAACACCCGTTAGACTTCGGGCGAGTCAAGGGGGTAGAACACCACATCCCCACGGGAGACCATCCTCCCATAAAAGAGAGGTATCGACCCGTACCCCCTGCACACTACCAACACGCCAAGGGGATGCTTAGAGACATGAAGGAGGCTGGGGTGATCAGGGATAGCTGTAGCCCCTGGGCAGCTCCACTAGTCTTAGTCAGAAAAAAAGACAACACCATGAGGATGTGTGTAGATTACCGGAAAATCAACCGTATCACACACAAGGATGCGTACCCCTTACCAAGGATAGAGGAGTCATTGGCTGCTTTAAGATCTGCTAACTTCTTCTCTACCTTGGATCTCACTAGCGGGTACTGGCAGGTTCCTGTAGCAGAGGCGGACCGGGAGAAGACCGCATTCACCACCCCGATGGGACTTAGCGAGTTCACCTGCATGCCGTTCGGACTCTGCAACGCACCAGGAACCTTCCAACGACTAATGGAGTGTTGTCTGGGCCACAGAAACTTCGAGACGGTCCTGTTGTACCTGGACGATGTCGTCGTATATTCCAAGACGTATGAGGACCACTTGAAACACCTGGCGGAAGTGTTCGAAGCTCTGGCGAGTTACGGCCTAAAGGTGAAACCCTCCAAGTGTCACCTCCTGAAACCAAAGGTGCAGTACCTGGGACACGTGGTGAGCGCTGACGGAGTGGCTCCCGACCCTGATAAGATCACCGCAATTAAGGAATGGCCAAGCCCCTCCAGCGTAAAAGAAGTGCGGCAGTTCCTCGGGTTGGTAGGCTACTACCGAAGGTTTATTCCCGGTTTCACCAAAAAGGCAGCACCTATGCAGGACCTCCTGATAGGCCAGTCCCGGAAGGCCAAGAACCAGAAGCCGCCCTTCAAATGGGAGGAGCTGGAAGAAGAGTCCTTCCGCCAGCTGAAGATGGCCCTCACGGGGGACGAAATCCTGGCGTACCCGGATTATAGCCAGCCCTTTATCCTCTACACCGACGCCAGTAACATCGGGCTAGGAGCCGTACTGTCCCAGATCCAGCAGGGGAAGGAACGAGTAATCGCCTACGCCAGCCGAAAGCTGCGACCCACCGAAAGGAACCCTGAGAATTACAGCTCATTTAAGCTAGAGTTCCTGGCCGTAGTATGGGCAGTCACCGAGCGCTTTAAGCATTACCTCGCTTCTTCCCGGTTCACCGTGTACACGGATAACAACCCGTTGACACACCTGGACACGGCAAGACTCGGTGCCCTGGAGCAGAGATGGATGGCCCGTCTGTCCAACTACGAGTTCACAATCAAATACCGGGCCGGACGCTCCAATACCAACGCGGACGCCCTGTCCAGGATGCCCAACCTGCCGGACGAAGGAGAAGATCCGGAGGGACTGGAAGAAGTTGAACTCCCTGCGTTCCACCGTCATGGGTCTATCCAGTACTCCCACCGGGTAAGGAGTAAGCAGGCTGCTACGTTGAACCCCTTACCTCACTACAACTGGGCGGAAACGCAAGACAGCGACCCTGCCGTCCGACTGGTGAAGGAGATGCTGACTCGCCCGGAGGCTTGCCTTGAACCAGACGCTCCGGAGGAAGCCAAACAACTATGGGCAGAGAGGAGTCGACTGTTCCTTTACAAGGGGAAGTTGTGCCGCAGAATGGTTAACTCCCGGACGCATGAACTACTCTGGCAAGTAGTGGTGCCACGAAGAGACGCAGCCATGGTGATGGAGGCATACCACGACGGAGCTGGACACTTCGGGTGGAAGAAGCTGGAGTTCCTGCTGCGCGAGCGATTCCACTGGGTAGGCATGAGGGGAACCATTGAGAAGTGGTGCAGAGACTGTGGCCCGTGCAACCTAAGAAGGAAGGACCGTGCCAGCCAGAAGACTCCCCTGCAGTCCATCGTCACCCGGCAGCCGTTGGAACTGGTAGCATTGGATCATGTAAAACTGACCCCAAGCAGAAGTGGCTACGTCTACGCACTAACCATCGTGGATCACTACTCCCGGTTCTTGGTTGTCGTCCCCGTCAAGGACTTAACAGCTCGAACAGCAGCGAGAGCCTTCCAGCAGCATTTCTGCCGTCCACACGGGTACCCGGACCAAGTGTTGACAGACCAGGGACCTGCCTTTGAAGCGGAGGTCTTCCAAGAATTCTGCACTCTGTATGGCTGCCGGAAGATAAGGACGACACCCTATCATCCGCAAACTAATGGACTTTGTGAGAAAATGAACCAGGTGGTAATGGATCTTCTGAAAACGTTGCCCCTGGAAGAACGCAGTCTGTGGCCTGAGAAGCTGCCCGATCTGGTGGACCTATACAACCACATCCCGGTAGGTTCCACCAACTGTACCCCGGCTTACCTAATGAGGGCAAGACCTGGTAAGTTACCTGTTGACCTGGAAATGGGAGTCCTGACACCCGAGGACACTTCACCAGAAGCAGACTGGGACACAGAGAGGCAGCAGCAGTACCGGAGAGTACAGGAGAGCGTGGAGCGAAGTCTCTGTCAGGCTAGGGAAAGACAAGAGAAAACTTACAACCAGTATGCTCCCGCTGTTCCCCTGGTACCCGGAGAGCAGGTCTTGAAGAGGAAGAGACGGCTCCACAAGTTGTACGACCAGTGGGAGAAGGACCCGTACACCGTACTGCCCTCAAGCCACGAGAACCCGAAGGTTTGTACCATCAGTAAAGACGGAGGGGAAACTACAGCCATTGTATCCCGGGACCACCTGAAGAAGTGTCCCGAACAACTGAGGAACCCTGAAGAGGAACATCGACCCGTAGAGGAAAGGGAAGATATGGTTAGTACTGTGCTCGGGGACTTCCCTCGGTCTTGGACTCAAGTCGATGGTGCAGTTGTGGTACCCGTACTCACCTTCCTCCAACCAGCATCCCAAGCACCTACGGAGCAACAGGTAGAGCTGGAAGAACAGCCGGTCCAGGAGGCAGAAGACCCCACACCCGCAGACCAGGAGGATCAACCCTCTGCTTGCAGTGAGCCTGCCATATCCCTAGTGAGCCAAAGAGCCGGTAGACAGCTGCCCAGTTTACCCTTGACAGCTCCTACACCCTGTAGTTCAGGGCTAGACAGTCAGCTCCGTAGGTCCACTAGGGCCACTAGAGGCCAGTTACCTGCACGCTGGAGGATTTAAAGTGTATAAATTGTTTTATTTATGTTTACCTGTGTATTGTTGCTTGTGTATAATTTTGTGTTTCTAGTTATTTTTAGGAATCCTTGGTGGATCTACCGGGAATCCTTGTACAATTAGTTGGAGCGTAACCCAGGATGGACTAGAGACTGTTAAGGACTCGGGGTAGGACAGACCCCTACCTGGTTACGTCTCCCTGTTTTGGTGAAATGGACACCTTTGTTTCTTCAAAGACTGCACCCGGTTACGGACATGCCGTGACCACCTTTATGTGTTTCTTTATTGTATTGTTATTGTTATATCTTGTTATGTTTTTCTAAAATATGTTTAGTCCCGGAGTACTAAATTTCACTAGGGGGGAATGTGGCACCCCAGGGGTCTGGTTTCCACAGTAACAAGCAATGTTATGTCTGAGAGCAGGTGGGAGGTCTCTTGGCCAGGGATCCTGTGCATGCCACACCTCCTGCCCAGTCTTGGGAGGGGAAGACCTTCCCCTATATAAACCCGGGGCTGAAGCAGGGTTAGTCAGTCAAGGAGAGTAGAGACAAGAAACAGTCACAGGAAGAAACAGCAGAAGCTCAGTGGGAGCAATACTACTACAAGTCAGGGGCTGGCAGCTGCAGAGCTCGCCCTGACTGAGAAGCTTTCTTACCGGACCCGGCGTCCGAGGCTGTGGGGACTAACTCTTACCCAGCAGCAGAAGCCGACCGGCAGGGGATTTCAGGTCCTCAGGCCCAGAAACCCGAAGGCACGGTCACACGCGTGGGACCAGCGCCGCCATCGTGGAGCGGAAGCCATTAGAAGGCCCCGAGTCACCGGCCATACGGGTGAGCACCACACGGTACACTCAGGGACGTGGGCTACTTATATCCGCTTCTAGCAAGGTAGCCAGAAGTGTACAGTCAGTTTGGGAGGCCTACAACTCCGCCTGGCCAGGGGAGATCCCATCTGCTCAAGGACTGACCAGGCCCCGTTCGCTAGCAAGTACTCCGGGAGGGTCTATCGTTGTTACCAGTAAAGACCCTGAATTACACCGCACCGTCTCTGAGTGGTTCCTGCTATCCCCATTTTCCACGTCGGCTGCCCTGAGGCCATACCCCTCCCGTTGGGGGTTATACTATCACGCTGCACAATTCTACACCGGCCTCAGCGGTCTGCCCTGCAGCGGCAGCTCCATAGCTGCAAATCAACGGGTGGCGTAGTCGACACTCAAATAACATCTATCAAGACTGCCACACACTGAGTTGACTCCATGGGCACGGACCGGGTCCCCGCCACTCGGAGACTACAACCCTCATCTGATCCGGTTCCGGGTAAGCCCCCGTGCGCGAGACGCTGCGCGACACAGCAGGCCCAGGGGCGCGTCACATGCACACACAATGTACGCAGACATGTACACACATGCACACAGTACGCAGACATGCACACAGTACGCAGACATGCACACACACAGAACGCAGACATGCACACACACACATGGTACACAGACATACACGCACACACATGGTACACAGACATGCGCGCACATGCACCCAGACGGTAGGCAGACATGCACACACATACACAGAACGCAGACATGCACACACAAGGTACATAGACATGCACACACACACAGTATGCAGACATGCACACACACACGTAGTACGCAGACATGTGTTACACGCACGCTGGTAGGTTCAGATAGGGGCGAGACAGGTTACATGATTTTTTTGGAATCAAGGGGGAACCGTTTCTCAGGTCTTCACTGAGGTAGAGCTTCGTCCATTCTTTAATTAAAACAGATACTGCTGGTGACTCATTGTCTCTCTTGCATTTACTTGGAAACAGATTTTGGTCCACACAAAGTAGTATTCTACCAATTATCTGATCTTCCCGTTGCGCTCTATGGATTTTCCTTTTGGTAGTTGTTGAATAGACCGGGGGTGATCTTGTTCTCTCGCTTTTATGGTGGTTTCTACCGTCAACGGACACAATAGTGTGTCTTCCTCCTGATAAGCTTGTACTGCTTGGGCAGTGCTCTCAATTGCTTCCAGACTGACTTCCTCTGAGCATTCTTGCATGAACTCCTTAGGCTCTAGTGGATTCTTGACAATCCATCAGCATCCGCATTGCATTTTCCTGGTCTGTACTTGATGCTGAAATTAAAGTCAGCTAGTTCAGCGAACCATCTCTGACCCGTTGCATTCAGTTTGGCTGTAGTAAGGACATAGGTCAAAGGGTTGTTCTCAGTGTATACCTCAAATTCTTTGCTGTAGTAAAGATAATCTCTAAATCGAGGTGGTGGATGATATAGTAACTCACCCAACCTGACAGGAGCACATGCAGAGCGAGGACAGCAGCACACAGGGGGAGGGTGGCAGAGCACCCCAACAGGCAGGAAGAAGCAGTGTGGTGGCTGCAGACAGAAGGCAGGCAACCATTCCCTGTAACACCAACACGAATGAAGTTGCCAGTACAACTGTTAGGTCTTCCAGAGTCTGTTTGTTTTTTAAAGACTCTGCCGATAACCCCAAAAAGGCCATTTGCACCACCTGCCAGGCCAGCATCAGCAGGTGTGGCAAAACGACCAGCCTGACCATCAACAGCATGATCAGGCACATGGCAGCAAAGCACCTGACTTTGTGGGCCAAACCCCAGGGTCCAGGAACAGTGTCTGCAGGTGGCACCACTTCTTCTTCCACTGTTGTTCATGCAAGCCAGTCCCCTGTCCATGGTGCATGCGACCGCTTGCGCTCGAAATGTTGCCTTTTAGGCTTGTAGAGACAGAATCATTCCGCAACCTGATGGCGGCGGCCGTCCCTTGGTACTCGGTCCCCAGCTGCCACTATTTCTCCCATTTTAGAAAGTCACCTACAGCTTCCGCCACCCTTGCCGTGTTTCAGCAGCGTTTGCAGCTTCCGGTTCACAGACTGGTGTGTGATGTCCCCACGAGTTGGAACTCTACACTGCAGATGTTGGGAAGGATCTGTGAGCAAAAGAGGGCAGTTGTTGAGTACCAGCATCAACAAGGCAGTCGGTATTCAGTTCAGACTCCACACATAAGACCTCAGGAGTGGACATGGATGTCAGACATACAGTATGTACCATCCTCCAAAACTTTGAGGACTCCACTAAGATGGTGAGCGGCGATGACGCCATAATTAGCGTCACCATCCCCCTTCTCTGTCTTCTGAAATGCTCTCTGCTCACAATCAAAGAGGATGCACTGCAGGCGGAGCATGATGAGATGGAGCAAGGAACAATACAAGGTGATTACACAAAGCCCAGCCTCATCTCATCCCAACGTGGATTGGGCGACAATGAGGAAGAGGAGGAGGAGGAGGAAGAACAGGAACTAGTTTCATGCGCTATAGACGGTACTACCTGCACAACTGTCACACCGTCTGTTCAGCATGGATGGCCTGAGGACAGAGAGGAGGAGGAGGAGAGCATGGTCAGTTGTCCTCTTGGTGAGGACACGGAAGTCTTGCCTGTTAGTAGTCTGGCACGAATGGCTGAGTTTATGTTTATGTTACGCTGCCTTTCCCATGGCCCTAGCATTCTCAAAATTTTGGGTGACAGTTATTACTGGTTGGTGACACTTCTAGACCCACGCTACAAGAAGAACTTTATATCTCTTATTCCTGAGGCGGACAGGTCTACAAAAATGGGGCAGTACCAGAAGGCCCTTGTTGCGGAACTATTAAAAAAATTCCCATCTGAAAACGCTGGCAGCAGAGGTCACAGTTCGTTGGACAACCAAGGACTACAGATGAGAGAGACACAACTCCAATCCAGCAGAGGCAGGGGAACACTGTCAAAGTCTCTGGGAGAATTTTCTCAGCCCTTCCCATCGCACAGGCCCTGAGGCACGGGGTACTCTCACAATAAGTGCAAAGTTTGGGAAGATGCTGAGGGAGTACCTTGCCAACCGTACCAACGTCCTCCGGGATTTCTCTGTGCATTATAATTATTGGGTATCCAAGCTGAATACGTGGAATGAACTGGCTCTCTACGCCTTGGAGGCCCTGGCCTTCCCTGCCGCTAGCGTTTTATCAGAGCAGGTTTTTAGTGACAGGCTGACTCTTATAAAAATGAACAAGGGCTGGATTGTGCCAGACTTCTCAACACCATCGAATGATAGCAGCGTAACATAAACTCAAATCCAGTGTCTTTTTTTGGGAGGTACATTCCCATGCACCTTTTCACACATGGGTATACGCTTCCTGATTTTGGCTATTTGCTCTTGTCCTCCTCCTTCTCCTCATCCTCATCCTTCACCACCATATCACCAGGGTGACCGTGGTCCTTGATGCAACACCCACATAATTTTTTTAAAGGGTGTTTATGATGCCAGTAAAAAAATTTTTTTATACAGTATGTTCATATATACCCCCAGGGGTAAATGTTTGTCAGCCCATACCCTTAGTGCATGGGCATTACAAGTATAGGAGACCTGCTCCTTTCTTTCTAATGTGAACAATTTTTATGAGGCCCTCCTCCACATCTCTTCCAAGGGGCATTGGAGTGCCTCCCAATTTTTGGTAGCCCTTGCATTGACTGCATAGGAAAACACTATGGGAGACCCACTTCCTAATAATGGGAACATTGTTTTCAGGAGGCCCTCTGACCTCCACGTCTCTTCCAAGGGGCATTGGAGTGCCTCCAAATTTTTGGCAACCCTTGCATTCACAGCATAGGCCAACACTATGGGAGACCCACTTCCTAATAATGGGAACATTTTTTCATGAGGCCCTCTACGTCTCTTCCAAAGGGCATTGGAGTGCCTCCCAATTTTTGGCAACCCTTGCAATCACTGCATAGGCAAACACAATGGGAAACCCACTTCCTAATAATGGGAACATTGTTTTCAGGAGGCCCTCTGACCTCCACATCTCTTCCAAGGGGCATTGGAGTGCCTACAAATTTTTGGCAACCCTTGCATTCACTGCATAGGCAAACACAATGGGAAACCAACTTCCTAATAATGGGAACATTGTTTTCAGGAGGCCCTCTGACCTCCACGTCTCTTCCAAGGGGCATTGGAGTGCCTCCCAATTTTTGGCAACTCTTGCATTCACTGTATAGGCAAACACAATGGGAAACCCACTTCCTAATAATGGGAACATTTTTTCATGAGGCCCTCTACGTCTCTTCCAAAGGACATTGGAGTGCCTCCAAATTTTTGGCAACCCTTGCATTCACTGCATAGGGCAACACTATGGGAGACCTACTTCCTAATAATGGGAACATTTTTTCATGAGGCCCTCTACGTCTCTTCCAAAGGGCATTGGAGTGCCTCCCAATTTTTGGCAACCCTTGCATTCACTGCATAGGCAAACACAATGGGAAACCCACTTCCTAATAATGGGAACATTGTTTTCAGGAGGCCCTCTGACCTCCACATCTCTTCCAAGGGGCATTGGAGTGCCTACAAATTTTTGGCAATCCCTTGCATTCACTGCATAGGCAAACACAATGGGAAACCAACTTCCTAATAATGGGAACATTGTTTTCAGGAGGTCCTCTGACCTCCACGTCTCTTCCAAGGGGCATTGGAGTGCCTCCCAATTTTTGGCAACCCTTGCATTCACTGTATAGGCAAACACAATGGGAAACCCACTTCCTAATAATGGGAACATTGTTTTCAGGAGGCCCTCTGACCTCCACGTCTCTTCCAAGGGGCATTGGAGTGCCTCCAAATTTTTGGCAACCCTTGCATTCACAGCATAGGCCAACACTATGGGAGACCCACTTCCTAATAATGGGAACATTTTTTCATGAGGCCCTCTACGTCTCTTCCAAAGGGCATTGGAGTGCCTCCCAATTTTTGGCAACCCTTGCAATCACTGCATAGGCAAACACAATGGGAAACCCACTTCCTAATAATGGGAACATTGTTTTCAGGAGGCCCTCTGACCTCCACATCTCTTCCAAGGGGCATTGGAGTGCCTACAAATTTTTGGCAACCCTTGCATTCACTGCATAGGCAAACACAATGGGAAACCAACTTCCTAATAATGGGAACATTGTTTTCAGGAGGCCCTCTGACCTCCACGTCTCTTCCAAGGGGCATTGGAGTGCCTCCCAATTTTTGGCAACTCTTGCATTCACTGTATAGGCAAACACAATGGGAAACCCACTTCCTAATAATGGGAACATTTTTTCATGAGGCCCTCTACGTCTCTTCCAAAGGACATTGGAGTGCCTCCAAATTTTTGGCAACCCTTGCATTCACTGCATAGGGCAACACTATGGGAGACCTACTTCCTAATAATGGGAACATTTTTTCATGAGGCCCTCTACGTCTCTTCCAAAGGGCATTGGAGTGCCTCCCAATTTTTGGCAACCCTTGCATTCACTGCATAGGCAAACACAATGGGAAACCCACTTCCTAATAATGGGAACATTGTTTTCAGGAGGCCCTCTGACCTCCACATCTCTTCCAAGGGGCATTGGAGTGCCTACAAATTTTTGGCAATCCCTTGCATTCACTGCATAGGCAAACACAGTGGGAAACCAACTTCCTAATAATGGGAACATTGTTTTCAGGAGGTCCTCTGACCTCCACGTCTCTTCCAAGGGGCATTGGAGTGCCTCCCAATTTTTGGCAACCCTTGCATTCACTGTATAGGCAAACACAATGGGAAACCCACTTCCTAATAATGGGAACATTGTTTTCAGGAGGCCCTCTGACCTCCACGTCTCTTCCAAGGGGCATTGGAGTGCCTCCAAATTTTTGGCAACCCTTGCATTCACAGCATAGGCCAACACTATGGGAGACCCACTTCCTAATAATGGGAACATTTTTTCATGAGGCCCTCTACATCTCTTCCAAAGGGCATTGGAGTGCCTCCCAATTTTTGGCAACCCTTGCAATCACTGCATAGGCAAACACAATGGGAAACCCACTTCCTAATAATGGGAACATTGTTTTCAGGAGGCCCTCTGACCTCCACATCTCTTCCAAGGGGCATTGGAGTGCCTACAAATTTTTGGCAACCCTTGCATTCACTGCATAGGCAAACACAATGGGAAACCAACTTCCTAATAATGGGAACATTGTTTTCAGGAGGCCCTCTGACCTCCACGTCTCTTCCAAGGGGCATTGGAGTGCCTCCCAATTTTTGGCAACTCTTGCATTCACTGTATAGGCAAACACAATGGGAAACCCACTTCCTAATAATGGGAACATTTTTTCATGAGGCCCTCTACGTCTCTTCCAAGGGGCATTGGAGTGCCTCCAAATTTTTGGCAACCCTTGCATTCACTGCATAGGCCAACACTATGGGAGACCCACTTCTTAATAATGGAACATTTTTTCATGAGGCCCTCTACGTCTCTTCCAAAGGGCATTGGAGTGCCTCCCAATTTTTGGTAACCCTTGCATTCACTGCATAGGCAAACACAATGGGAAACCCACTTCCTAATAATGGGAACATTGTTTTCAGGAGGCCCTCTGACCTCCACATCTCTTCCAAGGGGCATTGGATTGCCTGCAAATTTTTGGCAATCCCTTGCATTCACTGCATAGGCAAACACAATGGGAAACCAACTTCCTAATAATGGGAACATTGTTTTCAGGAGGCCTTCTGACCTCCACGTCTCTTCCAAGGGGCATTGGAGTGCCTCCCAATTTTTGGCAACCCTTGCATTCACTGTATAGGCAAAAACAATGGGAAACCCACTTCCTAATAATGGGAACATTGTTTTCAGGAGGCCCTCTGACCTCCACGTCTCTTCCAAGGGGCATTGGAGTGCCTACAAATTTTTGGAAACCCTTGCATTCACTGTATAGGCAAACACAATGGGAGACCAATTCCTAATAATGGGAACATTGTTTTCAGGAGGCCCACCTCTAAGTCTCTTTAAAGGGGTATTGGGGTGCATCCAAATTTTCAAAGGGGTTTTGGGGTGCGTCCAAATTTTGGGCAGCCCTGCCACTCACTGCATACTCAATAACAGTATAGGAGACCCACTCTTTAGTAATGGGAACAACAAAGCATAGCCGGCTGAGGGCTCTCTAAGAATAGTGAGGGCCGACTGCTGGCCCTTTAAGAATAGTAAAGGCCGCCTGATGGCCCTATAAAAATAGGCTTTGTGACTTTCAGAGTCCCTCCTTCATAAATGAAACACGATGTGTCTGATGATCTCTCACACACCACATGGCCAAATAAGGTTGTAAAATGTTAAAATGACATCTCCCGGTGAATGCATTTGTCATCGTTGAAAGCAATGCAAAAGTGCAAAAATGCATCAAAAATGCTATGTGTGAACATGGCCCAAGATGTGGAGGAGTATTTTTGTTTTTGGTTATTTATTTTGCCTGATATACAAGTCATTACCCTGGAAAGGATGTTTCTTAACATATTTCCCAGGAAAATCCATTTTAGTTTCGTTTTTGCATGTTTTATTGTGAGTCTGTAAAAATGGCGTAATGCCTTGACAACATTGTTGACAGCAGTGACCTGGAAGTCAGAAATGCTTCCAGAGGTCTTCCCCATGCTGTTCCCATGCCATTTGAGCACTGTTCCCATCGATTTGGGAAATTTTTAGGCCCTCTGCAGATCGCCGGGGGGAGCCACCTGAAAAATGCTCGAGTTTCTCATAGATTTACATTGGGCTCGTCCCTCGGGTCGAGCACCCGAGCATTCCAATGTGCTCGACCCGAGCAACGAGCACCTGAGCATTTTAGTGCTCGCCCATCACTACTGATAACCTTTAGATGGTTATTTCTCTTTTGGCCACTAGGTGTCACTAAAGTTCCCATAATTACATCATGTGCATCTCTTGCAGACTCGAAGGAAATAAAGGTGGCTCAGAATTTAGGAGGCATCGATCATGCTTTCCTCGAATTTTGGATTACAGGAGGAGGAAGACCAGCGAGGACTCAGACTTTAAGGTTGGACTTCAGAAAGGCAGATTTGAATGAAGTCAGAAAAAGGGTACGAAAGCTCCAATGGTTGGATGTTCTAAAAGACAGAAATGTCCAAGAATTATGGGAGATTTTGCTAAATAAAATTCTCACTGCACAATCAGTAACAATCCAGAAAAGAAGGAAGAATTGGAAGCAGTTAAAGAGACGAGGATGGATGAACACAGAACTTAAACACTTGTTAAAAAGTAAAAAAGAAATGTATATTAAATGGAAAGAGGGGGGCATATCTAAAGAAGAATATAAAGCTATTTGCAGGGAATGCAGTGCAAGCATTTGAAGTAGTGATGAGCGAGCACTAAAATGCTCAGGTACTCGTTGTTCGAGTCGAGCAAATTGGAATGCTCGAGTGCTCGGTCCGAGTAACGAGCCCAATGTAAGTCTATGGGAAACTCGAGCGTTTTTCAGGCGGCTCCCTCCGGCGGTCTGCAGAGGGCCTAAAAATTACCCAAATTGACGGGAACAGTGCTGAAACGACAAGGGAACAGCATGGGGAAGACCCCTGGAAGCATTTCTGACTGCCAGGTCACTGCTGTAAACAATTTTGTCAGAGGTATTACGCCACTTTTACGGACTCACAGTAAAACATGTAAAAACGAAACCAAAATGGATTTTCCTGGGAAATATGTTAAAGAACATCCTTTACAGGGTAATGACTTGCATATAAGGCAAAATATATAACCAAAAACAAAAATGCTCCTCCACACCTTGGGCTATGTTCACACTGAGCGTTTTGATGCGTTTTTGCACTTTTGCATTGCTTTCAACCAAGACAAATGCATTCATTGGGAAATGTCATTTTAACATTTTATAACCTTATCTGGCCATGTGGTGTGTGATACATCATCAGACACATGCATACAGTGCTGAAAAGACATGGGAACAGCATGGGGAAGACCCCTGGAAGCATCTCTGACTCCCGGGTCACTGCCTAAAAGTGTGCTCATCATAAGTGATCCTTGGCACATGCAAAGATGCCTCCCGCCATGCACCTGTCATTGCAGACTTGCAACAACCACCGTCCACGTCCTTGGCCCAGTGCAGCATTCAGTTGTACCTACCCTATTCCTTGGAATGCAAGCGCAAGTATGCAGCCAGCCACCCACCCACAGGCTGCAATACTATACTGCCAAATTTTTGACAGCTGTTTGCACTTGAAATGTGGCCTTTTAGGCTCATGGAGGCGGAAGCTGTCCACAACCTCATGGCGGCGGCCGGGTGTCCATACTCGGTCCCCAGCCGCCACTATTTTTCCCGGTGTCGTCTCTGTCTTCCACAAGAATGAGTCCCACAACATTACCTGTGCCCTCCCCAGTGCACTTAGGTGGAAAGTACCGCCCAACCACAAACACGTGGACAGGTGAATGTAGCCAGGGACGGTACGGAGCCAGTCCACATTAAAAATGCAGCCATAGAGTGTCTGGGAACCTTCCCAAACACATTTCTTAGCCAGGGCTGCTTCTCGGCAGGGTTCGACGGGCCATCAGTACTCGGGTGGGCCTTGCTTCTCCATCAGGAGAGTTCATGATTAGCGTTGAGCCACCCGTAGTGTTCGGGTTCGGTTCGGTTCGTTGAACACCGGCATGTTCGCTGAACGGTTCGTCGAACACCATCGAACACCGTTAAAAACAATGGCAGGCAAACAAAAACACATAGAAACACATAGAAAACACATAGAAAACACCTTCAAAGGTGTCCAAAAGCTGACAAACTGCTCAGAAGACACAACTAACACATGGAAAAGTGACAAGTACATATAGTCATGCGAAAAGAAAAGAGGTGGAGGAGTAAAAGGAGGAGGAGACACAGATATAGGCATGTCATGCCCTTCTAAAATCAAGAAAGGCTTGAGTAAAAATCTAAAATCAGCCTACCAACACCCAGACGTCGTGACAAGAAAATTAAAAAAATAAATATCTTTAGGTCATCCAAGATTTACTCACAGTTCTTAGACAGTCCACAGGTGCACTGTACCGGTGCAAGCCTCCCGCGTCGCACTGCGTTCACCGGGCAGGGGTTCAGTCCTTCCTCAGGCAGCTTGGGTGTACCTGGCAGAACCCCACTTTCATATGTACCTTCCTAGACCGACTTCACGTTGAGTCTTTACTCCCTCCTGCCCTGCGCTTCTCACTGTGAATCCTATTCGGGTGCTGCGAGGTCCCCCCTGTCCGTCGAAGTTGCACAGACCTGCTCGACCTTACTTGGATTGAAGTGAGAGTTTGGCTTCTGGCTATAGAAGTCAGAAGCCTCCGGTTTTTCCAGCCGAGGCTTGAAGCTGCACGACTGGGCCAGGGGCCGGTCCCCTTCTTATGGCCTAGATCCTCCTGACACTTGGCAGGTTCGGGGTGTACGGGTGCTGCCTGCACTCGCCGTACCCCCTAGGATCCCTTTTGCAGAACGGCGCTTACTCCCTGCTCCCCTCCTGAGCCTCAGTCCTGGGCCCTTGTAGTGGAGCAGAGCTCCTAAAGAGACTCTGCTCCCAAACTGTTCTCCAACTACTAGTCTGCCTTCCCTATTTTATATCTTTACTGTATGAGTGCTCCCATGAACTACTTCCTCCACCCACACCCACTACTGGTTCCCCCTAACTTTGGGTTCCCCCCACCCCAGCCAGGGTCTGTGTTGCCGGGTTTGTGCCAGAGCCACGGTGGACCCTGACGGCCAACCCCCCTCTCCCAATACTGGTGCCTGTCCGCTTGTGGGTCGAGACCCCCCGCGGTGGAGGCAGGTCTAAGCTCTGTAATTTAAATTGGCTCTGTAATTTGAGTACACTTTAAATCCTTTTACAAGGATCTATTGGAGGGCAAGTCTGCGGCCAGCAGCCACGGTAGCAGGAAGAGGAAGAGGCGGAGCCTGCCGTGTGCTGCTGTGTTTGAGGTGTGGAGAGAGCTCCTGGGAAGGGAGGTTTTGTTTTTCCATCTGGGACTTTTTGTCTGCCCCCTTCCCAGGAAAGCAGGCTTGCATGGGGACTGGCCTCCGGGGCTGGGCCCCCGTCTCCCACCTCCCGGTCCATGGCGGCGGGGGGTGGGAGGAACACCACTTCGGCTAAGGCAGCAAGATCTGGCCAAGCACCTGGCGAGAGGTCTAGCATGAGGACCCGGCTGAGGAGGAATCCTGAGGCCATGACCGCGGCGGCTCCTTCCCCCAGAGGTGGGTCGAGTGCGAGCAGAGGTGCTGCCGAGGTGCCCCCTGATTGGGGCACCAAGGTGGCAAAGGAGGCTACCATCAGCTATATCACCCGTGTCCACGAGCACCTCTGTGAGTATGAGGAAGCCTCAAAAAAGCTAAGATCTCTCTGGGGGGAGTTGAGAGCAGCTCAGGGGAGGTCCGAGAGGGCCTCCAGCAGCAAGAAGCCTGAGCTGTCCGCCGCGGTCCGGAAGATCAAGCAGGCCATCCATGAGTTGGAGGATCGGAGATGTACCATCTTGGCAGGCAGCGGACCCTTTAAGGAGAAGCTCAAGAATGAGGACTGGTTCAGAGTCATGACCGGTGGGGCTCTGGAGAGGTCTCAGAGCCCCAGCCAGGTGGTGGAGGACATGGAGGAAGAGGAGGCATGCGCTGAGGAGGTCGCTCCCTACCCACTGTCTGGTGGCCTGGTAAGTGATCTCAAGGCGTCGCATAATGGGATAGCCCCCCAGCAGATGGCTCTCCCGTCTGATTCCTGCCCTTCAGAGGGCAGCGGGAGCGAGGGGGAGGATGAGGAGGAGGGGAGTAGTAGTGAAGGGGGCTGCCTCATCATGAAGCAGATCCAGCAGGTCGAGTCTCCGTTTCGTTTTGGTCAGCTAACATTCGGGGATTGGATCTGAGAGGATGAGGCACCCAGGAGGGGCAAGAAGGGGAAGGCGAAGAAGAGGCAGAAGAAAACTCCGGTCGCACATAAGTTTGTGTATGTCCCCCTCCCTGGGGCCCCCCTGTCCCATTGTGTGGCACCCGCTACCCACCCTGGCACGGGCCCTGTTGTGGGTCCGCAGCAAGGGAGCGGGGAGAATATAGGCCAAGGCACGCAGAGCGCTGCCTCTCTTGGTAATAATGGAGGCAGTGGGGCGGATGTGTCTGACATGGAGCATGGCGCAGAGGGCGGCCCGTCGGTGGTTAACATCAGTGGTGGTGCTCAGGCTGGACCCCCTGTAAAAGGGGGGTCTGGTCTGGCACCCGGTGCGCCTGCCCGTGTGCGGGGGATGGCGGGTGCATCTGCCGCTGCCCCTAGCACTACTGGCGGCGCACTGACAGCCGGGGCTGCATCTTCGGCGGCGCGTGCTGGGGTGTTTGAGTCCCTCACACACGGATCCGCTAAAACTGGATCGCTTTTGGGGACCCAGGTACCTGCTAAGCTCAAGGGCGCGGGGCCTGCGGCTCCGGCAGAGCCGGCTCATAAAAAAGTGGGGTCTGCTCCCCTGGCTGGGTCCGCGGCAAGTTCGGAGCCCCCTGCGCAGGGGCCCAGTAATGGGTCTGCGCGGGGGGCTCCGCCCCCGGTGGATGCCGAGGGGGAGTGGTCTAACCTGGGGCCGGCCGCCGGAGCCAGGCTCTTTGCAGTCAAAGGTGTGACGCTGGGGGGTGCTGAGCCCCTGGGAGCTGGTGCCGCGAGTCCAGGGGCCACCGTGATTAGACCCGATTCCGGGTCGGCTTCGGGGGCTCCGCCTCGGCTGGCTTCAGAGGGCGTGGCCTCCCTGGCATCTGCTGTACCAGTGGGCGTGGCCTCAGAGGACCTTTCTCTACATGCGGGGGCGTTTCCTTGTGGGCAAGCCCCCCGTGGGCGTGGCTCATTTTGGGGCAGAGCTTAGCACCAACGGCGCGGCCAGCTGGGAGCAGTGGTGCCACAGCCGCAGTGGAAAGCAGCAAAAAAGGTGCTTACCTGGGGCAGGGGCTCCGGCTGTGCGGGTGTCAGGAGAAGCAGGACTGGTCCGAGTTACTCCTGTTTCACTTCCCGTCTCACTTCCTGTGGGTGGAACAGGAGGCTCTGCCAGTGATGCAGGAACTGTGCTGCTAAAGCCTTGTAGTGTCGTTCTTAAAGGGCCAGTAGCACCTGCCAAGCAGAACCCCCCGGCAGGGAAGGTCGCCTCAAATTGGAGGTAAAGCCTCACAAAAACTAAAACATTGTGACCCCAGTGTGCATGGGAGTGGGAGTGGGGTGAGTGGGGTGAATGTTGACGTGGATGTGGATGGTGTGGGGATGGATGTGTCTGTGGCTGGGGATACGAGTGTTGGTATGTCTGTGGCAGGGGGAGAGAGTGGAGTGGCTGGTAGTAGTGGGGGGCTTGGGGAGGGGGCTGGTCCATCTGCCCCCCCGGCTGCGGGCCCCCGGTCTTTTGCGGGGGTGGTAGCCGGGGCCTTGGGGGTTTTTCTGGGGGCTTCCTCACCTCTGGACCTCAGGGACGGTGACTTGCGACGCCGTTTCTTGGAGGCCCTCAAAAAGGGAGAGCAGACGATCGAGGTAGAGGGAAGAGAGGTGGACCTGGCCTTTTGGCTGGATAGACATGGCCTGGCCGCCTTACAAGATAAAAGGGAGGGGGAGACGGTATGGTCCCTCCCGACAGCCGGGCAGGGGGTGGCCAGGAGGAATGTGGTCCGTCTTCGGTGGAGGGGCAGTGAAGCGTGCCCGCCGAGAGCAAAGGTTGTGGAGCTCCTCCTGAAGATGGACTTCAGGGCGACCGACATCTTTGCCCTAATCCATCCTTTTGGTACCTCCATCTTTGACATCAGTTTTGTTCGGCCAGAGGGCCTAGAGCTTTTCTGGTCGAATTTTGAACTAGTGAAGGGGGAGCCCGGCTGGCGAGACTTTGCCGTACAGGCGGTGTCTCGCCAAAATGGTGTTAAGAGAGTGACCGTTCTGACCAACAACGAGTCACTCTCTGGAGTGGATATAATGACGTGGCTGTCCCGTTATGGGGAGGTCACGGACATCCCAAAAAAGAACAGGGACGAGTTTGGCATTTGGTCAGGGGGCTGGACCTTCATGGTGAAGTTAAAGGTCTCAGGCGGTACTGTCACCCACATCCCCTCCTCAGCATTCCTGGGGAGGGACAGGATCCTGGTCTTCTACCAGGGGCAACCGAAGGTCTGCCACAGGTGCAGTGATCCCCGCCACTTCAGCGCAGGCTGCAAGGTGCAAAAATGTGCCTTGTGTGGCGGGGTAGGTCATCTTGCCGCGGCCTGTGGTGACATTAGGTGTCACCTGTGCGGTGATCTAGGTCACCCGTATAGCCGCTGCCCCCGCTCCTTTTCTAATACCATCTCTGGTCAGGCAAGGGAGAGCCGTGGGGTGGTCCCTGGCGGTGCATCTGTAGGACCCTGAGGATTCGGCTGCTGCAGGGGTATTGCACCTCAACCCAGAGGTGTGATATTCCACTCCCGGGTAAGGATGGAGTGTGGAACTGAGCTCAGATAGACTGCATGCACTACATACATCCCATTCCAGAGGAGCAGGCCGACGGTACTCCCACTTGGAAATGTGCAGGTACAACCGAGCCTGTTCCTGGCTGGAGTGGGAGGGGGGTGGTACATCCCATGTAGTGTAGGGGCAGATAGGGGGAGCAGTCTGGGTAGTGTTAGGAGCTCATTGGGTGCTGGTCACCTGAGCTCACACATAGAGGGATATATAAGGAGGGCACCAACTAGAATCAGGGTCAGACGCAGAGAGGCAGTCAGACGCAGAGAGTCAGTCAGCTGCAGAGGACAAGTCTGATGCAGAGAGCAGGAAACAGCAGCCCTGGAGAGAGAGAGAGTGGAGCAGAGAAAGACCCAGAGGGGGAAGACTGAAGGGACCCAAGAACCCAAATTAGAGCACCGGGTGAGGAGTCAGCATCAGGGTACCGGAACCCAAGCTGGTGGGGGCAAAAACAATCCCCAGCCAGAGACCGGAGATCGTGGGCAGCGTTTGCCACGGTCACCCACCATATTCACCCCGAAGGCACACCACATGAAGGGTCAGGGAACCCAGGGCCAAGGGTGTCCCAAAAGAAGGCCCGAGGGAGCTGGACCTAGGTGAATCCCTGGTGGGGACGGCTGAAGAAAGGACAGAGGGAGAGCTCAGGGCCACGCTCCGGACTTGTTTGGGGGTTGGCTGGATCCAGGACCTGGTGGACGCAGCACGGCTCGGGTGGTCACTAGCAGCTGGAGTGACCGAAACATCAGCAGTAAGTAAACTCCCTTAACTGCACAACCCGAGTCTGTCTTCATTGCCGGCTGCACCGCACCACCACAACCCCCATCCTCTGCGCCTGTCCCCTCTGAGGCTATACCCCTCCCGTTGGGGGTTATCCCACCAAGCTGCGCATCCACCATCAGCCTCAGCGGACCCTGCTGCAGCGGCGGCCACAGTGACCGCATCACAACGGGTGGCGTAGTCGACACAAAAGAACTTTAGTAACATCTGTAAAGCTGCCACATAACACTGAGCTTGACGCCCTGGGCACGGGGCCGGGTCACAGCCGCTCGGAGACTACAACCCCCCCCCCATCTGATCCGGTGCCGGGTATTCCCCTCAAAAAGGAATATGTCCCAGGGGGCGCGTCAACTTTGGCGTAGTCGGCAGGATTACGTGCCCGCAACACCCGGGTACTGCGTGCCTGAAGAAAAGTGCAAGTTTACCTCAGAAAGAAGTCTCCCGCCAGTTCCGGAGGGTCCACGCCATCGGACTCCATCACCAGTCGTTTCCCGCCGATTGTCCGCCATTTCCAACTTGTTCCCGCCATCTGCAGAGTTTCCCGCCACTGGGCGACGCTTCCCGCCAAAACCGCAGATTTCCCGCCTTGGAAGAGCAGCGGACGCCATTATGGGCGTGCCAAAGGAGGGCAAGAGGCCACCTCCCATCGTGGGCCGGGACAGAAAATGGCGCCAAAAGTGGAAACCGCCCCCACCAACAGAGACTGTGATGCTGGAGGTGTCTGTCAGCGTGAAAGAACTCCCCCTGGAGCTGACAGTCACCGAGTTGCCCCGGGACCGCCCTCGAAGTGGGAGGAGACGAAAGAGAAGAACAAAGATGGGTGTCGCTTGGAGCAGTCTGGAGCGAGCGCACCCGGAGGCAAGAGGTCTAACAAGGAGTAGCGGAGGAGCTCACCTGGAGATGGAGAGAAAGCAGAACAGCACCGGCCCGCTGGCCAGGAGTCTGCTAGAGACCGAGGAAGGAGGGCAGAGCAGCACCGGCCCGCTGGCCAGGAGCCTGCCGGAAGCCGAGCAGAGCAGCACCGACCCGATGGTCAGGAGCCTGCTAGAGTCCACAACCCCGCTAGGTCTAGCGGAGATCCTAGCGCAGCTCCCCCGAGACCGGGAGTGTGCACAAACTGCCCTGGAGGGCCTCGCAAGGAGGATGGCCCGGGTACAGCGCGAGATACTGGCGGAGTGGAGCCGGGAGATGGCCCAGCAACCAGAGACCAGTCAACGGAGCACGCTACCCTGGAAGAGGAAGCAGACCGCCTCTGAGGATGGCGCAGGAGGACCCAAGGCCGGAGACGGCGCCGAGGAGGGAGCCGAACGCATGGAGGCAGGTAAAGGGGACGCCTATACCCCAAGCCGTGACACCGCTTACCTGCCCCAGCTCCCCGTCGCAGAGCCCGAAAGTCCCCCTGCTGTGCCCGTAGCCGCCAGGTCACCGCCATGGACTAGGCCCCGACCGGAAGCCGCCGCCGCGACCCCTGTGACGTCACGCGCCTCGAACCGGAGCGTGACAAAACAGGAATTACCACCAGCCTGGTCGCAAGGCCTAGTACCCCCGGGCGCCGCATCACCAACAGCGCCCCCTACCTCCGCGGAGCCTCCGGCCTGGCCGCAAGGCCAGGTAGCCCAGGGCGCCGCCGTCCTAACGGTGCCCTTCACCTTCCAGGTGCCCCAGGCCTGGCCGCAAGGCCTGGGCAACCCGGGCGCCATCACCACCGCGCCCGCGCCCGCAATACCAAGGGTGCCACACCTGGGGGAGGACCTCTTCAGCCAGCTCACATGGCCGGACGGGCGACCCTTCATCTGGCCCGAAGGATACCATGAGCTGGGGCGGCAACAGAGACGAGGGCCCTTGTGTGAGCCCCTGATCCCGGCTCCGAAGCCCGTGACTCGGGTCTCGCCTCCTTTGGAAGACGCACAGTTTGAGTGGGACCCCACCGGAGAAGATCTAATGGGGTTCACTCAGGAAACTCGGGCAGTCGCCGCTGAGCGGACTGAGTGTTGTCGTCAGCAGCTAGCAGAGTTTACGAGAGAACGGGAGGAGAGGCGGGCCAGAGAACAACAGGCCCAAATCCGGAGCGCGGAGCAGAAGAGCCGGACTAGGAGGAACCCCCGTGCAGCGCATTGTCCCCGCACCATCGGGACAGTGATAAAGTTCAACCCGCAGCATGGGTGGGGCTTTATTCGGGACCGTAACAACCGCGGTGACGTTTTTGTGACTCGCAGAGACGTCGAGTCCCACCTGCCGGAAGGTCACAAAGGCCGTGACCTCTACGTCGGAGATGAGGTCACTTTCACCCGGCACAAGTGTGCCAAAGGACCTTACGCCCTCCACGTACACCGCTTGACGGAGGAGGAGTTGCGGTACGGAGAGGAGGAGCCAGAGGACCCGGACGGGTCTGAAGCAACACCATATCAAGAAAGAGCAGGAGGAAGACGCCGTTGAGTGCGGCCGAGAAGTGATGTAAATAGTTACCCAATCGGGGTATAAAGGAACTGAAACTGGAACTGTTGCTGCTGCTAAAATAGTCCCCGTTGGGACCAGTGAACTGTTTTACCCGTTAACCCCTTCATCCTACAGGCTGAGGACTGTGAGCAGCCATTCCCTTTCCTCTAACTGGCCGAGGACTGAGAGCGGCCAACTTCCAACTTTCCTGTATATAGTTGCGCGTCCTAAAGCGCCCCCTACCGGTTTTATAGAAAACCAGTTTTTTCTAAGAGACTGTCGCACTTTTCCCGGACACACGTTGCACAGTGTCCGGAGGAGGAACCAGAGACAAGAGAAGTCTACGAGAAAGTTTTATCTGATAAGATATGTTATATATATAATGTTTTATATGTTTTATATGTTTATATGAAAAAAAAATTGTATGTTTTGGTGTTTTATGTCTTTACAGCCCGAGGACGTGCTGTGATTTACCAGGGGGGAATGTAGCACCCTGAGGATTCGGCTGCTGCAGGGGTATTGCACCTCAACCCAGAGGTGTGATATTCCACTCCCGGGTAAGGATGGAGTGTGGAACTGAGCTCAGATAGACTGCATGCACTACATACATCCCATTCCAGAGGAGCAGGCCGACGGTACTCCCACTTGGAAATGTGCAGGTACAACCGAGCCTGTTCCTGGCTGGAGTGGGAGGGGGGTGGTACATCCCATGTAGTGTAGGGGCAGATAGGGGGAGCAGTCTGGGTAGTGTTAGGAGCTCATTGGGTGCTGGTCACCTGAGCTCACACATAGAGGGATATATAAGGAGGGCACCAACTAGAATCAGGGTCAGACGCAGAGAGGCAGTCAGACGCAGAGAGTCAGTCAGCTGCAGAGGACAAGTCTGATGCAGAGAGCAGGAAACAGCAGCCCTGGAGAGAGAGAGAGTGGAGCAGAGAAAGACCCAGAGGGGGAAGACTGAAGGGACCCAAGAACCCAAATTAGAGCACCGGGTGAGGAGTCAGCATCAGGGTACCGGAACCCAAGCTGGTGGGGGCAAAAACAATCCCCAGCCAGAGACCGGAGATCGTGGGCAGCGTTTGCCACGGTCACCCACCATATTCACCCCGAAGGCACACCACATGAAGGGTCAGGGAACCCAGGGCCAAGGGTGTCCCAAAAGAAGGCCCGAGGGAGCTGGACCTAGGTGAATCCCTGGTGGGGACGGCTGAAGAAAGGACAGAGGGAGAGCTCAGGGCCACGCTCCGGACTTGTTTGGGGGTTGGCTGGATCCAGGACCTGGTGGACGCAGCACGGCTCGGGTGGTCACTAGCAGCTGGAGTGACCGAAACATCAGCAGTAAGTAAACTCCCTTAACTGCACAACCCGAGTCTGTCTTCATTGCCGGCTGCACCGCACCACCACAACCCCCATCCTCTGCGCCTGTCCCCTCTGAGGCTATACCCCTCCCGTTGGGGGTTATCCCACCAAGCTGCGCATCCACCATCAGCCTCAGCGGACCCTGCTGCAGCGGCGGCCACAGTGACCGCATCACAACGGGTGGCGTAGTCGACACAAAAGAACTTTAGTAACATCTGTAAAGCTGCCACATAACACTGAGCTTGACGCCCTGGGCACGGGGCCGGGTCACAGCCGCTCGGAGACTACAACCCCCCCCCCATCTGATCCGGTGCCGGGTATTCCCCTCAAAAAGGAATATGTCCCAGGGGGCGCGTCACATCCTCTGCTGAAGCCGGAGGTGGGGGCAGGAGAGGAGCTGAGGGGCCAGTGAGGGATGGCGAGGCCGGTACATAGTAACATAGTAACATAGTAGCATAGTTTGTAAAGCCGAATAAAGACTTGCGTCCATCAAGTTCGACCTGTTAGTTCTGTATTTGCTAAAGTTGATCCAGAGGAGGGCAAAACCCCCAAATGATTTAGCCAATCTTCACCTGAGGAAAAATTCCCTCCCGACTCTGAAACCAGCAGTCAGAATAAATCCCTGTATCAACCTACTATTTTATTTTATTTTTAAGTATACGCTGAAATCTGCCTGGTATCTAGAAATGCATCCAGTCCCCGCTTGAACTGGTGTAGTGAATCCGACATTACCGTCTCCTCACTCAGTGAATTCCATATTCTCACTGCTCTTACCGTAAAGAACCCCTTCCTATGCTGGTGCTGAAACCTTTTCTCTTCCAGTTTTAGTGAATGCCCTCTTGTTACCGTAATATCCCTCCTTTTGAACAAATCCCGGGCAAGATCTCTATACTGTCCCCTAACATATTTGTACACATTTATTATGTCCCCCCTCAACCTTCTCTTTTCCAGGCTGAATAGTCCTAGTTTTGCCAACCTCTCTGGGTATTGCAGTCCCTCCATTCCCTTTATTAATTTTGTTGCCCTCCTTTGTACCTTTTCAAGCTCATTTATATCCTTTCTATATATTGGGGCCCATAACTGAGCACAGTATTCCAAGTGTGGTCTGACCAGTGCTTTGTACAGTGGAAGAACAATGTTCTCATCCTTTGCAGCTATACCTCTTCTAATACATCCCATTACCCTGTTTGCCCTTACAGCAGCGGCCTGACTTTGGGCACTCCAATTTAGTTTGCTATCAATCAAGATGCCCAAGTCCTTCTCCATCTCTGAATTCCCCAATGATTTCCCATTCAGTGAGTACTGGTGACTTCCATTTTTCCTTCCCATATGTATGACCTTACATTTCTCCTCGTTAAACCTCATTTGCCATTTAATGCTCCACCTACCCAGCTTATACAAATCCCTCTGTAGGTCTGCACTGTCCTCTTTTGTATTAATTGTTTTACATAACTTTGTGTCATCTGCAAATATTGATATTTTACTATTTATCCCGTTGACTATGTCGTTAATAAAGATATTAAATAACATTGGGCCTAGTACAGACCCCTGTGGTACCCCACTAGTGACGCTTACCCAATCTGAGTATATTCCATTTATAACCACCCTCTGCCTTCTATCCCTTAGCCAGTTTGCTACCCACTTGCAAACATTTTCCCCCAGCCCCATCATTCTCATTTTGTATACCAACCTATTATGTGGCACGCTATCGAACGCTTTTGAGAAGTCGAGATACACGACATCCACTGGTTCCCCCTGATCTACTCGAGAGCTAACCTCCTCGTAGAAGTCAATCAGGTTTGTTTGGCAGGAGCGATTCCTCATGAATCCATGTTGGTTCGGGATTAAAAGATTATTAGCATCAAGATGCTCTGTAATTGCCTCTTTAATGAAGCTTTCAAAAATTTTGCCCACAACGGACGTCAGACTCACCGGCCGATAGTTTCCGGCGTCACTTTTTGCTCCCTTTTTGAATATTGGCACTACATTCGCCTGTCGCCAATCAAGTGATACAGACCCAGTCTCAACAGAGTCCTTAAATATAAGATATAACTGTCTGTCTATCACATTACTTAGTTCCCTTAGTACCCGTGGGTGTATGCCATCAGGTCCTGGTGATTTGTTTATTTTAATGTTACTGAGGCGTTTCTGTACCTCAACTTGGGTTAGATTAGTCATACTTAGTGGAGGATTAAGCCTGTCACTTCTCATTTCTCCTGTTAGTTCTATTTCCTTTGTGAAAGTTGTCGAAAAAAAATTATTTAATAGATTAGCTTTATCCTCATCTTTCTCTATGATTTTGCCTTCCTCACTTTTTATCGGTCCAATATTATCCGATTTAATCCTTTTACTATTTATATACGTAAAGAACAGTTTGGGATTTGATCTACTTTCCCTAGCAATACGTTTCTCTGTTTCCTCCTTCGCTATTTTTATTTGTTTTTTACAGGTTCTCGTTTTTTCCTTGTAACACATTAGTGCCTCCATACTGTTTTCCTGTTTTAATCTCTTGAATGCCTCTTTTTTGCTATTTAACGCCCCTTTTACGTTCTTGTTCAACCATATTGGTTTCCTCTTATTTCTGGCCCTTTTATTCCCATACGGTATATACCTCTCGCACTGAGTATTCAGAATTCTTTTGAAGGTTTCCCATTTACTATTCGTATTCCTTTGATTAAGAACTTTGTCCCAGTCAATAAGTTGAAGGTTTTCTATCAGCTGATCAAACTTCGCCCTCCTAAAGTTTAATGTTTTTGTTGTTCCCTTATTGATAACCCTACTGAAGGGCATTTTGAAGTCGATAATATTATGATCGCTATTACCTAGGTGCCCCCCTATCTGTACCTCAGTTATTCTATCAGGCCTATTAGTCAATATTAAGTCCAACACGGCCTTCCCTCTCATTGGTTCCTGCACTAGTTGGGAGAGATAATTATCCTTAATATTTGTCAAGAACCTTTTTCCTTTCTGAGATCTACAGGTTTCTGTTTCCCAGTCAATATCCGGGTAGTTGAAATCCCCCATTACAATCACTTCATTATGTTTTGCTACTTTGTCTATTTGTCCTAATAGCAGATTCTCATTCTCCTGTGTTATATTTGGTGGCTTATAGCAGACCCCCAGTAATATTTTATTATTTTTTGCCCCCTCTATCTCTACCCACATGGACTCGACCCCCTCTTCTCCCTCTCCTATATCTACCCTTAGTCTGGGCTTTAGACATGACTTTACATATAAGCAGACTCCTCCGCCTTTCCCCTGTTTCCGGTCCCTTCTAAATAAACTATAATCTAATAAATTTACCGCCCAGTCGTAGCTATCGTCTAGCCAAGTCTCTGTTATACCTACGATGTCATACCTCTCCTCCGATATAAGCGCCCGCAGCTCATCTGCCTTATTGGTCAGGCTTCTTGCGTTGGTCAGCATGCAAGATAAAACTTTGGGGTTATTTAGCATCCTATTCTTCTCTAACGATCTAACTGTACTATCCCCACCCCCCTCTCCACCCTCATTATATTCACTTCTCCCCTTCCCCCTTACTTGCCTCACATCCCACCTATCTCCTTGGTTCCCCCCCCCATCTCTGCTTTAAAAACTCCTCCAACCTATTAGCCATCTTCTTCCCCAGCACCGCTGCACCCTCCCCATTGAGGTGCAGCCCGTCCCTACGGTAGAGCCTGTAGCCGACCGCGAAGTCGGCCCAGTTCTCCATGAACCCAAACCCTTCTGCCTTGCACCAACTCTTTAGCCACTTATTCACCTCCCTAACTTCCCGTTGGCGCTCCTGTGTGGCTCGCGGGATTGGTAGTATTTCTGAGAAAACTACCTTGGAGGTCCTTGCCCTAAGCTTCCTACCTAAGTCCCTGAAATCATTTTTAAGGACCCTCCATCTACCACTCACTTTGTCATTGGTGCCGATGTGGACCATGACCGCTGGGTCTTCGCCAGCCCCACCAAGTAACCTGTCAACCCGATCCGCGATGTGCCGGACTCGAGCGCCAGGGAGGCAGCACACCGTTTGGCGATCCCGGTCTTTGTGACAGATTGCCCTGTCTGTCCCCCTAATAATAGAGTCACCCACTACCAGGACCTGTCTTGCCTGCCCTACACTTCCCCCCTCCCCCTCATTACTGGAGCATACACTCCCCCGGCGGTCAGAGGATCTGTCGTGCTCCAATAATGCCGGTTCTGAACCAGCCTTCCTATACTTCTTCCCTCTATCCCTCCTAACTGTTATCCAGCTCCCTGCCTGTTCAGCCTGCACTTCCCCTCTATGCTCCACCCCCAGTATTGACCCATTGAGTGTCTGCTCGGTGAGCAGCAAACTCCGTTCCATGTTGTCGATGCTCCTCAGTATCGCTATCTGAGCACTTAGATCCAGAATTTGGGCTTCCAAGTGCACGATATGCTCACATCTCTCGCAGCAGTATGGATCCTCGAGCGGTTGCTCACGGAATGCATACATTGCGCAAGATGTACACTGCACGGCTCCGGCCAACATGGACGTCATTCTAAATATGGGGATACAGTCAGTATATATATACAAGTACAAAACACAATTATTTATATATAGGTGTATGGACGGGGATCAATTAGGGATGTGCATGTGTATCAATTAGATATCGGCGGGGGAGCAGTTAAGTATGGACGGGGGATCAATTAAGTATCAAGTATGGACGGGGGAATCAGCTAAGTAGGTCAGGTGGATTAATTAAGTATGGACAGTGTGTCAATTATCTATGGACTGGGGATCAATAAATATGGACTGGGGAAATAATTAATTGTGGACTGGGGAATCAATCAATTAATTATGGACAGGGGGTTAATTAAATATGAATGGGGATAAGGCAAATAAATAGGGACTGGGAATCAGTAAAAGTGGACAGGGGGAATCTATTAAATATGGACAAGGGGGATCAATTGATTATGGGCTGGGGGGGTCGATCAGTTAAATGTGGTCGGGGGGATCAATTTAATATGGACGGGGGTGGTTGGGAGATCAATTAAATGAGGACGGGGGGGTCAATTTAAATGTGGTCAGGGGGATCAGTTAAATATGGACAGGGGGTGATCAGGGGATCAATTTAAATATGGACGGGGGGTGATCAATTAAATATGGACTGGGGGATCACTAAAGATGGCCGGGGGAGTTGTATTAAATATGGATAGGGGGGAGATCGATCAAGTATGGACAGGGGATTAATTTAAATAAGGCCGGGGGGGGAGCACTTAAATATAATACAATTACAATACAAATACAAATACAATACAGTACACACTCGGGTTCAGTAGGGCTGCTTATCGCGGCCTCCTGCCCCTCACTCACCTCCTCTAGGGACGCTGCACGCTATCACAGCGCGCTCGCCCCTCCGGTCGCCTCTTACCGATCCTCCTGGTCACCTCCTGGTCACCACCACCTGGCGCCCTCCGCCGGCCGGCGCTGCACGCTATCACAGCGCTCTCTTGCGCTCGTCCCTCCGGTCGCCTCCTACCTGTCCACCCGGTCCACTCGGTCACCTCCGCCTGGCTCCCTCGCCGGAGGGCCGCGAGCCGAGTCGGACCTCGCCGCACGCCACTCACCACAGCCACACCACAGCCCATGTGCTCACACCCCACGCGCGCTCTCACTTCCGGTCACGTGCTCTCTCTGTAGCTGGGAAGGGGTCAGATGAAAAAGTCCTGGAGATGTTTTTCCCTCCTTCCCAGCTCCTACAGCAGCACAAACTCCCAGCACCAACAGGCTCCTCCTCTTCCTCTTCCTGTCTGGAGCTCAATGCCACCAATGGCAGCAGGTGAGGCGTCGTGGGGGTATGGGGCAGGATAAGCCTCAGGCAACTGGGGTGATGACTGTCCCCTCCCCAGAAGCGGCAGCTGGAGCTCCTGAGGCCCTGGGGGAGGAGGCGGTGAGCGAGGAGATCAGAAGGATGGAGAGGGAGGAGGTGGCTGCTCCCGGGGACTCCTCCCAGTATGAAAGTCTGGACGAGGAGGTGGTGGAGCAGCCTAAAAGATCAGGTGACAGTAAGACTGGTAAGAGGAGGAGGAGCAGAAAAGGGGCAAAAACATCTAAGGCCCCCCCCCCTGGCCGCTAAGGTGCCGACGGAAGGGCTCACCAGCTCCCCTCTGATCCCCCTCTCCAACCGGTTCCAAACCCTTGACGACTCTGCTGGGTCGGAGGTCGAGGGTGAGGGACCAGCAGTAACGTCTGGGGTTCCTTCAGGGAATGGCGGGGTCCGTCCACCGGGGGACTCAGTTTCCCCTGGGGGGGGGGACTGCCCCGGGTCCAGAGGTGAGGAACCCGTTAAGGGAAAGGAGGTGTCAGGAGAGATGGATACCTCGGTATCACTTAAGAGGAGGGGAAACTCGGGCTCCTCCTCGGATGGTGAAGGGAAGAAATCTGGGGGTACGGTAAAGAAGAAGGCCATCTAACTCAATCACCCATGATGGCGGAACCTACCCCGTTGACTCTGGCATCGATTAATGTTGCCAGTATTAAGTCAGATGCGGCTAGATTCACGGCCTTTGATTTTTTCACCCGAGTTGAGGCTGATATTTTATTTTTGCAGGAGACCAGACTAACGGACATGAGGGCCATTTACAAGGCACGGAGGGAGTGGAGGTGCGGGCCTTCATACTGGTCTCTTGCGGCTGAGCCATATAGCGGGGTAGCGGTCCTTTTTAAGGCCGCTTCGGTGGAATGCAGACGGGTGATTGAGGTAGAAATGGGGAGGTGCTTGTGACGCGCCCCTGGGCCTTCGTCGCGCGGCATCGCGCGCACGGGGGCTTACCCGGAGCTGGATCCGATGGGAGTAGTAGTCTCGTGGCGGTGACCCGGTCCGTGCCCAGGGAGTCAAGCTGGATGGCAGTGTTTTGAACGGTAGATGTTGGACGACTACGCCACCCGTTGAATGCAGCTATGGAGCTGCCGCTGCAGGACAGTCCGCTGAGGCCGGTGATATGGTTGTGCAGCGTAGATGGTATAACCCCCAACGGGAGGGGTATGGCCTCAGGGCAGCAGACGTGAATGATGGTGGTAGTGATGGTGCGGCAAGGAAGCTCAGAGACGTGTGATGCAGTTTCAGGGTTTTTACTCACAGGTGTTGCTCCGGTCACTTCGGCCAAGGGTGACCACCCGGGCCGTGCTGCGTCCACCAGGTGCGGGACTCGGTCAACTCCCGGGCAGTTCCAGAGCGTGGTCCTGAGCTCCCCTCTCTCTTTCTTCCTACTGGCCGTCCCCACCAGGGACCCACCTTTGTCCGGCTCCCTCGGGCCTCTTGGTGGCAAAACCTTTCCTGGCTTTCCTGACCCTATTCGTGGTATGCCTTCCTGGTGGATGTGGTGAGGGTCGTGCCAAAGCTTGACCACGACCTCCGGTTCCTGGCTAAGGATATTTTGCCTCTGCCAGTTTGGGCTCCTGTACCCTTTTCTGCCAACCCTTCACCCTTTTGATTTACTTCTGGGATCTCAGGGTTCCCTCTTGTCTTGTGTCTCTGGGCCTCTCTTCCTCCTTCTCTCCACTACAGGCCTGGCCCTGGAGCTGGGCCCAGACGGAGCCACAGCTCCCTGTCAGCCCTCCTGGCTGAACTCTCTCTCAGAACTCACCCTGTCTCTAGATGGTGCCCACCATATATACTCCCTCTATGTGTGAGCCCAGGTGACTAGCACCCAATGGGCTCCTACCTCTATGCCCAGAGCCCCTCCCCTATCTGCCCCTACACTACTGGGATGTTCCTCCCCCCTCCCCACTCCAGCCAGGGACAGACGCTGTCGTACCTGCACAACTATTTGGTGGGAGTACCGTTGTTCTGTCCCCCGGAAATGGGGTGAGTGTAGTGCATGCAGCTATCTGAGCTCAGTCCCACACTCCATCCTTACCCGGGAGTGGAATACCACACCTCTGGTTTGAGGTGCAATACCCCTGTAGCAGCCGAGTCCTCGGGGTGCTACACTTGGTCCTTGACGTCTTCATGAGGGGACAAGAGCTCCGGCTCATTAATATCTATGGCCCACAGTCTAAGTGGGACCGTAAGTGTCTCTTCCTGAAGATCAAGCCCTATCTTTTTACGAGCCGGCAGGTGGTCTTCCGTGGGGACTTTAACACTGTAACTAGGTCCCGTGATAGGGGAGGCCCCGGTGACCGTCTAGCTTATGATAGTATAGCCCTGAATAGTATAATGAGTGAAGCTCGCCTGGTGGATGTCCACATCCGGCACACCCCAGGTCACGGGGGATTCACCTTTTATAGGGGTAGTAGTAGGTCTAGGATAGATTGTTTTTTTTTAAAGGAGGAGGCCGTCTCTACTGCAGTGTCTGCTGTTGAGGTGGAATTCTCCGACCACTGTTTAATTTTCTTTTCCTTGAATGTTACAGAGACCCCCCGGATGGGGAGAGACCTATGGAAGCTGATTTCGTCCCTGTTGGAAGAAGCGGAGGTGAGACAATCCTTTGAGGAGTTTCTTCAGAGAGATCTTCAAAAGAAGGGTCACAAGGTTCTTCCGTCAGCTCTCGAGCCTCAGAGTCCTGAACAGGTACCGCCTGTATCGGGATCTGGGGAGGAAACTCGAGCAGCTCGTCTTGACTGGAGGGGACCGTGAGGAAATCTCCAGGGTGAAGGCCTTGCTCAAGAGGTGTCAGTATGATAGGCACACGTCCTACAGGAACTGCAGGATGTCAGTGAATTGCAAAGTGGTAATGGGACTGATCGACAGTACAGGATCCCTGAACAGATCCAAATCAGGGATCCTGGAGGTGGTCAGATCCTTCTACTCACACCTCTTGGGGAGGAGGGATCCTGATTGGGATGAGATGTCAGCTTTCCTGGCTGAAGCCATCCCTGAGCCAGGGGATGACCCCTCTCTTCATGTTTTGACAGAGGTGATCAGGGAAGAGGAAATGAGATGGGCCATTGATGGGCTCCGGCCCAAGAAATCGTCTGGTCCGGATGGCTTAACATCCGAGTTTTTCAGGACTTTTAGGGACTCTTTGGTGCCCCTCATGACTGAGGTGTTTAATGAATGTCTCTCCTCGGACATTCAGCCTGATTCAATGAGGAAGTCTGCCCTGATTATTCTGTCAAAGGGTAAAGACTCGTCCCGTATTGAGAATTGGCGTCCCATAGCGCTTCTCAATACGGACCGAAAGGTTCTGGCAAAGGTGCTTTTTAATCGGTTGGTGAAGTTTGCGCCTCGGCTCCTTTCGGGGGCCCAGCATTGCTCTGTTCCAGGCGGCAGTACTTTTAGTGCTGTGCTCGGTGTCCGAGAGGCAGTGGAGCAGAGTAGGGCAGGTCACGGGAAGGGGTACTTGCTGTCTTTAGACCAGGCGAAGGCCTTTGACCGGGTTAACCATGAGTACCTCTGGTCCGTCCTTCTGAGGTACGGTCTGCCCGGGCGGTTTGTTGATTGGTTAAGAGTGTTATACAATGGGGCAGAGACTTTTCCGCTTGTGAACGGTTGGGTTGGACACCCTTTTGAGGTGAAGTCTGGTGTCCGCCAGGGCTGTCCTCTGAGCCCACTGTTATACATGTTCGCGATCGACCCCCTTCTAAGGAGGGTGTAGCGCGGACCGTTGGTGGGAGTCGGGATGGACCGGGCGGAGTCAGAGGCCACCTTGAGGGTAGTGGCGTACGCCGACGATGTTTCCCTTTCTGTATCCTCGAGAGAGGAGGCGGATTGGGTCATGTCTGAGGTTGAGCGCTACTCGGTGGCATCCGGGTCCATGATCAACCGGGATAAGTGTGAGAGTCTCTGGCTGGGAGGGGGAGATCCAAGTTTTGATCTCCCAGACACCCTTCCAGGGCCTCAGGCCACAGCAAAAATTCTAGGCATCAGTTTCGGCCCAGGGGATTATCCCCAGCAAAACTGGGAGGGCAGACTGAAGATTGCCGCCCAGAAGGTGGATCAGTGGAAGGGTTCGCCCTTGACCCTGAGGGAAAGGGTTAGCCTGGCCAAGGGGTATTTGCTCCCTTTACTAATATACCTGGGCAGCGTTTGCATCTTGCCAGAGCCTCTTTGGACACGGGTCTACAGCCTGTTCTTCCAGCTATTGTGGGGGAATAGGCTGAACCTAATCAAGAGGGAGGTCACGTACCGCACGAAGAGACTAGGAGGGTTGGGTATGGTCAACCCAGTGGTGTTTTTAGTAAACACCTTTCTTAAGGCTAACATCGCCAACCTCTGGTTAGGGAGGGCTCCTCCGTGGGTATTCTCCTGTAGGGGGTGGTTTCGGCCTTTCTTCCATGAATGGGAGACGGGAGGGCAGGTGAAGGACCTGCGAACGCCTCATGGGCATCTTCCGGCTTACGCTACCCCGGTTCTGAAGGTGATCCGCCGGTGGTGTCTGGGAGTGTGGGAGATCAGGACCTTGTCGAGAAAACTACTTGACAATAGGGTTCTGTTGACCCACTTCCAGAAGCCCCTGGTGCTCAAGGATTGCCCAAGCTGGGATCTGGAGGTGGGGCTCGGGCTTTTGAACTCAAAATGGATCCCCGTGAAGTTTTGGGACTTGGCTTGGCGCTGCTTCCATTGGAGACTGTATGTGAGGGACAACCTGAAGTACAGGAACTCTGATGACCGGGATTGTCCCCGCGAGGAGTGTGGCGACATGCTTGAAAGCATGGAGCACTTCCTGCTTCGGTGTCCCTTTAATACAGAGGTCTACAGCAGGGTGGGTGCTTCCATTGGCTGGCCTCGGCTGGCAAGCCTTTCCTATGCGGAGTGGGCCTATGGGGCATTCAGGTCCCTTGGTGGCTGAGATCGGGGCACGGTTTTCTTAGTTAGCTTAGTGACTAGGTTTTACATGTTGAACGCACGGTGTTTAGTGTCCACCCAGCAGAAAGCCCTCCCCAGGGAGGAGGTGATTAGGAACATCCTGGGTGACCTGGCAAAGGTGCGCTCGCTGGAGTACGAGAGGCTGGATGCAGTGAGGGCCTCCCTTCTATGGAGGGGGTTCTCATTTAATGAGCCCTAGGGATAGTTAGGGTCCTGTGTGCTTGTTTATAGGGTGAGTTTAGTCCTTTTTATATTTATTTGTAGGGACAGATAGATGTGTAGGGACAGGGAGGGACAGATAGGGATAGTCTTTAGGGTCAGGTAGTTAGTATTAGGTTGGTAGTGAGGGCCAGTGAGGGACAGGTAGGGAAACATTGGTAGGGTGGTATGGACAGATTTTTCTTTTCTTTATTAGAGAGGGTCAGGGTGTTGTGAAGTAGGTCAGGGTGAGGGCCTCCGCAGTTTCCAGTTTCCCAGTGGTGGGCTGTTACCCTCACTTTGTAGCTTTTTGTTTTTGGTATTTGAACCCGTATATAGGGCTTGCAGGCACCAAACTTGGGTCTGATTCTGGTTCATGATAATGTAATAGGTGTTGTTATAAGATGCTGTAAAGTTGTGTATATTATTTTGTATGTTTATGGTTATCATGTATAATATTCTTGTAAGTGTGTGGGGGGTTTAGTTTAGGTTGGGTGGGGGGTTTCGGGGGGAGGGTTTTTGGGGTTCGTTGGAGGGGGGTGTGGTATCATGGACATCCTGAAGTGGATGGAAAGGCAAAAGGACCTGTTATTTTTCAGGCCACAAACTTTAGTGGGACCCTTGTGTGATGTGATAAGGTCACAAACTCTCGTGGGACCTTGGGTGTCGGGTGTGGGTATTTAATTCAGGTATTGTTATATTATTAAAAAAATTAAAAAATTAAAAATTCTAAAAAAAATAAAATAAAATAAAAAAATATATATATATTTTTTGTGCGCAGTGTTGTGTCGGCCAAGAGGCCTACTATTCTCTTTTTTTGGTAGTGGGCCAGGTTTTTAGTTGTCTTTTTTGGGGTTTGGCATGAGTGTATAAGAGTGAATGTGTGTATGTTAGGAAGGGGTAAAGGAAAAAAAGGAAAAAAGGACAAAGAGGAGGATCAAGGGTTTCCCTTGCTGAGGGGGGTTTTGAGCAAGAGGTATTGCTTTAGTGGACATTTTTCTTGCTAAAGATTGCTGGACTTTGTGTTTTGGGCTTTTTTGGGGTTTCCTTGGGGATTTGTTTACTGGGGCTTATATTTGTATGTTGTTGTTATTGTTGTGTTTTGTACTTTTATATAAAATAAAAAAAGAGTTCCAGCTCCAGTAGCGTCCACTAAAGCTGCTGCAGTTAAAAAGCTTTTATAAGGATCGAGCTTGGCAGTCCGCCGCAAGGCGTGCTACCGCCAGTCCCAGCCCCTTTGCCTTGGGGCGCCTCCCCGATGCTCTTGACTGAGTGTCCCGGGGGCCTGAAGCGTTTCCTTTGAAAAGATTAAGTGTCCAAAGCACAGGTGGTGAAGCTTGCTTAACAGCTGGGCTACTCCGCTGACTAGCAGACACTGCTACTAGGCCCAAAGTATTGCCTGGGCTAGATGCAGTTAAAAATTTGCAATTAGATCTACAGGCGGTGTAGCTTGCAAAACAGCTGGGCTACTCCGCTGACTAGCAGACACTGCTACTAGGCCCAAATTATTGCCTGGGCTAGATGCAGTTAAAAATTTGTCATTAGATCTACAGGTGGTGTAGCTTGCAAAACAGCTGGGCTACTCCGCTGACTAGCAGACACTGCTACTAGGCCCAAAAAGATTTCCTGGGTTAGATGCAGTAAAAAATTATTAGATACACAGGTGGTGTAGCTTGCTTCAGATGGGCTACTCCATTGACTACCAGACACTGCTACAGGCCCAAAAGGATTGGCTGACTTAGATGCAGTAAAAAATTGGTATTAGATACACAGGTGGTGTAGCTTGCAGCACAGGCTACTCCAATGACTAACAGACACTGCTACAGGCCCAAAAGGATTGACTGAGCTACATTTCGCCAAATGCTGTGAAAAACACTTGCACAGCACTGGCACAGACCTGCCTGGCAAAAGGTGCTATGAACTGCTGTAACCTAGCCCTCAAAAGGGCTGCAATTAGGTTTAGGGAGTAGGGACTAGTTCTATCTCTCTATGTAACTGGAAATTCGCTCGCAATTCACACAGTTATACTGTATAGCGCCCACAGCAGCAGCGGTGCCGTCTAACACTCAGCTGCAGTAGTGAGAAAATGGTGGCGACGGGGAAAATAGGGCAAGGACATGTGACATACACAGCCAATGACACATGCCCTTGCTTGTGTGAAAAAAAGCACTTATCTGCGTGTGTGCGCTGCTGATAGGCTGACAGACTGCACCGCCCCACTGTAAATGAGGGAAAGAAAAAAAAATGGAGATCGGCATTATTTCTGCAGAGATCCATCCCCTGCCCCTCCCCCCGCCCACTCTACACTGAAACTGTCTATTAACATTGATTAACAGTAGTGATGAGCGAGCACTAAAATGCTTGGGTGCTCGAAGCTCGGGTTGAGCACATTGGAATACTCGTGTGCTCGACCCGAGCAACGAGCCCAATGTAAGTCTATGGGAAACTCGAGCATTTTTCTGGTGGTCCCCCCCGCGGTCTGCAGAAGATCAAAAATTGCCCAAATCGATGGGAACAGTGCTCAATTAAACGTCAGGCAGGCAGAATATATAGGCAGACAGGCAGGCAGGGTATATAGAAGGGTGCATGAAAAACATAGCAGGGCACTTGGAACACACTAGTGCCCTCCGATTTTCATGCACCCGTCTCTTTAAAAAAGCCGGTCGGCAATTCGGCAGCTGTAATAAGTACAGTGACAGTGTTGGTTACTGTACTTGTCATCTAGTGTTAAAATAAAGGATTTATTAAAAAAAAATTAGCGTGGGGTTCCCCGTAATTTTAGTCTCTAGCAGAGGTTAAGCAGATGGCTGGGGCAGATGTTTGAAGCCTGGGAAGGGGGTAATACCCACGGAGCTTCCCAGGCTACTAATATCAGCCCCCAGCTGAATACCTAGCCTTTACTAACTATTAAAATGGGAGACTCCCCAAAAAAATGATGTGGGGTCCCCCCTATTTTAATAGCTAGCAAAGGCTAGGCAGACAGCTGGGGGCTGATATTAATAGCCCAGGAAGGGTGCCATGAATATTGGCCCCCTCCCAGGCTAGAAACACCAGCCGTCAGCCGCCCCAAAAATGGCGCATCCATAGGATGTGCCAATTCTGGCACTTAGCCTCGCTCTTCCCACTGCCCTGTAACGGTGGCAGTGGGGTAATAGGGTTGGGACCCCACGTCATTTTTTTGGGGAGTCCCCCATTTTAATAGCTAGTAAAGGCTAGATATTCAGCTGCGGGCTGATATTAGTAGCCTGGGAAGCTCCGTGGGTATTACCCCCTTCCCAGGCTTCAAACATCTGCCCCAGCCGTCTGCTTAACCTCCGCTAGAGACTTAAATTACGGGGAACCCCACGCCAATTTTATTTTTAATAAATCCTTTATTTTAACACTAAATGACAAGTACAGTAACCAACACTGTCACTGTACTTATTATATATGTGACTGACATGTTTCTATCTATCTAATCTATGTGTGATGCTCTATTCTTTCTGTTCTAAATTGTCGGTACCGGTGTATGCCGCTGCTGAATTGCCGGCTTTTCATGTTTCACTGTGAGCACTGTTCCCATCGATTTGGGCAACCTCTGTAATGCCACAACCACCATGGCTGTGGCATTACAGTGAGTGGCAGACAATCCCTCCATGATTGGTGCTCTAAATAGCGCCAGACACGCAGGACAGGGACCCGAGCTCCCGCCCGAGCATCTCGAAAGTACTCCGAGCATCTCGAGTATTGTGATGCTCGGGCGAGTACTGAGCAGTGGTGAGCGTGCTCGCTCATCACTATTGATTAACAGTATTACTGTGAAAAAATCCAGTTACGCTTTTGGTGCACGAACAGTTATCGAACATAGCCTCGAACAGCCGAATTTTTTGCTAATTGTTCGAGTTCGTCGAACAACTCGAACACCGCCCAAAACAGCTCGAATTTGAGATTGGCAAACTGTTCGAGTCGATCACCGCTCATCTCTATTCATGATAGACGCAAACTTTGCAGCTGCTATGGGTCTCTTGAGCGGAGGAGAAAGGTGAGCCCTCAGAATCAAATCCTCTGGTGGGCCCAATGTTTTTCAGTCTGACACTGCTTCTCATTGGAAGTTGTATTTCACCACATCCATATTCTTTAGCTCGGTGAAAGGACTGGGATAGAGGAAAACCGTATCTACTCTGGGTGTCATTTCTCCCAGGAAGTCCTCTAATGCAGCTTGTTGCATAAGCAATGGCAGCCCGTCCAACATCAGTTTGCACTTGTCGGTGGTGCTTCGACACACAAACATCTTTTTTTGCGCCTTTAATTTCATGACTACAGAGTTGGGCAGTGGCCTGATCTGCAATACAGTTTGAGAAATGACAAGCATAAGCACGTCCAATCCACATTAAAAAAGCCGCCATAGAGTGTCCGGGAATCTTCCCACACCCACACACTTTTCTTAGCCAGGGCTGCTTCTCGGCAGGGTTGGACGGGCCCACCAGAGAATCCTCGGGTGGGCCCTGGCTTCTCCATCAGGAAAGTTCATAGTGCCAAGGTGAGTCCATGATGATGATAGAGGCCACCATCTGCTTAGTTTTCTGTTACTTGGAATGCAAGCGCAAGTATGCAGCCACCCACCCACCCACAGGCCGCAATAGTAAACTGCCAGATTTCTGGGCAGCTGTTTGCACTTGAAATGTGGCCTTTTAGGCTCATGGAGGCGGAAGCATTCACAACCTCATGGCGGCGGTGGCCGGGTGTCCATACTCAGTCCCCAGCCACCACTATTTGTCCCGGTTTCGTCTCCGCCTTTCACAAGCATGAGACCTACAACATTACCTGTGTCCTCCCCAGTGCACTTACTGGGAATGACCGCCTAGCCACAAACATGTGGACAAGTGAATGGAGCCAGGGACTGTACGGAGCCAGTCCACAGCTTGTCGGTGACTTGTATTTCACCACAGCCATATTTTTTAGCTCGGTGAAAGGACTGTCTTGGGAAACCGTATCTACTCAAGCTGACATTTCTCCCAGGAAGTCCTCTAATACAGCTTGTCGCATAAGCAATGGCAGCTCATCCAACATCAGCTCGCACTTGTCGGTGGTGCTTCGACTCACAAACATCTTTCTTTGCCCTATAATTTCATGACTACAGAGTTGGGCAATGGCTGACCTGCAATGCGATTTCAGAAATAACATGCAATTAAGCACGTCCAATCCACATTAAAAAAAGCAGCCATAGAGTGTCCGGGAACCTTCCCACACACTTTTCTTAGCCAGGGCTGCTTCTCGGCAGGGTTGGACGGTCCCACCAGAGAACCGGAGACTCCTCCGGTGGGCCCTGGCTTCTCCATCGGGAGAGTTTATAGTGCCGAGGTGAGGCCATGATGATGATAGAGGCCACCATCTGCTTAGTTTTACTTGGAATGCAAGCGCAAGTATGCAGCCAGCCACCCACCCACAGGCTGCAATACTACACTGCCAAATTTTTGACACTGCTTGTACTTGAAATGTGGCCTTTTAGGCTCATGGAGGCGGAAGCTTTTCACAACGGTGGCGGCGGCCGGGCATCCATACTCGGTCCCCAGCCACCATTATTTCTCCCGGTATCGTTTCCACCTTCCACAAGCAAGGGTCCCTGAACATTACTGCTGGCACTTTTCTGTGGGAATCTGCTTGCCTCCTACCAGCCTGTAATATGTCCGGTGAACTATGATACGATGCCATGGTATTAGCACTGCCCCCAGTACCAGTAGCGAAGCCATCCCCAATTTCCTTCTCAGGAATTCTATTTGGTAGACTGAGTGGCAGCTCAAATACATTAGTTTCTCACAAAGGGGCTGAAGATAGAGTGGCAGTAGGTGCAAGTTTCTACAGCCTGTTAGATATCAGAGGGTGGAAGGCAGCACATTGGCTCAGTGGTTAGCACTGAAGCCTTGCAACGCTGGCATCCTGGGTTCAAATCCCAGCAAGGACAACATCTGCAAGGATTTTGTATGTTCTCCCCGTGTTTGCGTGGGTTTTCACCTCAGTAAAAAAGGAGCCATAGTGTGTTCGGGAACCTTACCACACACTTTTCTTAGCCAGGACTGCTTCTCTGCAGGGTTGGACAGTCCCACCAGAGAATCCTCGGGTGGGCCCTGGCTTCTCCATCAGGAGAGTTCATGATAGCGCAAACTTTGCAGCAGTAATGGGGCTCTTGAGTGGGGGAGAAAGGTGAGCCCTCAGAATCAAATCCTCTGGTGGGCCCAATGTTTTTCAATTTGAAAGTGCTTCTCAGTGGGAGTTGTATTTCACCACAGCCATATTCTTTAGCTCGGTGAAAGCACTGGCATAGAGGGAAACCGTATCTACTCCTGCTGTCATTTCTCTGTCGCCAGGTTCTGCCCATTGTCACACACGACCATACCTGGCTGTATGAACAGCGGTGAGAGCCACAGATCAGCTTTCAACAGCTCTGCAGCGGTGGGCGATGTGTCACCTAAGCATTAAGCATGTTATCTTCAGCACAGCCTGTTGCTGCTTGGCCAAGGCAGTGCTGCAGTGCTTTCAGCTTGTGACTGATGTGGTCATTTCGGAGATGGAGGCCGAACTGGAGGAGGAGGTGCATGAGTTGAACATTGTGATTACATTGAGGTTACATTGGCGAGTCTGGTTTTTATACTAAACAAATATCCTACTGTGTTTTTATTTTTTCATTTATTTATTTTTTACGTTATTTTTTAAGACAAATGCATTCACCGGGAAATGTCATTTTAACATTTTACAACATTATCTGGCCATGTGGTGTGTGACACATCATTAGACACATCCTGCTTCATTTATGATGGAGGGACTCTGAAAGTCACAAAGCCTATTTTTATAGGGTCATCAGGCGGCCCTTACTATTTTTAAAGGGCCAGCAGTCGGCTGTCGCTATTGTTAGAGAGCCATCAGCCGGCTATGCTTTGCTGTTCCCATTATTAACGAGTGGGTCTCCTATACTGTTATTGCGTATGCAGTGACATTAGGTTGCGGAAAGCTTCCGTCTCCACAAGCCTAAAAGGCAACATTTCGAGCGCAAGCATTCGCGAAATGTGTGAATTTAGTAGTGTGGCCTGTGAGGCGTTAGATGCGTATTTGCGCTTGCGTTCCAAGGACTGGGATAGGGACAACTGAACGCTGCGCTGGGACAAGGACGTGGACGTGCTTGCTGATGGTGCTACCTAAGAGTGTGCAACGACAGGTGCAGGGCGGGAGGCATCTTGGCATGCGCCATGGACAGGTGATTGGCATGCACGTACAACAGCGGAAAAAGCAGTGGTGTCTCCCGCAGACACTGTTGCTGGACCCTGGAGTTTGGCCCATTAAGTCGAGTGCTTTGCTGCCATGTGCCTGATCATGCTGGTGGTGGTCACACTGCTAGTTTTGCTACCCCTGCTGATGCTAGCCTGGCAGGTGGTGCAAATGACCTTTTTGGGGTTATCTGCAGTCTTTAAAAAATAACCAGACTCAGGAAGACCTAACAGTTGTACTGGCAACTACCGTCGTGTTGGCGTTGCGATGAACACTTTCCCACCTTGTGTCTGCGGCCACCACACTGCTTCTTCCTGCCTGTTGTGGTGCTACCCCCCCCCCTTCCCCTGTGTGCTGCTGTCCTCGCTCTGTGTGTCCCCCTGCCAGGTTGGATCAGTTACTATATCATCGACCACCTTGTTTTCCACTTCCGCACCCTGGTCCTCCTCCTGACTTTATGGCAATTGTGTCTCATCATCATCATCCACCTCTTGCGACAGTAATTGCACTTTACCATCGTCACCTTTGTGTGACCGTGGCTGCTTCAATATTTGGACATCACTACATGCATTCTCCTCTTGACTCGCTTGAAGCTGGCCAGGCAAGAGGCCCAAATCTACAAATTGAAAAGTGAACAGCTCTTCTGAGTGTCCAAGTGTGGGATCAGTTGTCTCCGAGCACTCGGCATGGTGGGAGGAAGGAGTATCAGGGTGAGGAATATGCGGTTCAGACTCATGGCTACTGAGACTTGGCTATGTGGAAGACAGGGTGAAGGTGGTGGTGGCCAAGTGACTGGAAGCATTATCTGCTATCCAACCAATAACCTTTTCACACTGCTCTGTGTTCAATAGTGGTGCTCTGCAGTCCCCTAGTAATTGGGACCGTAAGGTCGAGCGAGAAGATGTGGGTGTTTGTTGTGGCACAATTTCACCTTGCCCACGGCCACTTCCTCTGCCTCTGCATGCACCATCACCATCACGTCGACTTCCCGTCCCTTGCCACACACCTTGCCCATTTTAAATGGAGGACAATATTTTCCACGTTCACGAGAAATGGCTGATTTTGGAACGCAGTTATATGTGATATATCTGACAGAGAACCACGATTTTAAATAGCATGCCTGTAATTTACTAATATTATTCTACACGGAGACCTAGTGTGAATAGCTTCACTGACACACTACAACGGAATGAAAATGAAAGAAATGTATAATTTTAGAAGTCTTTTCGGTGATATGACTGACAGAGAACTACATCTTTAAATTGTAGGCCTGTAAGTTACTAATATTTTTCTACACGGAGACCTAGTGTGAATAGCGTCACCGACACACTGCAACGGAATGAAAATTGAAGAAATGTTTGATTTTTTAAGTCTTTTCGGTGATATGTCTGACAGAGAACCACGGTTTTAAATTGCAGGCCTGTAATTTACTAATATTATTCTACACAGAGACCTAGTGTGAATAGCTTCACTGACACACTGCAACGGAATGAAAATGGAAGAAATGTATGATTTTACAAGTCTTTTTCGGTGATATGACTGACAGAGAACCACAGCTTTAAATTGTAGGCCTGTAATTTACTAATATTATTCTACACGGAGACCTAGTGTGAATAGCGTCACCGACACACTGCAACAGAATGAAAATGGAAGAAATGTATGATTTTTGAAGTCTTTTCGGTGATATGTCTGACAGAGAACCACAGCTTTAAATTGTAGGCCTGTAATTTACTAATATTATTCTACACAGAGACCTAGTGTGAATAGCTTCACCGACACACTGCAACAGAATGGAAAAGGAGGCCAATATTTTCCACGTTCAGTTAAAATTTTTGGATTTTTATCGCTGTAATATGGAACAGATCTGGTTTTATTCTGCAGTGAGCAGAAAAATGGTGTACTCTGGATTGCTTTTTAAGCAAATAACCAGGATTAAGATAAAAAAAAAATTGCCCTGGCCCCTGATATCTGCGGATGTCTAGAAATATCTATAAGTATTACAGCAGCAGCAGCAGACAATGCTCAATGGACCCTCTTGTGCTGTACTATGCACTGCAGTCTACCGCATACACTGCCTGCCTGCCTAGCTCTGATATATACACTGCTCAAAAAAATAAAGGGAACACTCAAATAACACATCCTAGATCTGAATGAATGAAATATTCTCATTGAATACTTTGTTCTGTACAAAGTTGAATGTGCTGACAACAAAATCACACAAAAATCATCAATGGAAATCAAATTTATTAACCAATAGAGGCCTGGATTTGGAGTCACCCCCAAAATTAAAGTGGAAAAACATACTACAGGCTGATCCAACTTTGATGTAATGTCCTTAAAACAAGTCAAAATGAGGCTCAGTATTGTGTGTGGTCTACACGAGCCTGTATGACCTCCCTACAACGCCTGGGCATGCTCCTGATGAGGTTGTGGATGGCCTCCTGTGGGATCTCCTCCCAGACCTGGACTAAAGCATCCGCCAACTCCTGGACAGTCTGTGGTGGATGGAGCGAGACATGAAGTCCCAGATGTGCTCAATCGGATTCAGGTCTGGGGAACGGGCGGGCCAATCCATAGCTTCAATGCCTTCATCTTGCAGGAACTGCTGACACACTCCAGCCACATGAGGTCTGGCATTGTCCTGCATTAGGAGGAACCCAGGGCCAACCGCACCAGCATATGGTCTCACAAGGGGTCTGAGGATCTCATCTCGGTACCTAATGTCAGTCAGGCTACCTCTGGTGAGCACATGGAGGGCTGTGCGGCCCTCCAAAGAAATGCCACCCCACACCATTACTGACCCACTGCCAAACCGGTCATGCTGAAGGATGTTGCAGGCAGCAGATCGCTCTCCACGGCGTCTCCGGACTCTTTCACATCTGTCACATGTGCTCAGTGTGAGCCTGCTTTCATCTGTGAAGAGCACAGGGCGCCAGTGGCGACTTTGCCAATCCTGGTGTTCTGTGGCAAATGCCAAGCGTTCTGCACGGTGTTGAGCTGTGAGCACAACCCCCATCTGTGGACGTCGAGCCCTCATACCACCCTCATGGAGTCGGTTTCTAACCATTTGTGAAGACACATGCACATTTGTGGCCTGCTGGAGATCCTTCTGCAGGGCTCTGGCAGCGCTCCACCTGTTCCTCCTTGCACAAAGGTGGAGGTAGCGGTCCTGCTGCTGGGTTGTTGCCCTCCTACGGTCCCCTCCACGTCTCCTGGTGTACTGGCCTGTCTCCTGGTAGCGCCTCCAGCCTCTGGACACTACGCTGACAGACACAGAAAACCTTCTTGCCACAGCTTGCATTGATGTGCCATCCTGGATGAGCTGCACTACCTGAGCAACTTCTGTTGGTTGTAGAGTCCATCTCATGCTACCATGAGTGTGAAAGCACAACCAACATTCAAAAGTGACCAAAACATCAGCCAGAAAGCATTGGTACTGAGATGTGGTCTGTGGTCCCCACCTGCAGAACCACTCCTTTATTGAGGGTGTCTTGATAATTGCCAATAATTTCAATCTATTGTCTATTCCATTTGCACAACAGCATGTGGAATAGATTGTCAATCAGTGTTGCTTCCTAAGTGGACAGTTTGATTTCACAGAAGTTTGATTTACTTGGAGTTATATTCTGTTGTTTAAGTGTTCCCTTTATTTTTTTGAGCAGTGTATATATATGTTGTGGAATACCTAGACTACCAGGATGTTCAATGGACCCTCTTGTGCTGTATTATACACTGCAGTCTGCCACATACACTACCTGCCTGCTTAGCACTGATTATATGCAGCTGGATTAGTCCTCAGAAGGACTGTTGGTTCAGATGGATATAGATATATTTTGTGGAATACATATACTAACTATGAACAAGCAAATCTCTCCCTAGCTCAGCAGCACCTCTCCCTACTCTGTCTGATTCTGGGGTAGACTGTGACGAGCATAGCGGAGCCAGATCTGATATAGACCTGATGACGCCAATCACTGTAATGCCCACAACCAACATGGCTACGGAATTACAGTGCGTGGCAGGCAATCCCTGCATGTTCATTGGCTCTCTAAAGAGCACCAAACATGCAGGGAGGGGACCCGAGTTCCCGCCCGAGCAACCCGGAAATACTCATCGTTGAGCGCCGAGCTCGTCGAGCACAATGATGTGATGCTCGGGTGAGTACCAAGCAGTGGCGAGCGCGTTCGCTCATCACTAGTTGCTACTATCAAACACTGCACATCAGGAGAATAGAAGCGCTAACGGAATAAAAAATTATCTGTAGTATCCAGCTGCGGCGACTACACATTGATCTGAGCTGCACGGTATAGCTCTGACCAATGTTTACATCTGGCTGATGACAGACCTAATAACAGTGGTTTAGTGGGGGTGTCGAACTTCTAGAAATCTTATATTAATGTCCAATCCTAAGGAATAGAAATTAAATTCTCTAGGCAGGTTTCCCTTTAGACCAGGCATGTCCAAAGTCCGGCCCGCGGGCCATTTGCGGCCCGCGGTCCGGACTAATAAGGCCCCCAGGTATCCAGCAGCATGTACCTTGCGGCCGCTGCCGCTCTCGTCGCCACCGCCGCTCTCGTCGCCACCGCCGCTCAGTACTCCGGCGCAGGGAGAAGAGCCGAAATCTCGGACATCGCGAGATTTCGGCTTTCCTTCTCCCTGCACCGGAGTACTGAGCGGCGGCAACCGGCCAGCCAAGATCTCGCGACGTGCGAGATCTCCAGCCCCCAGGGGTTGTAAGACGTTCAGAGGTCAGATAGGCTGAAGACCTCAGCTTAGTTGTGTAAAATTATATAAATAATATATATATTAAGTTATATATAAGTCCCTGCGCCACCTTACACCTCCAGAAAGGTTAGGCCAGCAGGGCTCTCACACAAGCTTGTGGTAGCAAGCTGTCATACCCTTCATTAACCCCTGACTGCCTGTCACTGTGCTATAATTCCATTATCTGATGTGCGACTGTTGCACAGCTTGCTATTCTCTGCCTGTGTTATAAAGCATATAGCAGTATCTTATTTTTGCTGTTCCACCCTCTGCGCCTTTTAATCTCTCCCCTTCTGGCCAATTTTTATAATGGCAACTACAAATAAGAAACGAAAAGTTGACAGTGAGGGCCGCCGCTTCCAGGACAAGTGGAAAGTAGAATATTTTTTCACTGAAATAAAGAATCACTGTGTTTGTCTGATATGCCAAGAGACCGTTGCTGTTTATAAAGAATTTAATGTCAAGCGACACTATCAGACGAGACATAGCACATACGACAAGCTAACAGGGCACGACCGAAGTGAAAAGTATAAGCAACTTGAAGCTGTTTTATTGTCACAACAGCGATTTTTTACAAGAGCCCGTGAGTCAAATGAAAATGCCACAAAGGCGAGCTATGAGGTGGCAGCGTTAATTGCTAAAAATTGCAAATCTTTTGCAGAGGGTGACTTTATCAAAGAATGTGTTATGAAAATGGTAGAGAATGTCTGTCCCGAGAAGAAGCAAGAGTTTTCCAACATTTGCCTGGCTCGTAACACTGTAGCACGGAGAATTGAAGAAATTTCATCGGATATTAAGAGACAGTTAATGTCAAAAGGAGCTGATTTTGACTTCTTTTCAATAGCCTGTGATGAAAGCACGGACCTATCTGACACGGCTCAGTTGCTGATTTTTTTAAGAGGGGTGGACGATGAAATGAATGTGACTGAAGAGCTACTTGACCTCCAGAGCCTCAAGGATCAAACAAGAGGGAAAGATTTATTTGATTCTGTTAGTTCTGCCATAGATGACATGAAACTGCCTTGGAACAAAGTTACTGGGATTATTACTGATGGGGCACCTGCCATGACTGGTGAACGAAGTGGATTATCAACCCTAATCTGTAACAAGGTGAGCGAAGAAGGAGGCAAAGCTATTAAACTTCATTGCATCATTCATCAACAAGTTCTCTGTGCTAAACATCTCCAATATGATCATGTTATGAAACCGGTACTAAAGACCATTAATTTTATCCGCTCTAAAGCCCTGTGCCACCGCCAGTTTAAACAGTTTCTACTGGATATCCAGGCTGAATATGAAGATGTTTCATATCATAACGATGTAAGATGGCTCAGTCGGGGGTCTGCACTGCAACGTTTCTACTCTCTCAGAAAGGAAATAGGAGAATTCTTGGAAACAAAGGGACAAACGATGCGAGAACTATCTGATCCAATTTGGCTGGCTGATTTGGGGTTTCTAGTCGACCTAACAAAGCATCTGAATGTACTGAACATGAATCTTCAGGGCAAAGATGCAGCGGTGAACCAACTTTATTCACACCTCAAAGCCTTTGGAACAAAGCTGCAACTTTTCCTAAGGCAGTTGTCACAAACACCGCCCAATACCATCCATTTTTCAGCGCTACAGGAAATAATTAACAGTTTTCCACAGGATGATATCCATGCGCAAATAAGCAGGTATGCAGCAGACATCACATCTCTGGCTGGGGAGTTTCAACGGCGCTTTCAAGATTTTGCAGCTATTGAAAAGGAGATCAGCATTTTCTCCTCTCCATTCTCTGTTGACCCCGACAATGCTCCTGATCAGTTGCAGCTCGAGCTCATTGAGCTACATTGTGACAGCGAGTTACGCAGTCGTCATCAACAGCTCTCTCTTGTTAACTTTTACCGCCAACTGGATAAGAGCCGGTTTCAAGAGATTCGAACATTGGCTAAGAAAACCCTGAGCTTGTTTGGCTCAACATATTTGTGTGAGAAGACATTCTCTGTTATGAACTTTAACAAGAACCGCGTGAGGACAAGACTAAGTGACTCTCACCTGCGTGACATTTTGCGCATCAAAACCACGGCCATTGAACCAGACCTAGTCTATGTGCTGCAGTCCAGATCCCAGTTTCACCCTTCACATTAGTGCAGGCTAGTTTCTTTTTTTTAATTGAGATTAATATGTTGTAAAATCTCAATTAATGTCAGTTGGATAGACAGTTATATATTTGAACACATGTATACTTGCTGTTATGTTCCTGTTCACATTTTTTGAACTTATAAGTTGACAGACAACCTTACATTACTTTGTGTAATGTACTTTAAAATGTTCCTGAGATATCTCAGTTTCCTGTTTTTATTATATTAAAGGGGTTGTCCAAGTTCAGAACCCAGACATACCCCCTTTTTCACCCAGGCAGCCCCCCTGCCATGGGCATCAAAGCATCTCATGCTCCGATGTGCTCCCTTGCCCTGTGCTATTTACAATGACACACTGCCGGTAGGAGGCTTCACCGGCTCTAATGTGCAGGCTTTAGCGCTGCTCTAGCTGGTTTACTGGTGATAAAGCCCGCCCATCAGTGCCGGTGACGTCACTGGGCTTTCTGCCAGCCCCGTGGAGAGCCGGGTATGTCACTAGAACTCCAGAAAATGCCTTTCCTCTGCGCAATTTAGTGCAGGGCAAAAGTAGGACATTGGAGCATAAACTGCTTCGATGCTCAAGTCGGGGAGGGGCTTCCTGGGTGAGAATGGGGGTATGTCTGGGTTAACCCCTTTAAGGCAGATTGATTAAACACCTGTTTAGATTTGTCATCCAAGTCACAAAATAAAAAGTATGCCGTTTTCAATAAACTTTGCAAAAAAAGTTTATTTGCATTCATTTTAATGGTCCAAAGAATGTCAAGCAAAATGATCGGCCCTCGCACATGTTCACTTCATCAAATTTGGCACTCTTAGAAAAAAGTTTGGACACCCCTGCTTTAGACTATGTGCCCACGATGCAGAAATGCTCCAGATTTTTTTTGAGCGTTTCTGCATCTCTCTGGCAGAAAAAACGCATGCGGATTTTACATGCGTTTTTCCTGTCAGGGAAAAGCGTTTGTGATACGTTTTTCACATGCGATTTTACATGCGGGTTGTCAAGCGCTTTTCCAAGCGATTTTAGCATCACTTGGAAAGTGCTTGACAACTTGGTCACACTATATAAATCCATGCAACCGGCATGGATTTATATAGTGTGACCAAGTTATAGTTAAAAAGAATGGTAAAAAATAAAAAATAAACATTATACTCACCTTCTGAAGGCCCCCAGTCTCTTGTCCGGTGTGTTGGGCGGCTCGCGGTGGTCTAAAAGGACCTTCCATGACGTCATTTAGTCAAGTGACATGTCACGCGACCGCTGACGTCGGTGGTCTCATGACCTGTCACATGACTAAATGTTGTAATGGAAGGTCCTTTTATACCATCGCGAGCTGCCGGGGAGCCAGGACGCATCGTACAGGAGACCGGGGGCCATCAGAAGGTGAGTTTAATGTTTATTTTTATTTTAAAATCTTTTTTTTTACAGGTACTATGGTACCCGGGTCCGGCGGAGAGTCTCCTCTTCTCCAGACCCGGGTACCATCCGCACATTGAATTGCTTAACCCCTTAAGCCCCGCGGGTGGTTTGCACGTTAATGACCGGGCCAATTTTTACAATTCTGACCACTGTCACTTTATGAGGTAATTACTCTCGAACGCTTCAACGGATCCCCCTGATTCTGAGATTGTTTTTTCGTGACATATTGTACTTCATGATTGTGGAAAAATTTCTTCGATATCACTTGCGTTTATTTGTGAAAAAAACGGAAATTTGGCGAAAATTTTGAAAATTTTGCAATTTTCAAAATTTGAATTTTTAAGCCCTGAAATCAGAGCGATATGTCACACAAAAGAGTTAATAAATAACATTTCCCACATGTCTACTTTACATCAGCACAATTTTGGAACCAAAATTTTTTTTTGTTAGGGAGCTATAAAGGTTAAAAGTTGACCAGCGATTTCTCATTTTTCCAACAAAATTTACAAAACCATTTTTTTAGGGACCACATCACATTTGAAGTCACTTTGAGAGGTCTTTATGACAGAAAATACCCAAAAGTGACACCATTCTAAAAACTGCACCCCTCAAGGTGCTCAAAACCACATTCAAGAACTTTATTAACCCTTCAGGTGCTTCACAGGAATTTTTTGAATGTGGAAGAAAAAAATGAACATTTAACTTTTTTCACAAAAATGTTAATTTAGACCCAATTTTTTTTATTTTCACAGGGGTAACAAGAAAAAATGGACCCCAAAATTTGTTGTGCAATTTCCCCTGGGCACGCAGATACCCAATATTTGGGGAAAAAATACTGTTTGGGCGCACGGCAGGGCTCGGAAGGGAAGGAGCGCTATTTGACTTTTTGATTGTAAAATTTGCTTGAATAATTAGCGGACGCCATGTTGTGTTTGGAGAGCCCATGTGTGCCCAAACTTTGGAGCTCCCCCACAAGTGACCCCATTTTGGAAACTAGACCCCCCAAGGCACCTTTCTAGATGCATAGTGAGCACTTGGAACCCCCAGGTGCTTCACAAATTGATTCGTAACAATGAAAAAGTGAAAAAAAAAAACACTTTTTCATTTTTATGAATCAATTTGTGAAGCACCTGAGTGTTCCAAGTGCTCACAATGCATCTAGATAGGTGCCTTGGGGGGTCTAGTTTCCAAAATGGGGTCACTTGTGGTGGAGCTCCAATGTTTGGGCACACAGCGGCTCTCCAAACGCAACATGGTGTCGCTAACAATTTGAGCCGATTTTCCGTTAAATTTGTTAGAGGACACCATGTTGCATTTAGAGAGTCCCTGTGTGCCCAAACATTGGAGCTCCCCCACAAGTGACCCCATTTTGGAAACTAGACCCCCCAAGGCACCTATCTAGATGCATAGTGAGCACTTGGAACCCCCAGGTGCTTCACAAATTGATTCGTAACAATGAAAAAGTGAAAAAAAAAAACACTTTTTCATTTGTATGAATCAATTTGTGAAGCACCTGAGGGTTCCAAGTGCTCACTATGCATCTAGATAGGTGCCTTGGGTGGTCTAGTTTCCAAAATGGGGTCACTTGTGGGGGAGCTCCAATATTTGGGCACACAGCGGCTCTCTAAATGCAACATGGTGTCCGCTAACAAATTTAACGCAAAATTGGCTCAAATTGTTAGCGACACCATGTTGCGTTTGGAGAGCTGCTGTGTGCCCAAACATTGGAGCTCCCCCACAAGTGACCCCATTTTGGAAACTAGACCCCCCAAGGCACCTATCTAGATGCATAGTGAGCACTTGGAACCCCCAGGTGCTTCACAAATTGATTCGTAACAATGAAAAAGTGAAAAAAAAAAACACTTTTTCATTTTTATGAATCAATTTGTGAAGCACCTGGGGGTTCCAACTGCTCACTATGCATCTAGATAGGTGCCTTGGGGGGTCTAGTTTCCAAAATGGGGTCACTTGTGGGAGAGCTCCAATGTTTGGGCACACAGGGACTCTCTAAATGCAACATGGTATCCGCTAACAAATTGAATGGAAAATCGGCTCAAATTGTTAGCGGACACCACATTGCGTTTGGAGAGCTTCTCTGTGCCCAAACTTTGGAGCTCCCCCACAAGTGACCCCATTTTGGAAACTAGACCCCCCAAGGCACCTTTCTAGATGCATAGTGAGCACTTGGAACCCCCAGGTGCTTCACAAATTGATTCGTAATAATGAAAAAGTGAAAAAAAAAAACACTTTTTCATTTTTACGAATTAATTTGTGAAGCACCTAGGGGTTCCAAGTGCTCACTATGCATCTAGATAGGTGCCTTGGGGGGTCTAGTTTCCAAAATGGGGTCACTTGTGGGGGAGCTCCAAAGTTTGGGCACACAGGGACTCTCCAAATGCAACATGATATCCGCTAACAATTTGAGCCGACAATTTGTTAGCGGATATCATGTTGCATTTGGAGAGTCCCTGTGTGCCCAAACATTGGAGCTCCCCCACAAGTGACCCCATTTTGGAAACTAGACCCCCCAAGGCACCTATCTAGATTCATAGTGAGCACTTGGAACCCCAGGTGCTTCACAAATTGATTCATAAAAATGAAAAAGTGTTTTTTTTTTCACTTTTTCATTTTTACGAATCAATTTGTGAAGCACCTGGGGGTTCCAAGTGCTCACTATGCATCTAGAAAGGTGCCTTGGGGGGTCTAGTTTCCAAAATGGGGTCACTTGTGGGGGAGCTCCAAAGTTTGGGCACAGAGGGGCTCTCCAAACGCAATGTGGTGTCCGCTAACAATTTGAGCCGATTTTCCATTTAATTTGTTAGCGGATACCATGTTGCATTTAGAGAGTCCCTGTGTGCCCAAACATTGGAGCTCCCCCACAAGTGACCCCATTTTGGAAACTAGACCCCCCAAGGCACCTATCTAGATTCATAGTGAGCACTTGGAACCCCAGGTGCTTCACAAATTGATTCATAAAAATGAAAAAGTGTTTTTTTTTTCACTTTTTCATTTTTACGAATCAATTTGTGAAGCACCTGGGGGTTCCAAGTGCTCACTATGCATCTAGAAAGGTGCCTTGGGGGGTCTAGTTTCCAAAATGGGGTCACTTGTGGGGGAGCTCCAAAGTTTGGGCACAGAGGGGCTCTCCAAACGCAATGTGGTGTCCGCTAACAATTTGAGCCGATTTTCCATTCAATTTGTTAGCGGACACCATGTCGCGTTTGGAGAGCCCGTGATGTGCCTAAACAGTGGAGCTCCCCCACAAGTGTCCCCATTTTGGAAACTATACCCCTCAAAGATTTTATTAAGGTGTATAGTGAACATTTTGAACCCAGAGGTACGGCACATTATTTGTTTACATTAGGTCATCATATTGAATAAGTTTTCATTATTCTTGAGCGCAAGTGCTCGCTACTTGAGTTTGCATCGGGTACTCAGGTATGCACCATGTACAGCGTGTGCTCGAGTGACATGCTCGAGTCCCTGCTCCGCATGTTTCACGGTTATTAGACACCCAAAAAAAAACATGCGGGGATCGCTCGTGCATGGCAGGCAATCCCCGTAAAGTTTTTTGGCCGCGAAGCATATGGGGCAGAGACTCGAGCATGTCACTCAAATACCCACGATACTAAATGCATACCAGAGCACCCGATGCAAACTCAAGTAGCGAGCACTTGCTCTCAACACTAGTCGCCATATCGTCATCTTTTTTTCTTACTTTTGAAAAAAATCCCAACCCCAGCCCTAACCCTAGCACAACCCTAGCCCCAGCACAACCCTAGCCCCAGCACAACCCTAGCCCCAGCACAACCCTAGCCCCAGCACAACCCTAGCCCCAGCACAACCCTAGCCCCAAACCCAGCCCTAACCCTAGCCCAATCCTAACTCAAGAGTTTATTTTTGACGCCGTTCCTTGTGCGGTATAAGTGATTAGACGACTTTATTCTTCGGGTCGGTGTGATTACAGCAATGCCAGAATCATATGGGGTTTTTATGACTGACAGCTGTCACACACTAAAAGACGCATTTTTTGTAAAATCTAGTTTTTGCATCGCCATATTTTGAGAGCTATAATTTTTCCAAATTTTGGCAGACAGTCATGTGACGGCTCGTTTTTTGCGGGATGACTTGACGTTGTTATTGGTGCCATTTTCAGGCACGTGACATTTTTTGATCGCTTTCTATTCCGATTTTTGGGAGGCAGAATAAACAAAAACCAACAATTCAGGAATTGTTTTTTTTTTTTTTTTTTTTATTCTGTTCCGCGTGTGGTAAAATTGATGAGGCAGCTTTACTCTTCGGGTCAGTACGTTTACAGCGGTACCACATTTGTATAATTTTTCTATGTTTTGGCGCTTATACACAATAAAAGCTATTTTATAGAAAAAAATATTTTTTAGTATCGCTTTATTCTGAGAGCTATAACTTTTTTATTTTTCGGCTGATGGAGCTATATGGCAGCTTGCTTTTTGCGGGACGAGATGACATTTTCAGCGGTATCATTTTTATTTATATGCGTCTTTTTGATCGCGTGTTATTCCACTTTTTGTTTGGCGGTATGGTGATAAAGCATTGTTTTTTGCTTGGTTTTTTTTTTTTTTTTTTTACCGTGTTCACTGAAGGGGTTAACTAGTGGGACAGTTTTATAGGTCAGGTTGTTCCGGACGCGGCGATACCAAATATGTGTACTTTTATTGTTTTTTTTTTATTTTTTTTATAATAATATTTATTGATGGGTACATTATATTTTTATTTTTGGTGTATTATTTTTTTTATTTTTTTATAATATTTTTGCACATTTTTTTTTTTTTTTTTTTCCACTTTCACACAGTTTATACACTTTATTACTTTGTCCCACTCTGGGACTTTCACTTTTTTTTTCCTGATCGCCTGCATGGCACAGGAATGGAGCACCATCCCTATGCCATGAAGGCTGTCAGAAGTGCACAGTGTGAAGATTGCTTGGAGATGCACTGCGCATGTCCAAGCAATCTTCCTGCTCTCTGGTGACCCGGATGTTGTCATGACGACATCGGGTCGTCATGGCAACACCCGGGAAGCCTTTGCAGACTGCGCTGGAAGCCGGAAGAGGAGGTGAGTATCGGCGATCACCTCCCCTTGCCCCCGCAATGCCGCGATCGACTTCGATCGACTTCGATCGCAGCATCGCGGGGGTTAATGTGCTGGGAGCGGTGCGTGACCGCTCCCTGCACATAGTACCGGGTGTCAGCTGTGACAATCAGCTGACACCCGGCGGCGATCGCGCCCGCACAGCCTGTGTGCGCGCGCGATCGCCATGACGTACTAATACGGGTCTGGCTCTTAAGTCCCAGGGCACAGACGCGTATTAGTACGTCAGATGTTATTAAGGGGTTAATATCCGCATGTGCACATGTAGTCATGCGGATACTAAGCGATTCAATCCAAGTCAATGGCGGCAAAAACGCCGCGCTTGCGGAAAATAATTGGTAGTGCTGCGGATTTTTCCGCAATGATAATCCGCAGCGGAAATTTCCGCAGCATGTACATAGCGCATGCGGATTATCATTGGGGAACATTGCAGACCTTTTACCAAGCGTTTTTTAAGCGTTTCTGTGGCGGAATTGCCGTTGCGGAAATGCTTAAAAACGCATAGTGGGCACACAGCCTTAAAATGCACTAATAAGCTTTGCATTAAAAGCAATATTTGATATTGCTTTCAGCACTGGTATTAAAAGGTATTAGAAATTCTGCTGTTAAAAAATAAATACCCACCCCCCACTCAACAAAAGATTTAATTCCGATCATGCATCAAGATTCTCTTTGCAGTGGGAAGAGCATTCTCAAGTTTCACCGTCAGCCTCTGCAGAGTAATGCTTTTTGAATAGACTGCCAAGAGGAGTGGGGGATGGGAAGTGACAACTGCAGTGAGCACATTTCTAATTTCTAGCTCTGTGGTTGTCATTCTTACAGTGGGTATGGAAAGTATTCAGATCCCTTTAAATTTTTCACTCTTTGTTTAATTGCAGCCATTTGGTAAATTCTAAAAAGTTCATTTTTTTCTCATTAAAGTACACTCTGCACCCCATTTTGACTGAAAAAAACCCAGAAATGTAGAAATTTTTGCAAATTTATTAAAAAAGAAAAACTGAAATATCACATGGTCATAAGTATTCAGACCTTTTGCTCAGACACTCATATTTAAGTCACATGCTGTTCATTTCCTTGTGATCCTCCTTGAGATGGTTCTACTCCTTCATTGGAGTCCAGCAGTGTTTAATTAAACTGATAGGACTTGATTTGAAAAGGCACACACCTGTCTATATAAGACCTCACAGCTCACAGTGCATGTCAGACCAAATGAGAATCATGAGCTCAAAGGAACTGCCCAAGGAGCTCAGAGACAGAATTGAGGCAAGACACAGATCTGGCCAAGGTTACAAAAGAATTTCTGCATTACTCAAGGTTCCTAAGAGCACAGTGGCCTCCATAATCCTTAAATGGAAGAAGTTTGGGACCACCAGATGTCTTTCTAGACCTCGCTGTCCTGCCAAACTGAGCAATCTTGGGAGAAGTGTCGTGGTGAGAGAGGTAAAGAGGAACCCCGAGATCACTGTGGCTGAGCTCCAGAGATGCAGTAGAGAGATGGGAGAAAGTTCCACAAAGTCTACTATCACTGCAGCCCTCCACCAGTCGGGCCTTTATGGCAGAGTGGCCCGATGGAGGCCTTTCAGTTCAAGACATATGAAAGCCCGCATAGAGTTTGCTCAAAAACACATGAAGGACTCCCAGACTATGAGAAATAAGATTCTCTGGTCTGATGAGACGAAGATAGAACTTTTTGGTGATAATTCTAAGCGGTATGTGTGAGAACACCAGGCACTGCTCATCACCTGCCCTATACAATCCCAACAGTGAAACATGGTGGTAGCAGCATCATGCTATGGGAGTGCTTTTCAGCTGCAGGGACACGGCGACTGGTTGCAATTGAAGGAAACATGAATGCGGCCAAGTACAGAGATATCCTGGAAGAAAACCTCTTCCAGAGTGCTCTGGACCTCAGACTTGGCCGAAGGTTCACCTTCCAACAAGACAATGACCCTAAGCACACAGCTAAAATAATAAAGGAGTGGCTTCAGAACAACTCTGTGACCATTCTTTACTGGCCCAGCCAGAGCCCTGACCTAAACCCAATTGGGCATCTCTGGAGAGACCTGAAAATGGCTGTCCACCAACATTCACCATTCAACCTGACGGAACTTGAGAGGATCTGCAAGGAAGAATGGCAGAGGATCCCCAAATCCAGGTGTAAAAAACTTGTTGCATCATTCCCAAGAAGACTCATGGCTATACTAGCTCAAAAGGGTGCTTTTACTCAATACTGAGCAAAGGGTCTGAATACTTATGACCATGTGATATTTCAGTTTATCTTTTTTATTAAATTTGCAAAAATTTCTACTTTTCTATTTTTTTTCAGTCAAGATGGGGTGCAGAGTGTACCTTAATGAGAAAAAAATGAACTTTTTAGAATTTACCAAATGGTTGCGATGAAACAAAGAGTGAAAAATGTAAAGGGGTCTGAATACTTTCCATACCCACTGTAAATTTGCTCTTTGGCTTACTAAAGCAGGCAGGATTACTATTTCATCAGGATTATAATACTGCTCCCTATATAAAAGAACATGAAGGTGAACATATAAAGAAAATTCAGACTATGACAGCAATAGTATGTCTGTAGTGGAAAGTTATTGCTGTAAACTAGGAAAGCAAAAACGTCTGTGTGGATTGTAAAGACCCCCCAAAACCCAATAATCTGTATTTTACTAAACCGTCTTGATTCTGCTCGACAGAGGAGACAACGCAATGTATATAATGGAAGAGAGGTTGCTCGGGGGCGAGGTGTCAAATACCCAGTGTAACGGGTCTGGGAGGTGGAACCTCTGAGCAACTATACAAGGGGGCGGTCCTTGTAAGGAAGCGGGTGGCTCCCAGGGAAGACGGGCAGGTAGTCACCGCAAGTGACAGGGACAGTCTCTGGGTAGAAGGGCTGGTAGTCACGGCAAGTGACAGGAACAGTCTCTGGGTAGAAGGGCAGGTAGTCACGGCAAGTGACAGGGACAGTCTCTGGGTAGAAGGACAGCAGGCAGGTGGCTGGTGAGCGCTCCCAGGTGAGCGGGCGAGAGTCTCTGGACAGGCAGGTGGTCACGGCAAGTGACGGCAGAGCCTCCAGGTAGGCTAGCAGGCAGGTAGCAGGTGAGCGCTCCCAGGTGAGCGGGCAAGAGTCTCTGGACAGGCAGGCGGTCACGGCAAGTGACGGCAGAGCCTCCAGGTAGGCTAGCAGGCAGGTAGCAGGTGAGCGCTCCCAGGTGAGCGGGCAAGAGTCTCTGGACAGGCAGGTGGTCACGGCAAGTGACGGCAGAGCCTCCAGGTAGGCTAGCAGGCAGGTAGCAGGTGAGCGCTCCCAAGTGAGCGGGCAAGAGTCTCTGGACAGGCAGGTGGTCATGGCAAGTGACGGCAGAGCCTCCAGGTAGGCTAGCAGGCAGGTAGCAGGTGAGCGCTCCCAGGTGAGCGGGCAAGAGTCTCTGGACAGGCAGGTGGTCACGGCAAGTGACGGCAGAGCCTCCAGGTAGGCTAGCAGGCAGGTAGCAGGTGAGCGCTCCCAGGTGAGCGAGCAGGCTGGTCCATAGACAGACTGACAGGTGTCGGAAGGCAGACCGTCGGACCGCAGGCTTGCAAGCAGGTAAGCGGATATCAGGTAGGTATCAAGCAGGAATCTGGCAGGTGACTGGCAAGTAACAGGCAGGAATCTGGCAGGTGACTGGCAGGTAACGAGCAGGAATCTGGCAGGTGACTGGCAGGTAACTGGTAACGGGACCTGAGGGCTGAAGCAGAGTGAAGGCTTTGCAACAACATTGCTCGGGCACCTCCATTTTGGAGGAGGTGCCTTATATATGGTGAAGTCCTCCGGCCATTGGCCGGGGACTCCTTAGGACGGCGCACGCGGCCCCTTTAAGAGAGGAGGAGTGCGCGCGCCCTAAGCACCGTGGCCGGGAAGCAGCGCGCGCTGCCAGCAGAGCGGGAGGAAGACGCCGGGCACGGAGCGGAGAGGTGAGGGGAACAGCGTCCCTGCCTAGCAGGAGGCAGGGACGCCGACGCTACAGTACCCCCCACTTTAGGCCCCCCCTTTTTTAGGCCCGAGAGAAATTTATCAAGGATGAGAGGGGCATGGATGTTCTCCCGGGGCTCCCACGTTCTCTCCTCAGGACCAAACCCCTTCCAATCTACCAGAAAAAAGGTTTTTCCTTTTACCCTTTTGGTGGCCAGAATGTTCTCTACCTCAAACTCGTTCTCAGCGGAAACCGGAGCAGGGGGCGTACCTGTAGACTTGGAAAAAGAGTTAAGTACCACGGGTTTGAGGAGAGATACATGGAAGGAGTTAGGGATCCGTAAGTTGGCCGGGAGTTTCAATTTATAGGCCACCGGATTGATTTGTTTGATAACTTCCAGTGGGCCGATGAACCGAGGCCCTAACTTGTAGGAGGGAATCTTGAGCCGGACATACTTGGACGAGAGCCAGACTTTATCTCCAGGACGGAATTGTGGAGGATCCAGGCGTTTTTTGTCAGCGTGTTTTTTCATCCGCTCGGACGACTGAAGGAGTGCGGATCGGGTACTCTCCCAAATGGAGGAGAATTCGCTAATGAGAGATTCCGCAGCCGGATTGTCCACCGAGGTGGAGACGGGAAATGGGATCCGAGGATGCTGACCGAAGACTACAAAAAACGGGGATTTGGAGGAAGATTCGCTCTCGTGATTATTGTAAGAGAATTCGGCCCATGGTAGGAGATCCACCCAGTCCGAATGGTGGGCATTAACGAAGTGCCGGAGGTAACTGGTCAGGATCTGATTGATCCGCTCCACTTGACCATTGGACTGTGGGTGGTAAGCGGAGGAGAAGTCCAGGGTGACGTCAAGCAGCTTACATGTGGCTCTCCAGAAGCGTGAGGTGAACTGAACCCCACGATCCGACACGATGTGGAGGGGCAGGCCATGGAGACGGAAGATGTGGCGGATAAAGTCTTTAGCCAGTTCGGGTGCAGACGGGAGACCCGGCAGGGGAATGAAGTGCGCCATCTTGGAAAAGCGGTCAGCGACCACCCAAATGACCGTACAACCGGCAGAGACAGGGAGATCCGTTATAAAGTCCATAGCTATATGCTGCCACGGGGCAGCAGGTACTGGAAGAGGAAGGAGGCGACCGGCTGGCAGGTGTCTCGGAACTTTGTTGCGGGCGCAGGACACACAGGCTGAAATAAAGTCTATTACATCCTTGTGCAGGGTAGGCCACCAGTAATGCCGGGTAATAAGCTGGAGGGTCTTTTTCTGACCGGCGTGGCCAGCTAGCTTAGACGAGTGACCCCAGAGTAGGACCTTCTTACGATCAGGTACTGTTACGAACGTCTTACCGGGAGGGAGACGATTTAGATTCACGGGAGCCACCTGCATTACTCTGGCGGGATCAATGATGTGCTTCGGTTCCTCCTCTAGATCAGACACCAGGAAGGATCGGGACAAGGCGTCAGCTTTGATGTTTTTGTCTGCCGGGCGAAAATGAAGAACGAAATCAAAGCGGGCAAAAAACAAGGACCACCGGGCTTGGCGCGGGTTAAGTCTCTGGGCGCTCTGGAGGTAAGCCAAGTTCTTGTGGTCCGTGTAAATAATTACCGGGTGAAGAGCCCCCTCGAGCAGGTAACGCCACTCCTCCAGTGCCAGCTTAATGGCCAATAACTCTCGATCTCCTATAGAATAATTGCGCTCAGAAGAGGAGAAGAGTTTGGAGAAGAAGCCGCAAGTTACCATTCTTCCGGAAGGCGACTTTTGGGTAAGTACCACTCCGGCTCCAGAGGAGGAGGCGTCAACTTCCAGGAAGAATTGTTTGTTGCCGTCCGGACGATGCAGCACCGGGGCGGAAGAGAAAGCCTGTTTTAAGGAAAGAAAGGCTTCCTCTGCTTCGGCCGGCCATTCTCTGGGATTAGTGCCCTTATGGGTGAGCGCAGAGATTGGGGCAGTCCGGGAAGAGAAGTGCGGTATGAAGAGGCGGTAGTAGTTGACGAAACCCAGGAACCGCTGAATAGCTTTCAACCCCTCTGGTCGGGGCCACTTCTGGATGGCAGACAGTTTCTCAGGATCCATTCGTAGGCCGGTCTGAGAGATTATGTAGCCCAGAAACGGAAGCGAGGTCTGCTCAAAGAGGCACTTCTCATATTTAGCATAGAGGTGGTTCTGCCTGAGCCTGAGCAGAACCTGACGAACATCCCTCCGGTGTGTGGGGAGATCCGGAGAGAAGACCAAGATGTCGTCCAGGTACACCACTACGCAGGAGTAGAGAAGGTCCCGGAAGATGTCATTGACCAACTCTTGAAAGACGGCGGGAGCATTACAGAGACCGAAGGGCATTACCAGGTATTCATAGTGGCCGTCCCGGGTGTTGAATGCCGTCTTCCATTCATCCCCCTGACGAATACGGACCAGGTTATACGCTCCACGGGGGTCCAGCTTGGTGAAGATTCTAGCCCCCCTCAGACGGTCAAATAATTCCGGAATGAGCGGAAGGGGGTATTTATTCTTCACCATGATCTGGTTAAGGCCTCTATAGTCTATACAGGGACGGAGTGAGCCGTCCTTCTTTTTGACGAAGAAGAAGCCTGCTCCCGCCGGGGAAGTAGATTTCCGGATGAATCCCCGGGCCAGATTCTCCTCAATATATTCTGACATGGATCGGGTCTCAGCAGCGGACAAAGGGTAAATGCACCCACGGGGAGGAGTAGCGCCGGGCATCAGGTCGATTGGGCAGTCGTATGGTCTATGAGGGGGTAATGTCTCTGCCTCCTTTTTGTTAAAGACGTCCGCATACGAACAATAAGGAGCCGGAAGACCAGGTAGATTGGCTGGAGTAGGAGAAGGACGGACAGGATGGACGGGAACTAAACAAGTCTTATGGTAGTCCTGTCCCCAGCGAAGGACTTCTCCGGTCTGCCAATCAAGCACGGGTGCATGTCTCTGAAGCCAAGGTAGGCCTAGTAAGATGGCGTGAGAGAGTCCAGGCAGAACATGAAAGAAGATGCTCTCAGAGTGCAGCATTCCCACCTGCAGGGTTATGGATTCGGTGATGAGTTGGATGGGATGTGGTAAGAGGCCCCCATCCACGGCAGTGACAGATAAGGGTACAGCTAGAGGTTTGGTGGGAATGCGGTATTTCTCTACCAGAGACTGAGAAATGAGATTTCCGGCAGCTCCAGAGTCAAGTTGGGCTAGTTCAAAATAACGGTTCTCCCCGCAGATGATAGAGACCGACAGCAACAGAGATGGAGAGGGTTTACTCTTGTCTAGGACGACCTCTCTGAGCGATCCTAGACACAGGCGTTTCCCGACCTCTCTGGGCAGGAACGGATCCGGTGCTCCTTACTGCCACAGTAGAAGCAGCTCCCCTCGGCTCGGCGTAACTCGTGACGGGTTTTGACCATCTTGGTCTGGTCGACCTGCATAGGCTCAGGTGAGTGCGCCTGGGTAGTAACGGGAGAAGTGACAGGTTTCTGGAAGGTAGGGGCTAGATGTGGAAACCTCCTCTCACGGAGACCTCTTTGGCGCGCTCCTGGAACCGGATGTCAATCCGGGTGGCAAGTGTTATTAAGTCGTCGAGAGTGGTAGGAATGTCCCGACCGGCGAGTTCATCTTTAATACGGCCGGACAGACCCTCCCAAAAGACAGACACCAGGGCGTCGTTATCCCAGGCCAGCTCCGAAGCAAGGGTACGGAACCGTATGGTGTATTGGCCCACGGAGAGATTTCCTTGACGGAGGCGTAGCAGAGATGATGCGGATGAGGTCTTCCGTCCTGGTTCGTCGAAGACTTTCCGGAAGGCCGTGAGAAAGGCTGGCAGGTTGGACACCAGGGGGTCTCCTCTCTCCCATAGAGGATTTAGCCAAGCCAGTGCCTCTCCCGTGAGATGGGACATGATGAAGGCTACTCTGGCTCGGTCGCTGGAAAACTGGTGTGTCAACAGTTCGAAGTGCAGAGTGCACTGGTTAATGAAGCCCCGTGCCTGGCTGGGATCTCCGCCAAAACGAGGAGGGGCGGAGAGGCGGGGACCGAGAAGAGATGCCATGGTGTTGATGGGCTGCGGTGGTGCCGGGGTAGTAAGTGTACGAGTGGAGGCAGCTCCCGAAGAGGTAGTTAATGTGTCCAGGCGGGAGTTAACACCACGCAGGTGACTCAGGATGGACTCCTGTTGGGACCTCTGACGGGATAGTTCATGACATAGGTCCGAGAGCGAGGCAGCTTGGGTGCCACCGGGTTCCATGGCCCGAGGAAACTGTAACGGGTCTGGGAGGTGGAACCTCTGAGCAACTATACAAGGGGGCGGTCCTTGTAAGGAAGCGGGTGGCTCCCAGGGAAGACGGGCAGGTAGTCACGGCAAGTGACAGGGACAGTCTCTGGGTAGAAGGGCTGGTAGTCACGGCAAGTGACAGGGACAGTCTCTGGGTAGAAGGACAGCAGGCAGGTGGCTGGTGAGCGCTCCCAGGTGAGCGGGCAAGAGTCTCTGGACAGGCAGGTGGTCACGGCAAGTGACGGCAGAGCCTCCAGGTAGGCTAGCAGGCAGGTAGCAGGTGAGCGCTCCCAGGTGAGCGGGCAAGAGTCTCTGGACAGGCAGGTGGTCACGGCAAGTGACGGCAGAGCCTCCAGGTAGGCTAGCAGGCAGGTAGCAGGTGAGTGCTCCCAGGTGAGCGGGCAAGAGTCTCTGGACAGGCAGGTGGTCACGGCAAGTGACGGCAGAGCCTCCAGGTAGGCTAGCAGGCAGGTAGCAGGTGAGCGCTCCCAGGTGAGCGGGCAAGAGTCTCTGGACAGGCAGGTGGTCACGGCAAGTGACGGCAGAGCCTCCAGGTAGGCTAGCAGGCAGGTAGCAGTTGAGTGCTCCCATGTGAGCGGGCAAGAGTCTCTGGACAGGCAGGTGGTCACAGCAAGTGACGGCAGAGCCTCCAGGTAGGCTAGCAGGCAGGTAGCAGGTGAGCGCTCCCAGGTGAGCGAGCAGGCTGGTCCATAGACAGACTGACAGGTGTCGGAAGGCAGACCGTCGGACCGCAGGCTTGCAAGCAGGTAAGCGGATATCAGGCAGGTATCAAGCAGGAATCTGGCAGGTGACTGGCAGGTAACAGGCAGAAATCTGGCAGGTGACTGGCAGGTAACAAGCAGGAATCTGGCAGGTGACTGGCAGGTAACTGGTAACGGGACCTGAGGGCTGAAGCAGAGTGAAGGCTCTGCAACAACATTGCTCGGGCACCTCCATTTTGGAGGAGATGCCCTATATATGGTGAAGTCCTCCGGCCATTGGCCGGGGACTCCTTAGGACGGCGCGCGCGGCCCCTTTAAGAGAGAGGGAGCGCGCGCGCGCCCTAAGCACCGTGGCCGGGAAGCAGCGCGCGCTGCCAGCAGAGCGGGAGGAAGAAGCCGGGCACGGAGCGGAGAGGTGAGGGGAACAGCGTCCCTGCCTAGCAGGAGGCAGGGACGCCGACGCTACACCCAGGGGCTGAAGGCAGGAGCTCCGGATACTTTTCTTATCTGGCATTTGACTATAACAGATATAATCTGTTTTGCCATTTTACTTTTCTGCCTTAAAAATGAGTTAGCAGCATTGTATTTAAGATAGGAAATAGATCAATATACCAGCTATCCACAATTGTGGCGCCCTGCTGCGCATTGGTGCCACAGATCCTAGAGGGGTGCATGGACGGATTCCTCCACAAGAGGCCCTCACAGCATACACACACCTCCACCTTCCACCTCAGACCACCAAAGGGAGCCCGGATAGGGATATAAAAAGGGAAGGTGGAGCTAGGCAGTCAGTCTGGAATCTACAGCCTCGAGTAAGCAGTCTAAAGTCTGCTGCAGCCAGAGAGGTTAGCAGTCCAGCCCAGACTCAGGGAGCTCAGGTTAGTGAGCCTAAGGCATGCCGACGTCATAAGAGCGGTGAAGAGTAGCGAGGCCTACCGCCAGTGTGAAGCCTAGTGAGGGCACCCTAGCGTGGCCGAAGGCAAGTGGAGTAAGTGAGTTACATAGGGGGCAGAGGAGCTTAGCCAGCTCACCCCAAGACCATATACCGGACACCGGGTCCGCGTCTGCAGGGATCTCTACGACCAGCAGAAACTACCGGAACCCCTGGCGAGCTATATGTCCCAGGAACACCAAAAGCTGACTGTCATACCAGGGTCAGGAGTCACTGAGGCCCAAGAAACCAGGGAGTGTGATCTCCAACAGAAGGCCCTACCACCAGGTCAGCCGGTGCAAGACAGAGACCAAGTTAGGCCTAGCTTCAGGCTGGTCATAAACTTATCAGGAAAAGGCAAGAAACAGGAGGCCCCACACCCGCTCACTGGAGAGAGTCCTGAAATGCACCCTTCACCCTACAGTGCCCTGGATTGGGCCTGAAACACCACCAGTAAAGGTACTGTAGTGAGCTGTTGTGAGTGTGCCTATTCTTCCTCTGACCCGGCTGGGTCCCCTCTGTCCTGCATCCCTTCTCCTACACTGCCCTGAGGCCCTGCTCCATGAACTTTCCCCTTTCCCATACACCTTTCCCATCATTCCTTGCTTTTAAGAGTGACCCCAGGGTACGGCCCCGGGAGCCGGCCACCGCGGCATCCCCAAAACCAACAACAAGGCCCGGGCGCCGAGTAGTCGTTTCCTCATCCCCTGGGCGCGTCACAATCATGGATATGCTATCAAGCTGATCGCTTCAACTTTTTGGTTGCACCCTATATAGTATTGTGTTGGTTTCATTCATAATGTTCAAATTACACAAAATGTTGTTGCAGCTATATGATTATATGATTGATGTATGTGAACAATACTGATGCTTTTCTGGGGTGGATATTGTTGTTTCACACCCGATGCACAAATAGATTTCTGGATTAGTTGTAATATCCATGCTAATTTCGAGCTGGAGTTTACTACAAATCACTGTGTTGATTTCGTGAAAATAACTATGCATTGAGAAATAGCATGACTTATTCTTAACTTATTCTTGTTATGTTTAACTGGATTACATCCTTTGTTTGTTTTCTGCGACTAAAGTTGCAATTGCACTGACAGTGTTTTGAACCATTTTGTATATAGATGAAAATCATAAACTTTGCTGTTATTTATTGAAAAGGACACACACACACATCTATATATACACTGCTCAAAAAAATAAAGGGAACACTTAAACAACACAATGTAATTCCAAGTCAATAACACTTCTGTGAAATCTACCTGTCCAGTTATGAAGCAACACTGATTGTGAATCAATTTCTCCTGCTGTTGTGCAAATGGAATAGACAACTGGTAGAAATGATCGGCAATTAGCAAGATACCCCCTATAAAGGAGTGGCTCTGCAGGTGGTGACCACAGACCATTTCTCTGTTCTCATCCTTTTTGGCTGTTGTTTTGGTCACTTTTTCATATTGCCATTGCTCTCACCCCTAGAGGTACAGTAGCATGAGGCGGTGTCTACAGCACAACCCACAGAAGTTGCTCAGGTAGTGCAGTTCATCCAGGATGGCACATCAGTGCGAGCTGTGGCAAGAAGGGTAGCTGTGTCTGTCAGCACAGTGTCCAGAGCATGGAGCAGATACCAGGAGATGTAGGGGAAGCCATAGGAGGGCAACAACCCAGCAGCAGGACCATTACCTCCTCCTTTGTGCAAGGAGGAACAGGAGGAGCACTGCCAGAGCCCTGCAAAATGACCTCCAGCAGGCCACAAATGTGCATGTGTGGCACCCCAGGGATCTGGTTACCACAGTAATAGAAATATTACGTCTGAGAGCAAGTGGGAGGTTTCCTGGTAAGGAGCCCTTAAGCATGCAAAACCTCCTGCCCAGACCTGGGAGGGGAGGAATCTGCCCTATATAAACTGGGTCTGGGGCGGGGTTAGTTAGTCAGAACATGGAGTGAAGTTCCAGACACAGGGAAAGTAACAGCAGGAGCTCTGTAGGAGCAGGAGCTGAGACCAGGGGCTGGAGCTGAGCAGAGCTCGCCCTGGCAGAAGAAACTAAATACCGGACACCGGAGTCCAAGGCTGCAGGGATCTTCAAGTCCAGCAGCAGAACCCAGCTGGCAGGGAATTCCAGGTCCTCTGGCCATAGAAGCCCGGAGGCTCAGTCACAAGGAAGGGACCAGCACCGCCATCGAGGAGCGGAGGCTATCAGAAGGCCCCAAGTCACCAGCCATACGGGTGAGCACCACACGGTATACTCAGGGACGTGGGCTACTTCCACTCGCTTACAGCAAGGTAGCCAGGAAGAGTGCAGATAGACGGGGAGGCCTACAACTCCACCTGGCCAGGGGAACTCCTGCTTGCTCGCAGACTGACCAGGCCCCTCATGCTAGCCAGTACTCCCGGGAGGGTCTGCCTTAATATCATCAGTAAAGACCCTGAACTGCACTGCAAAGACTCTGAGTCGTTCCTGCTTTCTCACCGCATACAGCACTACTAGTACTGGGACGCCCGTGCACCATCACGCCCATCATCCACATTCCCTACCCTGAGGCCATACTCTTCCCATGGGGAGTTATCCCATTTTTAGCTGCGCACACCACACCAGCCTCAGCGGACTGCCTCGCAGCGGCGGTACACCCTGACTGCAATCCACGGGTGGCGTAGTCGGACATTAAACCACAAAAACCCTATAAAGACTGCCACTGGTTTGACCACCCTGAGCCACGGGACCGGGTCGCCGCCACGGAGACTACAACCCCCAGAGACCCGGCTCCGGGTAACCCACACGCGTGTACACACGGCCCAGGGGGCGCGTCACATGTGTCTGCACAAACGGTTAGAAACCGACTCCATGAGGGTGGTATGAGGGCCGACGTCTACAGATGGGGGTTGTGCTCACAGCCCAACACCGTGCAGAACGCTTGGCATTTGCCACAGAACACCCGGATTAGCAAAGTCGCCACTGGCGCCCTCAGCTCTTCACAGATGAAAGCAGGTTCACACTGAGCACATGTGACAGACGTGACAGAGTCTGGAGACGCCGTGGAGAGCGATCTGCTGCCTGCAACATCCTTCAGCATGACCGGTTTGGCAGTGGGTCAGTAATGGTGTGGGGTGGCATGTCTTTGGAGGGCCGCACAGCCCTCCATGTGCTCGCCAGAGGTAGCCTGACTGCCATCAGGTACCGAGATGAGAACCTCAGACCCCTTGTGAGACCATATGCTGGTGCGGTTGGCCCTGAGTTCCTCCTAATGCAGGACAATGCCAGACCACATGTGGCTGGAGTTTGTCAGCGGTTTCTGCAAGATGAAGGCATTGAAGCTATGCACTGGCCCGCCCGTTCCCCAGACCTGAATCCGACTGAGCACATCTGGGACATCATGTCTCGCTCCATCCACCAACGTCACGTTGCATCACAGACTGTCCAGGAGTTGGCGGATGCTTTAGTCCAGGTCTGGGAGGAGATCCCACAGGAGACCATCCGCAACCTCATCAGGAGCATGCCCAGGCGTTGTAGGGAGGTCATACAGGCACGTGGAGGCCACACACAATACGGAGCCTCATTTTGACTTGTTTTAAGGACATTACATCAAAGTTGGATCAGCCTGTAGTGCGTTTTTCCACTTGAATTTTGGGGGTGACTCCAAATCCAGGCCTCCATTGGTTAATAAATTTGATTTCCATTGATGATTTTTGTGTGATTTTGTTGTCAGCACATTCAACTTTGTACAGAACAAAGTATTCAATGAGAATATTTCATTCATTCAGATCTAGGATGTGTTATTTGAGAGTTCCATTTTTTTTTTTGAGCAGTGTATAATTTTGTATATCTGTATTGCTTCCTGAGTAGCTGATTGTATGGAAAAAATTCTAATATCAGCCTCTTTATGAAATAATTCCTAATATATGTTAAAAATATGACCAGCACTTCCAAACAGAAAAAGACAAATGTGAACAGGTGCAAGCTAAGGGAGCCACTCTATATGACTAACAAATTAAAGCTGCACTCTGAAACGCTATAATATGTAAACATTGAATATAAGAAATTAAAATTGCATTACTGCTGTAGAAAATATGTTAATTTTCGTGTGAGCCCAACAGCCAGCGACAAGACGTCTTGTGGATCCATACAACATAGAGCTCTAGGAAAAGATGACCTAAAATTATTTCATAAATAAAATAACAAAAGTTTACATGAAACGACAGCTCCCCCTTTAATGACCGATTTGGAATAGCATTATAAATTTGTACTGTTTACTTGTGAGTACTTAAAATTCTTGTGAAGCACAAATGCCAACTCTGAGAACTTCAGGTTTATAACCTTTATGTGTAATAACTAGTGTTGAGCGAGCACTAAAATGCTCGGGTGCTTGAAGCTCGGGCCGAGCTCGCCGTGATACTCGGGTGCTCGACCCGAGCAACGAGCCCAATGTTAGTCTATGGGAGACTCGAGCATTTTTGCGGTGGCACCCCCGGCAGTCTTTTAAAAGCCTAACAAGTGCCCAAAACGATAGTGACAGTGCTCAAATGACATGAGGACAGCATGGGGATCGCCCCAGGAAGCATTTCTGACCCCCAGGTCACTGCTGTCAACAACGTGGTCAGAGGTATTAAGCCACTTTTACGGGCTCACAATAAAACGTTCAAAAACGAAAGTGAAACTTTTTTCCTGTGAAATATGTTAAGGAACATCCTTTCCAGGGAAAAGACTTGTGTATAAGTTAAAATAAATGACCAAAAACAAAAATACTCCTCCACACCTTCGGCTATGTTCACAAGTAGCATTTTTTATGCGTTTTTGCACTTTTGTATTGCTTTCAACTATGACAAATGCATTCACCGGGAAATGTCATTTTAACATTTTACAACCTTATCTGGCCATGTGCTGTGTGACACATGCATAAAGTGCTGAAAAGACATGGGAACAGCATGGGAAAGACCCCTGGAAGCATCTCTGACTCCTAGGTCACTGTCTAAAAGTGTGCCCATCATAAGTGATCCTTGCCGCATCAGAAGATGCAGACTTGCAATTATCCCCATGCAAGTTCTAGTCCCAGGGCAATGTTCAATTGTACCTCCCCCATTCCTTGCAATGCAAGCGCAAGTATGCAGCCTGCCACCCACCCACCCCCAGGCTGCAATACCATACTGCTTGTGACGCGCCCCCTGGGCCATATTCTTTAGGGGAATACCCGGAGCCGGATCAGATGGGGGTTGTAGTCTCCGAGTGGCTGTGACCCGGTCCGTGCCCAGGGTGTCAAACTCAGTTGTATGTGGCAGTCCTACAGATGTTATAAAGTTCTTAATGTCGACTACGCCACCCGTTGTATTGCGGTCACTATGGCCGCCGCTGCAGCAGGGTCCGCTGAGGCTGATGGTGTTGGTGCAGCTTTTGGTAGTATAACCCCCAACGGGTGGGGTATAGCCTCAGGGGGTCAGGTGCAGAGGATGGGGGTTGTGGTGGTGCAGCATAGATGTTAAGTGAAGACAGAGTCGGGTTGTGCAGTTTAGGGTATTTACTCACTGCTGATGTTCCGGTCACTCCAGCTTCAAGTGACCACCCGAGCCGTGCTGCGTCCACCAGGTCCTGGGTTCAGCCAACCCCCAAGCAAGTCCGGAGCGTGACCCTGAGCTCTCCTTCTGTCCTTTCCTCTGGCCGTCCCCACTAGTGATCCACCTAGGTCCAGCTCCCTCGGGCCTTCTGTTGGGAGACCCTTGGCCTTGGGTTCCCTGACCCTCCACGTGGTTTGCCTTCGGGGTGGATGTGGTGGGTGGCCATGGCAGACGCTGCCCACGGCCTCCGGTCTCTGGCTAGGGTGTGCTTTTGCCCCCACCAGTTTGGGATCCGGTACCCTATTGCCGACTCTTCACCCGGGGATTGAATTTGGGTTCTCAGAGTCCTTTCTTTTTCCCTCTCTGGGTCTTTCCTTCTTTGCTCCTCTCTCTCTCTGCAGGCTCATCTGGACCTCTGCTTCCTACTGACTCTGACAGACTGACCCTGATCTAAGATGGTGCCCACCTTATATACTCCCTCTATGTGTGAGCTCAGGTGACCAGCACCCAATGAGCTCCTAACTTTACCCAGGCTGCTCCCCCTATCTGCCCCTACACTACTTGGGATGTACCACCCCCCTCCCACTCCAGCCAGGAACAGACTCGGTCGTACCTGCACATTTCTAAGTGGGAGTACCGTCGGCCTGCCCCTCGGAAATGGGATGTGTGTAGTGCATGCAGCCTACCGAGCTCAGGTCCACTCTCCATCCTTATCCGGGAGTGGAATATCACACCTCTGGGTTGAGGTGCAATACCCCTGTAGCAGCCGAATCCTCAGGGTGCTACATTCCCCCCTGGTAAATCACAGCACGTCCTCGGGCTGTAAGAACAAAACACCACAAAACATACAATTTTTGCATAAACATATAAAACATCATACAAAACATTATATATATATATATATCAATAAAACTTTTCATATAAAACATTCTTGTAGACTTTTCCTCGCTTCTGTTCCTCCTCCGGTCACTGTGCAACGTGTGACCGGGTAAAGTGCGACAGTCTCTAGAACTCGTGGCTTTCCTATAAAACCAGTAGGGGGCGCTTTAGGACGCGCAACTATATACAAAAGGGAAGGTGGCCGCTCTCAGTCCTCGGCCAGGTATTAGGGAGGATTGACCGCTCTCAGTCCTCGGTCAGTGGGATTTAAGGGATAAACGGGTAAACAGTTCACACATGCTGGTCCCAACGGGGACTATAATAGCAGCAATAACAGTTCACTGTGCCCCGACGGGCAACTATATACAGCTTCTGCTCCGCTGTACTTAACGACGACGTCCTCCTGCTCTTTCTTTGTGGTTACCTTTAACTTCAGACCCGTCCGGGTCCTCTTGTTCTTCCTCCTCACACCGCAGCTCTTCCTCCGTCAGGCGATGCACATGGAGGGCGTAGGGTCCTTTGGCACACTTGTGCCGGGTAAAGGTGACCTCGTCCCCGATGTAAAGGTCACGACCTCTGTGTCCCTCCGGTAGGTGGGATTCAACGTCTCTCCTGGTCACGAAGACGTCGCCTGGGGTGCGGTGGTCTCGGATGAAGCCCCACCCGTGCTGCATATTGAACTTGATCACAGTCCCGGTGGAAGGGGGACCATGAGCTGCACGGGGATTCCTCCTGGCCCGGCTCTTCTGCTCCGCGCTCCTTATCTGGGCTTGTTGTTCCCGGACCCGCCTCTCTCTCCGCTCCCTCTCAAAGACCTCGAGCTGCTGGCGGCAGCACTCTGCACGCTCCGCTGCGGCTGCCCGAGTCTCCTGAGTGAACCCCATGAGGTCTTCTCCGGTGGGGTCCCACTCAAACTGCGCTTCTGCTAGCGGGGGCGAGATCCTCTTTACGGGCTTTGGAGCCGGGATCAGGGGTTCATCTAGGGGTCTCTCTTTCCGGAGTCGGGGATGGTGAAACTCCGGTGGCCAAATAAAGGGCTGCCCATCCGGGCATGTGTGTTGGGCGAACAGATCTTCTCCCAGATGCGGCACTCTTGGTTTTATGGGCGCGGTGGTGGTGGCGCCCGGGTTGCCCAAGCCTTGCGGCCAGGCCTGGGGCACCTGGAAAGTGAAGGGCACCGTAAGGACGGCGGCGCCCTGGGCTACTTGGCCCTGCGACCAGGCCGGGGCTCCGCGGAGGTAGGGGGCGCTGTTGGTATTGCGGCGCCCGGGGGTACTAGGCCTTGCGACCAGGCTGGTGGTACTTCCTGCTTGGTCACGCTCGGGGTCGAGGCGTGTGACGTCACAGGGGTCGCGGCTCCCGTTTGAGGCCTAGTCTGCGGCGGTGACGTTGCGGCTACGGGCACGGCAGGGGGTACTTCGGGCTCTGCGACGGGGAGCTGGGGCAGGTACGCGGTTTCCCGGTTTGGGGTAGAGACGTCCCCTTTACCTGCCTCCACTCGTTCGGCTCCCTTCTCGGCGCCGTCTCCGGCCTTCAGTCCTCCTGCGCAATCCTCAGAGGCGGTCTGTCTCCTCGTCTTGGGTGGCGTGCTCCGCTGACGGGTCTCGGTCTGCTGGGCCATCTCACGGCTCCACTCCGCCAACGTCTCTCGTTGCACCTGGGCCATCCTCCGTGCGAGGCCCTCCAGCGCAGTCTGCGCACACTCCCGATCTCGGGGGAGCTGTGCCAAGACCTCCACTAAGCCTAGTGGGGTCGTTGCTTCTAGCAGGCTCCTGACCAACGGGTCGGTGCTGCTCTGCTCTCCTTCTGTTGTCTCCAGCAGGCTCCTGGCCAGCGGGCCGGTGCTGCTCTGCTCTTCTCCCATCTCCGGGTAAGCTTCTTCTGGACTCAGCTCTAGGCTTCTTGTCTCCGGGTGCGCTCTCTCCAGACTGCTCCAGGCGACACCCATCTTTGCTCTCTTCTCCTCAGTCCTCCCACTTCGAGGGCGGTCCCGGGGCCACTTGGTGATTGTCAGCTCCAGGGGCAGTTCTTTCACGCTGACAGACACCTCTAGCATCACAGTCTCTGTTGGTGGGGGCGGTTTCCACTTTTGGCGCCATTTTCGGTCCTGGCCCACGATGGGAGGCGGCCTCTCACCACCCTCTGGCACGCCCATAATGGCGTCCGCTCTTCCAAGGCGGGAAACCTTTGGAAATGGCGGGAAAACGCTGTTAATGGCGGACAACCGGCGGGAATCGATCTGTGATGGAGTCCGATGGCGGGGACCCTCCGGAACCGGCAGGAGACTTCTTTTTGAGGTAAACTCGTTCTTTTCTTCAGGCACGCAGTACCCGGGTGTTGCGGGCACGTAATCCTGCCGACTACGCCAAAGTTGACGCGCCCCCTGGGCCATATTCTTTAGGGGAATACCCGGAGCCGGATCAGATGGGGGTTGTAGTCTCCGAGTGGCTGTGACCCGGTCCGTGCCCAGGGTGTCAAACTCAGTTGTATGTGGCAGTCCTACAGATGTTATAAAGTTCTTAATGTCGACTACGCCACCCGTTGTATTGCGGTCACTATGGCCGCCGCTGCAGCAGGGTCCGCTGAGGCTGATGGTGTTGGTGCAGCTTTTGGTAGTATAACCCCCAACGGGTGGGGTATAGCCTCAGGGGGTCAGGTGCAGAGGATGGGGGTTGTGGTGGTGCAGCATAGATGTTAAGTGAAGACAGAGTCGGGTTGTGCAGTTTAGGGTATTTACTCACTGCTGATGTTCCGGTCACTCCAGCTTCAAGTGACCACCCGAGCCGTGCTGCGTCCACCAGGTCCTGGGTTCAGCCAACCCCCAAGCAAGTCCGGAGCGTGACCCTGAGCTCTCCTTCTGTCCTTTCCTCTGGCCGTCCCCACTAGTGATCCACCTAGGTCCAGCTCCCTCGGGCCTTCTGTTGGGAGACCCTTGGCCTTGGGTTCCCTGACCCTCCACGTGGTTTGCCTTCGGGGTGGATGTGGTGGGTGGCCGTGGCAGACGCTGCCCGCGGCCTCCGGTCTCTGGCTAGGGTGTGCTTTTGCCCCCACCAGTTTGGGATCCGGTACCCTATTGCCGACTCTTCACCCGGGGATTGAATTTGGGTTCTCAGAGTCCTTTCTTTTTCCCTCTCTGGGTCTTTCCTTCTCTGCTCCTCTCTCTCTCTGCAGGCTCATCTGGACCTCTGCTTCCTACTGACTCTGACAGACTGACCCTGATCTAAGATGGTGCCCACCTTATATACTCCCTCTATGTGTGAGCTCAGGTGACCAGCACCCAATGAGCTCCTAACTTTACCCAGGCTGCTCCCCCTATCTGCCCCTACACTACTTGGGATGTACCACCCCCCTCCCACTCCAGCCAGGAACAGACTCGGTCGTACCTGCACATTTCTAAGTGGGAGTACCGTCGGCCTGCCCCTCGGAAATGGGATGTGTGTAGTGCATGCAGCCTACCGAGCTCAGGTCCACTCTCCATCCTTATCCGGGAGTGGAATATCACACCTCTGGGTTGAGGTGCAATACCCCTGTAGCAGCCGAATCCTCAGGGTGCTACACTTGCTTGCTTGAACTTGAAATTGGGCCTTTTAGGCATGTGGAGGCGGAATCTGGCCACCACGTCATGGCTGTGTTGGCGGCCTGGAATCCATACTCAGTCCCCAGCTGCCCGGCGGCCGGGTGTCCATACACGGTCCCCAGCCGCCTGGGGGCAGCCGGGTGTCCATAAACGGTCCCCAGCCGCCCCTATTTCTCCTTGGAACATCCCCCCACACACTTTTCTTAGCCCGGCCTGCTTTAGGCAGCATTGGACGAGCCCACCAGAGAACCAGACTCCTCCGGTGGGCCCTGACTTCTCCATCGGTGGAGTTGAGAGTGCCAAGGTGAGAAGCATGATGATGATGACAGAAGTTAGCATCTGCTATGTTTTCTTTTAATGCAAGTGTAAGTGTGCAGCCTGCCACCCACCCACCCCCAGACTGAAATTCCATACTGCTAGCTTGCACTTGAAATGGGGCCTTTTAGTTTGGAGGAGGCCGAAGCTGGCATCTACCTCATGGCTGCTTCGGCAGCGAGGTATCCATACTCAGTCCCCAGCCGCCCCTATTTGTCCTGGTGTGCCTTATACATAAGATTAAGCGCGTATACCAAAACCTGTGCCCTCCCCAGTGCATTTAGTGGGAAGGAGAGCCTATTCCGCTGTAGTGTGTGCATGCCAAACCCCTGTTCATGGTACATGCGAAGATGCCTCCCACCTTGCACCTGTCGTTGCAGACTTGCAACTATCCCCATTCAAGTCCTTGTCCCAGGGCAGTGTTCAATTGTACCTCTTCCATTCCTTGCAATGCAAGCGCAAGTATGCCGCCTGCCACCCACCCACCCCCAGGCTGCAATACCATACTGCTTGCTTGCTTGCACTTTAAATTGGGCCTTTTAGGCATGTGGAGGCGGAATCTGGCCACCACGCCATGGCTGTGTCGGCGGCCTGGTATCCATACTCAGTCCCCAGCCGCCTGGTGGCCGGGTGTCCCCGCTTGCTCCCCAGCCTCCAGGGGGTGGCCGGGTGTCCATACTCGGTCCCCAGCCACCCCTATTTGTCCCGGTAACCTTTCCCACACTTTTCTTAGCCTGGCCTGCTTTAGGGCAGCATTGGCCGAGCCCACCGGACTATCAGACTCCTCCGGTGGGCCCTGGCTTCTCCATCAGGGGAGTTGAGAGTGCCAAGGTGAGGAGCATGATGAGGATGATAGAAGTTAGCATCTGCTTTGTTTTGTTGTAATGCAAGCACATGTATGTAGTAGCGGCTAGGCCTGAGGTGGTCAGCGTTTTGGCGCATATCCTACCTCCTCCGAGGATTGCTGGATGTTTTCCTGCTACTATCCAAGTTCTATGACTCCCGTTAAAACAAAGCTTCAGGTGATAAATGATGGATGAGGTAGTGGCAAAGGAGAAAGAGCAGGAGGAACAGGGACCATTCACATCAATATCAGGCCAGTCAACCAGATATGTCTTGTAGGATATGTTTCTGTAACAAAAGGAGCGGTTCGGCTACACAGTTATAGGGCATACAGTGAGTGCAATGCCTACCAAAAATTTCGAGGCACTCCAATGCCCCTTGGAAATGACATGGAGGTCAGAGGGCGTTAACTAAACCTTTTTTTCCATTTATAGCAACTGGGTCTCCTGTGCACTGTTGGCCTAAGCAGTGAATGGAAGGCTTTCCAAAAATTATGAGGAACTGCAATGCCCCTTACAAGAGCCATGTGTGGCACCCCAGGGGTCTGGTCACCACAGTAATAGAGATATTATGTCGGAGAGCAAGTTGGAGGTTTCCTGGTCAGGATCCCTTAAACATGCAACATCCTCCTGCCTCAGTCCTGGGAGGGGAGAATTCTGCCCTTATAAACTGGATCTGGGGCGGGGTTAGGTGAGTCAGAGAACAGAGAACAGTCAGAGTCAGAGTGAGAGCAAGGGAAAGTAACAGCAAGGAGCTCTGTAGGAGCTAGGAGCTAAAGACCAGGGGCTGGAAGCTGAGCAGAGCTCGCCCTGGCAGAAGACAATAGGAACCGGACACAGGAGTCCGAGGCTGTGAGGACTTATATATCCAGCAGCAGAAACCAGCCGGCAGGGGATTTCAGGTCCTCTGGCCATAGAAGCCCGGAGGCTCAGTCACAAGCAAGGGACCAGCACCGCCGTCGTGGAGCGGAGGCTAACAGAAGGCCCCAAGTCACCAGCCATATGGGTGAGCAGTACACGGTACACTCAGGGACGTGGGCTACTTCTACCCGCTTACAGCAAGGTAGCCAGGAAGAGTGCAGACAGACGGGGAGGCCTACAACTCCACCTGGCCAGGGGAACTCCTGCTTGCTCACAGACTGACCAGGCCTCTTATGCTAGCCAGTACTCCCGGGAGGGTCTACCTTATAATCATCAGTAAAGACCCTGAACTGCACTGCAAAGACTCTGAGTCGTTCCTGCTGCGCTCGTGCACCATCACCCCCATCATCCACACTCACTGCCCTGAGGCTATACTCCTCCCGTGGGGAGTTATCCCATTCTCTGCTGCGCACACAACACCAGCCTCAGCGGTCTGCCTCGCAGCGGTGGTACTCCCTGACCGCAATCCACGGGTGGCGCAGTCGGACAATTAACCTCAAAACCTAAGAAAGACTGCCACTGGTTTGACCACCCTGAGCCACGGGACCGGGTCACCGCCAAGGAGACTACAGACCCCAGAGACCCGGCACCCGGTATCCCACACACGTGTACACACGGCCCAGGGGGCGCGTCCCATGCAGTACAGCATATTACAAACATAAGTCCCATTATTGGGGAGTGGGTGTCCCATAGTATTTGCTTATGCCTTGCAAGCAAAAGCTGCCAAAAATTAGGACGGAGCAACTTGCAATGCCCCTTACAAGAGCCATGCAGTACAGCATATTACAAACATAAGTCCCATTATTGGGGAGTGGGTGTCCCATAGCATTTGCTTATGCCTTGCAAGCAAAAGCTGCCAAAAATTAGGACGGAGCAACTTGCAATGCCCCTTACAAGAGCCATGCAGTACAGCATATTACAAACATAAGTCCCATTATTGGGGAGTGGGTGTCCCATAGTATTTGCTTATGCATTGCAAACAAAAGCTGCCAAAAATTAGGACGGAACAACTTGCAATGCCCCTTACAAGAGCCATGCAGTACAGCATATTACAAACATAAGTCCCATTATTGGGGAGTGGGTGTCCCATGGTATTTTCTTATGCTTTCCAAGCAAAAGCTGCCAAAAATTAGGACGGAGCAACTTGCAATGCCCCTTACAAGAGCCATGCAGTACAGCATATTACAAACATAAGTCCCATTATTGGGGAGTGGGTGTCCCATAGTATTTGCTTATGCTTTCCAAGCAAAAGCTGCCAAAAATTAGGACGGAGCAACTTGCAATGCCCCTTACAAGAGCCATGCAGTACAGCATATTACAAACATAAGTCCCATTATTGGGGAGTGGGTGTCCCATGGTATTTGCTTATGCTTTCCAAGTAAAAGCTGCCAAAAATTAGGATGGAGCAACTTGCAATGCCCCTTACAAGAGCCATGCAGTACAGCATATTACAAACATAAGTCCCATTATTGGGGAGTGGGTCTCACATAGTATTTGCTTATGCTTTCCAAGCAAAAGCTGCCAAAAATTAGGACGGAGCAACTTGCAATGCCCCTTACAAGAGCCATGCAGTACAGCATATTACAAACATAAGTCCCATTATTGGGGAGTGGGTGTCCCATGGTATTTGCTTATGCTTTCCAAGTAAAAGCTGCCAAAAATTAGGATGGAGCAACTTGCAATGCCCCTTACAAGAGCCATGCAGTACAGCATATTACAAACATAAGTCCCATTATTGGAGAGTGGGTGTCCCATAGTATTTGCTTATGCCTTGCAAGCAAAAGCTGCCAGAAATTAGGACGGACAACTTGCAATGCCCCTTACAAGAGCCATGCAGTACAGCATATTACAAACATAAGTCCCATTATTGGGGAGTGGGTGTCCCATAGTATTTGCTTATGCTTTCCAAGCAAAAGCTGCCAAAAATTAGGACGGAGCAACTTGCAATGCCCCTTACAAGAGCTATGCAGTACAGCATATTACAAACATAAGTCCCATTATTGGGGAGTGGGTGTCCCATAGTATTTGCTTATGCTTTCCAAGCAAAAGCTGCCAAAAATTAGGACGGAGCAACTTGCAATGCCCCTTACAAGAGCCATGCAGTACAGCATATTACAAACATAAGTCCCATTATTGGGGAGTGGGTCTCCCATAGTATTTGCTTATGCTTTCCAAGCAAAAGCTGCCAAAAATTAGGACGGAGCAACTTGCAATGCCCCTTACAAGAGCCATGCAGTACAGCATATTACAAACATAAGTCCCATTATTGGGGAGTGGGTGTCCCATGGTATTTGCTTATGCTTTCCAAGCAAAAGCGGCCAAAAATTAGGACGGAGCAACTTGCAATGCCCCTTACAAGAGCCATGCAGTACAGTATATTACAAACATAAGTCCCATTATTGGGGAGTGGGTGTCCCATAGTATTTGCTTATGCCTTGCAAGCAAAAGCTGCCAAAAATAAGGACGGAGGAACTTGCAATGCTGGCACCCTGGTGGTGGAGGCTGAGGATAAGGAGAAGAAGATAAAACAGCCGAAACGAGGAAGCGTATACCCATGTGTGGGTGTGAAGCAGTGCATGTGAATACACCTCCCGAAAAAACAGAGTGAATTTGACTTCATGTTACTCTGCTGTCATTTGGTGGTGATGAGAAGTCTGGCCCAATCCAGGCCTTGTTCATTTTGATAAGGGTCAGCTTGTCAGCATTGTCAGTTGACAGGCGAGTGCGCTTATCAGTTATAATTCCCCCAGCGGCACTAAAAACACGCTCCGATAACACGCTAGCGGCAGGGCAGGCCAGGACCTACAAGGCGTACAGAGCGAGTTCATCCCAAGTGTCCAGCTTGGATACCCAATAATTAAAAGGCACAGAGGAATCACGGAGGACGCTGGTACGGTCGGCAAGGTACTCCCTCACCATCTTTTGAAACTTTCCACTCCTTGTGAGAGTACCCCGCGCCTCAGGGCCTGTAAGCTGGGCGGGTGTCAGAAAACTGTCCCAGAACGTTGACAGTGTTCCCCTGCCTCTGCTGGATTGGAGTTGCATCTCTCTCGCCTGTACGCCTTGGTTGGGCAACGAACTGTGTCCTCTGCCGCTAGCTTGTTCAGATGGGAAATTTTTTAAGAGTTCTGCAGCAAGGGCCTTCTGGTACTGCCCCATTTTTGTAGACCTCTCCACCTCAGGAATAAGAGAGTGAAAGTTCTCCTTGTAGCGTGGGTCTACAAGTGTCACCAACCAGTAATGACTGTCACCCAACATTTTGACAACGCGAGGGTCACGGTTAAGGCAGCGTAACATAAAGTAAGCCATGCGTGCCAGACTGGTAACGGGCAAGATTTCCGTGTCCTCACCAAGATGACGACTGCCCATGCTCTCCTCCTCCTCCTCCTTTTCCTCCTCCCCCCTGTCCTCAGGCCACCCACGCTGAACCGACGGTATGACACTTGTACAGGTACTACCGTCTACAACGCATGATAGCAGCTCCTGTTCTTCCTCCTCCTCCTCCTCCTCCTCTCCCTCATTGTCCCCCAATGCACGTTGGGATGAGATGAGGCTGGGCTGTGTGTAATCGCCCGCTACGGCTTCTTGATCCATCTCATCATACTCTGGCTGCAATGCCTCCTCTTTAATTCTTTGCAGAGAGCGTTGCAGAAGACAAACAAGTGGGATGCTGACACTAATGATGGCGTCATCGCCACTCACCATTTTGGTGGCCTCCTCAAAGTTTGTCAGGATGGTACATATGTCAGACATCCAGGTCCACTCCTGAGGTCTTATGTGTGGAGTCTGACCTGAATATCGACGGCCTTGTTGCAGCTGGTACTCCACAACTGCTCTCTTCTGCTCACAAATCCTTTGCAACATGTGGAGGGTAGAGTTCCAACATGTGGGGACCTCACACACCAGTCGGTGTGCCGGAAGCTGCAAACGCTGCTGCAACACAGCAAGGGCGGCGGAAGCTGTAGCTGACTTGCGAAAATGAGCTGACAGGCGGCGTACTTTCACGAGAAGATCTGGCAACTCGGGGTACGATTTAAGAAACCGCTGAACCACGAGGTTAAGCACATGAGCCAGGCATGGTACGTGTGTGATCTCACCTCGCCTCAGAGCCGCCACCAGGTTACGGCCATTGTCACACACGACCATGCCGGGATGTAGGTTCAGCGGTCTCAGCCACAGATCTGCCTGCTCTTTCACAGCTGTCCACAACTCACAAGCAGTGTGAGGTTTATCACCTAAGCTTATGAGTTTCAGCACAGCCTGTTGCCGCTTGGCGGAGGCAGTACTGCAATGCTTCCAGCTTGTAACTGATGTGGTGAGATCTGAGATGGAGGCTGAACACGAGGAGGAGGAGGAGGAGGAGGATGCGCAGGAGCGGTACACTGTGGGGGCAACTCTGACTGACATAGGGCCCGCAATCCTCGGTGTGGGGAGGATGTGTTCCGTCCCAAGGTCCGACTGGGTCCCGGCTTCCACTATGTTTACCTAGTGTGCCGTCAGAGAGATGTACCGTCCCTGGCCACAAGCACTTGTCCACGTGTCCGTTGTCAGGTGGACTCTCCCAGTAACTGCGCTGTTGAGGGTACGGCAGATGCTTTGGGACACGTGCTTGTGTAGTGCGGGGATGGCACACCGGGCAAAATAGTTTCGGCTGGGGACCGAGTACCGAGGGACGGCCACCGCAATAAGATTGCGGAAGGATTCCGTCTCCACCAGCCTAAAAGGCAGCATTTCCAACGCAAGCAGTCGTGAAATGTGTGAATTTAGGACTGTGGCCTGTGGGGCGTTAGCTGCGAATTTCCGCTTTCGTTCAAAGGTCTGGGATATGGACAATTGAACGCTGCGGTGGGACGTGGACGTGGACGTTGATGCTGTTTCTTGAGAAACTGCCATAACAAGTGAAGACTGAGAGGAGGGAGCATCTTTACATGCAGTATGGACAGGGGATTGCCTTGCACACACAACAGTGGGTTCTATTGCACGCACAACAGTGGAAGAAGCAGTGGTGACACCCGCTGACACTGGTCGTGGACCCTGGGTTTCGCCCCACAAAGTCGGGTGCTTTGCTGCCATGTGCCTGATCATGCTGGTGGTGGTCAGGCTGGTAGTTTTGTCACCCCTGCTGATGCTGGCATGGCAGGTGGAACATATGGCCTTTTTGGGGTTATCAGCAGAGTCTTTAAAAAAATTCCAGACTCTGGAAGACCTACCGCTTGTACTGGCAACGTCCCTCGTGTTGGTGTTATGGGGAACGGTTGCCTGCCTTCTGTCTGCGGCCACCACACTGCTTCTTCCTGCCTGTTGGGGTACTCTGCCTCCCTCCCCCTGTGTGCTGCTGGCCTCACTCTGCATGTCCTCCTTCCACGTTGGGTCAGTTACTAGATCATCCACCACCTCCTCCTCTTCCACTTTCGCACCACGATCCTCCTCCTCACTTCCTGGCAATTGTGTCTCGTCATCGTCCACCTCTTGTGACAGATTGCCAACGTCGACTTCCTGTGGCCGTGGCTGTTCAAATATTTGGGCATCGCAACATGGGATCTCCTCTTCCACCACTTCAAGCGTATCAGGCGAGGGGCCCAAATATGGAAATGGACCAGTGAACAGCTCTTCAGAGTGTCCAAGTGTGGGATCACTTGCTGTCTGACGACACTCAGCATGGTGGGAGGAAGGAGCATCAGGGTGAGGAGGAGTGTGCGGTCGAGACTCACGGCTACTAAGAGTTGACCGTGTGGAAGACAGACCGGAGGTGGTGGTGCCCAGGTAACTGGAAGTATTATCTGCTATCCAATTAATAACCTGTTCACACTGATCAGTTCTCAATACAGGTGTTGTTCTGTGCTTCCCTAGTAATTCGGTCAAGAAGTGGGAGCGAGAAGATGTGGCTGTTGGTTGTGGCACATTTTCACCTTGGCCACGGCCCCGTCCTCTGCACGAACCATCACCAGAACGTCCACTTCCACGTCCCTTGCCACGCGCCTTGCCCATTGTAAATGAAGTAAAATAGCTTACACTTGCACTATCAATGGAAAAAGGGTAATAAAGAGTAGATTAGAACCGTGGAAGAGGAAAACCACAGTTATTGTTTACTGGGGTATACCACATATACCACACAAGACTATTTTCAACAGATATATTTTTGTGTCACAACAGTCAGGAGACACTACTGTTTTTCTTTACGGAAAATATACCAAAACCTGAATAATAGAGATATTTTACCGTGGGATGGCAAAACCACAGTTATTGCTTACTGGGGTATACCACACTTTTTTAAATAGAGATATTTGCGGCTGAACAGTGAGCGACACACTCAAACTGTTTTTTTTTTTAGATACAAATGGCCCAAAATGGATAATACAGAGGTTTGAACCGTGGAAGTGCAAAACAACACTTCTGTTTCTCTAGCCTACACCAGACTATTTTCAACAGTTATATTTGTGTCTGAAAAATCAGAGACACGCTTTTTTTTTTGGGGGGGGGGACACACCAAAAGGTTAATAAGACGGGTATTTGTACAGTGTGAACGAGGAAAAAAAAGGAGGATTTAGATGAAAAAAAAGGATTTTTCCTGGCCCCCGACACCTGGTGCTAAGTCCAGCAATTTCAGCAACAGGAGCACACAGGACTGTAATGCAGCGTTTGCTGGTATAACCACTGTGTCTCCTATACAGCCTGCCTGCCTGGTATCTGGGATGGATATTAGTCCTGAAAAGGACTGTTTGTTTGTTCTGGCAGCCTTTACAGACCCTACACTAACTATTTCACAGTTTATATCCCTCCCTAAATCAGCAGCGCTGTCCCTACACTGTCTAATCCGGAGCGACTGTGTCCAAGATGGCGGCGCCCGGTTTTAAATACTCGAGGTAACGCTGTGCGGCCAGCCAATCACTGTAATGTCCACAACCAACATGGCTGCAGCATTACAGTGACTGGCTGGCAATCCCTGCATGTTCATTGGCTCTGTAAAGAGCGCCAAACATGCAGGGCGGAGACCCGAGCTCCCGCCCGAGTAACCCGGAAATGCTTGGTGCTCGCCGAACATCCCGAGTAGCGTGATGCTCGGGCGAGTACCCAGCAGTGTCGAGCATGTTCGCTCAACACTAGTAATAACGTGATACAGAGAATTCCGATGTCTTAATTCAGAGTAGAATAAGAACGTTTTAGCACATTGACATTTGCAGTGCTTGTGAACATAACATCAGTGTCACTGGCACCTGCCATGGGAAAGTGTTGGGTGCTGGCTTGGGTTTGTCTGACTTTTGTCTTTCAGAATTACATGTGGAAAGAGGTGAGAAGTGTGTGATCAGAATTAGCGGCAGGAGAGCCGTGACCATAGCACCTTGGTGTATTATCTTCAATGCATAAAGTCCAGTTCTCTTCAAGCCTCACTGCTAATAGGCTCAAAGGTGAGGAGGACAGTTCCTGCCAAATCATGCTTGCCTTGCCAAATAGGTCTGTTCATTAAGTTGAAATTCTTTACTAATTACACTAGGTGTATAATGAGCTTAGTATAGTTAACTCTTTCAATTGTTATCAAATATGTAGAACTGATCCAAAGATTACTTATTTTTTGTAATATTGCAAAGGACTGAAGTTTTTCCAAATAACAAAAATGGGTAACTAAATTGAATTTGTTAGGTTGGGTGTTAGGGCTTATCTATAGAGGTATATTGACTAAGCCACAAGTCGGCGTGAACGCATGAACTGAAGGCGATAGCACAGCAGGCAGGAGGTGCCGGATGGTGTCAGGACCAGGAAAATAGGGTAAGCTGGATGGCAGATAGGCAAAGGGAGCAGTACACACCAGATGACACCGAGCCATGGGGTTAAACACAGGATCTGAAAGAAGTATAGCCAGTACAGGACATTCCACAGGAGGTTTCATTGTAATTTAAAGCACCACTGCAGAGGGTTTTTTTTTCACTGCTGAAGTGGTGCTTAAAATCCAATTCCCTTGCCCTCTGTCTGATACTCACCTTCCGGCGTTTTCATCTGTTTTCGGCATCGCTTCAATCCGTCTCCTGCAGTTTGTGATCTGCTACCTGCTCCAGTGTTTCATGGAGCAAGCCGGAGGTCACTCTATCAGTGTAAATCTATGAGAGCCTCATTCTGGCTCTCATTGATTTGCATTGACAGCTTGTGACGTAGCTTCTGAGTTCCGGACAGTCAGAAGCTACACTCACAAGATGGACATGGGACTGGACCTGTGCCGAAAAACAGTGAAGACGCCGGAGGGTGAGTATATGACAGGGGGCAGGGGACTTACGTTTAAAGCACAACTCCAGCGGTGAAAAAAGAAAACAGCTGGAGTGGTATTTTAAGCAGATGAAGGGTTTATGGGCCAAGATGTAATGACCGGAATGCCAGTCGAATGTGTATGAGGGATACAGCGCTGCTATGAATGACTCCAACCTCGTATAGTGGCAAATACCTATCTTTATACTGGTCAAACAAATTACAGGGTTGAACGTTTCTACAAAATATGGGCCACAACAGCCACTAACACAAAATACAAGTTAAGCAGCCCGAGAGAGCCCAAGTGCCAATCTCGCACGAATGAGCCAAACTACCCCTGGGCTATGCTGCTACCACCCTTATTCAGTACAGTGCCTACCCAGGATGTTACCGCAGACGTGGCATGCGGTCCTCCCAGGTATATAATCTTACACCCCCCTCCCACACTAATACAATGGGATCCGGGTACCCTTGTTTTCCCCTTGGAGAACACTCATATAAATATTTAGCCAACGCGTTACTTATACAGTGTACAGTTTCTCTTCTCACAAGAGCAAAGAGAAATCTCTCAGACTTAATACATATACAAACAGTTAACAAACTAAACCTTTTATTAGACCCTGATCTCCGGCCACAGTGTTTGATCAGCTTCTCCTTCTCACCAAGCTCTCCAGCACATCCAGGTGTAAACAGGAATTAGTATCAATTTCAGTCTCAAAGTTTAGTTCACAACAGGGCTCCTTTGTAGTATCCACATACACAGAGTCCTAGTATGTCAGATCCTTCACAATCTCTGGATCAAGCCTGATCAGTCCATCAGCAGTGATATACACCAGGCAGTTCTCAGCACTACTGGAATCACTAACTAGCTTTCCCTAACTGATTACACAGTTGGTGACCGGTCACATATCTCAGTTACTCACAAGGCACAGCTTCTTCTTGAACACACCGTCTGGCTCCAGTCTGTACAAGCTCCAAACGTCCCTGGGCATCAGACACGTCTCGTCTCCTCAGAGGACTTCCTGGTTCTGTGTTTTTCCCGGGCTTTTTACAGATCCCAGGGCTTTTTCTTTACTTGTCTCTTGCTGACCCCTAATGGCCGGTCTAAGTCATTGCAGGTTAAATTTATACTGTCAGTAATATGAACTCATTACTAGAAAGACATGTCAGCATGTTACAGGCAGTACCGTGGCTCAATGGTTAGCACTGCAGCCTTGCAGTGCTGGGGTCAACATCTGCAAGGAGTTTGTATGTTCTCCCTGTGTTTGCGTGGGTTTCCTCTGGGTTCCCCGGTTTTCTCCCACACTCCAAAGACATACTGATAGGGAATCTAGATTGTGAGCCCCAATGGGGACAGTGCCCATAATGTCTGTAAAGCGCTGTGGAATTAATGGCGCTATATAAGTGAGTAAAATAATAATAATAATGAGCAAACATACGGATAGCCACTGGTGACATAAATGCAGAGGCAAACTTGTTTAAAGAGAAGATACACTTGGATGAAGCAGCGTTTGACATATGAACAAGTTCAGAAAGAAGTTTTCAATGCTTACAGCAGACAAAGGGTTAATCAGCAGGTCTGAGACAAGAAGTAGATGCAGGTTGTAGAAACTACAGGAGTTCGCAAAGAATATAACCAGCAGGGAAAACTGATAAAGCAACCTCCATAGCATACAGAGACTGAATACTAGCTTAGTGAAACTCAAACACCCCAGTGAGAGAGTTAGACTTAAAAATTCTTGGGTAATGACATTACTGGATTTTGCTGGGCAAACTTTGAAACTCAGTGTGGACCACAGCAAAGGAAAGAGGTCTATAGCTGAAGGGAGCAGGAGCAGGGAGAACTTCGAAGCTGGGACAGGTAGATAAGATTTGATTGGATGTTGCAGGAAAAAAAAAGTCCTATTGTACACCTTAACATTAATAAGTAGATAGACCACCATAAAGTGCAGTTGCATGAAAGCATCTAAGGCGAAAATGCAAGTACTACAAATATATATAATTCAAAACAAATCCTCCAAAAATACTTTTAAAATCCAAGTGGAAACTAACTTTAATATACAAACTGCAATCCACTCAATATGGAGCTGGTAACCAGTAAGATCAACCAAAGCCCGGTCTGCAAAGAGGTATAATATAGGTGGCATATATGGTAAATGATAAATACCATAGTAACATTACTTTCAAGTGACAGGTGATCATACAATCAAAAATAAATGGTAATAGCCATCACATTATAAAAATGGACAAGAACCAGGTTACATATGTTTATCAGAGTAGTGCAATGCCGAACATCCCTAACACATGTTTTTTTTTTGCAACTGCACTTTATTATGGTTTATCTACTTATTAATGTTAAGATGTACAATAAGACTTTTTTCCTTCCTGCAACATTCACCCTTTGAATTTAAGGTATTAATATGTTTATTATAATACAATAAAGATTACTTAACTTTATAAAAATGTTAAATAGTCTCCCGTTATTATAGGATTATAAGAAAATGGTTAATCAGAATCACTGTAAATGATGGCAGCAGTGTACTGACTACTATTAACCAACCATGAGTTTAAATGAGATTGGCTAATTCTGAACACAACCGTACTCTTCCAATTATAAGAGGGTATTAACACTTATGCAACCACATTTTGATAGTTTATTTTTGCTCCCCCCCTCAAAATGACTTTAATGTGTATCTAAATGGATTCGTACAAATTATGGGTGACATTAAAGTTTCAGAAGGTTCTGAAATGATTCTTCTTGTTATGATTTTTTCCATGACAAAAGATGGCATTTAACAGAGGTGTGCACCATTTTTCTATCCTGAGTGTGTGTGTATATACACATACAGAGGATATACTATATCTATCTTCTATACATTTTGTGACAAAGTCACTGGTAAAGTGCTGGAGGGGAGATCTGTTTCCCTGAGGCTATTAACTTCGGTGAATTAAAACTGCTAAGTTTCCCCCAACATGTTATTTGCTGAGGGGGATTAAGGCCATTTGTAAAAGGGCTTGTTTTTTATGAGAACAACCACGAGCGGGCGGGAGGTTGTTCTGCATATCTCCACCTCAGGGTGTGGTCTGGGGTTTAAATACTTTGCCTGCTGAGGCACTCAGTGTTCAGTAGCTCTGGAGAGAGTAACTCCAGATCTGTTTGTGTGGAGCTATCCTGAACCACATGGAGTTGCTGAACTCTAAGCAGGTGGATCCCTGCTACCACAAAGACTGTGCTTTTGTGTTACCATTTTGCTTTGTTTTCCTGTTTTGTCCAAAGGGCCTTGTTTCTTTTATGGACTCAGTGTTTATGCTGCATTTTAATAAACCAACCACAAGTTTTAAATAGACAACGTACCTGTGTCAACCTCCGTGTGCAGCTGAGTGAGCGATCTACCACAATTATATATATATATATATATATATATATATATATATATATATATATATATATACAGTGCCTACAAGTAGTATTCAACCCCCTGCAGATTTAGCTGGTTTGATAAGATGCAAATAAGTTAGAGCATTCAAACTGCAAACGAGAGTAGGTTTTATGAACAGAAGCATAAATCTTACAAACCAAAAAGTTATGTTGCTCAGTTGAATTTTATTACATTTTAAACATAAAAGTGTGGGGCAATTATTATACAACCCCTATGTTTAATATTTTGTGGAATAACCCTTGTTTGCAATTACAGCTAATAATCGTCTTTTATAAGACCCGATCAGGCCGGCACAGGTCTGTGGAGTTATCTTGGCCCACTCCTCCATGCAGATCTTCTCCAAGTTATCTAGGTTCTTTGGGTGTCTCATGTGGACTTTATTCTTGAGCTCCTTCCACAAGTTTTCAATTGGGTTAAGGTCAGGAGACTGACTAGGCCACTCCAACACCTTGACTTTTTCCCTCTTGAACCAGGCCTTGGTTTTCTTGGCTGTGTGCTTTGGGTCGTTGTCTTGTTGGAAGATGAAATTACGACCCATCTTAAGATCCTTGATGGAGGAGCGGAGGTTCTTGGCCAAAATCTCCAGGTAGGCCGTGCTATCCATCTTCCCATGGATGCGGACCAGATGGCCAGGCCCCTTGGCTGAGAAACAGCCCCACAGCATGATGCTGCCACCACCATGCTTGACTGTAGGGATGGTATTCTTGGGGTCGTATGCAGTGCCATCCAGTCTCCAAACGTCACGTGTGTGGTTGGCACCAAAGATCTCGATCTTGGTCTCATCAGACCATAGAACCTTGAACCAGTCTGTCTCAGAGTCCTCCAAGTGATCATGAGCAAACTGTAGATGAGCCTTGACATGACGCTTTGAAAGTAAAGGTACCATACAGGCTCGTCTGGAACGGAGACCATTGCGGTGGAGTACGTTACTTATGGTATTGACTGAAACCAATGTCCCCACTGCCATGAGATCTTCCCGGAGCTCCTTCCTTGTTGTCCTTGGGTTAGCCTTCACTCTTCGGACAAGCCTGGCCTCGGCACGGGAGGACACTTTCAAAGGCTGTCCTGGCCGTGGAAGGCTAACAGTAGTTCCATAAGCCTTCCACTTACGGATGATGCTCCCAACAGTGGAGACAGGTAGGCCCAACTCCTTGGAAAGGGTTTTGTACCCCTTGCCAGCCTTGTGACCCTCCACGATCTTGTCTCTGATGGCCTTGGAATGCTCCTTTGTCTTTCCCATGTTGACCATGTCTGAGTGCTGTTCACAAGTTTGGGGAGGGTCTTAAATTGTCAGAAAAGGCTGGCAAAAGAGATCTTTAATCCACACATGTGAAGCTCATTATTCTTGGTGCCTGAACTACTTCTTAATACTTTAGGGGGACCAAACAGAATTCTTGTGGTTTGAGGGGTTGAATAATAAATGACACTCTGAATTAACTTTTAACGTTTAAAAAAAAACAACAAAAAAACAAAAAAAAAAAAAAAATTTGCTGCAGTGCATTTCCCACTTCCAGGCTGATCTACAGTACAAATGTCACAATGAGAAGTTAATTCCGCATGTGTCAACCAGCTAAATCTGCAGGGGGTTGAATACTACTTGTAGGCACTGTATATATATATATACAGTACAGACCAAAAGTTTGGACACACCTTCTCATTTAAAGATTTTTCTGTATTTACGTGACTATGAAAATTGTACATTCACACTGAAGGCATCAAAACTATGAATTAACACATGTGGAAATATATACTTAACAAAAAAGTGTGAAACAACTGAAAATATGTCTTATATTCTAGGTTCTTCAAAGTAGCCACCTTTTGCTTTGATGACTGCTTTGCACACTCTTGGCATTCTCTTGATGAGCTTCAAGAGGTAGTCACCGGAAATGGTTTTCACTTCACAGGTGTGCCCTGTCAGGTTTAATAAGTGGGATTTCTTGCCTTATAAATGGGGTTGGGACCATCAGTTGTGTTGTGCAGACGTCAGGTGGATACACAGCTGATAGTCCTACTGAATAGACTGTTAGAATTTGTATTATGACGAGAAAAAAGCAGCTAAGTAAAGAAAAACGAGTGGCCATCATTACTTTAAGAAATGAAGGTCAGTCAGTCCGGAAAATTGGGAAAACTTTGAATGTGTCCCCAAGTGCAGTTGCAAAAACCATCAAGCGCTACAAAGAAACTGGCTCACATGAGGACCGCCCCAGGAAAGGAAGACCAAGAGTCACCTCTGCTTCTGAGGATAAGTTTATCCGAGTCACCAGCCTCAGAAATCGCAGGTTAACAGCAACTCAGATTAGAGACCAGGTCAATGCCACACAGAGTTCTAGCAGCAGACACATCTCTTCAACAACTGTTAAGAGGAGACTTTGTGCAGCAGGACTTCATGGTAAAATAGCTGCTAGGAAACCACTGCTAAGGACAGGCAACAAGCAGAAGAGACTTGTTTGGGCTAAAGAACACAAGGAATGACCCCAAACACACCTCCAGGCTGTTTAAGGGCTATTTGACCAAGAAGGGGAGTGATGGGGTGCTACGCCAGATGACCTGGCCTCCACAGTCACCAGACCTGAACCCAATCAAGATGGTTTGGGGTGAGCTGGACCGCAGAGTGAAGGCAAAAGGGCCAACAAGTGCTAAGCATCTCTGGGAACTCCTTCAAGATTGTTGGAAGACCATTTCCGGTGACTATCTCTTGAAGCTCATCAAGAGAATGCCAAGAGTGTGCAAAGCAGTCATCAAAGCAAAAGGTGGCTACTTTGAAGAACCTAGAATATAAGACATATTTTCAGTTGTTTCACACTTTTTTGTTAAGTATATATTTCCACATGTGTTAATTCATAGTTTTGATGCCTTCAGTGTGAATGTACAATTTTCATAGTCATGAAAATACAGAAAAATCTTTAAATGAGGTGTGTCCAAACTTTTGGTCTGTACTGTATATCTATCTATCTATCTATCTATCTATCTATCTATCTATCTATCTATCTATATATATATATATATATAGATAGATAGATAGATAGATAGATAGATACACGAGAAAATAGGGCCCACACCCCTTTAGTATTATTAAATTAATGTATAGGTGCACAAAGACTCTATATGGCCAATATATAAACATATACATACACCATGTATCAGCACCAGGTTCGGACTGGCCCACCGGGACACCTGAGAATCCTCTGGTGGGCTCCGGGTCTTGGCGGGCCCCCGAGAAGGACATAGAGAGGGCACGCTGGTTTCAACTGAATGTGCATCCTCAAACGCACATTTAGTTGAAATATATTGCCCCTTCTCCGTCGCAATATGCCGCCAACCTAGCAGAGGCTGGCAACTGACGTGTCTGCACCATCACATGTGGCGCATGACAATGACATTGCCAGTGTATGATGTCAATGGCGTGCGGCATCTGTGACAGGCGCACACATGTCAGCCGCCTGTCTCTGCTAGGTTGGCGGCTATTTTAACATGAGTGTGCCGGTTCTAAGAAGAGGACTCCACACGGCACTGGGAGCGCAGGCAAGTAAGAGGGATCTTTTTTTCTTTTTTTTACACTTCTGTCACTGTGGCTGTAGCATGATGCTGTGGCCAGGCCAAGGGACCTAGGGGGTACAGCCAGGGCCAAGGGACCTAGGGGGCCAGGATGGGGCACATTATTAAATAAAGAGGGCCAGGATGAGGGACTTAAAGGGACCCTGTCAGGTCCCTCATGCCCTCCAACCCAGCAGCATTCACTTATTTATGATTTAATTCCCTGCCTAACCAGCCCTGTATAACATTTTTCTGTAAAAATGAGGTTTAAAAAAAAATAATTTATAATGTGCTCATTTCCTATGCTAATGAGGGTTTTGATAAGTCGATGAGGCGTTAGTTGCCCCTCACTAGTCAGCTCTCTTTCCATGTCATAACGGGGTTCAGAGGTGCACTGCGCATGTCCGGAAGTTTAGAAGATGGCTTCCGGTCATGTGCAGCGGCAGTGCGCCTCTGAAGTCGGGAAGCTTACACCCGGCTGCAGAGGTGCAGTGACACTGCTGAAATGTGTGGCAGGCGTGCGTGAGATTTGCAGGGGCTGCCAATGACGCCGGCTCCTGCAAATTATCTTATCATGCCCACAGGGGCATGATAACATGGAAAGAGGGCTGACTAGTCAGGGGTAACTAACGCCCTCATTAGCATAGTAAACGGGGACAATATAAATGCTTTTTTTAAACCTCATTTTTTACAGAAAAATGTGCATTTACTCAGAAATAAGAGAATGCTGCTGGGTTGGAGGGCATGGGGGACCTGACAGGTTCCCTTTAATTACTGTATGGGGGCCAAAATGAGGAACATACATTATTAGTTTATGGTGGCAAGTGAGGGACATGATTACTGTTGTAATATAATTTACTTTTTAGGAGACTGTTTTCCATGGAGGGGAACAAAAGGGAGGTCCTGGTACTGTGCAGGGCAGCACTATGTTGCTTTTTTCTTCATCTGGCATAGTGTAGAAGTCAGGGAAAAAGTGGGGAATGTGCTCTAGAAGAGATCAGCTATAAATGACTGGTATTTTCTGCACAGACAAGTCCCGGCAGGAAGAAGTGATGGCGGTCTGTGCCAGATGAAGAAGAAAAGTGAAGATGAAGGACTTCACCTAGAGACGTCACTGGTGAGTCACTGTATCACATATGCATGCACACTATACACTATATACAGAGCTCCTGTGTACAATGTCACTGGTGATCACTGTATTTCCTGTACACTATATACAGAGCTCCTGTGTATAATGTCACCGGTGATCGCAGTATTGCCTGTATACTGACACTATATACAGAGCTCCTGGGTATAATTTCACTGGTGATCCCTGTAATACCTGTGACACTATAGTAATATGTACAGAGCTCCTGTGTATAATGTCACTGGTGATCCCTGTATTACCTGTACACTAAATATAGAGCTCCTGTGTATAATGTCACTGGTGATCACTCTATTACCTGTACACTGACACTATATAGAGAGCTCCTGTGTATAGTGTCACTGGTGATCACTGTATTACCTGTACACTGACACTATATACAGAGCTCCTGTGTATAATGTCACTTGTGATCATTTTATTACCTGTACACTGACACTATAGTGTACACTATACATTACTTTGTATAATGTCACGTGGTAATAACAGTGTAGTATTGTGGTTTTTATTCATGATCAGTATTGTAGTATTCGGTCACTATGTGGTGGTAATATGTGGTCTGGTCACGGTGTGGTGGTATTTCTCCCTTGTATGTATGTAGTATTACTCAGCCACTATGTGGTGGTAATATGCTGTCTGATCATGGTGTGGTGGTATTTCTACCCTGTATTAAGTATTATTTGATCACTGTGTGGTGGTAATATGTAGTCTCATCACGGTGTGGCGGTATTTCTTCCTTGTATGTAGTATTATTCAGTCACTATGTGGTGGTAATATGAGCTATTATTTTTTCACTGTAGTGGAATATGTAGTGCAATCATGGTGTGGTGGTATTTCTCGCTTGTATGTGGTATTATTATAACTTCTTTTAACCAAAGAAGCCATTTAATGCAAATTACCGTAATTATACATCCCAGTTACGGTGTGCGCACAGTAGATGTGTAGGAGCCGCTTGTGTTTTACAGTCAATGCTCCACTATAGCTGGGATATTTGCATATAGCTGTAGGGTGGGCCCCTAAGGTCAATTCCCCCGTTGACCCAGACACCCCAATCTGACCCTGGTTCGCACTCTGTGATTAATGAATATATGAACTCTGCTATTGTTGTAAACGTTAATAATGTAATGCGCTTGGTTTTTTGTTCAAAGAGCAAAAGCAATCGAACTACGTCAAGGTGTACCTGAATATGGATAAGGCCAGGTTTGGCACATGGAGAGGTAGGACATATAGGGACCATCCATATTTAGGTACACCTTGACATGATTGGATGGCTTTTGCGCTCTTTGATCAAAAAACGTTAACGAAGTACCTTACATTTTCACTATTAAAGGTTAAGTTAAAGGGGTATTCCCGTGCACAAAGTACATTTTAAATTAATGATCTGGAAATAAAAATAACTTCCACACTTAGATGTGTTAAAAAAATGTTCCTGTGCTGAGATAATCTTATAAATGTGTCCCTGCTGTGTACTGTGTAATGGCTGTGTCTGATCTTGCTGATAGTAGTCTGAACATACCACAGCTCCTGGTCAGGGGAGGATGAAAAAAAAGAGTATACAGACAGGACAGCATGGGATTAGCAGCTGCTGTCCTGTCTGTATACTCTTTTGCTTCCTCCCCTGGCCAGGAGCTGTGGTATTATCAGACCATGTTCCGGCACTGTCAGACTCAGCCATTACACAGTACATAGTAGAAACATATAAACTGTATAAGATTATCTCAGCACAGGAACAATTTTTTAAAACATCAAATTGTGGAACTTTTATTTCAAGATCTTTAAATTAAAATGTACTTTGTTCACAGGAATACCCCTTTAACTTTATTTGCTTCCAACTAGGCATATAAAGCAACAGTATTTAACATTGGTCCTTTGTACATCACAGATGGCCTAAAGTCATGTTCTCTTTCAACTCCAGGACACATCCTGTGATTAATGAAAGTATTTACTGACTAGGTCAAAGCACATAGTCTTCTAGCAAATACAGCTAAATGTATAACACGGTTTGACGCTTATGCAGTAACCCTCTGATAATAATAAACCCAAGTCATACAGTATGATAAACCAGCATGTTGACTTACTGTACATATGTTATGTAATACCTTTTAAACTATTTATATTGCTAAATTTGAAAACGAATAATACTGAATGGGATTGAATAATACTGTTTTAGATTAAATAAATAGAATCTGTTGCTTCTGGCATGCACTGCTTGCTTTACAGGACAGATAATAACTTGTGTCACTATGGATCAATGTACAGTGCGTACGGAAAGTATTGAGACTCCTTTAAATTTTAAACTCTTTGTTTCATTGCAGCCATTTGATAAATTCTAAAAAGTTCATTTTTTTTTCTTATTAAAGTACACTCTGCACCCCATCTTGACTGAAAAAAAAAACAGAAATGTAGAAATGTTTACATTTTTATTAAAAACGAAAAACTTAAATATCACATGGTCATAAGTATTCAGACCCTTTGCTCAGTATTGAGTAGAAGCACCCTTTTGAGCTAGTACAGCCATGAGTCTTCTTGGGAATGATGCAACAAGTTTTTCACACCTGGATTTGGGGATCCTCTGCTATTCTTCCTTGCAGATCCTCCCCAGTTCCGACAGGTTGGATCGTGAACGTTGGTGGACAGCCATTTTCAGGTCTCTCCAGAGATGCTCAATTGGGTTTAGGTCAGGGCTCTGGCTGGGCCAGTCTAGAATGGTCACAGAGTTGTTATGAAGCCACTCCTTTGTTATTTTAACTGTGTGCTTAGGGTCATTGTCTTGTTGGAAGGTGAACCTTCGGCCAAGTCTGAGTTCCAGAGCACTCTGGAAGAGGTTTTCTTCCAGGATATCTGTACTTGGCCGCATTCATGTTTCCTTCAATTGCAACCAGTCGTCCTGTCCCTGCAGCTGAAAAACACCCTCAAAGCATGATGCTGATACCACCATGTTTCACTGTTGGGATTGTATAGGGCAGGTGATGAGCAGTGCCTGGTTTTCTCCACACATACCGCTTAGAATTATCACCAAAAAGTTCTATCTTCGTCTCATCAGACCAGAGAATCTTATTCCTCATAGTCTGGGAGTCCTTCATGTGTTTTTGAGCAAACTCTATGCACGCTTTCATAAGTCTTGCACTGAGGAGAGTCTTCCATTGGGACATTGTGGAACTTTCTCCCATCTCCCTACTGCATCTCTGGAGCTCAGCCACAGTGATCTTGGGGTTCTTCTTTACCTCTCTCACCAAGGCTCTCCTCCCACGATTGCTTAGTTTGGCTGGACGGCCAGGTCTAGGAAGACTTCTGGTGGTCCCAAACTTCTTCCATTTAAGGATTATGGAGCCCACTGTACTCTTAGGAACCTTGAGTAATGCAGAAATTCTTTGGTAACCTTGGCCAGATCTGTGCCTTGCCACAATTTTGTCTCTGAGCTCCTTGGGCAGTTCCTTTGAGCTCATGATTCTCACTTGGTCTGACATGCACTGTGAGCTGTGAGGTCTTATATAGACAGGTGTGTGCCTTTCTAAATCAAGTCCTATCAGATTAATTAAACACAGCTGGACTTAAATATGGACAGCATGTGACTTAAATATGAGTGTCTGAGCAAAGGGTCTGAATACTTATGACCATGTGATATTTCAGTTTTTCTTTTTTAATAAATTTGTCAAAATTTCTACATTTCTGTTTTCTTCAGTCAAGATGGGGTGCAGAGTATACTTTAATGAGAAAAAAATGACCTTTTTAGAATTTACCAAATGGCTGCAATGAAACAAAGAGTGAAAATTTGAAAGGGGTCTGAATACTTTCCGTACCCACTGTAGCTGGACTTTCTTTTATCACAACTACAGGGTAAAAGGTTTCCAAATTAAATTGGAGGAGGGTAGTTGAAAATGTGTATTGCCATTTCTTTCAAAATCTTTGGGAATGCAAGACAACCAAGTACAGTGCTCTGTTTTATTTGTCAGTTTCATAGACTTTAAATACCAGGTGCATATCTTGAACTCTTCATTTAAATAATGAACTCTTAATCCCCATTCTTGTTAATGGTGGAGATCCTAGAGCTCAGACCCTGGCAATCTTCAATTTATCACTTATTCTGTGGATAGGTGGCAATTTGTAATCTTGGTGCAATCCTTTAAAGTGAATGTGTCTTGATTTTTACTTTTGTATTAACAATATTATTGATTATATAATCAATTATTTTTAACACAAAGTTAAATGATGTGTTTAACAATTTTTTTTAATTATTATTTTTTTCTGCAGCCACTTGGGGTTGCCATTTTCATTTGCTGGTGTGTAAGTGTCTGAGCACGATACTTACACACTCCAAATACTGAAGTCCCTGAGCATAGGAGACTGCAGTAAGTGTCCAACTGCATCTCCTACACTGTGGCTGTCTCCAGCTGTGAACTGAGCATGCACCCTGAGCTTTCCAGGTAACAGATGTGGGTAGGAGGGGGGAGGCGCCATTTTTTTCGTAGCTCATAGCTGCACTGCGAGTACCAGTTTTCCCCTGTCACCGCTGACAGTGTTCAGTGCGACCAGTCACAGGAGATTACGGGATGCGACGAGATGACATCCGGGATGTGACGATTGATGGGTATCAGGGTGGTGATCGGCAGCCTGACATTGTACTACTGTAAAGCTACAATGCTGTTCTCACCGATGGAGAAGTCCGCACCGCAGCGCTGCTCTGAGACTTCTTCTAGATGTGAGAACAGGTTGTTAGTCTGGGCTTAGTAGTACAATGTCAGTCTGTCAACCACTGCTCACCACCGCTGTCACTGCAGTGTTAGGGCACAGCAGAGTAATTATCACCCTGCTGTGCTCTGAGCACTGACTGAGCTCTGCTATGTCAGTGTATGCGTCATTCAGACATCCCTCTATTACAGACATCTGATGGAGGCTTTACACTGACATAGCAGAGCTGCGTATCTTATCCCATCATGTGTGATACAGCCCAGAGCCACATATCTAATGCCTATCATGTGTCAAACATCCCACAGAGGCGCGCATCTAATCCCCATCATGTGAGATACAGCCTGCAGAGCCACGTATCTAATGCCCATCATGTATGATACAACCCACACTGCCGCGTATCTAATGCCCATCATGTGTGATACAGCCCCCAGTGCACGTATCTAATGCCCATCATGTGTGATACAGCCCCCAGTGCACGTATCTAATGCCCATCATGTGTGATACAGCCCCCAGTGCACGTATCTAATGCCCATCATGTGTGATACAGCCCCCAGTGTACGTATCTAATGCCCATCATGTGTGATACAGCCCCCAGTGCACGTATCTAATGCCCATCATGTGTGATACAGCCCCCAGTGCACGTATCTAATGCCCATCATGTGTGATACAGCCCCCAGTGCACGTATCTAATGCCCATCATGTGTGATACAGCCCCCAGTGCACGTATCTAATGCCCATCATGTGTGATACAACCCCCAGTGCACGTATCTAATGCCCATCATGTGTGATACAGCCCCCAGTGCACGTATCTAATGCCCATCATGTGTGATACAGCCCCCAGTGCACGTATCTAATGCCCATCATGTGTGATACAACCCCCAGTGCACGTATCTAATGCCCATCATGTGTGATACAGCCCCCAGTGCACGTATCTAATGCCCATCATGTGTGATACAGCCCCCAGTGCACGTATCTAATGCCCATCATGTATGATACCACGCCCAATACCGTGTGTATAATCCCATCATGTATGATACAACCCACAGTGCCGCGTATCTAATACCCATCATGTATGATACCACGCCCAATACCGTGTGTATAATCCCATCATGTATGATACAACCCACAGTGCCGCGTATCTAATGCCCATCATGTGTGATACAGCCCCCAGTGCACGTATCTAATGCCCATCATGTGTAATACAGCCCCCAGTGCACGTATCTAATGCCCATCATGTGTGATACAGCCCCCAGTGCACGTATCTAATGCCCATCATGTGTGATACAACCCCCAGTGCACGTATCTAATGCCCATCATGTGTAATACAGCCCCCAGTGCACGTATCTAATGCCCATCATGTGTGATACAGCCCCCAGTGCACGTATCTAATGCCCATCATGTGTGATACAGCCCCCAGTGCACGTATCTAATGCCCATCATGTGTAATACAGCCCCCAGTGCACGTATCTAATGCCCATCATGTGTGATACAGCCCACAGTGCACGTATCTAATGCCCATCATGTGTGATACAGCCCACAGTGCACGTATCTAATGCCCATCATGTGTGATACAGCCCCCAGTGCACGTATCTAATGCCCATCATGTATGATACCACGCCCAATACCGTGTGTATAATCCCATCATGTATGATACAACCCACAGTGCCGCGTATCTAATACCCATCATGTATGATACCACGCCCAATACCGTGTGTATAATCCCATCATGTATGATACAACCCACAGTGCCGCGTATCTAATGCCCATCATGTGTGATACAGCCCCCAGTGCACGTATCTAATGCCCATCATGTGTAATACAGCCCCCAGTGCACGTATCTAATGCCCATCATGTGTGATACAGCCCCCAGTGCACGTATCTAATGCCCATCATGTGTGATACAACCCCCAGTGCACGTATCTAATGCCCATCATGTGTAATACAGCCCCCAGTGCACGTATCTAATGCCCATCATGTGTGATACAGCCCCCAGTGCACGTATCTAATGCCCATCATGTGTGATACAGCCCCCAGTGCACGTATCTAATGCCCATCATGTGTGATACAGCCCCCAGTGCACGTATCTAATGCCCATCATGTGTGATACAGCCCACAGTGCACGTATCTAATGCCCATCATGTGTGATACAGCCCACAGTGCACGTATCTAATGCCCATCATGTGTGATACAGCCCCCAGTGCACGTATCTAATGCCCATCATGTATGATACCACGCCCAATACCGTGTGTATAATCCCATCATGTATGATACAACCTACAGTGCCGCGTATCTAATACCCATCATGTATGATACCACGCCCAATACCGTGTGTATAATCCCATCATGTATGATACAACCCACAGTGCCGCGTATCTAATGCCCATCATGTGTGATACAGCCCCCAGTGCACGTATCTAATGCCCATCATGTGTAATACAGCCCCCAGTGCACGTATCTAATGCCCATCATGTGTGATACAGCCCCCAGTGCACGTATCTAATGCCCATCATGTGTGATACAACCCCCAGTGCACGTATCTAATGCCCATCATGTGTAATACAGCCCCCAGTGCACGTATCTAATGCCCATCATGTGTGATACAGCCCCCAGTGCACGTATCTAATGCCCATCATGTGTGATACAGCCCACAGTGCACGTATCTAATGCCCATCATGTGTGATACAGCCCACAGTGCACGTATCTAATGCCCATCATGTGTGATACAGCCCCCAGTGCACGTATCTAATGCCCATCATGTATGATACCACGCCCAATACCGTGTGTATAATCCCATCATGTATGATACAACCCACAGTGCCGCGTATCTAATACCCATCATGTATGATACCACGCCCAATACTGTGTGTATAATCCCATCATGTATGATACAACCCACAGTGCCGCGTATCTAATGCCCATCATGTGTGATACAGCCCCCAGTGCACGTATCTAATGCCCATCATGTGTGATACAGCCCACAGTGCACGTATCTAATGCCCATCATGTGTGATACAGCCCACAGTGCACGTATCTAATGCCCATCATGTGTGATACAGCCCCCAGTGCACGTATCTAATGCCCATCATGTGTGATACAGCCCACAGTGCCGCATATCTAATTCCAGCATGTGTGATACAGTACACAGTGCTGCACATCTAATTTCATAACGAGTGATACAGTACACAATGCCGCTTATCTAATCCTATCATTTGTGATACAGCCTGTAGAATGTAAGCCCGCAAGGGCAGGGTCCTCTGCCCTCCGTACCAGTATCATTGTTAGTTTGTTTACTGTAAGTGATATCTGTATTTGGTATGTAACCCTTTCTTATGTACAGCACCATGGAATCAATGGTGCTATATAAATAAATAATAATAATAATAATACAGCACACAGTGCCACGTATCTAATGCCCATCATGTGTGATACAGCCTGCAGTGCTGTGTATCCAATGCCCATCATGTGTAATAAAGCCAACAGAAACACGCATCTAATCCCATCCTGTGTGATACACGCTGCTGAGCCTTGTATTTTAATTCCATCATGTGATACACTCTGTGGATCTAATCCCAGCATGTGATACAGTTTGCGTGTCTAATCCCATCCTGTGTGATACACTACATTGAGCCCTGTATGTAATCCCAGCATGTTATACAGTGAGCGGCACCAACTAACAAAATCAATGCTGTCAGACATCCTCAGTGATACTGTCCACATCTTGGTATCACTTTGCAGTCACCAAAAAATGGTTCCACACTGTGATCCTAAACTTCATCCTCCCTTACCCTTTTGCAAACGCCCAGAAGAGGAAGAGAGGAGTGACATCACACACATGTAAGTGATGCGCCCCCTGGGCCGTGTGTGTGTGGGGATCAGGGGTGGATTAAGAGTAGCAAGGGCCCCGGGCAGTTTAGAAGGCGCGGCCCCCCCCACACCTGATTTATCACGTGACATGTCACATGATCCCCTGTGATAGATCATGTGATAGTTCACGGGAAATTAATTTGGCACAATATTAACTGTGCTGCCTCATCTGAGAGCAGCACAATATTGGGGCAGATACCCTGATTCCAGCGATGTGTCACTTTTTCAGCTGCTTGTTGTCATTTTGAGAAAATCACCGTTTTATCTGCTGCCGATCTAGCAGCTCTCTGAATGCTGCGCTCTGTATAGCCCCACCCACACCACTGATTGGCAGCTTTCTGCCCATGCTCAGTGTGCACAGAAATCTACTGATCAGTGATGGGGGTGGGGTCCTACAGAACTTACTAGTCATCTAGTGATAATTACCTTCTGACAAATCAATGATTTTATCAAAACAACACTAAGCAGCCCAGTAAGTGACACATTACTGGAATCAGTGCCTCTAACCCTACATTATGCTGCTCTCAGATTAGGTGGCAAAAACCTGATGACAGATTCCCTTTAAAGGAGCTGTAAACACAAAAAGGTTTGTATTAAAAAAAATACAAGCCATTTGTGAAATTAACTTTTTTTCATTGTTAATTCACATTAGACTGTATCTTCAACACTTTTGTCAGCAGGTCTTATTACAGACTCTGAATAGGGCAGCTCTCTCCCTCTCCCTCAGCAGAAAGTCACAGCATGGTTAAAAACGGGATCTTTTATGATTTTCTCATAATAAATAAAAAAGGACATGCAAGTCCTCCAAACTATTTTCCGTTTCTGTATAGGGGAGGTCCTAAATCTTTCTTGTTCTTTAGTTGATCACATGTCAAAAAGGCAAAGCATTTACTATGAACTCGCCTAAAAAAATATACACTGGGAGAGTAATATCATCATCTGCATGTAAATATTCCTTGACTCTAAGGGCTCGCTCACACTGTCGTATAACACGGCCGAATGCTATGTGATGTTTTATCGGATAGGACTCGGCCCTATGTTATACTATGGGACAGTGCAGATCTGCGATTATTGGCATGAGAAAATAATCTCATTCGATATTCGGACCATGTGCACGTAAAACATTAGACTGCACTCGGATGTCATCCAAGTGCAGTCTGATGAACACTCACAGAGACTATGGAGAAGATGGAGAAAGTAAGTTCTCCATCTTCTCCATATCTGTGCTGCGAGAGAATCGGATCACACTCAGTTGAAGCTCTGACAGAGTTTGAGCCGAGTGTCATTAGCATAATTGGCCCTATTCTCTTGCATGAAAGAATATATGGCTTAGTGAGTGGACCCTAAAACTGAATAGTAGTGACGGACAGGCACCTCACAAGCGGGATCCATGTAGCTCTCAGATGTCGTGTAGGTAGGGCTTCATTCCATGGGGTAGGGCTTAATTTCAAGGTATATAAAAAAAATGGACTTCAAATAAAAATTAAATGAACACAAAAAGCACTAATTGAATTATTTTTTTCGTATTTATGTTTGCAGCCCCTTTAAAAACCCTTTGAGGACCAAGGCACATATATGTCCCATAGTTTTAAACTGGAAAAAAATTTGATTGAATAAAATTTAAGGTCCTCAAAGGTTTAAGTAGGTCATAAATTCATATGAAAACTTGCTCATACAATTGCACATGCCAGTAGATGAAGAAGAACAGAATCAAAAATATGACATTAAGTGGAGCACTTACAGGTATTCAAGGTGAAAGAGGCCAGCAAAGGCATCGTCTCGAATGACAGTAAATTAGTTAGAATTCAGCAAGCTGAAAATGAAGACAGCAGGTTAGAAGCGAGCCAGACTTTATGGTGCTCAGAATTAGTCAAGCAGAATTTATTGACTGCTCTTGCAAAGCACTGAGACTCCCGCGGTGTATAGATGGCGCCGTGCGGCCTCCCGCTGTGTATAGATGGCGCCGTGCGGCCTCCCGCTGTGTATAGACGGCGCCGTGCGGCCTCCCGCTGTGTATAGATAGCGCCGTGCAGCCTCCCGCTGTGTATAGATGGCGCCGTGCGGCCTCCTGCTGTGTATAGATGGCTACGTGCGACCTCCCGCTGTGTATAGATGGCTACGTGCAGCCTCCCGCTGTGTATAGATGGCACCGTATAGATGGCTACCTGCGGCCTCCTGCTGAGTATACGTGTATAGATGGCTACGTGCGGCCTTCTGCTGAGTATACGTGTATAGATGGCTACGTGCGTCCTTCTGTTGAGTATAGATGCCGCACAGCGCCCCCCCCAGAGACAGCAGGAGGCCGCACAGCGCCATCTATACTCAGCAGGAGGCCGCACGTAGCCATCAATACACAGCGGGAGGCCGCATGGCGCCCCCCCAGAGACAGCAGGAGGCCACACAGCGCTATCTATACTCAGCGGGAGGCCGCACGTAGCCATCAATACACAGCGGGAGGCCGCATGGCGCCCCCCCCAGAGACAACAGGAGGCCGCACAGCGCCATCTATACTCAGCGGGAGGCCGCACGTAGCCATCTATACACAGCGGGAGGCCGCACGGCGCCCCTCTCAGAGACAGCGGGAGGCCCGCACGTAGCCATCTATACACAGCGGGAGGCCGCATGGCGCCCCCCCAGAGACAGCAGGAGGCCGCACAGCGCCATCTATACTCAGCGGGAGGCCGCACGTAGCCATCTATACACAGCGGGAGGCCGCACGGCGCCCCCCCCCAGAGACAGCAGGAGGCCGCACAGCGCCATCTATACTCAGCGGGAGGCCGCACGTAGCCATCAATACACAGCGGGAGGCCGCATGGCACCCCCCCAGAGACAGCAGGAGGCCGCACAGCGCCATCTATACTCAGCGGGAGGCCGCACGTAGCCATCTATACACAGCGGGAGGCCGCACGGCGCCCCCCCAGAGACAGCAGGAGGCCGCACAGCGACATCTATACTCAGCGGGAGGCCGCACGGCACCCCCCTCAGAGACAGCAGGAGGCCGCACAGCGCCATCTATACTCAGCGGGAGGCCGCACGTAGCCATCAATACACAGCGGGAGGCCGCATGGCGCCCCCCCAGAGACAGCAGGAGGCCGCACAGCGCCATCTATACTCAGCGGGAGGCCGCACGTAACCATCTATACACAGCGGGAGGCCGCACGGCGCCCCCCTCAGAGACAGCAGGAGGCCGCACAGCGCCATCTATACTCAGCGGGAGGCCGCACGTAGCCATCAATACACAGCGGGAGGCTGCATGGCGCCCCCCCTGAGACAGCAGGAGGCCGCACAGCGCCATCTATACTCAGCGGGAGGCCGCACGTAGCCATCTATACACAGCGGGAGGCCGCACGGCGCCCCCCTCAGAAACAGCGGGAGGCCGCACGTAGCCATCTATGCACAGCGGGAGGCCGCATGGCGCCCCCCCAGAGACAGCAGGAGGCCGCACAGCGCCATCTATACTCAGCGGGAGGCCACACGTAGCCATCTATACACTGCGGGAGGCCGCACGGCGCCCCCCTCAGAGACAGCAGGAGGCCGCACAGCGCCATCTATACTCAGTGGGAGGCCGCACGGCGCCCCCCTCAGAGACAGCAGGAGGCCGCACAGCGCCATCTATACTCAGCGGGAGGCCGCACGTAGCCATCAATACACAGCGGGAGGCCGCATGGCGCCCCCCCTGAGACAGCAGGAGGCCGCACAGCGCCATCTATACTCAGCGGGAGGCCGCACATAGCCATCTATACACAGCGGGAGGCCGCACGGCGCCCCCCTCAGAAACAGCGGGAGGCCGCACGTAGCTATCTATGCACAGCGGGAGGCCGCATGGCGCCCCCCTCAGAGACAGCAGGAGGCCGCACAGCGCCATCTATACTCAGTGGGAGGCCGCACGTAGCCATCAATACACAGTGGGAGGCCGCATGGCGCCCCCCCAGAGACAGCAGGAGGCCGCACAGCGCCATCTATACTCAGCGGGAGGCCGCACGTAGCCATCTATACACAGCGGGAGGCCGCACGGCGCCCCCCTCAGAGACAGCAGGAGGCCGCACAGCGCCATCTATACTCAGCGGGAGGCCGCACGTAACCATCTATACACAGCGGGAGGCCGCATGGCGCCCCCCCCAGAGACAGCAGGAGGCCGCACAGCGCCATCTATACTCAGCGGGAGGCCGCACGTAGCCATCTATACACAGCGGGAGGCCGCACGGCGCCCCCCCAGAGACAGCAGGAGGCCGCACAGCGCCATCTATACTCAGCGGGAGGCCGCACGTAGCCATCTATACACAGCAGGGAGTGGCACGGCGCCATCTCTACACAGCAGGGGGCCGCACGGCACCATCAATACATGGCGGGGGGCCGCACGGCGCCATCTATACACAGAGGGGGGCCGCACGTAGCCATCTATACACAGCAGGGGGCCGCACTTAGCCATCTATACACAGCGGGGGGCCGCACGGCACCCCCCCAGATACAGCAGGAGGCCGCACGGCGCCAACTATACTCAGCAGGTGGCCGCACGCAGTCACGCACACACACAAACATATACAGACATATACATACACGCATAAACACATTTGAAACACAAAAATACATATAAACAGACATCACACAATCATATCTGCCCACACACACACAAACAGACATCACACAATGACATCTGCCCACACACACACAAACAGACATCACACAATGACATCTGCCTACACACACACACACACACACACACATACACACACACATACACACACAAACAGACATCACACAATGACATCTGTCTACACACACTCACAAACAGACATCACACAATGACATCTGCCCACACACACACACGCAGACATCGCACAATGACATCTGCCCACACACACACACACACACAAACAGACATCACACAATGACATCTGCCCACACACACACACACACACACAAACAGACATCACACAATGACATCTGCCCACACACACACACAAACAGACATCACACAATGACATCTGCCCACACACACACACAAAAAGACATCACACAATGACCTCTGCCCACACACACACACACACACAGACATCACACAATGACATCTGCCCACACACACACACAGACATCACACAGTGACATCTGCGCACACACATACACACACAGACATCACACAATGACATCTGCCCACACACACACACACAAACAAACAGACATCACACAATGACATCTGCCTACACACACACACACACACACACACATACAGACATCACACAATGACATCTGCCCCCCCCACACACACAGACATCACACAATGACATCTGCCCACACACACGCACAAACAGACATCACATAATGACATCTGCCCACACACACACACACATACAAACAGACATCACACAATGACATCTGCCCACACACACACACACACACACACACACATCACACAAACAGACATCACACAATGACATCTGCCCACACACACACACAAACAGACATCACACAATGACATCTGCCCACACACACACACACACAAACAGACATCACACAATGACATCTGCCCACACACACACACAGATATCACACAATGACATCTGCCCACACACACACACAGACATCACACAGTGACATCTGCCCACACACACACACACACACACACACATACACACACAGACATCACACAATGACATCTGCCCACACACACACACAAACAGACATCACACAATGACATCTGCCTACACACACACACACACACACATACAGACATCACACAATGACATCTGCCCCCCCCACACACACACAGACATCACACAATGACATCTGCCCACACACACACACAAACAGACATCACACAATGACATTTGCCCACACACACACACACACACACATCACACAAACAGACATCACACAATGACATCTGCCCACACACACACACACACACACACACACATACACATGCACACACACATACACATGCACACACACATACACACATACACACATACACACACACACACATACACACACACACATACACACTCATCATCCCCCGGCTCCAGTCCTCAGGCTCTTCGGTGCAGCAGTGCAGGCCGGGTGCGCACTGCGTAACGTCACAGCTAGGAGACACGGCAGCGCACAGGGCCGTGTCTCCTAGCAGTGACGCAGCCGGGCCAGCACAGGGAAGTTAACTGCTGCAGTGCTGGCCCGGCTGATGAAGAAGTAGCGGCAGCCGCTGCTGGGGGAGCGGTACGGGGCCCCCCTCCCGCCACTGCTACCGGTATGTGCCGCGGCGGCCCGCACATATAATGAGGGCAATCCGGCATTAGACACCCCGCCCGGAGCCGCGGGCCCTCTGGAGGGTCGGGGCCCCAGGCAGTCGCCCGGATTGCCCACATTATAATCCGCCTATGGTGGGGATACCTGGAACCGGACCTCTTGTGGATGCTGGGGGTGGTAGTCTCCGTGGTGGCGATCCGGTCCGTGCCCAGGGCGGTCAAACCAAATGGCAGTCTATATGCTGAATGTCCGACTACGCCACCCATGGATTGCGGTCAGAGTGAACCGCTGCTGCAGGGCAGACCGCTGAGGCTGGTGTTGTGGGTGCAGCAGAGGATAGTATAACTCCCCACGGGAGGAGTATAGCCTCAGGACAGCAAGTGTGGATGTTGGGGGTGATGGTGCGCGGGAGCAGCAGTAACGACACAGAGTCCTGAAATGCAGTCCAGGGTATTTACTCGCAGTTCTTTATCCACGTTACTACAGCTGGTCATAACGTCCCACGTCGCACTGTGTTCACCAGGTGAGGGGCTCGGCCTACTCCCAGATAACTTTGGAGCGTTTCACAGGGCCCCCTTTGTGTGTCCTTTCTCTGGCCTGTCATACCCCGCCAGTGACCTCGCTTCTGTCCAGCTGCCTCGGGCCTTCTCGGGCAAACATTGGTGCCGTTTCCCTGACCCTTTGTGGTGCCTTCCTAGCGGGTGTAGCGAGGGGCTGCGCCACATAAAATGTCACAGCCTCCGGTTTCTAGCTGAGGGTAGTTCCCCGCCTCCACTAGTTTCGGGGACCGGTCTCCCCCTTTGGCCTGACCCCCCTATGCAGGTAGATTCGGGCGTGCGGTGGCAACTCACCGGTCCACACCCCTGGGGTCCCTTCGTTCCTGGAGCCTCCTCCACTCCCCTTCCTTCCTTCTCCTTCCTCCAGGCCCCGGGCTCCCTCTCAGGCCTGCCTGCGGAGCAGAGCCCATGCAGAGCCTCGGCTCCCACCTCCTGCTCTCTCTTCTTCTCTGTCTGGACTGACTCCCTTGAACTAAGATGGTGCCCACTTTTATACCTCCTTCTCAATGCACCCAGGAACTGCCCCCTCCCTCCTATGCACTACAGGGTCGCCCCTTCCTCGGTGTTCCCTCCCCCCACTCCAGCCAGGGACAGGGACTGTCGTGCTCTACTTGGAGCATATCGGTCGCCCTGCCCCCCGGAAATGTGGTGTAATGCATGCAGGTGTCGGGGTCCTGATCCACACTCCATCCTTACCTGGAAGTGAGATATCGCACATCTGGTTGAGATGCAATACCTCTGTAGCGGCCGAACCCTCGGGGCGCTACATTCCCCCCTGGTAAACCACAGCACGTCCGTGGGCTGGAACAGAGCAAAAGACAATGCAAATTAGGACATGCAAAAAATTTTTTTTTTAACTCTTCACACCATAAATCTGTCAACTGCATATCACTTCCCTTTATGGGAAACATTTTCTCTTTTCACCAATATATAAAACATTCTTTTTAGTAGAAAACATGTAAAACATCATCAGCAGCATATCAACGGCGAAGTCTCCTTTCAACAGGTCACAGTTCTTTCTGCGACCAGGTGTCTATTCTTCTTAAGGTGCAAACTTGGTAAAACTTTTGAACATGAGGGACCCGTTCGCAAACCCTCAACGTAGGCCCTGGGCGTGGCTGCAGGGCATGTGTGATCCAGCTGTTGGACCACGTCTTCTGCCACGCCAAACGGGTTTTTGTTCTGAGGTCTTGTTGTTGCAACATTTATAAAACCAATAGAGGGCACTTTAGGAAGTGCAGCTATTTACATGGATTGGCTGCTCCCAGTCCTCAGCCGGATAGTTCACACAAAGTTGGCTGCTCCCAGTCCTCAGCCGGATTTTACTGACCCGTTTCCGGGCAACTTTGATCAAACTAATGAACAACAACCCTTAACCGGGCAAACTTCCTATAATCCAGAAAAATGGCGTGTCCTGTGACTTTTCACCCTGGCAGGTAACTATTTACAGTTAGGCTGTCGCTCATCAGTAGCGATGTCCTCCTTGTGGACTCTCCTCCTCCTCACCGTACTCTTCAGACCCGTCCGGGTCCTCTGGGTAGTAGAATTCAGGGTAGTGCTCTTCCTCTACCCGCTGGACATTGAGGGCGTACCACCCTTGCAGTCCTCGATGCCGGGTGTATGTTACCCGATCTCCCGGGAACAGCTCCCGTTTCGGGTGTCCCGCTGGCAAATGACCTTCCACATCCCTCCTGTCAACGTAGAGGTCTGTGTCTGTGGTGGGATCCCGGATGAACCCCCACCCCTTCTCTTGATGGAACTTCACCACGGTCCCGGTAATTTTAGGACCGCGTGCAGCTTGGGGGTTTCGGCGGGTCCGCATTTTCTCCTCTGCCCTCCGGGCCTGCAGCTGTTCCCTCTTCTGGCGCCGCGTCTGCTCCTCCTTCTCCAGCTGCCGTATTTCTCGCTGGCAGAACTCCCGCCTGCGAGCTGCGGCCGCCCGCGTCTCCTGCGAAAACCCCATAAGGTCCTCCCCGGTCTGGTCCCACTCTATCTGGACCTCTTCCTCTGGGAGCTGGGGGATGGTGACTGGCTGTGGAGTGGGCAGGAGCGGACAAGCGGGGCCTCGGCCTCTGCGGACAGGTTCTTCCGATGACGAGGGTGAACCCATCCGGGTGGTAAGGGGACCGTCTCTCCATCGGGCCCGGCGAGCTGGCTGCACAGGTCGGTCCCTAAGGGTGGTGGCTTCGGGACCGGGGGCGCACGCTGTTGGGAGGCGCCTGGGGAGGTCAGGCCTTGCGACCAGGCCTAGAGCGGGCCGCTTCCGACCGCACCCGGGGTCAGGGGGCACGGCTTGGGCTTGATCCGGCGTCTGTGCTCACGGCTTGGGGCCTGTGTGCCGGCGGCGGGAGCGGGGGAGGCGCAGCGACCCCCGGGACGTCTGGCTCCGCGACAGGGTCCAGAGGCAGGTCTGTAACATCAGGGCTGGTGGCAGGGGTGTCCCCCTTACCTGCTTCCAGGGCTGTGCTGCTCTCCGCTTCCGGCCTCCGCTCCTCGTCCTCAGGGGCTGGCTCGCTGGCCGGTGCTGGCGGCGTCGCTTGCTGCTTGGTCGCAACCCGCCGGGCCATCTCCTCTCTCCTTCCCGCTACAGCCTCCCACTGCGCCTGGACCATCCTCCGGTCCAGATCCCCCAGCGCAGTCCGAAGGAACTCCGGGTCTTCTCCAGGGAGCTGAGCCATCAGCTCCGTGAGGCTGCACGGGACCGCCTCGGCCTGCAGCAGGCCACCCATCAGGGTGTTGGAGTCGGTGCTGCTCGCCATCTCCGGGTGTGGTCTGCCGAGACTGATCCAAACCACACCCTGTCCCCCGGTTTTCTTCTCCTTCCGCCCCTGTTGGGGGTGGTCCCGGGGCAACCTGCTGACAATCACTCTCAGGGGCAGCCCCCCCACTTTGATGGACATCTATACAGCCGCACTCATGGCTGTTGGGGGTGGGCTCCTTCTTTGGCGCCATTCTGGGACCTGGCCCACGATGGGAGGTGGCTTCTTGTTGTCTTTTGGTGCGCACATAATGGCATCCATTCTGCTGGGGCGGGCGCCACATTCAATACAGTAAAACAGTCTCTTTTCAGGCACGCAGTACCCGGTGGTTGCGGGCACGAAATCCTGCCAACTACGCCAAAGTTGACGCGCCCCCTGGGCCGTGGGTGTGTGGGGATACCTGGAACCGGACCTCTTGTGGATGCTGGGGGTGGTAGTCTCCGTGGCGGCGATCCGGTCCGTGCCCAGGGCGATCAAACCAAATGGCAGTCTATATGCTGAATGTCCGACTACGCCACCCGTGGATTGCGGTCAGAGTGAACCGCCGCTGCAGGGCAGACCGCTGAGGCTGGTGTTGTGGGTGCAGCAGAGGATAGTATAACTCCCCACGGGAGGAGTATAGCCTCAGGGCAGCAAGTGTGGATGTTGGGGGTGATGGTGCGCAGGAGCAGCAGTAACGACACAGAGTCCTGAAATGCTGTCCAGGGTATTTACTCACAGTTCTTTATCCAGGTTACTACAGCTGGTCATAACGTCCCACGTCGCACTGTGTTCACCAGGTGAGGGGCTCGGCCTACTCCCAGATAACTTTGGAGCGTTTCACAGGGCCCCCTTTGCGTGTCCTTTCTCTGGCCTGTCATACCCCGCCAGTGACCTCGCTTCTGTCCAGCTGCCTCGGGCCTTCTCGGGCAAACGTTGGTGTCGTTTCCCTGACCCTATGTGGTGCCTTCCTAGCGGGTGTAGCGAGGGGCTGCGCCACATAAAATGTCACAGCCTCCGGTTTCTAGCTGAGGGTAGTTCCCCGCCTCCACTAGTTTCGGGGACCGGTCTCCCCCTTTGGCCTGACCCCCCTACGCAGGTAGATTCGGGCGTGCGGTGGCAACTCGCCGGTCCACACCCCTGGGGTCCCTTCGTTCCTGGAGCCTCCTCCGCTCCTCTTCCTTCCTTCTCCTTCCTCCAGGCCCCGGCCTCCCTCTCAGGCCTGCCTGCTGAGCAGAGCCCATGCAGAGCCTCTGCTCCCACCTCCTGCTCTCTCTTCTTCTCTGTCTGGACTGACTCCCTTAAACTAAGATGGTGCCCACTTTTATACCTCCTTCTCAATGCACCCAGGAACTGCCCCCTCCCTCCTATGCACTACAGGGTCCCCCCTTCCTCGGTGTTCCCTCCCCCCACTCCAGCCAGGGACAGGGACTGTCGTGCTCTACTTGGAGCATATTGGTCGCCCTGCCCCCCAGAAATGTGGTGTAATGCATGCAGGTGTCGGGGTCCTGATCCACACTCCATCCTTACCTGGAAGTGAGATATCGCACATCTGGTTGAGATGCAATACCTCTGTAGCGGCCGAACCCTCGGGGTGCTACATAAGCAGTTCCCGTCCACTTTTACTGCAGTTGTAATGTGAGCTAGCAGTAATCTAGCATACCTCCCAACTTTTGAAGAACTGAAAGAAGGACAAATCAAGCGGCGCGTGGGGGCAAGTTTTGGGCACAACCCTGGCCATACCCCAATCCACATGCATTTACCCTTTCTTTCTCCCCTGGCAGGAGGAGTTGTCAGAGGGGGGTGGTATTGAGGGACATTCAACAGATGCCTGAGACTGCAGGGCGTAGACCCAAATCCGGGGCTGTCCACTGTATCCAGGAGTTGGGATCTGTGGATATATTTTTTGTTCATTCATTCACAGTCGGAGCCGCCAGAACTTTCTCATCTTTCTGTAGCTTCACTATATGATATATGGCTTTTTGTGTGTGTATGGCTGTGTTCACACGTTGCATAAATTCTGTCTTTGTTTTCTGCAGGATCCGCACCAAACTGCGCAATGACAATCTTCTCCCTCTTACTTTATGCGTTTCTGGTGCAGATGTGAAGCCGCGTATTTTATGTGTTTTTTATGCTACAGAAAAGTTTTGATTCTGCAGTTTTTACATGTGTTTTTTTTAGACTCCACATGCAAGACAAGAGAGAAAAAAGGCACCAAAACTGCACCGTTTAGCGGCGTGTTTAGACCACAAGGAGGCGCTGTTCTAATGAAATCACATCCACTTTGCTTGGACAGTTAAACAGCAGAATTTCGGTGCAAAAAAGCAGCAGAAAATATGCAACATTTACACTACACATGAACAAAGTCTAAATTTTTAGGCAAATGTGATTCCATGAAATCTTCGCCCTCTGTGCATCTAAACACACTGCTGAACTCTGCGGTTTTGTTGATTTTTTTTCTCTATAGTCTTCTTCTGAAAAAAACGCATGAAAAAAAGCCGTTGAATTTTCAAGCACAGAATCAAAGCTTTTCTGTACTATTAAAAAAGCGTTAAAAACTCTGCTTCACACCTGCCCCAAAATCGCATCAAATAAGGGGGGAAATGCATAAAAGAAACGCAGCAAACACCAATAAACAGAGAAGATTGAAATGACATTGTATGATGCAGACACATAAAGGAAAAAAAGCAGCAAAAAGAACGCAGCATTTATGCTATGTGTGAACACTGCCTCAGCATTATACTTTTATTACATTTTTTATGGGTTTAATAGAGAAAAAAGATCAATCATGCCATTTTTTTAAGCCATTTACCGATTCCCATAAATAATCTGATAGCTGTGTTGTGTGGGTCGTTACGATTACAGGAACACCAAATCTGTTCGTGTTGTTTGCTGATTTGTAATGTTTATTATTTTTAAAAAAAAAACGCATTAAAAATTACATTATTTTTTTCATGTAGTTTAGATCGCATGTTTCCAGTGTTTGCATATATCTTGGCCCATACAGGGTGCTGCTGTGATCTCTTTTTGTATGTTATGCAATCATTTCAGCGTGCACCTGTTCACACTATATGGAGGTGGTGCTGGTCAGGTTTTTTGTTTTTTTATTATTATTTTCATTATCAGGTGTTTTTCATTATTATTTTTTAGTAATTTTATAGGATGAAAATATCTGTTATTCTCCCTCTAGAATAAAAATACATACGGTATATTATACCCAGTAGTGTATTATGCATAATCTGTCTGTAAATTCAGAGCCTGCACTTCAAATCAAGTATACAAAATTAATAATAATAAAAATAATAATTTTTATTTCTTTAGCACCAACATATTCCTCAGCACTTTACATTTTAGAGGGGAATTGTACAGACAATAAAATACATTGCAGAATAACAATAATCACATAAATCAACAGATACCAGGAGGAGTGAGGGCCCTGCTTGCAAGCTTACAATCTATGAGGAAATGGGGGAGACACGAAAGATGGATGGTAACAATTGCTTGTATTGTATGGTCAACCATCAATGTAATAAATAGGGTATTCACATAATGCTGAATGAACCAGTCATCAACCAATATGTGTACAAGTACAGACACATAAGTCTATTAAGTGCAAGGGGGTGTGTGAACAGATAATACGAGGGTCCTGATTTGGAAGGAAATGTTGAATGGGAAAAACAGGGATAGTTAGACAAGTGTGGTGAGCTGATAGGCCAATCTAAAGAAATGCTTTTTTAGGGCACTTTTAAAATTATGGGTATTAATCGAAGTGTCCTGCATAGTTCGTGCCAATGAATTGGCGCAGAATTCGAGAAGTGTTGGAGACGGGAGTAGGAGGTTCGGATTATTGAGGATGTTAATCATCATTAGCAGAACGGAGGGCACGGGTGGGTGGTAGACTGAGACGAGGGAGGAGAAGTAGGGTGGTGCTGAAGCATTGAGCACTTTGTGGGTGAGAGTAATGAGTTTATATTAAACTCTGTAGAGGATGAGTAACCAGTGCAATGACTGGCACAGCGCAGAGGGTGTTGCGATTGGCGAGGAATATGATACTGGCTGCTGCATTCAGGATGGATTGGAGAGGGGAGAGCTTAGTAAGAGGGAGCCCGATTAGTAGAGAGTTGCAATAGTCCAGACGAGAATGAATAAGAGCTACAGTAAGAGTTTTTGCAGAGTCAAAGGTTGGAAAAGGTCAAATTCTAGAAATTTTTTTGAGGTGTAGCTGACATGAGCGAGCGAGTAATTGGATGTGGAGAGTAAAGGAAAGATCTAAATCAAGTATGACCCCAAGGCAGCAGGCATGTTGCTGGGTAGTAATGGTAGAGCCACACACGTAAATTGCAATATTGGGCATAGGTAGGTTAGTGGTGAGAGGAAACACAAGGAGTTCAGTTTTTGACAGGTTCAGTTTCAGATAGAGGAAGGACATGATGTTAGAGACAGTTGACAGACATTCACTGATGTTTTGTAATAATGCAGGCGTGATGTCAGGAGAAGAGGTGTATAACTGGGTGTCATCGGTATAGAGATGATACTGAAAACCAAATCTATTGATTGTCCAATAGGGGCAGTATACAAAGAGATGAGCAGGGGACCTAGGACTGATCCTTGAGGAACCCCGACAGTAAGAGGAAAAGGAGAGGAAGAGGAGCCAGCAAAAGATACAGTGAAGGAGCGGTCAGAGGGGTAGGAGGAGAACCAGAAGATAACAGTGTCCTTGAGGCCAATAGAGTGGAGCATAGTGAGGAGGAGCTGGTGATCCACAGTGTTGAATGCTGCAGAGAGATCCAGAAGAGTCAGCAGAGAGTAGTGACCATTAGAATTTGCTGTTAATAGATTATTAGAGACTTTAGTGAGGGCAGTTTCAGTAGAGTGTAAAGAGCGGAAACAGAATTGTAGAGGGTCAAGAAGAGAGATAACGGATTACACGGGAGTGGACCAAGGGTTCCAGGAGTTTAGAGATGAAAGGAAGACAGGTCTATAGCTAGCAGCACAGTTTTGGTCGAGGGATGTTTTATTAAGTAATGGATGTATGCTGGAGTGTTTAAATGAGGAGGGAAAGATTCCAGATGAGAGAGAGATTAAATATTTTAGTTAGATGAGTGGTAAAAAATGAACTGGAGGAGATGTGAGGGAATAGGGTTACTGGTGCAAGTAGAAGATGCCAGGAGCCTGATCACTTCATCTTCCGTGACTGTTTCAAAGACAAAGAGTGAGCTACATGCAATGGGGGAGGGAGGACCATGCATGGTATTAGGGGATCAGTGGCGTACCGCCAATGGCGGCAGACCACGCGACTGCTATGGGGCCCATGAGCCGGGGGGGCCCCATAGCAGTCCAGGGGTGGACATACCGCCGCTGGGTCCCCACCATGCAGTTGCACCAAGGGGCCTGCAAGGTGCAGCTGCTCCCTGCACGCGGCGGTCAGTGAGCGATCCCTGCAGCTCCGCTGCTGTCAGGAGGAGAATAGCAGCGGAGCTGGAGGGTTCGTCCTCTGCTTCCTCCCTGACCCAGGCGCGCGCAGCTTGATGACGTCATCATGCAGCGCGCGCCTGGGTCAGGAAGAAAGCTGCCGGTAACCAGGAGGATGCTGCTGCAGGGGAGCGAGCTGAGGTAGGTTGTTGTTTTTTTTGTTTTTTTTTACTGAAATGCTGGGGAGGGAAGGTGGGGGGAGAGCAATGGTCAGATGGTGGGGCGGGGGAGAGGAATGATGGGTCTGGGAAGAGCAATAATGGGGCTGATGGGACTGGGGAGAGAAATATTGGGGCTGGGGAGAGGAATGATGGGGGTTGATAGGGCTGGGGAGAGCAATAACGGGCTGATGGGGCTGGGGAGAGGAGTGATGGGGCTTGGGATAGGAATAATGGGACTAATGGGGCTGGGAAGAGCAATAATGGGGCTGTGGAAAGGAATGATGGGGTTGATGGGGCTGGGGAGAGGAATAATGGGATGGTGCGGCTAGGGAGAGCAATGATGGGGCTAGGGAGAGGAATTATGGGGCTGGTGAGAGCAATGATGGGGATGGTGGGGCTGGGGAGAGCAATGATGGGATGGTGTGGCTGGGTTGAGCAATAATGGGGCTGATGGGGCTGGGGAGAGGAATAATGGAGTTGATGGGGCTGGGGAGAGGAATGATGGGATGATGGGGCTGGGGAGAGCAATAATGGGGCTGATGGGGCTGGGGAGAGGAATGATGGGGCTGGGAAGAGCAATAATGGGGCTGATGGGGCTGGGGAGATGAATGATGGGGCTTGAAAGAGCAATAATGGGGCTGATAGGGCTGGGGAGAGCAATGATGGGGATGGTGGGGAAGGGGAGAGCAATGACATGTTGCTGGGAGAGAGCAATGATGGGGGTACTGGGAGCGAGCAATGATGGGGGTGTTGGGACAAAGCAATGGTGGGGGGCTGGGAGAGAGCAATTATGTGGGGCTGGGAGAGAGCAATAATGGAGGTGCTGGGACAGAGTAATGATGGGGGTGCTGAGAGGAAATGATGGGGGTGCTGGGAGAGCGCAATGATGGGGGTGCTGGGAGAGAGCAATGATGGGAGTGCTGGGAGAAGCAATGATGGAGGTGCTGGGAGAGAGCAATGATGGAGGTGCTGGGAGAGAGCAATGATGGAGGTGCTGGGACAGCGCAATGATGGGGGTGCTGGGACAGAGCAATGATGGGGGCGCTGGGACAGAGCAATGATGGGGGCTGGGAGAGATCAATGATGGGGGTGGTGGGACAGAGCAATGATGCGGGTGCTGGGAGAGAGCAATGATGGGGGTGCTGGAAGAGAGCAACGATGAGGGTGCTGGGACAGAGCAATGACGGGGGTGCTGGGACAGAGCAATGTCGGGGGTGCTGGGAGAGAGTAATGACGGAGGTGCTGGGACAGAGCAATGACGGGGGTACTGGGACAGAGCAATGACGAGGGTGCTGGGACAGAGCAATGATGGGGGTGCTGAGAGAGAGCAATGATGGAGGTGGTGGGAGAGAGCAATGACTGCGGTGCTGGGAGAGAGCAATGATGAGGGTGCTGGGAGAGAGCAATGATGGGGGTGCTGGGAGAGAGCAATTATGGGGGTTTCACTTTGCTTGTACTGTGAAGCCTTGTATGTTTTCCGTGTGCACATAGCCTTACAGTTAATTGGGGAGAGTCACAGAGACTGAATAATTTATATTATTGGCCGGTGCAGATTATAGTTAATGGGGGTCACAGTGCTGCTTATCACTTTATATTTTGATTACTAAGTGGCTAATAGTATATTAATGGGGGGGTACATATCTGTATTCGAGGACGCAGAGTGGGGGAGACACATGTATGCATACAATATGTGACCTTGTTATTTTCTAGGCTGGAGATCATCGTGACAAGACGAGACGTGGGAGATGTCGACATGAAGGACTGACCAGATGGAGAAGAAGCAGCAGAAACCGACTCTGATCAGTGAGACGTCAGCGGTAAGTGCCTGGATGTAAATATTATTCTGTATCTGCACTGTGTGACTTGGAGTGATAATGTTACATGTATAATCCCTTAGGCTGCATTCTCACATTTGTGTGAAATGTCCGTGTGCTGCCAGATTTTTTTATCGGCTGGTCCACGGACTCGTACAGTTTTATAGATCCATTCACACATCCATGAAAATCACGTATCTGAGAATGAGATCTAAGAGGGTCAGAGAATGTCCTGTTCTGATCCGATTTTGAGGATTAGAATAGGACATGCTCAATGCGTCAGTAAAACAGGGCAGCACACCGACACTGCACACAGATGCAGGAATTTAGCCTTATTATGTATAGCACAGTCCCTTAGTATTTAGTGTACTCACTTATTTTGTATAGCATACGCCCTTAGTATATAGTGTACTCACTTATTATGTATAGCCCCATCCTTAGTTATATAGTTTCCTCTTTTATTATGTATAGCGCCGTCATACTTTACCCTGGGAGTTGAGGTGGGGTACAGTAGGGTCATTATACTGTGCATGTGGAGGAATTCACCATGGGGGTTTCATACTGTGTTTGGGGGGCCCTTTAATTGGCATCACACTTTATGGGGAAATGAAAGAGAGATCTAGGACGTCAGCAGGAGGAAAATTACTATGTAAAGGATGGAAAGTTGTGAGATCTGATCTTTGGTGACCCTGACAATTATTTAAATTTTTTTTTTGGGGGGGGGGCAATTAGAGCTTCTGCTATGGGGCCCCGTGATTCCTATGTATGCCTCTGTAGGGGATTGTAAGAAATGTTCCTGTCGGATATGAAATTCTCAACATCACATCACCAGAGCTTGTGGTTCAGTAGCTTAAGCTCCTGCCTGTAATGTTATGTTTGTGAGTTCTGTGGGTTCAAGAGCTGGGGAGTCTCACAAACATAGAGAAAATTAAATTTTTGTAACTTCTTTTTATTTTTACTACTTTTATAGGAACAAAAATCGTTTTCTTCACCTCTGTATACAGGGACCATAGAAATACATTGTTATATATACAATGTATGTCTATGGACATGTATTATCTGCTTCTCGGTTGATGGCCTGCAATAGAGGGCAAGATTACCAAATTCTTCTATGTGTATCATTATAAGCTGTTGCTCATTGGTAGAGCTGCAGTGTGTGAACATGGCAATGTGATTTTGAATCCTGGTAAGGCATGATCACAGGAGAAGAAGCAGTGAATATTTAATTTACACACTGAGCGGAGAGAAACAGCCCTGCCCTCCCCGAGGAGGAGGACTACGGAGCGATGAAGACGTCGTGAGAGAGGTGAGTATCAAAAGCCGGGACCAAAGCTCTGATGTGAAGGGACTGTTGGGAGCTATGTACGAAGTTTAAATGGAAAATGTCAGCAGCTGCTCCCCCTAGTGACTAAAGTTGAAAAATATCAAATCTTTTAAAATTATTTATATTTTATACCATTAAAAAAAGTTTTTATTTTTTTAAGTTAAAACATTAAGACATTACATATTTTCAATTGTTGGGAGAAAAAAAATTTTTGATGGCACATTTTCTTTAAAGTTTGCACTTTTGTATTGTGACTTTTGTAAAAAATGGCTGCCACACAACCCCCCCCCCCAAAAAAAAACAAAACAAAACATCAGTTTGTCTAAAACAAGCATAATTATACAATATCTGCAATTTTTCTGAATTTGGATTTACTAATATTTGTTTATTCTTACATTTGGGTGAAAATACTCTTATGTGGTTGTTTTTTGAATATGTGGTGCTCCAAATAAAAAGTTGCATCTCTTCTTGATTTGACATTGGAATCCATTAGTGAGACTACATATTACGTGGAGTTGCTTAGGGACAATAACAAGATATGTATCTGCCCCATCTCACATGTGACTCTTCAAAACACACTTCAGTAGAAAATCCTGTGTAATTCTAGGAAATAGCATTATGCAAACCTATTAACCTTTAGACAAGAGGACACATCTCTAAGTAATTGTCTAAGGAATTACTGTACATGATGAACAAGATAGGCTTTATGGCATGGTACAGTAACATTACAGGAAGAACAAAGGAGTCGCACAAATAACATATATAACATTTGTTGCGTAAAATCAGTACTGAGGTAGTGATTTCAGAAAAGCTTGTCAATGCTAGAAACAACACAGATTATTTAGATACATTTTTCAAAACCATTGCTTCTGAAATAGGAATAATTAGAATAGATTTTTTAGCCTCGCGAATGTACCAATTACTAGAGAATAGGCAGCATAAACAAATAGTGTGCACACCCAATGAAAATATATTTCATGGTTTTATTCATAGGAAAAAAACAACATTCACCATGTAAGCATTTAAAACCATTGAAAAAAAACATTTCTCTGATGGCTGCACATAAATCCTATGACCAGACACAATGACAGAGAGAGATCCCATAATAGAAAAAAAATAGGAGCATATACTTAGAATTCAACATGAGCAGAAACTTGTAAAACTAATGCTATGTTGCACAGATTAAACACTATACAAAATGAAATAAAGCAATATACCAAATAATGTGATGTCCAGTAGATGATATAATCATAATCATTAGTGATGAGCAAGCACTAAAATGCTCGGGTGCTTGAAGCTCGGGTCTAGCACATTGGAATACTCGGGTGCTCGACCCGAGCAACGAGCCTAATGTAAGTCTATGGGAAACTCGAGCATTTTTCAGGCAGCTCCCTCCGGCGGTCTGCAGAGGGCCTAAAAAATTGCCCAAATCGATGGAAACAGTGCTTAAATGAAATGGGAACAGCATGGGGAAAACCCCTGGAAGCATCTCTCACTCCCAGGTCACTGCTGTCAACAACGTTGTCAGAGGTATTACGCCACTTTTACGGACTCACAACATGCAAAAACGAAACCAAAATGGATTTTCCTGGGAAATATGTTAAAGAACATCCTTTCCAGGGTAATGACTGTATATAAGGCAAAATAAATAACCAAAACCAAAAATGCTCCTCCACATCTTGGGCTATGTTCACACGTAGCGTTTTTGATGCGTTTTTGCACTTTTGCATTGCTTTCAACCAAGACAAATGCATTTACCAGGAAATGTCATTTTAACATTTTACAACCTTATCTGGCCATGTGGTGTCTGAGACATGATCAGACACATCCTGTTTCATTTATGATGGAGGGACTCTGAAAGTCACAAAGACTATTTTTATAGGGCCATCAGCCGGCCCTTACTATTCTTAACCCCTTTACAACCCAAGGTGGTTTGTACGTTAATGACCAGGCCAATTTTTACAATTCTGATCAGTGTCACTTTATGAGGTAATTACTCTGGAACGCTTCAACGGATTCCCCTGATTCTGAGAATGATTTTTCGTGACTATTGTACTTCATGATTGTGGTACAAATTTCTTCGATATCACTTGCATTTATTTGTGAAAAAGACAGAAATTTGGGGAAAATTGTGAAAATTTTGCAATTTTCAAAATGTTAATTTTTATGCCCTTAAATCAGAGATATACACTACCGTTCAAAAGTTTGGGGTCATTTAGAAATTTCAGTATTTTTGAAAGAAAAGCACATTTTTTTTCAATGAAGCTAACACTAAATTAATCAGAAATACACTCTATACATTGTTAATGTGGTAAATGACTATTCTAGCTTCTTATTGCAATATCTACATAGGTGTTGTAATGCAGCGGCTTGCGGCATTACTGTAATGGTCCAGGGTGTGTTTTGGCTGACCATGTACCTCCCCCTCACGTGACTGATCACATGACTGTGACATCAGCACAGGTCCTGTGCATACAGAAGGTCTGATCACAAGACTGTGACATCAGCACAGGTCCTGTGTGCACTGGAAGATATGTAAACCCTGGTAGTTTTGAAACAGGTGTGAAAGGCGTGAGGCCTGTTCCCTGTGTGGGACACCGTTAGAGTGTGAGGCCTAGTGAAGCCTGGTGAAGCCTGAAAGGCAGAGGCTGGATCTTCCCTGTGTTAAGAGATGCCAGTAGGCTTGGAGGGCAAGAGGCTTGGAAGGCAAGAGTCCTGGAAGGCAGAGCCTGGATGTTATGTGTGAAAACATACCAGTAGCCTTTGAAGGTACGAGGCCCGGAGGCCCCATCTGGGAAACCGTGGAGCCACAGCGGTGGCAGAACCAAACTGACTGAAGCAGCTAAAACCCGGCAAAGGTAAAACACTGCTTGATGTGGACATTTATATTGTTACCTTGCTGAAGGCTGTATCTGGAGCCAAGAGGACATATCTGTCACTGGAAAGGCTCTTGGACATTATATGTGTAATATGTCGGTGAGCCACTAAGATGGACTCGGTTATAAGCAGTTATGAAGTGTAATAAACTGCTGGATTGTGAAATACCGGAAAGCCGTTGCATGTGTACTTTAATTGACCCGGTGAAGCGAGTGTTCCCCAGCATGATGAATAGCACAGCCTTACATGTGGTGGAGAATGCGGGCAACTGCAGCCCGGTTGCTAGGGGCAACTACAGCCCGGTTGCTAGGGGCAGCTGCAGCCTGGTTGCTAGGGGTAACGGCACAGGACGACGAGTGTGGATACAAGCATCTTGCTGTGGCTCGGCGGGGTCACGAAGATTAAAGCATCTTGCTGTAACTCGGCGGGGTTACGAAAATTGTCCTCGTACTCAAACCTGGTTTGCTGTGGCTTGGCGGGGTCACGAAAATTAAAGCATCTGGCTGTAACTCAGCAGGGTTACGAAAATTGTCCTCGCACTCAAACCTGGTTTGCTGTGGCTCGGCGGGGCCATGAAAATTTTCCGGGGAGAGAGGTGTGAAGTGTCTAGTGTGAATAGTGTACCGCGATGGCTGTGAACGGAGCAGCAAAAGAAACTGAATCTATTGAGCGATTAAAGTGCCGGTTAAAACCGCAGCAGGTATTTGAGAAACGTCTACAGGACATGGTGCAGGAACGGCAGGAGCTGTTGGCACCGTATGGAATGGCGGCAGTGGACCATTCGGTGAACTCTCCGGGGGCGCCAGTATTATTCCAGAGTGCCCAGGGAGGTGGTAAGAGATGTTGTGAACTGGGTCCTAAGACTATTGCTGATTTTTTTTGTAAAAATCCCCCTACATGTGTGAGTGTCCAAAAGTAGGCGGAGTCTCAAAAGGGGGCGGATTTTCAAAAGAGCATGGAGTATAGAAAACCAAAATTTGTTACTGGTTGTGGGTTGGTACCGCCTAAAAATGACAATTTGACCGTTGATAACGGGTTGACGTCAAAGTGGGAGGTGACCTGTTAGTCCACAAAACCATGGGGAGTGACACAGACCCCGTAGCTGACGGTGACACTATGAAAGTAGAAGGAGAGTTGAGTCAGGAGGAGCTAGACGAGAAGAGAAAGTCCCCCTCTCGTCGTCGAAGGTGCAAGGGCCACAAAAAGGTTGCTCCTGTAGTCTTTGCTGAAAGTGAAAATAAAGAAAATGTATTACTGTGTGCCTTTGTTTCAAGTGTGGATCCTCCTTTAGAGGCAGAAGAGGAGGTGACGTTGCCAGTAGCAACCTCCGGTACAGTACTGAGACAGAAGGATCAGGATCTGACAGCCCTGAAAGAGGAGGTGGCCAGCCATGACCAAGAGCTGGAGCCTATCAGGCAGCAGTGTCAGAGTGATGTGCAGCAACTATGGGAAAACCTGGAGAACGTGTCCTCAGACCAGCGGAGCCTGGAGTCTGAACGGCAGAAAATATACCAGGTTGTGAGGAACTTACAGCGAGACCTGGAGGGAAGCAACGAGGAAATTAACCAATGGAAGGAAATGTTCCAGGAAATTAAGGAGGACCGCCGCAAAACCAAGAAGGAGGTTTTGCAGTTGAAGCTTGAGAAGGAGGCGCTGCAGGATGAAGTTTCTGGGCGTGAACAAAACCTAGAACGACTGCGCGAACAGTTCAACCGGGAGCTGTGTGAATCCAAGAAGGAATATGGTGAACGCAGTGGGGAACTGCAACAAATTAAGAGAGACTATGAGGATCTCCTCAGGGTTAAAGAAAAACTAGAGGATGATAAGGCGGATGCAGAGCACATGCGCCAAGTGGTTGAGACCACTCTGCAGGACACCCGTGATGAAAATGATGATCTCCGCAGAAAGACCCTAGGTCTGGAAGCTCAGGTGAAGGAGCTGCAGACGTTCTGTGATAATCTCCAGAGGGCAGAGACGTGCCTTAAGGAAATAATCAGCAAGATGGAAGCTGAGCGGAAAAAGATGTAGGAGTCTATCGGAGAAGCCACAGACCAGGGCCAGGAGTTGGCCACTGGAGATGGGAGGTATGAATACCTCCTTGAATAATGCGAGCTCGGATGATTCGGTGGATGTAAGAGCCGAGATCAAGGAGCTCAAGGAGACGCTACAAGCCCATTTGAAGCAAGAGAAGCTTGAGAGACTGGCTGTCGAGAGCCGAGTGGGCGCATTGGAGACAGAGAGGTCTGAGAGAACTCTACTGTTAAAGGAGCAGTTGAAGCAGGAAGAGCTTCAGAGATGGGCTGCTGAGAGGCGAGTAGCTGAGCTAGAGGAAGAAGTTTTCGAGCTCAAGGGTCGCCTGGCAAAGTATCACTCAGTGAACGCGGCCTACTTGGAGAAGGAAAAGGGAAAAAAAGTTGCATTTACTCCTTTATACCATGAGAAGGTGGACCTGAGGAGAGCTAAGAGAGTGTTAACAGAAGATAAGTATGAGATGGAAGTGGTCAAGACGAAAATTCTTGAATTTGTAGCTGTGAGTCAGCTCAGGGGAAGCATACAGGGTGAAGAAGCTGAGAGTCAGTTGCCCCTGAAACCTGAGCCAGATGATCATTTGGAGACCACTGGTGAGACAGAAACCTCTCGGTACAAGTGCCTCATAGATGTACCCGAGGATTTGAGAGAAGAATGCACCAGTGAGTCCGTGCATGAAGAGTTTAAGAAGGCCGTGGGAGCCTGTAAGGTGTACTCGACCTCAGAAGCTAAACAGCTGGTGGTCCTGTCCACGACCGAAGTCACAGTGAAGAGGGTGGCGATCCTAAGTGACATGCACTGGCGATGTATTCGCACGAAGCGGTTTCTCCGGTTGAAGACGGAACAAGCCGTTAGACAACTGGAGCTTATGAGAAAAGCTCACAGTCTGGCTTGATGAAAGTAAGCAGTCCACTTGATCGTCAGGACTGGAAACCAGATGAAGACGGCATGGTGTCATTCTCCACTGTAGGAAAGGAAGAAAATCTTGCATATATACGCATGCTGATGGAGTACCGAGTGACCTACCTGCGAGAGGTAGAACAGTTGAATCTCGCCAGACTGCAAATGGAAAGGCAGCATCGCCTGAGCAGCAGAAGGTGGCAGCCGTCTAGAAATTGTGAGACCAGACAGAGAAAGGGCCCCCTAAATAACAGAACAGCTACAGCTGAAGTTAGGGACCTTTCAAGATGTCCTGAGAGTAGTGGGCATGGGTTTAGAGGTAGTGAGCCCTCCAGTAACTCAGGTCTGAGTAGCCCATACAAACGACCCAATAGAGTACGGGACAGTACGGAGTCGAACCGGACCTTAGATACCAGGGCGTGTGAGTCACACTGCTGTATGGACCGCTGGGAGCGGGGGAGGTCTGACAAGGTTATGACTGACCGCTGGGAGCGGGGGAGGTCTGACAAGGTTACGACCCGGAAATGTGACTTGACGAAGTCAGTGACAATGACAGATGGTAGGTCCCTAAGGAATGGGCTAATATCGTTGACTAATGTTCCAGGGGCTGAGCAGCGCAATTGTCAAGTACATGGTCTCTGTGTGAACTGTGGGTTATAATGTGATTGTGTGTGTATATTATGTGTTCAACCCCACAAGTTTGAACAGAGGGGGGGGATATGTAATGCAGCGGCTTGCGGCATTACTGTAATGGTCCAGGGTGTGTTTTGGCTGACCATGTACCTCCCCCTCAGGTGACTGATCACATGACTGTGACATCAGCACAGGTCCTGTGCATACAGAAGCTCTGATCACATGACTGTGACATCAGCACAGGTCCTGTGTGCACTGGAAGATATATAAACCCTGGTAGTTTTGAAACAGGTGTGAAAGGCGTGAGGCCTGTTCCCTGTGTGGGACACCGTTAGAGTGTGAAGCCTAGTGAAGCCTGGTGAAGCAGGAAAGGCAGAGGCTGGATCTTCCCTGTGTTAAGAGATGCCAATAGGCTTGGAGGGCAAGAGGCTTGGAAGGCAAGAGTCCTGGAAGGCAGAGGCTGGATGTTATGTGTGAAAACATACCAGTAGCCTTTGATGGCAGTGTTTTAATGGTACATTGTGTTTGCTAACTGTGTAAGAAGGCTAATGGATGTTTAGAAAACCCTAGAAAACCCTTGCACAAGTATGTTAGCCCAGCTGAAAATGGTTTGGCTGATTTGAGAGGCTATAAAATTGACCTTCCTTTGAGCTAGTTGTGAATCTGGAGCATTACATTTGTTTGTTCTATGAAACTCTTAAAATGGCCAGAAAAAGAGAACTTTTATGTGAAACTCGACAGTCTATACTTGTTCTTAGAAATGAAGGCTATTCCATGCGAGAAATTGGCAAGAAACTGGAGATTTCCTACAACGTTGTGTACTACTCCCTTCAGAGGAGAGCACAAACAGGCTCTAACCAGAGTAGAAAGAGAAGTGGGAGGCCCCGCTGCACAACTGAGCAACAAGACAAGTACATTAGAGTCTCTAGTTTGAGAAATCGACGCCTCACAGCTCCTCAACTGGCAGCTTCATTAAATAGTACACGCAAAACGCCAGTGTCAACGTTAACAGTGAAGAGGCGACTCCGGGATGCTGGCCTTCAGGGCAAAGTGGCAAAGAAAAAGCCATATCTGAGACTGGCTAATAAAAGGAAAAGATTAATATGGGCAAAAGATTACAGACATTGGACAGAGGAAGATTGGAAAAAAGTTTTATGGACAGACGAATCAAAGTTTGAGGTGTTTGGATCACACAGGAGAACATTTGTGAGACACAGAACAACTGAAAAGATGCTGGAAGAGTGCCTGATGCCATCTGTCAAGCATGGTGGAGGTAATGTGATGGTCTGGGGTAGCTTTGGTGCTGGTGAAGTGGGAGATTTGTACATGGTAAATGGGATTTTGAATAAGGAAGGCTATCACTCCTTTTTGCAACACCATGCCATACCCTGTGGACAATGCTTGATTGGAGCCAATTTCATCCTACAACAGGACAATGACCCAAAGCACACCTCCAAATTATGCATGAACTATTTAGGGAAGAAGGAGGCAGCTGGTATTCTATCAGTAATGGAGTGGCCAGCGCAGTCACCAGATCTCAACCCCATTGAGCTGTTGTGGGAGCAGCTTGACCGTATGGTACGCAAAAAGTGCCCATCAAGCCAATCCAACTTGTGGGAGGGGCTTCAGGAAGCATGGGGTGAAATTTCTCAAGATTACCTCAGCAAATTAACAGCTAGAATGCCAAAGATCTGCAGTGCTGTAATTGCTGCAAAGTGAGCATTCTTTGACTAAAGCAAAGTTTGAAGGAGAAAATTATTCTTTCAAATAAAAATCATTATTTCTAACCTTGTCAATGTCTGGACTATATTTTCTATTCATTTTGCAACTCAAGTGATAAATAAAAGTATGAGTTTTAATGGAAAACACAAAATTGGCTGGGTGACCCCAAACTTTTGAATGGTAGTGAATGTCACACAAAATAGTTAATAAATAACATTTCCCACATGTCTACTTTACATCAGCACAATTTTGGAAACAATTTTTTTTTATTAGGGAGCTATAAGGGTTAAAAGTTGACCAGCGATTTCTCATTTTTCCAACAAAATTTGCAAAACCATTTTTTTAGGGAGCACATCACATTTGAAGTCACTTTGTGGGATCTTTATGACAGTAAATACCCAAAAGTGACACCATTTTAAAAACTGCACCCCTCAAGGTGCTCAAAACCAAATTCAAGAACTTTATTAACCCTTCAGGTGCGCTACAGGAATTTTTGGAATGTGAAAAAAAACAACTAACATTTAACTTTTTTCACAAAAATGTTACTTTAGACCCAATTTTTTTTTTCCGCAGGGGTAACAGGAAAAAATGAACCACAAAATTTGTTGTGCAATTTCCCCTTAGCACGCAGATACCCCATATGTGGGGAAAAAACACTGTTTGGGCGCATGGCAGGGTTTGGAAGGGAAAGAGCGCCATTTGACTTTTTAAATGTAAAATTTGCTTGAATAATTAGCAGACGCCATGTTGCGTTTGGGGAGCCCCTGATGTGCCTAAACAGTGGAAAACCCCCACAAATGACACCATTTTGGAAAATAGACCCCTCAGGGAACTTATCTAGATGTGTGGTGAGCACCCTGAATCCCCAAGTGCTTTACAGAAGTTTATAACATGGAGCCGTAAAAATAAAAAAATCAAACTTTTTCCACAAAAATGATGTTTTAGCCCCAATTTTTTTATTCTCACAAGGGTAAGAGGAGAAAATGGGCCCCAAAAACTTTTGTGCAACTTCTCCTGAGTACGCCAATACCCCATATGTGGGGAAAATACAGTGTTTGGGCGCACAGCAGAGTTTAGAAGGGAAGGAGCACTGTGTGACTTTTTGAACGCAAAATTGGCTGGAATTCAGAGCGGATGCCATGTCGCGTTTGGAGAGCCCCTGATGTGTCTAAATAGTGGAAACCCTCCACAAGTGACCCCATTTTGGAAACTACACCCCTCAAGGATTTTATCAAGGGGTATAGTGAATATTTTGAACCCAGAGGTATGACACAGAATTTGATAACATTAGGTCATCATATTAAATAAGTTGTCATTAGTCTTGAGCGCAAGTGCTCGCTACTTGAGTTTGTATCGGGTACTCAGGTATGCACCATGTATCACGCGTGCTTGAGTGACATGCTCGAGTCCCCGCCCACATGTTTCACGGTTAGTAGACACCCAAAAAAAAACATGCAGGGATCGCTCGTGCATGGCAGGCAATCCCCGCGAGGTTTTTTTGGCTGCGAAGCATATGGGGCGGAGACTCGAGCATGTCACTCGAGCACCAGCGATACTCAGTGCATACCCGAGCACCCGATGCAAACTGAAGTAGCGAGCAGTTGCGCTCAACACTAGTCACCATATTGTCATCTTTTTTTTTTTTACTTTTGAGAAAAATCCCAACCCTAACCCCAACCCTAATACAACACCAACCCCAACCCTAGCCCAACCCTAACCCTAGCCCAACCCTAACTCTAGCCCAACCCTAACACAAACCCCAACCCTAGCCCAACCCTAACCCCAACCCTAACCCTAGCCCATCCCTAGCCCAACCCTAACCCTAGCCAACCCTAACCCTAGCCCAATCCTAACCCTAGCCCAACCCTAACCCCAACCCTAACCCTAGCCCAGCCCTAACCCCAACCCTAAATCTAGCCCAACCCTAGCCTAACCCTAACCCTAGCCCAACCCTAACTGTAACCCCGACCCCAACCCTAACCCTAGCCCAATCCTAACCCTAACCCCAACCCTAGAGGGTTTTTTTACGCTGTTCCTCGTGCGGTATAAGTAATTAGACGACTTTATTCTTCGTGTCGGTGCGATTACAGCGATACCAGAATTATATCGGGTTTTTATGATTGACAGCTGCCACACACTAAAAAAACGCATTTTTTTGTAAAATCTAGTTTTTGCATCGCCATATTTTGAGAGCTACAATTTTTCCATATTTTGGCCGACAGAGTCATGTGACAGCTTATTTTTTGCGGGATTAGTTGACGTTTTTATTGGTACCATTTTCAGGCACGTGACTTTTTTTGATCGCTTTCTATTCCGATTTTTGGGAGGCAGAATAAACAAAAACCAACAATTCAGGAATTGGGTTTTTTTTTACATTTTTTTATGCTGTTCCGCGTGTGGTAAAATTGATAAAGGTAGCTTTATTCTTCGGGTCAGTACGTTTACCGCTGTACCACATTTTTATCATTTTTCTATGTTTTGGCGTTTTTACACAATAAAAGCTATTTTATAGAAAAAAATATTTTTTTGCATCGCTTTACTCTGAGAGCTATAACTTTTTTATTTTTCGGCTGATGGAGCTGTATGGTGGCTTGTTTTTTGCGAGACAAGATGACGTTTTCAGCGGTACCATTTTTATTTATATTCGTCTTTTTGATCTCATGTTATTCCATTTTTTGATTGCCAGTATGATGATAAAGCATTGTTTTTTGCTTCGTTTTTAATTTTTTATTTTTTTACCGTGTTCACTAAAGGGGTTAACACTAGTGGGACAGTTTTATAGGTCAGGTTGTTCCGGACGCGGCGATACCAAATATGTGTACTTTTATTGTTTTTTTTCATAATATTTATTGATGGGTACATTATATTTTTATTTTTGGTGGATTATTTTTTTATTTTTTTTAAAATATTTTTACAATTTTTTTTTTTTTTTAATTTTTTGACACGTTTTTTACTTTTATACTTTGTCCCACTATGGGACAAGGGTAAGAGGAGAAAATGGACCCCAAAAACTGTTGTGCAATTTCTCCTGAGTACGCCAATACCCCATATGTGGGGAAAATACAGTGTTTGGGCGCACGGCAGAGTTCAGAAGGGAAGGAGCACTGTGTGACTTTTTGAATGCAAAATTGGCTGGAATTGAGAGTGGGCGCCATGTCGCGTTTGGAGAGCCCCTGGTGTGTCTAAATAGTGGAAACCCTCCACAAGTGACCCCATTTTGGAAACTACACCCCTCAAGGATTTTATCAAGGGGTAAAGTGAACCTTTTGAACCCAGAGGTATGACACAGAATTTGATAACATTAGGTCATCATATTAAATAAGTTGTCATTTGTCTTGAGCGCAAGTGCTCGCTACTTGAGTTTGCATCGGGTACTCAGGTATGCACCATGTATCGCGTGTGCTTGAGTGACATGCTCGAGTCCCCGCCCACATGTTTCACGGTTATTAGACACCAAAAAAAACATGCCGGATCGCTCGTGCATGGCAGGCAATCTCCGCAAGGTTTTTTTGGCTGCGAAGCATATGGGGCGGAGACTCGAGCACCCGTGATAGTGCATACCCGAGCACCCGATGCAAACTCAAGTAGCGAACACTTGCGCTCAACACTAGTCGCCATATTGTCATCTTTTTTTTTTTTTTTTTACTTTTGAAAAAAATCCCAACCCTAACCCCAACCCTAATACAACCCCAACTCTAACCCCAACCCTAATACAACCCCAACCCTAACCCTAGCCCAACCTTAACCCTAGCCCAACCCTAACCCTAACCCCAACCTCAACCCTAACCCTAGCCCAACCCTAGCCCAACCTTAACCCCAACCCCAACCCTAACCCTAGCCCAACCCTAACCCCAACCCTAACCCTAGCCCAACACTAACCCTAGCCCAACCCTAACCCCAACCCTAACCCTAGACCAACCCTAACCCCAACCCTAACTCTAGCCCAACCCTAGCCTAACCCTAACCCTAGCCCAACCCTAACTCTAACCCCGACCCCAACCCTAACCGTAGCCCAACCCTAACCCTAACCCCAACCCTAACCCTAGAGTTTATGTTTTACGCCGTGCCTCGTGCGGTATAAGTGATTAGACAACTTTATTCTTCGGGTCAGTGCGATTACAGCGATACCAGAATCATATCGGGTTTTTATGATTGACAGCTGTCACACACTAAAAAACGCATTTTTTTGTAAAATCTAGTTTTTGCATCGCCATAGTTTGAGAGCTATAATTTTTCCATATTTTGGCTGATAGAGTCATGTGATGGCTTATTTTTTGCGGGATGAGTTGACGTTTTTATTGGTACCATTTTCAGGCACGTGAAATTTTTTGATCGCTTTCTATTCCGATTTTTGGGAGGCATTTTTTTATTTCTGTTCCGTGTGTTGTAAAATTGATAAGGTAGCTTTATTCTTCGGGTCAGTACGTTTACAGCGGTACCACATTTATATCGTTTTTCTATGTTTTGGTGCTTTTACACAATAAAAGCTATTTTATTGAAAAAATTATTTTTTTGTATCGCTTTATTCTGAGAGCTATAACTTTTTTATTTTTCGGCTGATGGAGCTGTATAGTGACTTGTGTTTTGCGGGACAAGATGACATTTTCAGCGGTACCATTTTTATTTATATTTGTCTTTTTGATCTCGTGTTGTTCCATTTTTTGTTTGGCAGTATGATGACAAAGCATTGTTTTTTGCTTTGTTTTTAATTTTTATTTTTTATCACTAAAGGGGTTAACACTAGTGGGACAGTTTTATAGGTCAGGTCGTTCCGGACGCGGCGATACCAAATATGTGTATTTTTAATTTTTTTTTTTTTTCATAATAATATTTATTGATGGGTACATTATATTTTTATTTTTGGTGGATTATTTTTTTTCTTTTTTTTTTTTCTTTTTTAACAGATTTTTTACTTTTATACTTTGTCCCACTATGGGACTTTAACTTTTTTTTACCCTGATCGCCTGTATAGCATAGGGATGGAGCACTATCCCTGTGCTATACAGGCTGTCAGCGCTGCAGATGCACTGCGCATGACCAAAGTATCTTCCTGCTTTCTGGTGACCCGGATGTTGTCATGACGACATCGGGTCATCATGGCAATGTAGCACCCTGAGGATTCGGCTGCTACAGGGGTATTGCACCTCAACCCAGAGGTGTGATATTCCACTCCCGGGTAAGGATGGAGTGTGGACCTGAGCTCGGTAGGCTGCATGCACTACACACATCCCATTTCCGAGGAGCAGGCCGACGGTACTCCCACTTAGAAATGTGCAGGTACGACCGAGTCTGTTCCTGGCTGGAGTGGGAGGGGGGTGGTACATCCCAAGTAGTGTAGGGGCAGATAGGGGGAGCAGCCTGGGTAAAGATAGGAGCTCATTGGGTGCTGGTCACCTGAGCTCACACATAGAGGGAGTATATAAGGTGGGCACCATCAAAGAACAGGGTCAGTCAGTCTGCCAGCCTTTTGCAGAGAGAAGTCAGAGGAGGAAGAGGAGCAGAGAAGCCCCAGAGAGAGAGAGAGAGTGGAGCAGAGAAGGAAAGACCCAGAGAAGACAAAGAGAGGACTCTGAGAACCCAAATTCAATCCCCGGGTGAAGAGTCGGCAATAGGGTACCGGATCCCAAGCTGGTGGGGGCAAAAGCACACCCTAGCCAGAGACCGGAGGCCGTGGGCAGCGTCTGCCACGGCCACCCACCACATCCACCCCGAAGGCATACCACGTGGAGGGTCAGGGAACCCAAGGCCAAGGGTGTCCCAACAGAAGGCCCGAGGGAGCTGGACCTAGGTGGATCACTAGTGGGGACGGCCAGAGGAAAGGACAGAAGGAGAGCTCAGGGTCACGCTCCGGACTTGTTTGGGGGTTTGCTGAATCCAGGACCTGGTGGACGCAGCACGGCTCGGGTGGTCACTTGAAGCTGGAGTGACCGGAACATCAGCAGTGAGTAAATACCCTAAACTGCACAACCCGACTCTGTCTTCATTTAACATCTATGCTGCACCACCACAACCCCCATCCTCTGCACCTGACCCCCTGAGGCTATACCCCACCCGTTGGGGGTTATACTACCGAAAGCTGCACCAACACCATCAGCCTCAGCGGACCCTGCTGCAGCGGCGGCCATAGTGACCGCAATACAACGGGTGGCGTAGTCGACATTAAGAACTTAATAACATCTGTAGGACTGCCACATACAACTGAGTTTGACACCCTGGGCACGGACCGGGTCACAGCCACTCGGAAGACTACAACTCCCATCTGATCCGGCTCCGGGTATTCCCCTAAAGAATATGGCCCAGGGGGCGCGTCAGCAACATCCAGGAAGCCTCAGCAGACAGCGTTGGATGCCGACAGGAGAGGTGAGTATCGCGATCACCTCCCCTTGCCCCCGCAATGCTGCAATCAACGTCGATTGCAGCATTGTGGGGGTTAATGTGCCGGGAGCGGTGCGGGTCCACTCCCAACCCATAGCACCGGGTGTCAGCTGACACCCGGCGGCGATCACTCCCGAACAGCCTGTGTGCAAAATCAACAGGGCGTACTAATACGTACCTAGCTCTTAAAGCCCATGGCGCAGGTACGTATTAGTATGCCTTGGGCTTTTAAGGGGTTAAAGGGCCATCAGTCGGCCCTCGCTACTGTTAGAGAGCCATCAGCCGGCTATGCTTTGTTGCTCCCATTATTAACGAGTGGGTCTCCTATACTGTTATTGCGAATGCAGTGACTGCAAGGGCTGCCAAAAATTTGGAGGTGCTCCAATGCCCCTTGCAAGAGATGTAGAGGTCAGAGAGCCTCCTAAAAACAATGTTCCCATTATTATGAAGTGCTTCTCCCATAGTGTTTGCCCATGCAGTGAAGCAGCGGCTGCCAAAAATTTGGAGGAACTCCAATGCCCCTTGGAAGAGACGTAGAGTTCAGAGAGCCTCCTAAAAACAATGTTCCCATTATTAGGAAATGGGTCTCCCATAGTGTTTGCCTGTGCAGTGAAGCAACGGCTGCCAAAAATTTGGAGGAACTCCAATGCCCCTTGCAAGAGACGTAGAGGTCAGAGAGCCTCCTAAAAACAATGTTCCCATTATTAGGAAGTGGGTCTCCCATAGTGTTGGTCTATGCAGTGAAGCAACGGCTGCCAAAAATTTGGAGGAACTCCAATGCCGCTTACAAGAGACGTAGAGGTCAGAGAGCCTCCTAAAAACAATGTTCCCATTATTAGGAAGTGGGTCTCCCATAGTGTTTGCCTATGCAGTGAAGCAACGGCTACCAAAAATTTGGAGGAATTCCAATGCCCCTTGCAAGAGATATAGAGGTCAGAGAGCCTCCTTAAAACAATGTTCCCATTATTAGGAAGTGGGTCTCCCATAGTATTTGCCTATGCAGTGAAGCAACGGCTGCCAAAAATTTGGAGGAACTCCAATGCCCCTTGCAAGAGATGTAGATACAGTGGTGGCCAAAAGTATTGGCACCCCTGTAATTCTGTCAGATAATACTCCGTTTCTTCCTGAAAATGATTGCAATCACAAATTCTTTGGTATTATTATCTTCATTAAATTTGCTTGCAAGGAAAAAACACAAAAGAGAATGAAGCAAAAATCAAATCATTGATCATTTCACACAAAACTCCAAAAATGGGCCAGACAAAAGTATTGGCACCCTCAGCCTAATACTTGGTTGCACAACCTTTAGCCAAAATAACTGCGAACAACCGCTTCCGGTAACCATCAATGAGTTTCTTACAATGCTCTGCTGGAATTGTAGATCATTCTTCTTTGGCAAACTGCTCCAGGTCCCTGACATTTGAAGGGTGCCTTCTCCAAACTGCCATTTTGAGATCTCTCCACAAGTGTTCTATTGGATTCAGGTCTGGACTCAGTGCTGGCCACCTTAGAAGTCTCCAGTGCTTTCTCTCAAACCATTTTATAGTGCTTTTGGAAGTGTGTTTTGGGTCATTGTCCTGCTGGAAGACCCATGACCTCTGAGGAAGACCCAGCTTTCTCACACTGGGCCCTACATTATGCTGCAAAATTTGTTGGTAGTCTTCAGACTTCATAATGCCATGCACGCGGTCAAGCAGTCCAGTGCCAGAGGCAGCAAAGCAACCCCAAAACATCAGGGAACCTCCGCCATGTTTGACTGTAGGGACCGTGTTCTTTTCTTTGAATGCCTCTTTTTTTTCCCTGTACACTCTATGTTGATGCTTTTTCCCAAAAAGCTTTACTTTTGTCTCATCTGACCAGACAACATTCTTCCAAAATGTTTTAGGATTTCTCAGGTAAGTTTTGGCAAACTCCAGCCTGGCTTTTTTATGTCTCGGGGTAAGAAGACCATACAGTCCCTTTTCATTCAGACACCGACGGATAGTACGGGTTGACACTGTTGTACCCTCGCACTGCAGGGCAGCTTGAACTTGTTTGGATGTTAGTCGAGGTTCTTTATCCACCATCCGCACAATCTTGCGTTGAAATCTCTCGGCAATTTTTCTTTTCCGTCCACATCTAGGGAGGTTAGCCACAGTGCCATGGGCTTAAACTTTTTGATGACACTGCGCACGGAAGACACAGGAACATTCAGGTCTTTGGAGATGGACTTGTAGCCTTGAGATTGCTCATGCTTCCTCACAATTTGGTTTCTCAAGTCCTCAGACAGTTCTTTGGTCTTCTTTCTTTTCTCCATGCTCAATGTGGTACACACAAGGACACAGGACAGAGGTTGAATCAACTTTAATCCATGTTAACTGACTGCAAGTGTGATTTAGTTATTGCCAACACCTGGTGCCACAGGTAAGTTACAGGTGTTGTTAATTACACGAATTAGAGAAGCATCACATGATTTTTCAAACAGTGCCAATACTTTTGTCCACCCCCTTTTTTAGGTTTGGTGTGGAATTATATCCAATTTGGCTTTAGGACAATTCTTTTTGTGTTTTTCCATTGAAGACAAATTAAATGAAGATAATAATACCAAAGAATTTGTGATTGCAATCATTTTCAGGAAGAAACTGAGTATTATCTGACAGAATTGCAGGGGTGCCAATACTTTTGGCCACCACTGTATGTTGATATGGTACATATGGTGGTGATATGGTGGTGGAGGATGAGGATGCAGAGAAGGAGGAGGACAAGAACAAATAGACAAAATCAAGAAGCGTATACCCATGTCTGGTTGTGAAAACAGAGGTGCATGGGAATAGAGTTAGACTTCCCCAAAAAAAGACACTGTATTTGAGTTTATGATACGCTGCTATTGACGCGCCCCCTGGACCGTGTGTGTGTGGGGATACCCGGAACCGGACCTTTTGTGGATGCTGGGGGTTGCAGTCTGTAACATACCTGGCGGCGTCCTTGCATGGTGGTCCATCTCCCACTGTGCAAGAGGGCGCACTTGATCTCCTGTCCAGAATGTCTCTCTGGCTTCCCTCCATGCTGTCTGTTTGTGTCTGTTTCTGCTGCTTAAGGGCGGCGCCCGATCACTTCCTGCCTTTTGTACCTGCTGTGGGTCACACCCCTTGTGCGTCCTCAGCCTATTGCTGTCTGTCACTTGGTATATAGCTCAGCAGCTCCCTTCTATCCCTGCCTGAGCATAGTGTTTCCTTCAGTGTGTGCTTGCACTCTGAAGGTGCCAGGTCCCGTCTCTTGTCTCCTGCTTTTTGTATCAGTTCCCGTGTCTGAACTGAGTCCTGTATGTCTCCTGCTTTGCGGTATGAGCTCCCGTGTCTGAACTGTGTCCTGTATGTCTCCTGCTTTGCGGTATCAGCTCCCGTGTCTGAACTGAGTCCTTTCTGTGCTCTCTTGTCTGTCCTGTCTGAACACGCTCCTAGCCTGTTCCTCTCGCCTTCTAGTGGCCGATTTCCTAGACCCGCTCCTGTGTCTGGTCTGTCCTGTCTGAACACGCTCCTTGCCTGTTCCTCTCGCCTTCTAGTGGCCGATTTCCTAGACCCGCTCCTGTGTCTGGTCTGTCCTGTCTGAACACGCTCCTTGCCTGTTCGTTCCGCCTCTCTGGGGGCCGTATTCCCAGACCCGCTCCTGTATCCCTCTGCAGTGTCGGTCTCCTCCGTACACTCAGTTCCAGTCTGAACTCTCTCCTGTCCTTTACCTGTTTTACCTCTATGTCCGTTCCCTTCCTTTTTCTGCAGAGTCTGAACTCGTACCTAACTCCTGCTTGTTGTCTCTGCAAGTACTGTGTGAGTATCTGGCTCTGTCTTTCCCTTCCTGTCTGTTCCGTGTGAACAGAGCCCTGTCCTCCCTGCTCAGCCTTGTCTGCACTCTAGCTGTGCTTGCTTGTAACCCTCTGCCTGTATTGTTCCTGAGTCCCGGTGTGTACTGGGTCCTATCCCGCCTGTGTTCCTACCTGCTAGTGCCTCCCTGTCTGCACTCTAGCTGTGCTTGCCTTTACCCCCCTGCCTGCATACCCGCCTGCCTGCATACCAGTCGTGCCTGCCTATACCCTCCAGTCTGTGTGCCAGCCTACCAGCCTGTTCCTGTATTCCCCTGTGTGGGTCAACAGCCGTGTCCGGGGTCTGTCCTGGAGTAGCACCTGGTCCCTCTGCTCGATTCCTCCTTGGTGCACAGGCGTCGTATGCCGTCGTGCGACCCTGGTCGGATCGGGTGAATACTTAGTCACGCCCCTCCAGGCATTCACTCTCCGGCACGGTCCAGTGGAATCACTACCAATCACACGCACACGCCGCTTAGCCCGGGCGTGTGCATAACAGCATGCTCAGGCCATGGTTCCCGTTGAGCCCCACGGCCTTCGCTCTTTGAGAAGTTTTTCCAGCGAATACATGCATTAAAATAAAATAAATAAATTTTTTTCCCCCTTTAGCTGAGTTCCAGGCGAGTTACGCACCCGTCCAGATGGATCTATCAGCCCTCGTTCCTGCGGATCCGCCACGTTACTATGGGGATCCAAGACAGTGTCGTGCATTTGTGGAGCAATGCATGCTACACTTTAAGGCCTACCCTCTCTATTTTCCTTCCGATTGGGCTAAAGTGGCCTTTATGATTGACTACCTAGCGGGTGATGCCTTGAAATGGGTCACCCCCCTATGGGAAGCATGGGATCCTGTCATCCTTGACCTGCAGGCCTTCCTGGTGGCCTTTCGTATGGTCTTCGAGGACCCTAACTCTGAAGCCCCTACTGAAGCTTCATCTCCCTGTATCCCGGAGAAACCCCAATGGGTAATGTGCGTGGGTAGTGCACCAGTTCTCCTGGCCGAAGAGACTTCTGCCCATCCAGACTCCACACAGGAGAACTTCCTGCACCCGGCATCAGATGCTTCTTTCTCTTTAACCGGTGTGCATGTCCAAGGATGCTCCAAAGCTGTGGTTACCTCAGAGTCTGTGCACCTCTACTACCTGGCGGAGGATCCCCTGTTGCCTCCTGAACCCTCCGGGATACCACTCGATGACAAATGGAGAGAGACTTCTCTACACCCGGTACTCAATACTTTGTCCGCTTCGTCCTGTGAGCCTGACAATGGGTACCCCAAAGTGGTAGTTACCTCCGAGTCTCTACACCCCTCCGACCAGGCGGAGGATCTCCAGTTGTCTCCTGAACCCTTCGGGGTGCTACCTGGTAGCGAAAGGACAGAGACTCTCCTATACTCTGTACCTGATACCTCGCTCGCTTCGTCCAGTGAGTCCAACTTAGTGTACTCCGAAGCAGAGGTTACCCGTGAGTCTCTACACCCCTCTGACCAGGCGGAGGACCGCCAGCTGTCTCCAGAACCCCTCGGGGTGCCACCTGGTGGTGAATGGACAGAGACTTTCCTATACTCGGTACCCGATACCTCGCCTGCTTCCTCCAGTGAGTCCGACCTAGTGTACTCTGAAGCAGAGGTTACCCGTGAGTCTCTACACCCCTCTGACCAGGCGGAGGACCGCCAGCTGTCTCCAGAACCCTTCGGGGTGCCACCTGGTGGTGAATGGACAGAGACTTTCCTATACTCGGTACCCGATACCTCGCCTGCTTCCTCCAGTGAGTCCGACCTAGTGTACTCTGAAGCAGTTGTTTTCTCTGAGCCTCTGCACTCTTCTGACCCGGCGGAGGACCTCCAGTTGTTTCCTGAATCCTCCGGGATACCACCAGATAACAAAGAGACAGTGACTTTTCCTCATTATGTACGTGATAACCCGTCTATTTCTTCCTGTGAGCTTGACAAGATGTACCTCGAAGCAGAGATTACCCTTAAGTCTCTGTCCCCCTCCAACCCAGTGAACGACTGGCCCTCGAATTCCCTGCGGAAGATTCTGGCAGGCCTGAAGAAGAGGGGGCGTAAGGGGGGAGGTACTGTAACATACCTGGCGGCGTCCTTTCATGGTGGTCCATCTCCCACTGTGCAAGAGGGCGCACTTGATCTCCTGTCCAGAATGTCTCTCTGGCTTCCCTCCATGCTGTCTGTTTGTGTCTGTTTCTGCTGCTTAAGGGCGGCGCCCGATCACTTCCTGCCTTTTGTACCTGCTGTGGGTCACACCCCTTGTGCGTCCTCAGCCTATTGCTGTCTGTCACTTGGTATATAGCTCAGCAGCTCCCTTCTATCCCTGCCTGAGCATAGTGTTTCCTTCAGTGTGTGCTTGCACTCTGAAGGTGCCAGGTCCCGTCTCTTGTCTCCTGCTTTTTGTATCAGTTCCCGTGTCTGAACTGAGTCCTGTATGTCTCCTGCTTTGCGGTATCAGCTCCCGTGTCTGAACTGTGTCCTGTATGTCTCCTGCTTTGCGGTATCAGCTCCCGTGTCTGAACTGAGTCCTTTCTGTGCTCTCTTGTCTGTCCTGTCTGAACACGCTCCTAGCCTGTTCCTCTCGCCTTCTAGTGGCCGATTTCCTAGACCCGCTCCTGTGTCTGGTCTGTCCTGTCTGAACACGCTCCTTGCCTGTTCCTCTCGCCTTCTAGTGGCCGATTTCCTAGACCCGCTCCTGTGTCTGGTCTGTCCTGTCTGAACACGCTCCTTGCCTGTTCGTTCCGCCTCTCTGGGGGCCGTATTCCCAGACCCGCTCCTGTATCCCTCTGCAGTGTCGGTCTCCTCCGTACACTCAGTTCCAGTCTGAACTCTCTCCTGTCCTTTACCTGTTTTACCTCTATGTCCGTTCCCTTCCTTTTTCTGCAGAGTCTGAACTCGTACCTAACTCCTGCTTGTTGTCTCTGCAAGTACTGTGTGAGTATCTGGCTCTGTCTTTCCCTTCCTGTCTGTTCCGTGTGAACAGAGCCCTGTCCTCCCTGCTCAGCCTTGTCTGCACTCTAGCTGTGCTTGCTTGTAACCCTCTGCCTGTATTGTTCCTGAGTCCCGGTGTGTACTGGGTCCTATCCCGCCTGTGTTCCTACCTGCTAGTGCCTCCCTGTCTGCACTCTAGCTGTGCTTGCCTTTACCCCCCTGCCTGCATACCCGCCTGCCTGCATACCAGTCGTGCCTGCCTATACCCTCCAGTCTGTGTGCCAGCCTACCAGCCTGTTCCTGTATTCCCCTGTGTGGGTCAACAGCCGTGTCCGGGGTCTGTCCTGGAGTAGCACCTGGTCCCTCTGCTCGATTCCTCCTTGGTGCACAGGCGTCGTATGCCGTCGTGCGACCCTGGTCGGATCGGGTGAATACTTAGTCACGCCCCTCCAGGCATTCACTCTCCGGCACGGTCCAGTGGAATCACTACCAATCACACGCACACGCCGCTTAGCCCGGGCGTGTGCATAACACAGTCCTTGCGTGGCGGGGATCCGGTCCCGTGGCTCAGGGTGGTCAACCCAAATGGCCGTCTATTTATAGGGTTTTGTGATTAAATGTCCGACTACGCCACCCGTGGATTGCGGTCAGAGTGAACCGCCGCTGCAGGGCAGACCACTGAGGCTGGTGTTGTGCGTGGAGCAGAGGGTAGTATAACTCCCCACGGGAGGAGTATAGCCTCAGGGCAGCGAGTGCGGATGTTGGGGGTGATGGTGCGTGGGAGCAGCAGTAACGACACAGAGTCCTGTAATGCAGTCCAGGGAATTTACTCACAGTTCTTTATCCATGTTACTACAGCTGGTCATAACGTCCCACGTCGCACTGTGTTCACCAGGTGAGAGGCTCGGCCTACTCCAAGATAACTTTGGAGCGTTTTACAGGACCCCCTTTGTGTGTCCTTTCTCTGGCCTGTCATACCCCGCCAGTGACCTCGCTTCTGTCCGGCTGCCTCGGGCCTTCTCTGGTAAACCTTGGCGCCAGTTTCCCTGACCCTATGTGGTGCCTTCCTAGCGAGTGTAGCGAGGGACTGCGCCACATAAAATGTCACAGCCTCCGGTTTCTAGCTGAGGGTAGTTCCCCGCCTCCACTAGTTTCGGGGACTGGTCTCCCCCTTTGGCCTGACCCCCCTACGCAGGTAGATTCGGGCGTGCGGTGGCGACTCGCCGGTCCACACCCCTGGGGTCCCTTCGTTCCTTGTTCCTGGAGCCTCCTCCGCTCCTCTTCCTTCCTTCTCCTTCCTCCAGGCTCCGGCCTCTCCCAGGCCTGCCTGCGGAGCAGAGCTCGGTCTGAGCCTCTGCTCCCTGTCCTCTCCTCTTACTGACTGAGCTTCTTTTCTCTGTCTCTAAGATGGCTCCCACCTTTTATACCTTCCTCTAAGTGCACCCAGGAACTGCCCTCTCCCTCCTATGCACTACAGGGTTCCCCCTTCCTCGGTGTTCCCTCCCCCCACTCCAGCCAGGGACAGGGACTGTTGTGCTCTACTTGGAGCATATCGGTCGCCCTGCCCCCCGGAAATGTGGTGTAATGCATGCAGGTTTCGGGGTCCTGATCCACACTCCATCCTTACCTGGAAGTGAGATATCGCACATCTGGTTGAGATGCAATACCTCTGTAGTGACCGAACCCTCGGGGCGCTACACTATCATTCAGTTGTGTTGAGAAGTCAGGCCCAATCCAGCCCTTGTTCATTTTTATAAGAGTCAGCCTGTCAGCATTTTCAGTTGACAGGCGGATGCGCTTATCAGTTATAATTCCACCAGCGGAACTAAAAACCTGCTCTGATGAAACGCTAGCGGCAGGGCAGGCCAGGGCGTAGAGAGCCAGTTCATTCCACGTATTCAGCTTGGATACCCAAAAATTATAAGGAACAGAGAAATCACGGAGGACGTTGGTACGGTCGGCAAGGTGGTCCCTCACCATCTTCCGAAACTTTGCACTCCTTGTGAGAGTACCCCCCACCTCAGGACGTTTGTGATGGGAGGGTCTGAGAAAACTGTCCCAGAACTTTGACAGTGTTCCACTGACTCTGCTGGATTGAAGTTGTGTCTCTCTCGCCTGTACTCCTTGGTTGTCCAACGAACTGTGACCTCTGCCGCCAGCATTTTCAGATGGGAATTTTTTCACTAATTACGCATCAAGGGTCTTCTCGTACTGCCCCATTTTAATAGGCCTGTCCTGCAAAGGAATAAGAGACATAAAGTTCTCCCTGTAGTGTGGGTCTAGAAGCATCACCAACCAGTAATTCCTGTCACCCAAAATTTGGTCAATGCGAGGGTCACGGGAAAAGCAAAGTAACATAAACTCAGCCATGTGTGCCAGACTGCAAAGAGGCAAGACTTCCGTGTCCTCACCAAGAGGACGACTGACCATGCTCTCCTCCTCCCTGTCTTCGGCCATCCACGCTGAACAGACGGTATGGCATTGTGCAGGTAGTACTGTCTATAGAGTAGGAATCTAAGTCCTGTTCTTCCTCCTCCTCCTCCTCTTCCTCATTGTCACCCAATCCACGTTGGGATGAGATGAGGCTGGGCTGTGTGTAATCATCCTGTATGGTTCCTTGCTCCATCTCATCGTGCTCCGCCTGTAATGCATCCTCTTTAATTGAGAGCATTTCAGAAGACAGAGAAGCGGGATGGTGACGTTAATTATGGCATCATCGCCGCTCACCATCTTGGTGGAGTCCTCAAAGTTTTGGAGGATGGTACAGATGTCTGACATCCATGTCCACTCCTGAGGTTTTATGTGTGGAGTCTGACCTGAATACCGACGGCCTTGTTGATGTGACGCGCCCCCAGGGTTATGGGGTACTCGGCAGCCGGGCCTATGGATGCTGGTGGGGAATATCACGGTGGCTGGTGTTTGTATGTAATGAGGGCCTCTTGTGGAGAAGTCCGTCCATGCACCCTGGGTCCTGTGGTACCTGTGCACAGCAGGGTGCCACATTCCCCCCTAGTACAATTCACTACTCCTGGACTGAAGCATTTTTTTGTAACAGGTTACAACAATAATTATAACAAGTATAATAATAACAATTATAATAACATTAATTAGGTTACAGTAAGTCCCGTAACCAGGTGTCCATTTCACCGAAGAAAGAACATGAGAAACATGAGGGACCCGCCTGAAAACCCTCAACGTAGGACCTGGGCGTGGCTACAGGGCATAAGTGATCCAGGTGCTGGACCACGTATTCGACCACGCCAAACGGGTTTTTGTTCTGTGGTCAAATAAAGGGGGCACTTTGATAAGTGCAACTATATACATGACAGTTTTTGGCTGCTCACAGTCCTCAGCCTACAAGTCTTTGTACCCTGACGGGTAACTAAAGGCACATGTTAATTCCAGTTTATACAATAAACAATGGACAATACCCAACTGGGTAACTATTTACATGGTAGACACTTCATTCTTATTCCCTATACCGGGCAGGGATTTGTCCTTGTGTGCTGCGTGTTGACCTACGTAGCACTGGGGTGTTACTAGTGTCTGTTAACCAATCAGGTCTTCGTGTAGGTAAATCATAGAACTGCCTTAATCTCTCTATGGGACTGGCAAGTGCACTGTTCACTGGGCCTTCAGGCTCTGCTTCAACGGGTGATTCTCCTCTTACTGGGGACTCTTCCTGTTCCTGAGCAGGCTCTTCCAGGGCGCTTACAGGTTCTTCTGGTTGTTGATAGAAGTGTATCACCGGTATTATAACTGCTCCATCAAGTTCAAGCCAGTCCGCAGGGAAATCTCCTAGAACTGTGTGAAGCACTTCTTCCTTGGGTTCTTCCGGTACTATAGGAGGCACTTCTTCTTCCGTTGTCTTCAGTAGACTTGGGCACACTTTCAGATGGTCTCTTGAGACTGTTGCAGTTGTTTTTCCTCCATCTTTGCTAAGCAGGCAGGTTTTACTGTTATCAAACTTGGAGTACAACACTGTGTAGGGCTCTCTTTCCCACTGGTCATCGAGCTTGTGACTTCTTCTCTTCCGCTTTAGCACTATCTCTCCAGGTGCCAAGGGTTCTGCTGGGGCATGTTTATTGTACTGCTCTTCCTGTCTTTCCCTTACTCTGTTCAGACTGTCTTCGACACAGTAACTAATAACTAATAGTAACTAAGCTAATAACGTGGAGCAGCTGGCAGGACTACATTTAAACCCTCACTCCTCCTCACACCACAATCCCTGAAGAAGCGAGGAGCGAAACGGCGTTGGAGTGGTGTGAGGGGGCCAGGGTATGTTCACTCATTATTTTCTTTATGTTTATGTGGTCTCCCATTTTGGATGTATTATTGAAGTGCTCAGGATCTCCCCATTAGTGAGAGCCTGCACATGGCAGGTATTTAAGGAAATGTATGGCAGCTAATCTTTCCTGAATGGGATTTTTGTGATGAACTAAATTTGATTTTTTCTTAGATGTATTGCACAAGCACTTTACGCTTATTGACTTTGGTATATATATTATTTCCATCACATTTCCATTTTTTTAAGTGACTACGGATGCCAAATTTATAATAAAGTGGGATTCCTTTGGGCTAATTTGTGTGCTTCTCTTTATATGGCGGTGTTTATAGCAATAAATTAACACATATTGTCTGCTATTTTTACTTAATTTTTTTAAGTTGGGATAAATTGATAAATATATTCTGTGCACTGGCACTTTATATTATATATATATTTTTTATATTCTTGATATATATTCACACTATACCGCCACATCTAGATGAGTATGTTTGTTGGAATGGTGACTATGAACAATTTATCTAGTAATTGAATCTATGTGATAGACCCATTTGATGATATAAAAATATTCCTTTTTTTTGTGAGCATCCCCTTTCCCCCTCTTGAGTCTTATTTTAATTGTGTTTTATATTCATTTTTAATTTTAGTCTTGTTGTCTGTTTTTATTTCTTTATGTATTCAATAAAAATTATGTATTAATAATTGTCTATATTGTAGTTCTTTATACCTCTTTGTTGGTTTACTTTGTCTTCGACACAGTCCTGTACTCTCCTGTACTGCTCTTGCCGATTTGTATCCCAGTCTTCAGCGGACATATCTGCTTCAGTTTCTACCACTCCGAGTTCCAGGTCCATGGGCAACTTTCCGGGTCTTGCTCTCATGAGGTACGCTGGAGTACAATTAGTAGAACTCACAGGTATGTGATTGTACAGATCTACCAGGTCAGGTAGTTTGTCTGGCCACTGGTTCCTTTCTTCCAAGGGTAAGGTCTTCAGCAGGTCTATGTTGTTAATTTTCTCACACAAACCATTGGTCTGAGGGTGATACGGCGTAGTCCGGATCTTCTTGCACCCATACAGATGACAGAATTCTTTAAACAGCTCGGCTTCAAAGGCAGGGCCTTGATCCGTCAGCACTTTGTCCAGGTATCCATTGGGGCCTGCAGAAGTATGCTTGGAACGTTCTTGCTGCAGTTTCTGCTGTCAGATCCTTGACAGGGGCTACCACCAGGAACCGGGAATAGTGATCCACCATGGTCAGTGCATAGGAATAGCCTGACCTGCTGGGTGACAGCTTGACGTGATCCAGAGCGACAATCTCCAGGGGCTGGGTTGTTTTGATGGACTGCAAGAGTGCTTTCTGGCTGCCGTAGTCTTTTCTTCTGAGGCTACAGGGCCCACAATTCTGGCACCACCTCTCTATGGAGCTCCGCATTCCAACCCAGTAGAACCGGTCCTTCAGCAGGGTTTCCAGCTTCTTCCAGCCAAAGTGACCTGCTTGATCGTGGTAGGCTTCCAACACCATCTGGATATCCATTCTGGGTACAACAATCTGCCACACCATTTCATGTGTCTTGGGGTTGACATATCTTCTGCACAGCTTCTCTCTATAGATGAACAGCCGGCTTCTTTCATTCCACAGTTGCTTGGCTTATGGAGGAGCATCCTTCTCCAGGTGAGAACCTTCCTGGGTGATCAGTCTTTTGATAAGGCTGACAACCGGGTCACTTTCCTGGGTCTCCTTCCAACTGTGGTGGGGTAGAGGATTCAGCGTCCTTCCCTGACGTCTTCTGGTGACGTGTTGCTCATGGACCACTCCGCTTCGGTGGAAAGCAGGTAATTCAACTTCCTCTAAATCATCCACTTCTTCCTCGGTGTCTGACTGGTGAGGCATCCTTGACAGGGCATCAGCATTGGTGTTCTTGTGACCTGCCCGGTACTTGATGGTGAACTGATAATTTGACAGTCTGGCCACCCAACGCTGTTCCATGGCTCCCAACCTGGCTGTCTCCAGGTGTGTCAAGGGATTGTTGTCAGAAAAAGCTGTAAACTTATTTGAGGCTAGGTAATGCTTGAACCTTTCAGTGATAGCCCAGACCAAGGCCAGGAACTCCAGCTTGAAGGAACTGTAGTTCTCCGGCTTCCTCTCGGTAGGGCGTAGCTTCCTGCTGGCATACGCAATTACCTTCTCTCTTCCATTCTGCTTCTGGGAGAACACAGCTCCCAGTCCCTCATTGCTGGCGTCGGTGTACAGCAGGAAAGGCTGGCTGTAGTCCAGGTAAGCCAGGATTTCTTCACCAGTCAGGATTTCCTTCATTACTGCAAAGGATTCGGCCTGTTCTTTGCCCCACTGGAATGGGGGACTCTTTCCTCTTTTGGACTGTCCTACCAGGAGGTCTTGTAGAGGTGCTACCTTTTTGGTATAGTCCTTTATGAACCTCCTGTAGTACCCGACCAGTCCCAGGAATTGCCGTACTTCTTTGATGCTTCTCGTTTCAGGCCACTTCTGGATGGCAGTGACCTTCTCCGGGTCTGGTGCTACTCCCTCCGAGCTGACTACGTGTCCCAGGTACTGAACCTTCTGCTTGAGCAAGTGGCATTTAGAAGGCTTTAGTTTCATCCCATACCGGGACAACGCTTCAAATACCTCCGCCAGGTGCTTCAGATGGTCCTTATACGTCCTCGAGTACACGATAAAGTCATCCAAGTACAGCAGCACTGTCTCGAAGTTCCGATGTCCCAAGCAACACTCCATCAGCCTCTGGAACGTTCCGGGTGCATTTCAGTGTCCAAACGGCATACTGTTGAACTCGCACAGTCCCATCGGGGTGGTGAAGGCCGTCTTCTCCCGGTCTTCCTCAGCAACAGAGACTTGCCAGTACCCACTAGTGAGATCCAGTGTAGAGAAGTAATTGGCATATTTTAGTGCAGCCAGGGATTCCTCTATGCGGGGCAAAGGGTATGCATCTTTATGTGTTATGCGATTAATCTGTCTATAATCTACACACATCCTCATGCTACCATCCTTTTCCTGACCAGGACCAGGGGAGCTGCCCAAGGGCTACAGCTATCCCTTACTAGCCCTGCCTTTTTCATGTCACGCAACATTTCCTTGGCTTGCTGATAATGTGCTGGTGGTATGGGTCGGTAACGCTCCTTAACGGGTGGATGGTTACCGGTGGGTATGTGGTGTTGTATCCCTTTAACCCTTCCAAAGTCAAGTGGGTGTTTACTAAACACTTGTTCATATTCCTGAACCACTCTGTAAACACCGTGTTTGTGATGGACAGGAGTAGCATCAGTCCCAACATGGAGCTGTTGACACCAATCCTCCAGCTGAGCTTCGGAGTCGTTGTCCTCCACTGCATCTGGTGGGGTCAAGGTTTCCACTGTGTGTATGGCATCATCATTCACAGTATACAATCTAGCAACAGTGGCATACCTTGGCAATTTGACTTCCTCCTCCCCACAATTTAGGAGACGTATGGGTACCCTCCCATTGCGTACATCAACTACCCCTCTAGCAGTTAAGAGTGTAGGTCTGTGCTCCGAACTAATGGGCTCCACCTGCTTAGGGCGCGCTCCCCCTCTCTTAAAGGGGCCGCGCGCGCCGTCCTAAGGAGTCCCCGGCCAATGGCCGGAGGACCTCACCATATATAGGGCACCTCCTCCAAAATGGAGGTGCCCGAGCAATGTTGTTGCATAGCCTATCACTCTGCTTCAGCCCTCAGGTCCCGTTACCAGATACCTGCCAGTTACCTGCCAGATTCCTGCTTGATACCTGCCTGATTCTTGTCTATCTACTTGCATTCCTGCGGTCCGACAGTCTGCCTACCAGCCCTGCCAGTCTGTCTATGGATCTGATTGCCCGCTCAGCTGGGAGCGCTCATCTGCTACCTGCCTGCTAGCCTACCTGGAGGCTCTGCCGTCACGTGCTGTGACCACCTGCCTGTCCAGAGACTCTTACCCGCTCACCTGGGAGCGTCCATCTGCTACCTGCCTGCTAGCCTACCTGGAGGCTCTGCCGTCACGTGCTGTGACCACCTGCCTGTCCAGAGACTCTTACCCGCTCACCTGGGAGCGTCCATCTGCTACCTTCCTGCTAGCCTACCTGGAGACTCTGCCGTCACGTGCTGTGACCACCTGCCTGTCCAGAGACTCTTCCCCGCTCACCTGGGAGCATCCGCCTGCTACCTGCCTGCTAGCCTACCTGGAGGCTCTGCTGTCACGTGCTGTGACCACCTGCCTGTCCAGAGACTCTTGCCCGCTCACCTGGGAGCGTCCACCTGCTACCTGCCTGCTAGCCTACCTGGAGGCTTAGCCATCACTTGCTGTGACCACCTGCCTGTCCAGAGACTCTTGCCCACTCACCTGGGAGCGTCCACCTGCTACCCGCCTGCTAGCCTATCTGGAGGCTTAGCGGTCACTTGCCGTGACCACCCGCCCGTCAAGAGACTGTCCCCGTCACTTGCCGTGACCTCCTGCCCCTCTACCCAGAGACTGTCCCCGTCACTTGCCGTGACCTCCTGCCCTTCTACCCAGAGACTGTCCCCGTCACTTACCGTGACCTCCTGCCCTTCTACCCAGAGACTGTCCCCGTCACTTGCCGTGACTACCTGCCCGCCTTCCCTGGGAGCCACCCGCTTCCTTACAAGGACTGCCCCTTTGTATCGTTGCTCAGAGGTTCCACCTCCCAGACCCGTTACAGCAATCTGTTGGAGCAAAAACAACTCTTCTCCCAAACAGTTACCAACAATATTTGTACCAAGTATCATATACAAGTCTGTATCACCTGGGTTAGATTCTATGACAATTAGTCCTTGGTCCTTTAGTTCCACTCTCCCCACCTTCACTGTCACATCCTTAACCCCTACTAGGTTAAGAGGAAGGCCGTTAGAGGCATACACAGAGAGGTTCGGGGCTGGTGGGCGGAGTTCATCTACGGACAAGTACCTTTTGTAGAGGACATCAGGTATGATGGTTACCTGTGAGCCGGTGTCCAGTAGCGCAGGTGTAGCTATGCCGTCCAGCACGATGGACAGGAAAGGCATTCCTCCTACGAACTGATGGTACCAGTTGGATGGGCCTGGTTGATTTACTCCTGGGTGTCGGCCCTCGGCCCCAGGGTTTGCCCGTTTAAAGGACAGTTCCGCGCTGTGTGTCCTGCCTTGTGGCAGCGGTAGCAGATGAAGTCTCCTGGAGGGCGACGTTGGTCGTTGGTCCTCCCACGGGGTGGCGTTGTCCTCCTCCGGGGTGGCGTTGTCCTCCTACGGGGTGGTGTCGTCCTCCTTCTTCTCCTCATCCAGGGGACATCCTCAGGACTGTCAGCGAGTAGGATCCTTCCTTCCGGCTTGGGCTCCGCCTGTAGCTGCAGGGTGCTCAGGACAGTGGCCAGGATTTTACTCAGCTGACGCACTTCAGAGCGCAGGTTGTCCAGCTCGCTAGGGGACACTGTTTGCATCTTTGTTTCAGTTGTCAATGAAGGAGCAGTGGGTGCTGCGGGCACTGGGGTGGCCCCACCCTGGTAACGCTGGATAGCAGTCCCTGATGTTTCCAGGGGCTGTAGACCCTTAATAGCCATGTCCTTCAGGGTGTCAAAGGTGGCGTCTGGATGATCTAAAGCCCACCACCGTACAGTTCTGCTCTCCTCCTGGGACCTCAACCCCCGGATGAACTGTTCCGTCAACATTTTATTTTCATCTTGTATGCTGGCTGGACTAACCTGTGTCAGGGCCCGCAAGGCTTTCTGTAAGCGCCTGGATACTGTCCTCAGGTTTCTGGGCACAGTGGTAGAACCTCATCCGGAGATCTGTCTCAGTTCGGTGTTCAAAAACAGTTTGCAGTCTCTTAAAGATAATGGATACTGATTCCTGGTCTGCGGCTGGCCAGGTTTCAACTTCCCGCTCTGCGGCACCAGTCAATGGTCCCAGCACACCAGCGGCTCTCTGTTTTCCAGTCATTGAGTACATATCCAGTACACCGCATATTTTTCTCTTGAACCCAGACAGGGTGTCTGGTTTGCCATCATACTGGGGAAGCCATTTTGCATCAGGGATATACGGCAGGGCCATGGGTATCAACGGAGTCACGACCCCTGCTGGTGGGGCGGCCGCTCTGGCCTGTGCAGCGCCGGGTGCAAGTTGGGCATCAGGAGCATTAACCGGTGCTCCGGCGGCTTGCTGGTCGTTGGCCATGGTTGCGCCCCCCTAGTAAATCGTAGCCTACCTCCTTTACTTGGATCGGGTAGGCCGCAGCTCCGCAGGCGACGGTCTCTTTCCAGGACCTTACGTCTCCCTCGCTGCTGACGTCAGAGCGTGCGCTTGACAACGGTCTCCTTCTAGGACCTGACTCTTCCTGATTCGGCGTCAAGGCGCGAGGCGGGATTGGGCTTCGCGCGCTTCCAGTGGTTACGCCTCTCCGATTCCCGCGGTTACGCCCCTCTTCTTCCTACGCAGCGACAGGAAAATGGTGGATAATGGCGGGAAACCTCGGGAATGGCGGGAAATCTTCACCACAGTAAGTGTTACAGTCTTTTAAGGCTGTTACATACCTGGCGGCGTCCTTGCATAGTGGTCCATCTCCCACTGTGCAAGAGCGCGCACTTGATCTCCAGTACAGACTACCACTTTGGCTTCTTTCCATGTTGTCTGCTTTGCTTTGCTCTGTCTGTTTAGGGCGACGCCCGCCGAACTTCCTGCTTCTTGTAGCTGCTGCAGACACACCCCTGATGCGTCCTCAGCCTATTGCTGTCTGTCACCTGGTATTTAACCCAGCTCCTCCCTGGAATCTTTGCCTGAGCGTTGTGTTCTGTCAGTTGGCTTCTGGTAGCTGACGTGCCAGGTCCTGTCTATGTTTCCTGCCTTGCGGTATCAGTTCCCATGTCTGAACTGAGTCCTGTCTGAGTTCTTTTGCCAGCTGCCTTTCCTGGAGGCTGTATTTCCAGGCCCGTGTGAACACGCTCCTTGCCTGTTCATCTCGCCCTCTGGGGGCCGCATACCCAGACTCGCTCCTGTATCTCGCTTCAGTAACAGTTCCTGTCTGAACTGTCTCCTAACCTGCTTCCTGTTTTTCTCTGTGTCCGTACCTTCCCTTTCTTCTGCTTTGTCTGAACCAGCACTTGGCTTTACCTTGGCTCGTTCCTGTATTTGTTGCAGTAACAGTTCCTGCCTGAACTGTCTCCTAACCTGTCTCCTGTTTTTCTCTATGTCCGTACCTTCCCTTTTTCTGCAGAGTCTGAACCTGCACCTAACTCCTTCTCGTTGTCGCTGTACTTCTGTTTGTGAGTTTAGAGTTCACTCGCTACTTCATTGCAAGTATCGATTGTGTATCTGGTTCTGCCTTTCCCTTCCTGTCTGTTCCGTGTGAACAGAGCCCTGACCCTTCTGCTGTACCTTGCTCACCGCTCCGGCGGTTCTAGCCTGCTCTGCCTTGCTCACCGCTCCGGCGGTTCTAGCCTGATCTGCCTTGCTCACCGCTCCGGCGGTTCTAGCCTGCTCTGCCTTGTTCACCGCTCCGGCGGTTCTAGCCTGCTCTACCTTGCTCACCGCTCCGGCGGTTCTAGCCTGCCCTGCCTTGCTCACCGCTCCGGCGGTTCTAGCCTGTGCTGCTTTACTCACCGCTCTTGCGGTTTCCGCTCTGCTCTGCCTTGCTCACTGCTCTTGTGGTTTCCGCTCTGCCTTGCTCACCACTCTTGCGGTTTCCGCTCTGCTCTGCCTTGCTCACTGCTCTTGCGGTTTCCGCTCTGCTCTGCCTTGCTCACCGCTCTTGCGGTTTCCGCTCTGCTCTGCCTTGCTCACCGCTCTTGCGGTTTCCGCTCTGCTCTGCCTTGCTCACTGCTCTTGCGGTTTACGCTCTGCTCTGCCTTGCTCACCGCTTCTGCGGATTCTGCTCTGCTCCGCCTTGCTCACCGCTCCTGCGGTTTCCGCTCTGCTCCGCCTTGCTCACCGCTCCGGCAGTCTCGCTCTGCTCTGACCCTTTGCTCGCTGCTCCGGCAGCCTCGCTCTGCTCTGACCCTTTGCGCGCTGCTCCGGCAGTCTTGCTCTGCTCTTGCTCGCCGCTCCGGGCGGTCTCACCCTGCTGTGTTTGTCCACCGCATCTGCAGTTCTGTTCTGGAAGTCCCAGTCTGTACTGGGTCCTATCCACTCTGTGCTCCAACCTGTCGTACCTGCCAGTACCTCCCTGCCTGCATACCAGCCGTGCTTACCAGCATCCACCTGCCTGCATTCCGGCCGTACCTGCCTGTACCTCCCTGCCTGCATACCAGTCGTGCTTACCAGCATCCACCCGTCTGCATACCAGCCGTGTCTGCCTATACCCCCAGTCTGTGTGCCAGCCTAACCTTCCAGTTCCTGTATTCCCCGGTGTGGGCCAACAGCCGTGTCCGGAGTCTGACCTGGAGTAGACGCTGGTCCCTCTGCTCGGTTCCTCCCTGGTGCACTGGTGTCGTATGCCGACGTGCGACCTTGGTCGGATCGGGCAGATACTTAGTTACGCCCCTCCAGGCACTCTCCGGTTCATGGCCCAGTGGAACTACTAAACACGCACACGCCAGTCAGTCCGGGCGTGTGCATTACAGCATGCTCAGGCCATTGTTCCCGTTGAGCCCCACGGCCTTCGCTCTCTGAGACGTTTTCCAGCGAATACGTGCATCTAGAAGAATTTTTTTTTTTTCTGCTACTAGCTGAGTTCCAGGCGAATTATGCAACCGTCCTGATGGAGCTTTCTGCACCCGTTCCTGCGGATCCGCTACAGTATTATGGGGATCCATGACAGAGTCGTGCATTTGTGGAGCAATGCATGCTACACTTCAAGTTCTACCCTCTTTGTTTTCCCACCGATCGGGCTAAGGTGGGATTCATGATGTCTTACCTAGCGGGTGATGCCTTGATATGGATCACCCCCCTATGGGACGCACAGGATCCTATCGTCCTGGACATAATGGCCTTCCTGGTGGCCTTTCTAATGGTCTTCGATGACCCTAATCCGGAGGCTCCTGCTAAAGCTTCACTTCCCAATATCCTGGAGCAGCCCCAATGGGTAATGTGTGTGGGCAGCGCACTAGTCCTTCTGCCCAATGAGACTACTGCCCACTCAGAATCCACACAGGATGACTACGCTCTCCGGAATTCTTCTCCCAACCTCAAGAGGCAGTCCAGACGTGCTAGGCGTAGAGGCAAGCCATCACTCCAGGGTCTGTCCTCCCAAAGACCTCCTGAGCCCAACCATGAAGTCCCTGCTGAAGCTTCACTTCCCAGTATCCCGGAGCAGCCCCGACGGGTTATGTGCGTGGGTAGCGCAACAGTTCTCCTGCCCGAAGAGTCTGCTGCCCACCCAGAATCCACACAGGAGGACTTCCTGCACCCGGTATCTGATACTTCACCCACTTTAACCGGTGAGCCTGTCCAAGGGTACTCCAAAGCAGTGATTACCTCCGAGTCCGTGCACCTCTACAACCTGGCGGAGGACCCCCTGTTGCCTCCTGAATCCCCCGGGATACCGCTTGATGACAAATGGAGAGACACTTCCCTATACTCTGCACCTGATACCTCGCCCGCTTCGTCCAGTGAGTCCGACCTAGTGTACTCCGAAGCCAAGGTTACCCCCGAGTCTCTACACCCCTCCGATCAGGCGGAGGACCTCCAGTTGTCTCCTGAACCCTTCGGGGTGCTACCTGGTAGCGAATGGACAGAGACTTTCCTATATTCTGCATCTGATCCCTCGGCTGCTTCGTCTTGTGAGTCCGACCTAGTGTTCTCTGAAGCAGAGGTTACCCCCGAGTCTCTGCCCCCCTCCAACCCGGCGGAGGACTTCCAGTCATCTCCTGTACCCTTTGGCGTGCCACCTAAAAATATGTGGAGAAAGACTTCCTTGTGTGCTGTTCCTGGTACTCCACCCGTTTCGTCTGTTGCTGAGGATGGCTGGATAGGTAGCATCCTAGCTACCCAGATGAGACCAGTTTTTTCTGTGGACAATAGAAGTAATCTCTTTGAAGTGAAGGATTGGCCCTCGAATGCTCTGCGGAATATTCTGGCAGGCCTGAAGAATAGGGGGCGTAAGGGGGGTGGTACTGTTACATACCTGGCGGCGTCCTTGCATAGTGGTCCATCTCCCACTGTGCAAGAGCGCGCACTTGATCTCCAGTACAGACTACCACTTTGGCTTCTTTCCATGTTGTCTGCTTTGCTTTGCTCTGTCTGTTTAGGGCGACGCCCGCCGAACTTCCTGCTTCTTGTAGCTGCTGCAGACACACCCCTGATGCGTCCTCAGCCTATTGCTGTCTGTCACCTGGTATTTAACCCAGCTCCTCCCTGGAATCCTTGCCTGAGCATTGTGTTCTGTCAGTTGGCTTCTGGTCGCTGACGTGCCAGGTCCTGTCTATGTTTCCTGCCTTGCGGTATCAGATCCCGTGTCTGAACTGAGTCCTGTCTGTGTTCTCTTGCTAGCTGCCTTTCCTGGAGGCTGTATTTCCAGGCCCGTGTGAACACGCTCCTTGCCTGTTCATCTCGCCCTCTGGGGGCCGCATACCCAGACTCGCTTCTGTATCTCGCTTCAGTAACAGTTCCTGTCTGAACTGTCTCCTAACCTGCTTCCTGTTTTTCTCTGTGTCCGTACCTTCCCTTTCTTCTGCTTTGTCTGAACCAGCACTTAGCTTTACCTTGGCTCGTTCCTGTATTTGTCGCAGTAACAGTTCCTGCCTGAACTGTCTCCTAACCTGTCTCCTGTTTTTCTCTATGTCCGTACCTTCCCTTTTTCTGCAGAGTCTGAACCTGCACCTAACTCCTTCTCGTTGTCGCTGTACTTCTGTTTGTGAGTTTAGAGTTCACTCGCTACTTCATTGCAAGTATCGATTGTGTATCTGGTTCTGCCTTTCCCTTCCTGTCTGTTCCGTGTGAACAGAGCCCTGTCCCTTCTGCTGTACCTTGCTCACCGCTCCGGCGGTTCTAGCCTGCTCTGCCTTGCTCACCGCTCCGGCGGTTCTAGCCTGATCTGCCTTGCTCACCGCTCCGGCGGTTCTAGCCTGCTCTGCCTTGTTCACCGCTCCGGCGGTTCTAGCCTGCTCTACCTTGCTCACCGCTCCGGCGGTTCTAGCCTGCCCTGCCTTGCTCACCGCTCCGGCGGTTCTAGCCTGTGCTGCTTTACTCACCGCTCTTGCGGTTTCCGCTCTGCTCTGCCTTGCTCACTGCTCTTGTGGTTTCCGCTCTGCTCTGCCTTGCTCACCACTCTTGCGGTTTCCGCTCTGCTCTGCCTTGCTCACCGCTCTTGCGGTTTCCGCTCTGCTCTGCCTTGCTCACCGCTCTTGCGGTTTCCGCTCTGCTCTGCCTTGCTCACCGCTCTTGCGGTTTCCGCTCTGCTCTGCCTTGCTCACCGCTCTTGCAGTTTCCGCTCTGCTCTGCCTTGCTCACCGCTCTTGCGGTTTCCGCTCTGCTCTGCCTTGCTCACCGCTCTTGCGGTTTCCGCTCTGCTCTGCCTTGCTCACCGCTCTTGCGGTTTCCGCTCTGCTCTGCCTTGCTCACCGCTCTTGTGGTTTCCGCTCTGCTCTGCCTTGCTCACCACTCTTGCGGTTTCCGCTCTGCTCTGCCTTGCTCACCGCTCTTGCGGTTTCCGCTCTGCTCTGCCTTGCTCACCGCTCTTGCGGTTTCCGCTCTGCTCTGCCTTGCTCACCGCTCTTGCGGTTTCCACTCTGCTCTGCCTTGCTCACCGCTCTTGCGGTTTCCGCTCTGCTCTGCCTTGCTCACTGCTCTTGCGGTTTCCGCTCTGCTCTGCCTTGCTCACCGCTTCTGCGGATTCCGCTCTGCTCCGCCTTGCTCACCGCTCCTGCGGTTTCCGCTCTGCTCCGCCTTGCTCACCGCTCCGGCAGTCTCGCTCTGCTCTGACCCTTTGCTCGCTGCTCCGGCAGCCTCGCTCTGCTCTGACCCTTTGCGCGCTGCTCCGGCAGTCTTGCTCTGCTCTTGCTCGCCGCTCCGGGCGGTCTCACCCTGCTGTGTTTGTCCACCGCATCTGCAGTTCTGTTCTGGAAGTCCCAGTCTGTACTGGGTCCTATCCACTCTGTGCTCCAACCTGTCGTACCTGCCAGTACCTCCCTGCCTGCATTCCAGCCGTGCTTACCAGCATCCACCTGCCTGCATTCCGGCCGTACCTGCCTGTACCTCCCTGCCTGCATACCAGTCGTGCTTACCAGCATCCACCCGTCTGCATACCAGCCGTGTCTGCCTATACCCCCAGTCTGTGTGCCAGCCTAACCTTCCAGTTCCTGTATTCCCCGGTGTGGGCCAACAGCCGTGTCCGGAGTCTGACCTGGAGTAGACGCTGGTCCCTCTGCTCGGTTCCTCCCTGGTGCACTGGTGTCGTATGCCGACGTGCGACCTTGGTCGGATTGGGCAGATACTTAGTTACGCCCCTCCAGGCACTCTCCGGTTCATGGCCCAGTGGAACTACTAAACACGCACACGCCAGTCAGTCCGGGCGTGTGCATTACAGCATGCTCAGGCCATTGTTCCCGTTGAGCCCCACGGCCTTCGCTCTCTGAGACGTTTTCCAGCGAATACGTGCATCTAGAAGAATTTTTTTTTTTTCTGCTACTAGCTGAGTTCCAGGCGAATTATGCAACCGTCCTGATGGAGCTTTCTGCACCCGTTCCTGCGGATCCGCTACAGTATTATGGGGATCCATGACAGAGTCGTGCATTTGTGGAGCAATGCATGCTACACTTCAAGTTCTACCCTCTTTGTTTTCCCACCGATCGGGCTAAGGTGGGATTCATGATGTCTTACCTAGCGGGTGATGCCTTGATATGGATCACCCCCCTATGGGACGCACAGGATCCTATCGTCCTGGACATAATGGCCTTCCTGGTGGCCTTTCTAATGGTCTTCGATGACCCTAATCCGGAGGCTCCTGCTAAAGCTTCACTTCCCAATATCCTGGAGCAGCCCCAATGGGTAATGTGTGTGGGCAGCGCACTAGTCCTTCTGCCCAATGAGACTACTGCCCACTCAGAATCCACACAGGATGACTACGCTCTCCGGAATTCTACTCCCAACCTCAAGAGGCAGTCCAGACGTGCTAGGCGTAGAGGCAAGCCGTCACTCCAGGGTCTGTCCTCCCAAAGACCTCCTGAGCCCAACCATGAAGTCCCTGCTGAAGCTTCACTTCCCAGTATCCCGGAGCAGCCCCGACGGGTTATGTGCGTGGGTAGCGCAACAGTTCTCCTGCCCGAAGAGTCTGCTGCCCACCCAGAATCCACACAGGAGGACTTCCTGCACCCGGTATCTGATACTTCACCCACTTTAACCGGTGAGCCTGTCCAAGGGTACTCCAAAGCAGTGATTACCTCCGAGTCCGTGCACCTCTACAACCTGGCGGAGGACCCCCTGTTGCCTCCTGAATCCCCCGGGATACCGCTTGATGACAAATGGAGAGACACTTCCCTATACTCTGCACCTGATACCTCGCCCGCTTCGTCCAGTGAGTCCGACCTAGTGTACTCCGAAGCCAAGGTTACCCCCGAGTCTCTACACCCCTCCGATCAGGCGGAGGACCTCCAGTTGTCTCCTGAACCCTTCGGGGTGCTACCTGGTAGCGAATGGACAGAGACTTTCCTATATTCTGCATCTGATCCCTCGGCTGCTTCGTCTTGTGAGTCCGACCTAGTGTTCTCTGAAGCAGAGGTTACCCCCGAGTCTCTGCCCCCCTCCAACCCGGCGGAGGACTTCCAGTCATCTCCTGTACCCTTTGGCGTGCCACCTAAAAATATGTGGAGAAAGACTTCCTTGTGTGCTGTTCCTGGTACTCCACCCGTTTCGTCTGTTGCTGAGGATGGCTGGATAGGTAGCATCCTAGCTACCCAGATGAGACCAGTTTTTTCTGTGGACAATAGAAGTAATCTCTTTGAAGTGAAGGATTGGCCCTCGAATGCTCTGCGGAATATTCTGGCAGGCCTGAAGAATAGGGGGCGTAAGGGGGGTGGTACTGTTACATACCTGGCGGCGTCCTTGCATAGTGGTCCATCTCCCACTGTGCAAGAGCGCGCACTTGATCTCCAGTACAGACTACCACTTTGGCTTCTTTCCATGTTGTCTGCTTTGCTTTGCTCTGTCTGTTTAGGGCGACGCCCGCCGAACTTCCTGCTTCTTGTAGCTGCTGCAGACACACCCCTGATGCGTCCTCAGCCTATTGCTGTCTGTCACCTGGTATTTAACCCAGCTCCTCCCTGGAATCCTTGCCTGAGCATTGTGTTCTGTCAGTTGGCTTCTGGTCGCTGACGTGCCAGGTCCTGTCTATGTTTCCTGCCTTACGGTATCAGATCCCGTGTCTGAACTGAGTCCTGTCTGTGTTCTCTTGCTAGCTGCCTTTCCTGGAGGCTGTATTTCCAGGCCCGTGTGAACACGCTCCTTGCCTGTTCATCTCGCCCTCTGGGGGCCGCATACCCAGACTCGCTCCTGTATCTCGCTTCAGTAACAGTTCCTGTCTGAACTGTCTCCTAACCTGCTTCCTGTTTTTCTCTGTGTCCGTACCTTCCCTTTCTTCAGCTTTGTCTGAACCAGCACTTAGCTTTACCTTGGCTCGTTCCTGTATTTGTCGCAGTAACAGTTCCTGCCTGAACTGTCTCCTAACCTGTCTCCTGTTTTTCTCTATGTCCGTACCTTCCCTTTTTCTGCAGAGTCTGAACTTGCACCTAACTCCTTCTCGTTGTCGCTGTACTTCTGTTTGTGAGTTTAGAGTTCACTCGCTACTTCATTGCAAGTATCGATTGTGTTCTGCCTTTCCCTTTCTGTATGTTCCGTGTGAACAGAGCCCTGTCCCTTCTGCTGTACCTTGCTCACCGCTCCGGCGGTTCTAGCCTGCTCTGCCTTGCTCACCGCTCCGGCGGTTAGCCTGCTCTGCCTTGCTCACCGCTCTGGCGGTTCTAGCCTGCTCTGCCTTGTTCACCGCTCCGGCGGTTCTAGCCTGCTCTGCCTTGCTCACCGCTCCGGCGGTTCTAGCCTGTGCTGCTTTACTCACCGCTTTTGCGGTTTCCGCTCTGCTCTGCCTTGCTCACTGCTCTTGCGGTTTCCGCTCTGCTCTGCTCACCGCTCTTGCGGTTTCCGCCCTGCTGTGCCTTGCTCACCACTCTTGCGGTTTCCGCTCTGCTCTGCCTTGCTCACCGCTCTTGCGGTTTCCGCTCTGCTCTGCCTTGCTCACCGCTCTTGCGGTTTCCGCTCTGCTCTGCCTTGCTCACCGCTCTTGCGGTTTCCGCTCTGCTCTGCCTTGCTCACCGCTCTTGCGTTTTCCGCTCTGCTCTGCCTTGCTCACCGCTCTTGCGGTTTCCGCTCTGCTCTGCCTTGCTCACCGCTCTTGCGGTTTCCGCTCTGCTCTGCCTTGCTCACCGCTCCTGCGGTTTCCGCTCTGCTCCGCCTTGCTCACCACTCCTGCGGTTTCCGCTCTGCTCCGCCTTGCTCACCGCTCCGGCAGTCTCGCTCTGCTCTGACCCTTTTCTCGCTGCTCCGGCAGCCTCGCTCTGCTCTGACCCTTTGCGCGCTGCTCCGGCTGTTTTGCTCTGCTCTTGCCCACTGCTCCGGGCGGTCTCACCCTGCTGTGTTTGTCCACCGCATCTGCGGTTCTGTTCTGGAAGTCCCAGTCTGTACTGGGTCCTATCCACTCTGTGCTCCAACTTGTCGTACCTGCCAGTACCTCCCTGCCTGCATACCAGCCATGCTTACCAGCATCCACCTGCCTGCATTCCGGCCGTACCTGCTTGTACCTCTCTGCCTGCATACCAGTCGTGCTTACCAGCATCCTCCCGTCTGCATACCAGCCGTGTCTGCCTATACCCCCAGTCTGTGTGCCAGCCTAACCTTCCAGTTCCTGCATTCCCCGGTGTGGGCCAACAGCCGTGTCCGGAGTCTGACCTGGAGTAGACCCTGGTCCCTCTGCTCGGTTCCTCCCTGGTGCACTGGCGTCGTATGCCGTCGTGCGACCTTGGTCGGATCGGGCAGATACTTAGTTACGCCCCTCCGGGCACTCTCCGGTTCATGGCCCAGTGGAACTACTAAACACGCACACGCCAGTCAGTCCGGACGTGTGCATTACAAAGGCGCACAGTACCCGGTGGCAACAGGCATGGAATCCTGTTCGTTGCAACGGGCACGAAATCCTGTTCATGACGCCAGGAGTTGATGCGCCCCCAGGGCTGTGGGGTACTCGGCAGCCGGGCCTATGGATGCTGATGGGGGATATCACGGTGGCGGGCCCAGTCCGTGGCCCAGGGCGGTCAACCAGAAAGGGGAATTTGTAACTTGGATAGGAAAATAAAATAAATAGTTTCTGACGCCACCTGTGGTACCTGGTAAGGTTTACCAGCGCTGCTGCAGACCTCCGGGGGGTGATGGGATGGCAGCTGAGGTGTTTCTGCTCCCCACAGGTGGAGTGGGCCCCCGGGGCAGTATGGAGTTTTATGGTGGTGATGCTGGGGCTTGTAGTGCAGGCGGATGGCGCAGCAGGAGTAACTGACAGAGACAGGGGATTTGCTTCAATACCTTTACTGGTGTGGATGTCAGGTACGGTCCAGGGTACTCAGTAGGATGGGTGCACTTCAGGACTTCTACCCAGAGAGCGGGTATAAGGCCTCCTGGTCCGTGTCTGCCTCTCTGTATGCTCCTGGCCAGCCTGCATCTGGGCCTAGCTTATGCGTCGTGCTGTTCCTTCACCTGTCGCTCGGTAGTAGGATCTTCTGCTGGTAACCACTCTCCCTGGACGCTGTGGCTTTGTGGTTCCTGGTCCTGTAATGGGCCTAGCTTCAGGTCTGCCAGGGACTTGTAGTCCTCCTGGGATGCCGGTGATCCCTACTGGTGTCCGGTTTGTATATCGGGGTGAGCCTATAATGCTCCTCTGCCCCCTTAACTCCTCTCTCCTTTCTCCTCTTGCCGTCGTCCACACTCGGGGCCCTCAGAACTCAGCAGCAGACGAGCTGCGTCTTCGCTGCTCTCAGCGTCAGCACGCTCTCAGACTCTCTCTCAGTTTGACTCACTCCAACTGAGCTGCCTGGCTCCACCCTCCATATATATATCCCTAACGGGCTCCCTCTGGTGGTATGAGGTGGAATGGTGGAGGTGTTTGTATGTAATGAGGGCCTCTTGTGGAGAAGTCCATCCATGCACCCTGGGTCCTGTGGTACCTGTGCAAGCAGGGTGCCACAGATGCAGGTAGTCAACAACTGCCCTTGTGGCGCCCCTGAGGGTTCAGTCACCACAGAGGTACTGCACCTCACCCAGAGGTGTGGCATCTCCTTCTCTCGTGTAAGGATGGAGTGCTGCCCGGGACCCTAACACCCACACTCAACACTACACTACTCCAGACCGGCTGGAAGGGCATTATGCACTGCTTTCTGCTGGCCCTGTCCCTGGCTGGAGTGGGGGGAACCAAAGTGAGGGGGAACCAAGTAGTGTGTGTGGGTAGAGGACGCAGACCAGGGGAGCACTTGAAGAAGATACATATATATATAGGGAAGCCTGAGGGCCTAGGGAGTCGTCGGACGGAGAGGGAGTGAGAGGACGAGAGGAGCGGAGGCTCTTCAGGAGTTCTGCCCGGGAGGCGGGCTTAGCCTGTCATGCCCCAGACTGACAGAGGAGTGGGAGCAGGAGAAGGGCTCCAGGAACTGAAGGGATCCCAGGGGGTACGGTGAGTGCAGGACGGCACCCATACGCCCGAATCTTCCAGGCGGTAGAGGGATCAGTCCGCAAGAAGGGAACCGGTCCCTGGACTAGCCGAGTTACTTTAGGTCTCAGCTAGAAAACCGGAGGCTTCTGCACTTTCAAGGTGCAGTTGCCACATCCGCACCTAAGCCGCCAAAAAGTGCACCAAGTAATGTCCGGGAACTCCAAGTTGCCCAGAGGGATCCCAAGGTACCTGATCGGGACTTTGTGTGGCGGGGCGCAGGGCAGGAGGGAGAGACCCAGCGCGGGAAGTCGGCTAAGAAAGGAACATACAGAAAGGGGGTCCCGTTAAGTGTTCTTGAGATACTTGAGGGAGTGCTGAACCCCTGCCTGGTAAACGCAGCGCGACGTGGGAGGCTGTCATCTGTACAGTGCCACCTGAGGAACTTAATAACTGTGAGTAAACTCAGACGACTGCACACCCCTGTCTCTGTCAGTTATTGCTGCTGCGCTATCGCTCCTGCACTACAACGCCCAGCATCACCATCTGCACCTACACTGCCCTGGAGCTGAGCTCTGCCTGTAGAGAGCTGACACCAACCCAGCTGCCCTAACACCTGCTCCAGAGGTCTGCCGCAGCGCTGGTACCCATTACCAGGAACCACAGGTGGCGTCACGAGACAAAACCGTTTATCATCCCTTCAAGCAACAAAACCCCTTTTAAAGAGTGACCCCAGGGTACGGGCCAGGGAGCCGACTGCCATGACATCCCACAGAAGGTCAAGGTCTGGGTACCGAGTTTCCCCCATATCCCCCTGGGCGAGTCATACTATTCCTGGCGTCACGAACAGGATTCGTTATCACCGGGTATTGTGCGCTTAGAGACTGTTTTTCTTCACTGAACGTGGCACCTGCCCCAGAAGAACGTGGGCCGGGTCCCAGAGTGGTGCCAAAAGCGAGGCCCGCCCCGGGCAGCAAGGACCATGTATGTAGATGTGTAGCAAAGTGGGGGGGCCGCCCATAGGAGTGACCGACAACAGGCTGCCATGGAACCGCCCCCAAAAGGGGAGAGGAGGAGGAGAGAAGCAGTGGAGACAGGGTGTGGTCTCACCAGTCTAGACAGACCGCACCCGGCAGCCAGCATGGATGGAAGCCAGGACTGAGTCTCCGCCCCTGGCCTGCAGCGACAAGAGACCCCCTCACCCTGGAGGGAGAGATTTCCAAGTTGTCCCCGGAGGATACCGAGTTCCTCCAAGCAGAGGTACAGGAGCTGTGCCGCAAAGTGGAGGAGGCCCAGCAGTCAGCGGTTGTGAGGTGGAAGGAGGAGCTGCTAGAGAAAATCTCAGCCCGGTGACAGCAAGCGCTACGTGTCGCCAGCAGCGTCCCAGCCCCGGAGGAGTCTGATGAGCGCCAGGAGGCAGCGTGCAGCACAGGAGCAGGTAGGAGAAGTTCCCCTGTCCCAGGCGCTGAAAGCGCTGATGACGCGCCCCCTGGGCCGTGTGTGGGGGAATACCCGGAGCCGGGTCTCTGTGTAATGCTGGGGGTTTGTAGTCTCCGTGGCGGCGACCCGGTCCCGTGGCTCAGGGTGGTCAACCAGTGGCGGATCTGTTTGTTTGGTTTTTAATGTTTAAATGTCCGACTACGCCATCCGTGGATTGCGGTCACTGAGAACCACCGCTGCGGGGCAGGCCGCTGAGGCTGGTGTTGGGTGCGCAGCAGAGGGTAGTATAACTCCCCACGGGTGGAATATAGCCTCAGGGCAGCGTGTGTAGATGGTGAGGGCTGTGGTGCATGGGCGCAGCAGAAATGACTCCGTGTAGTGCAGTTCAGGGTCTTTACTGTTGGTAATGAAGAAGGCCCTGCCGGGAGTACTGGCTAACATTAGAGGCCTGGTCAGTCTGTGAGTGAACAAGAGTCCCCCTGGCCAGGTGGAGGTGTAGGCTTTCCCGTCTGACTGCACTCTTCCTGGCTACCTTGCTGTAGTCGTGTAGTAGCCCACGTCCCTGAGTGTACCGTGTGGTGCTCACCCGTATGGCTGGTGACTTGGGGCCTTTGGTACCTTCCGCTCCTCGATGGCGGTGCCGGTCCCTTGCGTGTGACTGAGCCTCCGGGCTTTCTATGGCCAGAGGACCTGAAATCCCCTGCCAGGTGGTTTCCGCTGCTGGATGTGGATATCCTCACAGCCTCGGGCTCCGGTGTCCGGTTCTCTGCATCTTCTGCCAGGATGAGCTCTATCAGCTCCAATCCCTGGCCTTCAGCTCCTGTCTCCTACAGAGCTCCTTGCTGCTCCTCTGTCCCTTCCTCTGGAACTAACTAACCCCGCCCCAGATCCAGTTTATAAAGGGCAGGTTCCTCCCCTCCCTGGACTGGGGCAGGAGGCGTTGCATGCAATAGTGCTCCAGGCCAGGAAAGCCCATGCTCGCTCTCAGACATGGTATTTCTACCACTGTGGCAACCAGACCCCTGGGGTGCCACATTCCCCCCTGGTAAATTTTAGTACTCCGGGACTAAACACATTTTATGAAAACATACATAACAGGGTATAAGCAATAACACATCAACATATGTACAAGGAGTTCAGTCTTTATAGGTCACGGCGCTTCCGTAACCAGGTGTACATGTCACCCAAGATGTATTTTGAGGGACCCGTCCCAAACCCTCCACGTAGGCCCTGGGGTGGCTACAGGGCATTGATGATCCGGCGTTGGACCACGTCTTCAGCCACCTCCACGGGTTTTTGTTCTGTGGTCTGGCACAAAAGGGGCACTTAACAGGTGCAACTATTTACAAGGTACAGTTCCGGTTATTCATTGTCCATAACCTGTCAGTCCATAGACCCTGTCGGGTAACTTGAGAAACATAATTATTATTCATGCAACAAACATAAAACATTTCTACATTTGCAATTTACAGGTATATATCATCTTTTTTTTTTTTTCTAGATTCTCCAGCGAGCGGGCTTCTGACCTCTAGTGCTCCTTGTGGACCTACGTAACACACTATCTGGTGGTGTTCTTTCTGGGTCCCCTGTTTCCACCCCTTGTGTAGTGGGCTCGCTAGTGTCTGCACTACAGGTGTTTGGAGATGTTATGGGTAGGTTGGGCTGCTTTCTGCGTACTCTTTGGCTTACCACGGGCAGGGCAGGCTCACTACTAGCACAGGGTTGATTCTCCTGGGCTGCTGGTATGGAATCTTCTGCCTCCGGAGGCCGGTTGCTCTCCCAACACTACTTGCTCTTCTGCAGGCCCTTGAGGGGCTGGCTGGAGAAAGGTAAGGACGGGTACCACAATAGCGTTGTTAATTTGTGTCCAGGACCGGGAAAATTCTCCGAGCACTGTACTGATCATTTCTTCCCTTTCCTCTGCGGGTTGCGGGCTATCTTGGTCTTCATCAGTGCTTTGCAGCTGCTCGGGACACTTCTTCAGGTGGTCTCTGGAGACAGTGGCTGTGGTCTCTCCTCCATCCTTACTGATAATGCATACTTTCGGATTTTCATGACTTGAGGGCAGTACTGTGTACGGGTCTTTCTCCCACTGGTCATCCAACTTATGAAGCCGCCTCTTCCTCTTCAAGACCTGCTCTCCAGGTGCCAGGGGAACAGCGGGAGCATGCTGGTTGTAAGTCCTCTCTTGCCTTTCTCTTGCTTGAGACAGACTTCTCTCAACACTCTCCTGCACTTTCCAGTACTGCTGCTGCCGTTCTGTATCCCAGTCTGCCTCTGGCGAGGTGTCCTCGGGTGTCAGGTCAATAGGCAGCTTACCAGGTCTTGCTCTCATTAGGTAAGCCAGGGTGCAGTTGGTGGAATTTACTGGGATGTGGTTATACAAGTCCACCAGATCAGGCAGTTTTTCAGGCCACAGACTGCGTTCTTCCAGGGGCAACATTTTCAGCAAGTCTATCACCACCTGGTTCATCTTCTTACACAATCCGTTGGTTTGGGGGTGATAGGGCGTTGTCCTTATCTTCTTGCAGCCATACAGGTTGCAGAATTCCTGGAAGACCTCCGATTCGAAGGCTGGACCTTGGTCAGTCAACACTTGCTCCGGATACCCGTGTGGATGGCAGAAGTGCTGCTGGAAGGCTCTAGCTGCTGTCTGAGCTGTTAAGTCCTTGACAGGGACCACCACCAGGAACCGGGAGTAGTGGTCTACGATGGTGAGGGCGTAGATGACTCGCCCCCTGGGCCTGTGTTGTGCATGCACGTGTGCGCGGGGAATACCCGGAGCCGGATCGCTGGGGGTTGTAGTCTCCGTGGCGATGACCCGGTCCGTGCCCAGGGTGGTCAAATCAGTGGCAGTCTTATTAGTATGATAATGGTCCGACTACGCCACCCGTGGATTGCGGTCAGTGGGGACCGCCGCTGCAAGGCAGACCGCTGAGGCCGGTGTTGTGTGTGCAGCTAAGAATGGGATGACTCCCCACGGGAGAAGTATAGCCTCAGGTCAGTTGGTGTGGATGATGGGAGTGATGGTGCACGAGCGCAGCAGGAACAACTCAGAGTCTGTGCAGTGCAGTTCAGGGTCTTTACTGGTGTTATAAAGCAGACCCTCCCGGGAGTACTGGTTAGCAGTAGAGGCCTGGTCAGTCTGTGAGCAAGCAGGATCTCCCCTGGCCAGGTGGAGTTGTAGGCCTCCCCGTCTATCTGTACTCTTCCTGGCTACCTTGCTGTATGCGGGTAGAAGTAGCCCACGTCCCTGAGTGTACTGTGTGGTGCTCACCCGTATGGCCGGTGACTTGGGGCCTTCTGTTAGCCTCCGCTCCACGATGGCGGTGCTGGTCCCTTGCTTGTGACCGTGCCTCCGGGCTTCTATGGCCAGAGGACCTGGAATCCCCTGCCGGTTGGATTCTGCTGCTAGACCTGGATGTCCCCACAGCCTCGGACTCCGTGTCCGGTCTTAGTGTCTTCAGCCAGGGCGAGCTATCTGCCTTCCAGCCCCTGTCACTCGCTCCTGCTCCTACAGAGCTCCTAGTTCTTGCTTTCCCTCTCCAGGCTCTGACTGACCTAATCCCGCCCCAGACCCAGTTTATAAGGGCAGATTCCTCCCCTCCCAGGTCTGGGCGGGCGGTGTTGCATGCTTAGGGCTCCTGACCAGAGAAACCTCCCACTTGTTCTCAGACGTAATATTTCTATTACTGTGGTAACCAGACCCCTGGGGTGCCACATAGACGTACCCGGACCTACTTGGAGCCAGCTTCAAATGGTCCAGGGCTACCAGTTCTAGTGGCTGCTTAGTGATGATGGGCTGCAGGGAAGTCTTCTGGCTGGCACGGTCCTTTCTTCTCAGGTTGCACGGGCCGCAGTCTCTGCACCATCTCTCAATGGCCCCTCTCATGCCTACCCAGAAGAACCGTTCACGCAACAGGAACTCCTACTTCTTCCATCCAAAGTGCCATGCTCCGTCGTGGTATGCATCCAGGACCATAGCCTCGTCTCGTCTCGGGACCACTACCTGCCAGGTCAGCTCATGTGTCCGGGAGTTGACCATTCTCCGGCACAGCTTCCCCTTGTAGAGAAACAGTTTACTCTTCTCCTTCCACAGCTGTTTGGTCTCTTCCGGAGCGTCTGGGTCAAGGCGGGCATCAGCCTGTGTCAGCATCTCTTTTACCAGACGGACAGCTGGGTCACTGTCTTGCGTCTCCGCCCAGCTGTAGTGGAATAAGGGATTGAACGTGGCAGAGTGCTTGTCCCTTACACAGTGGGAACACTGGGTAATCCCATGACGGTGGAACGCAGGGAGTTCAATCTCTTCCAGTTCTTCTGGATCTTCCCCTCCGTCCGGCAAGTTTGGCATCCTGGACAGGGCGTCTGCATTGGCATTTGTGCGTCCCGCCCGGTATTTGATGGTAAACTCATAGTTGGACAGCCGGGCCATCCATCTTTGCTCCAGGGCACCAAGTCTTGCAGTGCCCAGGAGTGCCAACGGGTTGTTGTCCGTGTACACAGTGAACTTGGCAGAGGCAAGGTAATGTTTGAAACGTTCCGTCACTGCCCACATCACTGCCAGGAACTCTAGCTTGAAGGAGCTATAATTCTCAGGGTTTCTCTCTGTGGGCCGTAGTTTTCGGCTGGCGTAAGCGATTACCCGTTCTCTGCCCTGTTGGATCAGGGACAGCACCGCCCCTAGCCCGATGTTGCTCGCGTTCGTGTGGAGAATAAAAGGCTGGCCGTAATCAGGTGCAAGCCAGGATCTCATCCCCCGTGAGGGCCATCTTCAGCGGACGGAAAGACTCCTCTTCCAGCTTGTCCCACCTGAAGGGCGGCTTCTGATTCTTGGTCTTTGACTGACCTAACAGGAGGTCTTGCATAGGGGCTGCCATTTTGGTGAACCAAGAGATGAATCTTTGGTAGTAGCCTACCAACCCGAGGAACTGCCGCACTTCCTTTATGCTGGAGGGTCTTGGCCAGTCCTTAATCACTGTGATCTTATCAGGGTCTGGAGCTACTCCGTCAGCACTCACCACGTGTCCGAGGTACTGTATTTTTGGTTTCAGTAGATGACACTTGGAGGGTTTCACCTTTAAGCCGTAGCCTGCCAGGGCGTCAAACACCTCTGCCAGGTCTTTCAGATGGTCCTCATATGTTTTGGAATACACGATGAAATTGTCCAGGTATAGCAGGACCGTCTCGAAATTCCTGTGCCCCAGGCAGCACTCCATCAACCGCTGGAAGGTTCCTGGTGCGTTGCAGAGCCCGAACGGCATACAGTTGAATTCGCTGAGACCCATCGGGGTGGTGAACGCGGTCTTCTCCTTGTCTGCCTCTGCTACAGGAACCTGCCAGTACCCGCTAGTAAGATCCAAAGTGGAGAAGAAGTTAGCAGACTTTAATGCAGCTAAAGATTCCTCTATCCTAGGTAACGGGTACGCATCTTTGTGTGTGATACGGTTGACCTTTCTGTAATCTACACACATTCTCATGGTGCCATCTTTCTTTTTCACAAGAACTAGTGGAACTGCCCAGGGGCTACAGCTGTCCCTGATTACCCCAGCCTCCTTCATTTCTCTCAACATTCCCTTGGCATTCTGATAGTGTGCAGGGGGTACAGGTCGGTATCTTTCCTTTATGGGTGGATGGTCTCCTGTGGGGATGTGGTGTTCTACCCCCTTTACTTGCCCAAAGCCTAGCGGGTGTTTGCTAAAGACTCTTTCGTACTCCTGCACCACCCGGTAGACTCCCTGTTTTTGGTGTGAGGGAGTGGAGTCGGTGCCCACATGCAGCTTCTGACACCAGTCCTCCATTTGTTTCTTGGAGCCGTTACCCTCCTCTGGTTGAGATGGAGGCAAGGGTTCCACGGCCTTTACAGAGTTCTGGTTAACAGTGAACAATTTGGCTAGATTGGCATACCGGGGCAAGTATACTTCTCTTTCCCCAATGTTTAGGATGCGGACGGGTACCCTCCCATGGCGTACATCGACCACCCCCCGTGCTGTCAAAATGGTGGGCCTACTGTCTGAGTAGACGAGTTCTACCATGGCTTGGTAGTCCCTTCCTCTTAACCCGATTGCAGTCCGGCACCAGATCATCATCTCACTTTTTGGGGGCATGGCGATAGGGAACGGGTCACTCATCCTAACACTACCAATCTCACTACCAGACAGTTCTACCTGTTGCCTTTTCATCAGGGCTCTGATCTCTTTTTGTAGGACACGCTGCTGGCTGGAGCTGGCGTTCAAAGCAACCTGCTTGTAGCATCGGCGTCTGTGCCCACTGCTAGGCAGAGACGCCGTCCCTCTCACCTTCCCGCTCCTGGCGCGGCGTCTTCCTGCGCTCCCCTCCTCGCTGCTGCCGGCGCGCGCTCCTTCCCGGGACCTCCCACATATAAGGCACTTCCTCCAAAATGGAGGTGCCCGAGCAAAGTTGTTGCAAAGCATACTCACCTCTGCTTCAGCCCTCAGGTGCCGTTGCCAGCCTGACTACCAGTCCTGTCTGCCAGCTTGTCTTCTCTCCAGTCCGACAGTCTGTCTCCAATCATCCGCCAGTCTGTCTATGGGCGAGTCCACCTGCATACCAGGAAGCACCTGCCAGTTACCTGCCTGCTACCTGCCGTACCTGTTAGCCCGCTCACCTGGGAGCGCACGTCTGCTACTCGCCTGCTGGCCTACCTGGAGGCTCTGCCGTCACATGCCGTGACCTCCTGCCTGCTAGCCAAGAGACTTCTACCTGTTCTGCCGTCACATGCTGTGACCACCTGCCTGCTAGCCAAGAGACTTCTATCTGTTCTGCCGTCACATGCCGTGACCACCTGCCTGCTAGCCAAGAGACTTCTACCTGCTCTGCTGTCACTTGCCGTGACCACCTGCCTGCTAGTCAAGAGACTTCTTCCGTTACATACCGTGACCACCCGTCAGCTAACCAAGAGACTGCTGCCTGCCTGTTGTGTCCACCCGCTATACCGGTCAGTCCCAGCTATCTGACCCGTGGGAGCCACCTGCTCTTTTACAAGGTCATCCCCACAGTAGCACCTGCCCCTCTGGCTCCCTCCTTGCTTCAAGGCACAGAGGTTCCACCACCCGGACCTGTTACACTGCTGTAATATGACAATTATCTCTGCAAGACAATTTTCAATAACATTAGTACCCAAGGTGGCTTTCACGACGGTCAATGTCCACAATAATCAGTCCTTGCGCTGGCAGTTCAACTTTACCAATTTTGATGGTCACCTCCTTGAATCCCACCTGCGGTACGGGCTGACCATTGCTGGCGATGATGCTCAAATCATTATCTGGGTAGCGGGTAATATCTGAGTCATTCCAGTACCGTTTAAAAAGCACATAGGGGATGGTGGCTACCTGTGACCCGGTGTCCAGTAGTGCACTCATAGGAATGCCATCCAGCACCACAGGCAAGACTGGTCGTCCCCCTACGTACTTATCACGCCAGCTCGATGGGCCTGATGGTCTTATGCCTGGGGGTCGGCCCTTTGCCCCAGGTTGGGCCCGTTTAAATGACAGTACCTTGCCATATGTCCTGGTTGGCTGCAGCGGCGGCAGATGGGTTGTCCGTCCTGGTCGTAGCGGTCGCTGGGCCTTCCTCTGGACGATGGGATCCTCCTCTGTCGGCACCAAGGGACGTCTTCCGGACTGGAGGCCAGCTGGATCTTTCCTGGAGGGGACACTTGTAAAGACTACACAGTTCTGGTTAGCGCGGAAACGCTTTTGGTCAGCTCTTGGACCTGATGGTGCAGGTCTGTAGCCTGGGCTTTGTCCAAAGCCTGTGCATCAGCTCCCACAGGCTCTGCATCTGCAGACAAGGGCGCCGCCTCCTGGTGATAGGTGATAGCGGGGCTCCTGTGGGTTACAGCGCCACCTGATGCCGGTTCTCGGAGCACCCGGATGGCCCTGTCTTTAAACTGCACAAAGTCCAAATCAGGGTTCTGCAAGGCCATTACACGCAACTGGGTTCGGTGGGCGCTGGACTGTAGACCCTCAATGAACTGTTCAGTCAACAGCTTATCCTCATTCCACACGCTGTCAGGGTCTGCCTGCTTAATGGCTCTCAGGGCCTCCTGCAAATTCAAAGCATAGTCCCGTATACTGTCTTGTGCCCGCTGTTTGCATCCATAAAATTGTAGTTTGATCTCTGCTGAGGTGCGGGTATCAAAAGTGTCCTTTAGACGGGCCAGTATTTCCTTTACAGTCCCCTTTTCCCTGGCTGACCAGGACTTCACTTCTCTTTGGGCTGCTCCGATTAACTGGCCTATCAGGATGCTCACTTTTTGTTCCTCGGACAGGGGGTATACTTTGAATAGGCTATACAGTCTTTCTTTAAAGTCGCTCAGGGTATGCGACTCCCCTGAGTACTGGGGTAACCATGCCGCTCCGGAGATATACGGCATCGTGAACGGCATCACTGCGGCAGCAGCCGCGCTGGCGGTGGGAGCTCCCTCCATTCCTGGTGTCTTCCTCCCCCCTAGTTAACCGTGGCCTACCTTCCGTTGCTTCTTCTCTGTAGGCCGCGGCTCCGCAGGCGATCGTCGGGGTCGAGGACCTTGCGTCGCGCGCTGGTGACGTCGGCGTCTGCTGGGCTCCTTCTAGGACCTTGCGCAGCATCAGTACGTAAGGCGGGGCTTCAGCTCTCACGCTCTTTTGGCATCCACGCCCCTCTTCTTCCCGCGCGGCGTCCCGAAAATAGCACCCAATGGCGAGAAAATGGCTGCGGATGGCGGGAAAACGGCTGCGGATGGCGGGAAACTTCACCACGGTAAGTATCACAGTCTTTCTTCAGGCACGCAGTACCCGGTGGTTGGTGGCACGAAATCCTGCCAACTACGCCAAAGTTGACGCGCCCCCTGGGCCGTGTGTGGGGGAATACCCGGAGCCGGGTCTCTGTGTAATGCTGGGGGTTTGTAGTCTCCGTGGCGGCGACCCGGTCCCGTGGCTCAGGGTGGTCAAACCAGTGGCGGATCTGTTTGTTTGGATTTTAATGTTTAAATGTCCGACTACGCCACCCGTGGATTGCGGTCACTGAGAACCGCCGCTGCGGGGCAGGCCGCTGAGGCTGATGTTGGGTGAGCACCAGAGGGTAGTATAACTCCCCACGGGTGGAGTATAGCCTCAGGGCAGCGTGTGTAGATGGTGAGGGTTGTGGTGCATGGGCGCAGCAGAAATGACTCAGAGTCCGTGCAGTGCAGTTCAGGGTCTTTACTGTTGGTAATGAAGAAGGCCCTGCCGGGAGTACTGGCTAACATTAGAGGTCTGGTCAGTCTGTGAGCGAATAAGAGTCCCCCTGGCCAGGTGGAGGTGTAGGCCTTCCCGTCTGACTGCACTCTTCCTGGCTACCTTGCTGTAGTCGTGTAGTAGCCCACGTCCCTGAGTGTACCGTGTGGTGCTCACCCGTATGGCTGGTGACTTGTGGCCTTTGGTACCTTCCGCTCCTCGATGGCAGTGCCGGTCCCTTGCGTGTAACTGAGCCTCCAGGCTTTCTATGGCCAGAGGACCTGAAATCCCCTGCCAGGTGGTTTCTGCTGCTGGATGTGGATATCCTCACAGCCTCGGACTCTGGTGTTCGGTTCTCTGCGTCTTCTGCCAGGATGAGCTCTATCAGCTCCAATCCCTGGCCTTCAGCTCCTGTCTCCTACAGAGCTCATTGCTGCTCCTCTGTCCCTTCCTCTGGAACTAACTAACCCCGCCCCAGATCCAGTTTATAAAGGGCAGGTTCCTCCCCTCCCTGGACTGGGGCAGGAGGCGTTGCATGCAATAGTGCTCCTGGCCAGGAAAGCCCATGCTCGCTCTCAGACATGGTATTTCTACCACTGTGGCAACCAGACCCCTGGGGTGCCACACTGACCTGCTCCTGGGCCTCCAGCAGAACCCTCCGTCCCCGGGCGCGCACGCCCTAGAGCAGCTTCTGAGCCCGGAACCTCTAACCCCGGGCGCCTACTCGGCGGACCTGCTGCTCGGCCCCCTTTTGGAACCACCAGCCCCCGCACCCGAGTGGGTGTACGGGACCCCCTCCTATGACTGGTCCGCCAGATTCAAGGATCAGCAAGGACCCCCTCTAGCGCCTATATCAGCACCCCAGGTTGCCTGCCAGGAAGGAGAAGAATTTAGGTGGGACAACCGGGGGGGGGGACCTCATGGGCTTCCCACAGGAGACCCAGGCCCAAGCTCTCCAGAGGGAGGAATACTGCAGGCAAGAACTCCTGCAGTTGGAGAAAGAGCGGCGCACCCGGTGGGTGCGCTGGTTGCAGATGGAGTCCCGGAACAAGGCAACCAAAGCTAAAGTCCGCCAAGCCGAGTCCGTCAAGCCCAGTCCCCGGGTGGAAGGGCTCATAGTCAAATTCGACCTGGAAGCCGGATGGGGCTTTATATGGGAACCGCAATTCGCTCGGGATATTTTTGTCAATCGGCGGGATGTCGAGCCACACCTTGAACAGGGCCATCCCGACAGAAACCTTTATCCCGGTGACCGTGTCACTTACACCAGACACCACGGGGAGCACGGGTGGTATACCCTCCAGGTGCACCGTGTGGTCGAGGAGTAAGAGGACATACCCCTGCAGTCTAGCGCTGATGACCCGGCTGGGTCAGTCGTCAAAAAACAAGAATACCCCCCCCCCCGGCGGGGACACCACTACTGAGCAAAAGTAAGTGGAACTGAATAGTTACCCGTAAGGGTACCGAAGAAAAATTTGTGTGTGAACTGGAAAATATGTGTGCATTTAGTTACCCGTAAGGGTATAAAGACTTGCAGGCTGAGGACTGTGAGCAGCCGAGAACTGTCCGTTGTAAATAGTTGCACTTATTAAAGTGCCCCCTATTGGTTTTATATTAAGAGACCACTGAACAAAAACTCGTTTGGCGTGGCCGAAGATGTGGTCCAACACCTGGACCACTTATGCCCTGTAGCCGTGCCCAGGGCCTACGTTGAGGGTTTTCAGACAGGTCCCTCATGCTACTCATGTTGCACCTTCACCAGTGAGATGGACACCTGGTTATGGGACTCACTGTGACTTTAAGAAGAATGTCTTATATGAAAAATGTTTTATATATTTGAAGAAAGTTTTATAATGTTTTGATAAAAGTAACCAGTAACGTTTAAGAAAAAGTGCCTCCCATAAAAGGAAGAAAACGTTTGTTTATAATCTTATATGTGATGCATCTAAAAATTGCATGTCTGTAATATGCCCTGTTTTTACTCTGTTCCAGCCCGTGGACGTTCTGTGTTTTACCAAGGGGGTATGTGACGCCCCTGAGGGTTCAGTCGCCACAGAGGTACTGCATTTCACCCAGAGGTGTGGCATCTCCTTCTCTTGGGTAAGGATGGAGTGCTGCCCGGGACCCTAACACCCACACTCAACACTACACTACTCCAGACCGGTTGGAAGGGCATTATGCACTGCTTTCTGCTGGCCCCGTCCCTGGCTGGAGTGGGGGGAACCAAAGTGAGGGGGAACCAAGTAGTGGGTGTGGGTGGAGGACGCAGACCAGGGGAGCACTTGAAGAAGATACATATATATATATATATAGGGAAGCCTGAGGGCCTAGGGAGTCATCGGACGGAGAGGGAGTGAGAGGACGAGAGGAGCGGAGGCTCTTCAGGAGCTCTGCTCGGGAGGCGAGCTTAGCCTGTCATGCCCAAGCCTAAGAGAGGAGTGGGAGCAGGAGAAGGGCTCCAGGAACTGAAGGGATCCCAGGGGGTACGGTGAGTGCAGGATGGCACCCGGGTGCCCGAATCTGCCAGGCGGTAGAGGGATCAGACCGCAATAAGGGAACCGGTCCCTGGACTAGCAGAGTTACTTTAGGTCTCAACTAGAAAACCGGAGGCTTCTGCACTTTCAAGGTGCAGTTGCCACATCCGCACCTAAGCCGCCGAAAAGAGCACCAAGTAAGGTCTGGGAACTCTAAGTTGCCCAGAGGGATCCCAAGGTACCTGATCGGGACTTTATGTGACAGGGCGCAGGGCAGGAGGGAGAGACCCAGCGCTGGAAGTCGGCTAAGAAAGGAACATACAGAAAGGGGGTCCCATTAAGTGTTCCTGAGATACTTGAGGGAGTGCTGAACCCCTGCCTGGTAAACGCAGCGCGACGTGGGAGGCTGTCACCTGTACAGTGCAACCTGAGGAACTTAAAAACTGTGAGTAAACTCGGACGACTGCACCCCACTGTCTCTGTCAGTTATTGCTGCTGCGTTATTGCTCCTGCACTACAACGCCCAGCATCACCATATGCACCTACTCTGCCCTGGAGCTGAGCTCTGCCTGTGGAGAGCCGCACCAACCCAGCTGCCCTAACATCTGCTCCAGAGGTCTGCCGCAGCGCTGGTACCCATTACCAGGAACCACAGGTGGCGTCACGAGACAAAACCGTTTATCATCCCTTCAAGCAACAAAACCCCTTTTAAAGAGTGACCCCAGGGTACGGGCCAGGGAGCCGACTGCCATGACATCCCACAGAAGGTCAAGGCCTGGGTACCGAGTTTCCCCCATATCCCCCTGGGCGAGTCACCCTCTTCTGCTTACAAATCATTCCCAACATCTGCAATGCAGAGTTCCAATGAGTGGGGACATCACATACCAGTCAATGAGCCGGAAGCTGCAAACGCTGCTGAAGCACGGCAAGAGCAGCAGAAACTGTAGCTGACTTTCTAAAATGGGCACACAGGTGGCGTACTTTGACAAGAAGATCCGAGAGATCCGGGTAGATTTTGAGAAACCGATGAGCCACGAGGTTAAGCACATGGGCCAGGCATGGTACGTGTGTGAGCTCGCCTCGCCTCAGAGCCACCACCAGGTTTCGGCCATTGTCACACATGACCATGCCTGGCTGTAGGTTCAGCGGTGTCAGCCACAGATCTCCCTGCTCTTTCAGAGCTTTCCACAACTCTTGAGCGTTGTGTGGTTTGTCACCTAAGCATATTAGCTTCAGCACAGCCTGTTGCCGCTTGGCCAAGGCAGTGCTGCAGTGCTTCCAGCTTGCGACTGATGTGGTCATTTCGGAGATGGATGTTGAAGAGGAGGAGGAGGAGGTGCAGGAGCTGTAGAATGTGGGGGCCACCCTGATTGACCCAGGGCCCGCAATCCTCGGCATCGGGAGGACGTGTTTCGTCCCAAGGTCCGACTGGGTCCTGGCTTCCACTGTGTTAACCCAGTGTGCCATCAGCAAGATGTACCGTCCCTGCCCACAAGCACTTGTCCTCGTGTCTGTGGTTATGTGGACTTTCCCAGTAACTGCATTGTTGAGGGCAAGGCTAATGTTGTGAGACATGTGCTTGTGTAAGGCGAGGACGGCACACCGGGAGAAATAGTGGCGGCTGGGGACTGAGTACCGAGGGACGGCGGCCGCCATCAGGTTGCGGAAAGCTTCCGTCTTCACAAGCCTAAAAGGCAACATTTCGAGCGCAAGTATTCGCAAAATGTGTGAATCTAGTAGTGTGGCCTGTGGGGCGTTAGCTGCGTATTTGCGCTTGCGTTCCAAGGATTGGGGTAGGGACAACCGAACAAGGACGTGGACGTGCTTCCTGATGGTGCTATTTGAGAGTGTTCAACGACAGGTGCAGGGAGGGATTCATCTTGGCATGCGTCATGGATAGGGGATTGGCGTGCACGCACAACAGCGGAACAAGCAGTGGTGTCACCCGCAGACACTGTTGCTGGACCCTGGGGTTCGGCCCACTTAGTAGGGTGCTTTGCTGTCATGTGCCTTATCATGCTGGTGGTGGTCAGGCTGATAGTTTTCCTGCTCCTGCTGATGCTGGCCTGGCAGGTGGTGCAAATGGCCTTTTTGGGGTTATCGGCAGAGTCTTTAAAAAACAACCAGACTCGGGAAGACCTAACAGTTGTACTGGCAACTTCCGTCGTGTTGATGTTACGGGGAACGGTTGCCCACTGTAACGGGTCCGGGAGGCGGAACCTCTGAGCTATTATACAAGGGGGCGGCCCTTGTAAGGGAGCGGGTGGCAGTCTCTGGGTGAACGGACAGGGAGTTACGGCAAGTGATCAGGGCAGTCTCTGGGTAACGGGTAGGTACGACCTGTGATGGCAGAGCCTCCGGGTAGGCTAGCAGGCAGATGGTAGATGTGTGCTCCCAGGTGAGCAAGCGAGAGTCTCTGGAATAGCAGGTGGTCACGGCACGTGACGGCGGGACCTCCGGGCTGGCAAGTAGGCAGGTAACGGAGATGCGCTCCCAGGTGAGCGGGCAAGAGTCTCTGAGATAGCTGGTGGTCACAGCACGTGACAACGGAGCCTCCGGGCTGGCAAGCAGGCAGATAACGGAGAAGCGCTCCCAGGTGAGCGGGCAAGCTGGTCCATAGACAGACTGACCGGAGTAGTAAGGCAGACCGTCGGACCTCAGGCAAGCAGGCAGGTAGCTGATATGCGCTCCCAGGTGAGCGGGCAGGCTGGTCCTTTAGACAGACTGACAGGAGTAGTAAGGCAGACCGTCGGACCTCAGACTAGCAGACAGGTAACAAGTATTCAGGCAGGAATCAGGCAGGTAACTAGCAGGAAACTGGCAGGAAACTGGCAGGTAACTGGCAGGTAACTGGCAGGTAACTGGCAACGGGACCTGAGGGCTGAAGCACAGGTGAGACACAGGTGCAAACAACATTGCTCGGGCACCTCCATTTTGGAGGAGGTGCCTTATATATGATGAAGTCCTCCGGCCATTGGCCGGGGACTCCTTAGGACGGCGCGCGCGGTCCCTTTAAGAGGAGGGGAGCGCGCGCGCGCGCGCCCTAAGCACAGGGGCCGGGAAGGAGCGCGCGCTGAGAGCAGAGCGGGAGGAGGACGCCGGGAAGGAGCGCGCGCTGACAGCAGAGCGGGGAGAGGACGCCGGGCACGGAGCAGAGCGGTGAGGGGAGCAGCGTCCCTGCCTAGCAGAGGGCAGGGACGCCAGCGCTACAGTACCCCCCCCTTTAGGCCCCCCCTTTTTTAGGCCAGACAGAAATTTAGCTAGGATGAGAGGGGCATGGATGTTCTCCCGGGGCTCCCACGTTCTCTCCTCAGGACCAAACCCCTTCCAATCTACCAGAAAAAAGGTCTTTCCTCTTACCCTTTTGGTGGCAAGAATGTTCTCTACCTCAAACTCGTCCTCAGCAGAAACCGGAGCAGGAGGCGTACCTGTAGACTTGGAAAAAGAGTTAAGCACTACAGGTTTGAGGAGAGACACATGGAAGGAGTTAGGGATTCGTAAGTTGGCCGGGAGTTTCAATTTATAGGCCACCGGGTTGATCTGACTGATGACCTCCAGTGGGCCGATGAACCGAGGCCCTAACTTATAGGAAGGGATCTTGAGCCGGACATATTTGGACGAGAGCCAGACTTTATCCCCAGGGCGGAATTGAGGAGGGTCCAGACGTTTTTTGTCAGCGTGTCTTTTCATACGCTCGGATGACAGAAGGAGTGCGGACCGGGTACTCTCCCATATGGAGGAAAATTTGTTAACAAGAGATTCCGCAGCCGGATTGTCCGCCGAGGTGGAGACGGGAAACGGGATCCGAGGATGCTGACCGTAGACTACAAAAAACGGGGATTTGGAGGAAGACTCGCTCTCGTGATTGTTGTACGAGAATTCGGCCCATGGCAGGAGATCCACCCAGTCAGAATGGTGGGCATTAACGAAGTGCCGAAGGTAACTGGTCAGGTTCTGATTGATCCGCTCCACTTGACCATTAGACTGTGGGTGGTAAGCGGAGGAGAAGTCCAGGGTGACGTCCAGCAATTTACAAGTGGCTCTCCAGAAACGGGAAGTGAACTGTACCCCACGATCCGACACGATGTGACGGGGCAGGCCATGAAGACGGAAGATGTGGTGGATAAAGTCTTTAGCCAGCTCAGGTGCAGACGGAAGACCTGGCAGTGGAATGAAGTGAGCCATCTTGGAGAAGCGGTCAGCGACCACCCAAATGACCGTACAACCGGCAGAGACGGGTAGATCAGTAATGAAGTCCATCGCTATATGCTGCCAGGGGGCAGCAGGTACTGGCAGAGGTAGGAGGCGGCCGGCCGGCAGGTGTCTCGGAACTTTGTTGCGGGCGCAGGACACACAGGCAGAAACAAAGTCTATTACATCCTTGTGCAGGTTAGGCCACCAGTAGTGCCGGGTAATAAGCTGGAGGGTCTTTTTCTGACCGGCGTGGCCAGCTAGTTTAGACGAATGACCCCAGTGTAGGATCTTCTCCCGATCAGGTACTGGTACGAACGTCTTACCAGGAGGAAGACGATTTAGACTCACGGGAGCCACCTGCATTACTCTGGCGGGATCGATGATATGTTTCGGATCCTCCTCGAGATCAGACACCAGAAAGGACCGAGACAAGGCGTCCGCCTTGACGTTTTTGTCAGCCGGGCGAAAATGAAGGACAAAATCAAAACGAGCAAAAAACAAGGACCACCGGGCTTGGCGCGGGTTAAGTCTCTGGGCATGCTGGAGGTAAGCCAAGTTCTTGTGGTCAGTGTAAATTATTACCGGGTGAAGAGCCCCCTCGAGCAGGTAACGCCACTCCTCCAATGCCAGTTTGATGGCCAATAACTCTCGGTCTCCTATGGAATAGTTGCGCTCAGAGGAGGAGAAGAGTTTAGAGAAGAAGCCACAAGTTACCATCCTCCCGGAAGATGATTTTTGAGTAAGTACCGCTCCGGCTCCAGAGGAGGAGGCGTCAACTTCCAGGAAGAACTGTTTGTTGCCATCTGGGCGATGCAGCACCGGGGCGGAAGAGAAGGCCTGTTTAAGGGAAAGAAAGGCCTCCTCTGCTTCGGGTGGCCACTCTTTGGGATTAGTACCTTTACGGGTGAGCGCAGAAATTGGGGCCGTCCGGGAAGAGAAGTGTGGTATGAAAAGGCGGTAGTAGTTGGCGAAGCCCAGGAATCGCTGAATGGCCTTCAACCCCTCCGGTCGGGGCCATTTCTCGATGGCAGACAGTTTCTCAGGATCCATTTGTAGGCCGGTCTGAGAGATAATGTAGCCCAGAAACGGAAGCGAGGTCTGCTCAAAGAGGCACTTCTCAAATTTAGCGTAGAGATGGTTCTGCCTTAGCCTGAGCAGGACCTGACGAACGTCCCTCCGGTGAGTCTGGAGATCCGGAGAGAAGACCAAGATGTCGTCCAGGTACACCACTACGCAGGAGTAGAGAAGGTCCCGGAAGATGTCATTGACCAACTCTTGAAAGACGGCAGGAGCGTTACAGAGACCAAAGGGCATTACCAGGTATTCATAGTGGCCGTCCCGGGTGTTGAATGCCGTCTTCCATTCATCCCCCTGACGAATACGAACCAGGTTGTACGCCCCACGAAGGTCCAGTTTGGTGAAGATCCTAGCCCCCCTCAGGCGATCAAATAATTCTGGAATGAGCGGAAGGGGGTACTTATTCTTCACCGTGATCAGGTTTAGGCCTCTATAGTCTATACAGGGACGGAGAGAGCCGTCCTTCTTTTTGACGAAAAAGAAGCCTGCTCCCGCCGGGGAGGTAGATTTCCGGATGAATCCTCTGGCCAGATTCTCCTCAATATATTCGGACATTGACCGGGTCTCAGCAGCGGATAAAGGATAGATACGCCCACGGGGAGGAGTAGTACCGGGTAGCAGATCGATGGGACAGTCGTATGGTCTATGTGGTGGTAATGTCTCTGCCTCCTTTTTATTAAAGACATCTGCATAAGACCAATAAGGAATCGGAAGTCCAGGTAGATTAGCTGGGGTAGGAGAGGGACGGACGGGATGGACGGGAACCAGGCAGGTTTTATGACAGTCTTGTCCCCAGCGAAGGACCTCTCCGGTTTGCCAGTCTAACACGGGTGCATGTCTCTGGAGCCAGGGCAGACCTAGCAAGAGGGCGTGAGAGAGTCCAGGCAGAACATGAAAGGAGATACTTTCAGAATGCAGCATTCCCACCTGCAGGGTAATGGATTCGGTGATGAGTTGAATGGGGCGAGGTAAGAGGCCCCCATCCACGGCAGCGACAGACAAGGGTACAGCCAGAGGTTTGGTAGGGATGCGGTATTTCTCAACCAGGGACTGTGAAATAAAGTTCCCGGCTGCTCCAGAGTCAAGTTGGGCTAGTTCGAAATAACGGTTCTCCCCGTAGATGATCGAAACTGACAACAGCAGGGATGGAGAGGATTTATTCTTGTCTAGGTGGACCTCTCTGAGCGAACCTAGACACAGGCGTTTCCCGACCTCTCCGGGCAGGCACGGATCCGGTGCTCCTTACTGCCACAGTAGAAGCAGTTCCCCTCGGCACGGCGTGAGTCCTGACGGGTTTTGACCATCTTGGTCTGGTCGACCTGCATAGGCTCAGGAGAGTGTACCTGGGGAGAGATGGAGGGAATGACGGGTTTCTGGGAAGTAGGAGCTAAACGTGGAATCCTTCTCTCACGGGTGACCTCTTTGGCACGCTCCTGGAACCGTAGGTCAATCCGGGTGGCAAGGGTTATTAGATCATCGAGAGAGATAGGAATGTCCCGACCAGCAAGTTCATCTTTAATACGACCGGACAGACCCTCCCAGAAGACGGATACCAGAGCGTCGTTATCCCAGGCCAGCTCCGAGGCAAGGGTGCGGAACCGTATGGCATATTGGCCCACGGTGAGACCCTCCTGACGGAGGCGTAGCAGAGAGGATGCGGATGAGGTCTTCCGTCCGGGTTCGTCGAAGACTTTCCGGAAAGCCGAGAGAAAAGCAGGCAAGTTGGACACCAGGGGGTCTCCTCTCTCCCATAGAGGATTTAGCCAGGCCAGGGCCTCCCCGGTGAGATGGGACATGATAAAGGCAATTTTGGCCCGGTCGGAATTAAACTGATGGGACAAAAGTTCAAAGTGCAGGGTGCACTGATTTATGAAGCCCCGAGCCTGGACGGGGTCGCCTCCGAAGCGAGGAGGTGCAGAAAGCCGGGGTCCGGGGTAGGATACCATAGTATTAGTGGGCAGCGGAGCTGCCGGATTGCAAGATATGGCACTGGCGGAGGTTGTTGGTGGATCAGACAGGGTGTTCAGGCGAGTATTAACTTTCCGCAGATGACCCAGGATGGCCTCCTGTTGGGACTTCTGACGGGACAGTTCAAGACAGAGGTCCGAGAGCGAGGAAGCTTGGGTGCCACCGGGTTCCATGGCCCGAGCAAACTGTAACGGGTCCGGGAGGCGGAACCTCTGAGCTATTATACAAGGGGGCGGCCCTTGTAAGGGAGCGGGTGGCAGTCTCTGGGTGAACGGACAGGGAGTTACGGCAAGTGATCAGGGCAGTCTCTGGGTAACGGGTAGGTACGACCTGTGATGGCAGAGCCTCCGGGTAGGCTAGCAGGCAGATGGTAGATGTGTGCTCCCAGGTGAGCAAGCGAGAGTCTCTGGAATAGCAGGTGGTCACGGCACGTGACGGCGGGACCTCCGGGCTGGCAAGTAGGCAGGTAACGGAGATGCGCTCCCAGGTGAGCGGGCAAGAGTCTCTGAGATAGCTGGTGGTCACAGCACGTGACAACGGAGCCTCCGGGCTGGCAAGCAGGCAGATAACGGAGAAGCGCTCCCAGGTGAGCGGGCAAGCTGGTCCATAGACAGACTGACCGGAGTAGTAAGGCAGACCGTCGGACCTCAGGCAAGCAGGCAGGTAGCTGATATGCGCTCCCAGGTGAGCGGGCAGGCTGGTCCTTTAGACAGACTGACAGGAGTAGTAAGGCAGACCGTCGGACCTCAGACTAGCAGACAGGTAACAAGTATTCAGGCAGGAATCAGGCAGGTAACTAGCAGGAAACTGGCAGGAAACTGGCAGGTAACTGGCAGGTAACTGGCAGGTAACTGGCAACGGGACCTGAGGGCTGAAGCACAGGTGAGACACAGGTGCAAACAACATTGCTCGGGCACCTCCATTTTGGAGGAGGTGCCTTATATATGATGAAGTCCTCCGGCCATTGGCCGGGGACTCCTTAGGACGGCGCGCGCGGTCCCTTTAAGAGGAGGGGAGCGCGCGCGCCCTAAGCACAGGGGCCGGGAAGGAGCGCGCGCTGAGAGCAGAGCGGGAGGAAGACGCCGGGAAGGAGCGCGCGCTGACAGCAGAGCGGGGAGAGGACGCCGGGCACGGAGCAGAGCGGTGAGGGGAGCAGCGTCCCTGCCTAGCAGAGGGCAGGGACGCCAGCGCTACACCCACCTTCTGTCTGCGGCCATCACACTGCTTGTTCTTGCCTGTTGTGGTGTTACGCCTTCCTCCCCGTGTGCTGCTGTCCTCGCTCTGCATGTCACCTTGCCAGGTTGGGTCAGTGACTTCATCGTCCACCACATCTTCCACTTCCACACCCTGGTCCTCCTCCTGACTTTCTGGCAATTGTGTCTCAACATCATCCACCTCTTGTGACAGTTTCCCACCATTGCCTTCGTGTGACCGTGGCTGCTCAAATATTTGGGCATCACTACATGCGATCTCCTCTTGCCCCGCTTCAAGTGGCCCAGCCGAGAGGCCTGAATCTATAAATGGAAAAGTGAACAGCTCTTCGGAGTGTCCAAGTGTGGGATCAGTTGTCTCCAGGCACTCGGCATGGTGGGAGCAAGGAGGATCAGAGTGAGGAATATGAAGTCCAAACTCACGGCTACTGAAACTTGACCGTGTGGAAGACAGGATGGTGGTGGTGGTGGCTAAGTGACTGGAAGCATTATCTGCTATCCAACCAACAACCTTTTCACACTGCTCTATGTTCAATAGTGGTGTTCTGCGGCCCCCTATTAATTGGGACAGGAAGGTCGAGCGAGAAGATGTGGGAGTTTGTTGTGGCACAATTTCAGCTTGCCCACGGCTTCGGCCTCGTCCTCTGCATGTAATATCACCACCACGTGCACTTCCCCATCCCTTGCCACGCGCCTTACCCATTTTAAATGGAGGACAATATTTTCCACGTTCACTACAAATGGCTGGATTTGAACCGAAGTGATATGTGATACGTCTGACGGAAAACCACAGTTTTAAATAGCTGGCCTATAGGTTAGTATTTTTCACAGTGACCTGGTGTCAATAACTTCACTGACACACTGAAACAAAATTGAAATGGAGGCCAGAAATGGCTGAATTTAGAGCGAACTTATATGTGATACGTGTGACGGAAAACCACAGTTTTAAATAGCTGGCCTGTAGGTTGCTATTTTTCACAGGAACCTGGTGTCAATAACTTCACTGACACACTGCAACAAAATTTACATGTAGGCCAGAAATGGCTGAATTTGGAGCGAACTTATATGTGATACATGTGACGGAAAACCACGGTTTTAAATAGCTGGCCTGTAGGTTACTATTTTTCACAGCGACCTGGAGTCAATAACTTCACTGACACACTGCAACAAAATTTAAATGGAGGCCAGAAATGGCTGAATTTGGAGCGAACTTATGTGTGATACGTGTGATGGAAAACCACAGTTTTAAATAGCTGGCCTGTAAGTTACTATTTTTCACAGCAACGTGTGTCAATAACACACTGCAACAAAATGTAAATGGAGGCCAATATTTTCCACGTTCACTACAAATTTCTGGATTTTTATCGCTGTAATATGGAAAGAATCTGGCTGCATTCTGCTGTGGCAACAAGCAAAAGGAGCAGAAAAACGGTGTTCTCTGGATTGCTTTTTAACCAAATAATCAGGATTAAGATCAAAATAATAATTATCCCTGGCCCCTGATACCTGGGGCTATTTGTAGAAATATCTGTAACAGCAGCTGCAGACAGAACTGGAATGGAGCCTCTTGTGCTGTATTATACACTGCAGTCTGCCACATACACTGCCTGCCTGCCTAATTCCTGCTATCACCCTCACCACTGAAAATATGCAGCTGGATTAGTCCTCAAAAGGACTGTTAGTTCAGATGGATGTATATAGATGTTGTGGTATACCTACACTAGCTAATAAACAAGAAATCTCTCCCTAGCTCAGCAGCACCTCTCCCTACACTGCCTGTTTCCGGGGTAGACTGTGACGAGCACAGTGCGCCAGGTCTGATATAGACCTGATGACGCTGTGCGGCCAGTCAATCACTGTAATGCCACAACCAACATGGTTAAGGCATTACAGTGTGTGGCAGGCAATCCCTGCATGATCATTGGCTCTCTAAAGAGCGCCAAACTTGCAGGGAGGGGACCCGAGCTCCCGCCGAGCAACCAGGAAATACTCGCAGAGCGCCGAGCATCTCGAGCACTGTGATGCTCGGGCAAGTACCGAGCAGTGGCGAGCACGCTCGCTCATCACTAATAATCATGAATGACAGTATCCAGAAACCCTAGCAGTGGGATCAGTATAGCGCCATAGTCGAAGCCCCAATCGCAGCTTCATCAGAGATAAGCATACCTCCACATAGCTGAGCTTTAGATATGATTTAGATAATGGTATACTTGTAATACATGCAAAAGGATAGATATGCAAGTTCATTCCGTCATTCCATAGAAACTATATCCACCCATTCCCACTGTGCAGGCACTAAGTAGAAGTGCATACACAATGTAATACTTCAGAACTAATGCACACCCTAATTAAAAAGTTGCTTGTTCATTCAATTTTTGCATGGGATTTTCAACAAAATGTAACATTTCCTTACATTAGGAAAGCATAGGCAATCGCAATTTTTATATTGCAGCTGCCATTAGCAAATCAATACAGGTCCAACTTCTGGCACCACCATAAAAATAACTAAAATTGGCCAGGATACGTTTTCTCTTGCCAGACATTTCCACCTCATTGGCCTTGTTCACACATTGAGTATTTGCAGTGTTTTTTCTCGTGCCATTTTAGTCCGCAAAAATGCAGTGTTTTACAGTCCCAGCATAATGAATGTAATTTGGAAAATGTTATCTTCATTTCTTGCTTTTTTAAACCGTCAATGTGTTTTTCAAGTCTGCATCATGTCAATTCTTTCACCATTTTTGTAGTGTTTTTAACCCATTTAAATGAATGGCTAAAAAAAACACAAGCAAATGCAACTAAAAACACATAAAAAAAAGCATGAAAAACTTACTGTGTTTTTTATGCGGAAAAAAAATGCTGCAAAAACGCCTGTTGTGAAAACACTCTAAATGTATTATTGCATGATGGTCATTGATGTGAATGGCTGTTTATGTAATACATGTAATCAAGTCTGGCAGAAAAGGAGCTGCTCATAGAGTGGGTCTGTAAGGACTCACACTCATCTGCGAGAAGAAAAACGGACAAGTGCAATCCGATAAAAAACTGGATCGAACTCTGACTAATGTTATTCTATGATTGCCTGCTTATCTGCAATTCTTTTTTTCCCCAGCTCGGATCGGACTGAGAAAAAAATCACAGCATGTTGCGTTTTGCTGCGTATATCGGACAAGGCTCACCAATGCAAGTCAATGGGTGCAATAAGAAAATCGCACAGCACACAGACCATGCGAGTGCCGTCCAATTTTTACACACCCATCTCCTAGAAAACCTGACATTTCATTAGCCGAGTACAGTAAAATCACAGTGCGACCCTTCAGAATAGAATAGAAAGAATAGATACTGTATATACATAAAATAGATAGAAAGCTGTCAGTGACATACATAATTAGTGCGGTGCGTTTGCAGTTTAATGTTCATGTATTTAGCTAATAATTAAATAAATTAACGAAAAACAATGGCACAGGAACCCCAAATTTTATTAACCAGCTGAGGGAAAATGGACAACTGAGGGCTATGTTTTGAAGAATATTTACTTTGAAAACTATCTTTAAATGACAGAATTACAGTATGTAAAAGCTAGTGTTAAAATCGCATTGCATACGGATTGCATTCGCATGTAATTCGGCTGCCATTTGGATGCTAGGTGAGAAAAATCTCATTGTACTCACATGACACTTGCATGACACTCGTCCGACTCTTCGGGACCAACACTGTTTTTATTAACGGTGATGGGTATGAGCACCAAGAATGAGGTCCCTAACTCAAAACTATCCTTTATAAGCTAGAAGCGTTCCTTTCCTGCTGTTGTGATCTGGGTGGCTTTTTATTTGAACATACAGCATTATCCATAAGCGAATCAATTTAATGAAAAAAAAACACTATTTGAATTTTATGAAATTTGCAGACAGGGTCGGACTGTGGTGTCTGGGGCCCACAGGGGGAATTGACCCTAGGGACCCACCCTACAGCTATATGAAAATAACTGTATGCCGTTATCCCTGCTATATTGGAGCGTCGACTGTAAAACACAGGCGGCTCCTGCACATCTACTGTGAGCCATCAACTGGGATGTACAATTACAGTAGATTGCATTAAAGGGGTTCTTTGATGACAAGTTATCACTAGTGATGAGCAAGCATGCTCGCTACTGCTCGGTGCTTGCCCGAGCATCTCACTGCTCAAGATGCTTGGCGCACCCCGAGTATTTCTGGGGTTGCTCGGTGGGAGCTCGGGTCTCCTCCCTACATGTTTGGCGCTCTTTAGAGCGCCAATCAACATGCAAGGATTGCCTAACACTCACTGTAATGCCGTAGCCATGTTGGTTGTGGCATTACAGTGATTGGCTGGCCGCACAGCGTCATCAGGTCTATATCAGACCTGGCGCGCCATGCTTGTCACAGTCACTCCGGAATCAGACAGTGTAGGGAGATGTGCTGCTGAGCTAGGGAGAGATTTGCTTGTTTCTAGTTTGTGTAGGTATACCAAACTATATTAGAGACACATATCCATCTCAACAAACAGTCCTTCTGAGGACTAATCCATCTGCAGAGATATTAGGCAAGCAGTGTATATAGGCAGGCAGGCAGGGCATATAGCACAAGAGGCTCCATTCCAGTTTTGTCTGCTGCTGCTGCTGCTGTTAGATATTTCTAGAAATATGCCCAAGTCTCAGGGGCTAGGAATAATTTTTTTTTGGATCTTAATCCTCATTATTTGCTTAAAATGCAATCCAGAGAACACCGTTTTTTTGCGCCATTTTCTTGTTGGCACTGCAGAATACAGCCGGGTCCTTTCCATATTACAGCACTAAAAATCCAGCTATTTAAAACTGTGGTTTGTCCGTCACACGGATCACATATAATTGCGCTGAAAATACTGCCATTTCTCGCATCCATTAAAAATTTATTTCAGTGTGTCAGTGAAGCAATTGACACCAGTTTGCTGTTCAAAATAGTTACCTACAGGCCAGGTATCTAAAACTGTGTTTTCTCCGTCACACGGATCACATACACGTTTTCAGAAAATACTGCCATTTCTGGCCTCCATTAAAAATTTGTTTCAGTGTGTCAGTGAAGCAACTGACACCAGTTTGCTGTTCAAAATAGTTACTTACAGGCCAGGTTTTTAGAACTGTGTTTTCTCCGTCACACGGATCACATACACGTTTTCAGAAAATACTGCCATTTCTGGCCTCCATTAAATAATTTTTTCAGTGTCTCAGTGAAACAATTGACACCAGTTTGCGGTTCAAAATAGTTTCCTACAGGCCAGGTATTGAAAACTGTGTTTGTCCGTCACACAGATCACATATAAGTTCACTCCAAATTCAGTCATTTGTAATGAGCGTGGAAGATATTGTCCTCCATTTAAAATGGGCAAGGCATGTGGCAAGGCACGTGGCAAGGGACAGGGAACTGGACATGATGGCTGTGGGCAAGCTGAAATTGTGCCACAACAAACACCCACATCTTCTCACTCGACCTTCCTGTCCCAATTAATAGGGGGCCGCAGAACACCACTATTGAACACAGAACAGTGTGAAAAGGTTATTGGTTGGATAGCAGATAATGCTTCCAGTCACTTAGCCACCACCACCTTGTCTTCCACACGGTCAAGTCTCAGTAGCTGTGAGTCTGGACCGCATATTCCTCATCCTGAACCTCCTTGCTCCCACCATGCCGAGTGCCCAGAGACAACAGATCCCACACTTGGGCACTCCGAAGAGCTGTTCACTTTTCCATTTATAGATTCAGGCTTCTCGCCCGGTCCACTTGAAGCGGGGCAAGAGGAGATCGCATGTAGCGATGCCCAAATATTTGAGCAGCCACGGTCACATGAAGGAGACGGTGGGAAAGTGTCACAAGAGGTGGACGATGATGAGACAGAATTGCCAGAAAGTCAGGAGGAGGACCAGAGTGCAGAAGTGGAAGACGAGGTGGTGGGTGATATAGTAACTGACCCAACCTGGCAGGAGGACATGCAGAGCGAGGAGAGCAGCACACAGGGGGAGGGAGGCAGAGCACCCCAACAGGCAGGAAGAAGCAGTGTGGTGGCCGCAGAAAGAAGGCAGGCAACTGTTCCCCGAAACACCAACACGAAGGAAGTTGCCAGTACAACTGTTAGGTCTTCCCGAGTCTGGTTGTTTTTTAAAGACTCTGCCGATAACCCCAAAAAGGCCATTTGCACCACCTGCCAGGCCAGCATCAGCAGGGGTGGCAAAACGACCAGCCTGACCACCACTAGCATGATCAGGCACATGGCAGCAAAGCACCCGACTTTGTGGGCCGAACCCCAGGGTCCAGCAACAGTGTCTGCTTGGTGGCACCACTGCTTCTTCCACTGTTGTGCATGCAAGCCAATCCCATGTCCATGGTGCATGCAAAGATGCCTCCTGCCCTGCACCTGTCATTGCACACTCTCAAGTAGCAGCATCAGGAAGCACATCCACGTTCTTGTCCCAGCGCAGCGTTCAGTTGTCCATAACCCAGTTCTTGGAAAGCAAGCGCAAATACGTAGCCAACACCACACTACTAAATTCCCACATTTTGCGACTGCTTGAGCTAGAAATGTTGCCTTTTAGGCTCGTGCAGACGGAAGCATTCCACAACCTGATGGCGGCACCCGTTCCTCGGTACTCGGTCCCCAGCAGCCACTATTTCTCCCGGTGTACCGTCCCCGCATTACACAAGCACGTGTCCCAAAACATTAGCCGTGCCCTCAACAACGCAGTTACCGGGAAAGTCCACCTAACCACGGACACATGGACAAGTGCTTGTGGGCAGGGACGGTACATCTCGCTGACGGCACACTGGGTTAACATACTGGAAGCCGGGACCCTTTTAGTGCATGGGCATTACAAGTATAGGAGACCCGCTCCTTTCTAATGGGAACATTTTTTTATGAGGCCCTCCTCCACGTCTCTTCCAAGGGGCATTGGCGTGCCTCCCAATTTTTGGCAGCCCTTGCATTCACTGCATAGGCCAACACTATGGGAGACCCACTTCCTAATAATGGGAACATTTTTTCATGAGGCCCTGTACGTCTCTTCCAAAGGGCATTGGAGTGCCACTCAATTTTTGTCAGCCCTTGCATTCACTGCATAGGCCAACAATATGGGAAACCCTCTCTTTTCTAATGGGAATTTGTCGTTACTATGGCCCTGCTCTATGTGTCTTTAAATTGTTAGTGGGGTTTTTCCTAAATTTGGTCAGCCATTGGACTCACTGCATACCCTATAACTGTATAGTAGGCCCTCTCCTTTCTAATGGGAACATGTCATACTTGCTACTGTGGCCCTGCTCTATGTGTCTTTAAATTCTTAGTGCGGTTTTTCCCAAATTTTGGCAGCCCTTGCTGTCACAGCATGGGCATTACAACTATAGGAGACCCGCTCCTTTATAATGGGAACATTTTTTTTACTGAGAACTTCCTCTATCTCTCTTCAAAGGGGTATTGGGTTGCGTCCGAACTTTTGGCCGCCCTTGCAGTCACTGCATACGCAATAACAGTATAGGAGACCCACTCGTTAATAATGGGAACAGCAAAGAATAGCCGGCTGATTGCTCTTTAACAATAGCAAGGGCCGACTGCTGGCCTATGAAAAATACTAAGGGCCGTCTGATGGCCCTATAAAAATAAGCTTTGTGACTTTCAAAGTCCCTCCATCATAACTGAAAATAGATGTGTCTGATGATGTGTCACACACCACATTGCCAGATAAGTTTGTAAAATGTTAAAATGACATTTCCCGGTGAATGCATTTGTCTTAACATATAAATGCAAAAAATAACTTAAAAAAAAAAAGTAGGATCTTTCTTTAGTATAAAAAACAGAGTCGCCAATGTAACCTCAGTGTAATCACATTGTTCAGCTCCTGCACCTCTTCCTCCATCTACGAAATGACCACATCAGTCACAAGCTGAAAACACTGCAGCACTGCCTTGGCCTGATCTGTGGCTCTCACCGCTGAACATACAGCCAGGCATGGTCATGTGTGACAATGGGCAGAACCTGGTGACGGAGAAATGACAGCCGGAGTAGATACGGTTTCCCTCTATGCCAGTCCTTTCATCGAGCTAAAGAATATGGCTGTGGTGAAATACAACTGCCACTGAGAAGCTGTTTCAGATTGAAAAACATTGGGCCCACCAGAGGATTTGATTTTGCGGGTTCACCTTTCTCCCCCGCTCAAGAGCCCCATAGCAGCTGTAAAGTTAGTGTGACGCCCTCCCTGAGCAGATGGGGGATACTCGGAGCCGGGCCTTGCAGATGTTGGGGGGGGATGCAGTCGCGGCCTTGACCCAGTCCGTGCCCAGGGCTGTCACATGAAAAATGGGCTTTTGGTTGAGTGGTTGTTCGACTACACCACCTGTGGTTTCTGGTGAGGGCCACCAGCGCTGCCACAGTCCTCTGAGGCTGATGTTCTGGCAGCTCGGTTGGTACTACTCCCCACAGGCGGAGTAGGCCTCAGGGCAGTGTTAGAAGAGCTGTGTGGAGGGATGGTGGGTGCAATGCCGCGCGGGAATAACCAAGCGAAGGCGGTAAATGAAGTCATCCAGGGTTTTACTCACTTTAGATGAACTTTAGCCGCAAAGCTTCCCTCTGCTACACACGGCGTACTGCGGCCACCAGGAAGGGGGGTTCAGCACTTCCCAGGTAGATCAGGAGCACCTGTCAGGACCCCGTTGGTGTGTTCCTCTCCTTCTCCTCCTGCTTGTGTTCGCCCTGGGATCCACTAAGCTGCCGGGCTTTTCCAACAGTGACGTGAAGTACACAGGTATCGGGGGCCGGTCACCCCTCTTGCAGCAGGAATCCCTCTGGCTTGGCCAGAGTGAAGAATACAGGTGGCGACTCTGCTCCGTCCGTATCCCCCTGGGATCCTTTTGCCTGTGCAGCCTATCTCCTCTGCTCCCCTCCAAGGCCTTCTTAGAACGGGACCCCGACCGGGCAGAGACACTGGTTAACTCCAACCCGCTCCTCATCTCGAGGTCTAAGAACGAGGACCGTGAATCTTCAGCCAGCTACAGACTCTTGCTGGACCCTGACAGAAGACCACAATCAAAGGACCCCGAACTCAAGATGGCCACCTACTATAAATGATTCCATAAATGCTTCCTGTAAGTGTTTCCTCCACCCTCACCCACTACTTGGTTCCCCCTATCTTTGGTCCCCCCCCCCCATCTCCTGTATCCCGGAACGGGGCAGCACCCTGGTGCATTTAGGCCCCCTGCAGGACAGGAGTGGTGTAGTGTTGAGTGTGAAGTGGGGTCCTGGGTGATGCTCCATCCTTACCTGGAAGAGGAGATACCACACCTCTATCTGAGGTGCAGTACCCCTGTGGCGACTGAACCCTCAGGGACGCCACATTAGTGCTATCATGAACTCTCCTCATGTAGAAGCCAGGGCACACCAGAGGATTCTCTGGTGGGACCGTCCAGCCCTGCCGAGAAGCAGTCCCGGCTTAGAAAAGTGTGTGGGAAGGTTCCCGGACACTCTAGGGCTGCCTTTTTAATGTGGATTGGACGTGCTTATGCATGTTATTTCTCAAACCGCATTGCAGATCAGGCCATTGCCCAACTCTGTAGTCATGAAATTAAAGGCGCATAGAAAGATGTTTGTGTGTTGAAGCACCACTGACAAGTGCGAGCTGATGTTGAACGGGCTGCCATTGCTTCTGCAACAAGCTGCATTAGAGGACTTCCTGGGAGAAATGACACCCAGAGTAGATATGGTTTCCCTCTATGCCAGTCCTTTCACCGTTCTAAAGAATATGGCTATGGTGAAATACAACTCTCAGCAAAAGAAAGCTGTGGACTGGCTCCGTACCGTTGCTGGCCACATTCACCTGTCCACGTGTTTGTGGTTAGGCGGTCCTTCCCAGTAAGTGTACACCACATGGCCAGATAAGGTTGTAAAATGTTAAAATGACATCTCCCGGTGAATGTGTAGCGCCCCGAGGGTTCGGCCGCTACAGGGGTATTGCACCTCAACCAGAGGTGTGATATTCCACTCCCGGGTAAGGATGGAGTATGGACCAGGGCTCAGTTAGCTGCATACACCACACACACCCCATTTCCGGGGGACAGCTCGACGGTGCTCCCATTTATATATATATGTAGGCACAACTGACTATGTCCCTGGCTGGAGTGGGGAGGGGGGAGGAAAACCCAGTGGTGTAGGAGCAGATAGGGGTTGGGTTCTGAGTATAGGTAGGAGCTCATTGGGTGCTGGTCACCTGAGCTCACGCACAGAGGAGGAGGTATATAAGGCGGGCACCATCTTAGTTCAGTGTGGAGAACAAGAAGGAGAAGTTGAGAGGAGAGCTGACTGGGAGCAGCAGCTCAGGCTGAGTGCTGCTCCAAGAGGCAGGCCTAGAGAAGAGGCCGGGGCCAGAGTGGTGAAGAGGAGAAGTAACGGAACAGAAAGAGAAAGGAACAGAACAGAAAGTGAAGGAACCAAGGAGTAGAAAGGCTCAGAGACACGAAGGCAGAAGGGACCCTAAGGACCAGCGTGATATTGGGTGACGGGTCAGGCAAGAGAAGGGTACCGGATCCCAAATTGGTGGAGGTAAATCATCCCTCAGCCAAGAACCGAAGGTCGTGATCATCTATTGGTGCGACCCCCCGCTAAACCTACTAGGAAGGGACCACATAGGGTCAGGGAGGCTGGCGCCAAGTTCTCCCAGAGAAGGCCCGAGGCAGCTGGACAGAAGTTTGGTCACTGGTGGGGCACGGCCAGAGAAAGGATAGAAGGGAGTTCTGGGCTATACTCCTGAATTGCCTGGGGGTTGACCGAGCCCCGCACCTGGTGGACGCAGCACGGCTTGGGCAGTCATTGCCGGCAGAACTGACTCAGATAACAACTGTGAGTAAAAGACACTGGACTGCAACACGTTGACTCTGTGTTTCTTACCGCGCCAGCACTAACGGTACTGGGACGCCCTGCACCACAACCCCCACCATCTACACTCACTGCCCTGAGGCTACACTCCTCCCATGGGGAGTTATACTATTCTTTGCTGCACCCACAACACCAGCCTCAGCGGTCGGCCCCGCAGCGGCGGTTCGCCCTGACCGCAATCCACGGGTGGCGTAGTCGGACATTCATAACTATACAAAGAGACTGCCACAGCATTTGGTCTGACAACCCTGAGCTACGGGATCGGGTTGCCACCACTACCCCCAACATTGCACTGAAGCCCGGTTCCGGGTGCCCCACGGCCCAGGGGGCGAGTCAAATGCATTTGTCTTGGTTGAAAGCAGTGCAAAAGTGCAAAAACGCATCAAAACGCTATGTGTGAACATAGCCAAAGGTGTGGAGGAGCATTTTTGTTTTTGTATATTTATTTTGCCTTATATAGTCATTATCCTGGAAAGGATGTTCCTTAACATATTTCTCAGGAAAATCCATTTTGTTTTTGTATGTGTTATTGTGAGTCCGTGAAAGTGGCGTAATACCTCTGACAACGTTGTTGACAGCAGTGACCTGGGAGTCAGAAATGCTTCCAGGGGTCTTCCCCATGCTATTCCCTTGTCATTTGAGCACTGTTCCCATCGATTTAGGCAATTTTTAGGCCCTCTGCAGACCGCCAGGGGGAGCAGCCTGAAAAATGCTTGAGTTTCCCATAGACTTACATTGGGCTCATTGCTTGGGTCGAGCACCCGAGTATTCCAATTTGCTCGACCCGAGCATCAAGCACCCGAGCATTTTAGTGTTCGCCCTTTACTAGTTATCACTGATCCACAGATTAGGTAGGTGATAATTTATTGATTGGTGAAATCCGACCATTGGAAACCACACCGATCGGAGGAATGGGGAAGTTTTATCCCTGTCAGGATACTTTTATCCCCATTTCAAATAGAGCGGCAAGAGGGACGTCTGACCACAGCTCCATTTATCCTCTTAGAGGTTTCCAGAAAAAAACAAGAGCAGCCACTAGGGAATGAATGGATCAGTGCTCAAGTTCCTCATGCTGCTCCAGTCAAAGGCCACGGCGCCACTATCAGTATTCGGTCAGTATTTTTTCTCAGGAGTGGGAGCCAAAACCTGGTGAGGAACAATCAGAGAAAAGGTATAATAGAAACAAGTCACCAATTCTGCATTTATCACCCACTCCTGGTTTTGGCTTCCACTTCTGAGAAAAAAATAATAACCAAATACTGATAGTGGAGCCATAGCCTAATGGGGCTAAAAGCTCCACATTCTGCCAATCGGCAGGGCCACGTTCACGTTCTGTATTTGGTCAGTATTTTACCTCAGTATTTGTAAGCCAAAATCAGGAGTGTAACAATCAGAGGAAAAGTATAATAAAAACACGCCGCCACTTCTGTATTTATCACCCACTCATGGTTTTGGCTTACAAATACTTATGTAAAATCCTGATCAAATACTGAACGTGTGAACATGGCCTTAGGATAGGCAATTACTGTACTTGTTTTCTCCGGAGAACCTCTCTAAGTGCATATTTGCTACTGTGTAATAGAAAAAATCTTCTCATCTTCCTGTGCTCCTGGTTAGTGATATGATTTAGCTGGCATCTGTCCTGCTGCATTTAAGTAACAACTACACATTTCTTTTCTTGACATAAGCACGACAGCACAATATTTTTTACATAAAAAGAGATTGAGAGATAGCTTTTGCTTTTTTTGTGCAATAATTTGTTATGAAGGGGGAATTGTTTTTTAAAAATACAAAACAAAATTCCCCATAATCCACACATCTACAGGTATGTCACAAAATGTGTTTGTCATAATCAAGTTTTTTTTGCACATCAGATTTAGTAATCAAATTTTACATCTGTACACACAACACAAAAACAGTGTGCTGTTATAGGTCCTGGCTTTTTGCACATGTACATACTGTAGCTAGTATTTCTTATGTCAATTTTGGCAAGAAAGTTGAATTTTGTTAAAAAAAAGAAAAAATGTTTTAAAAATGTAGACATTTAAATGTGTCTGTTTTTGCACACCTGTTTTACTAGTCCAATTTGATAACTGTAATAACTGTACACACCACACCTATACTGCAATTGTCTTCCTTTGCCTCTGGCCAGAATATTGGTGGGGAGGAAGCAGAGCACCTTATGAAATATATGGCATATCGCTCGTCTGTCACAGCACAATGATGTTACTTCTGACAGCGACACCATCAGTTTGAATCCATGTTCTGCAAAGAATATTCTGCCTGATCATAAATTACTAAGAGTGATAATATTTGAACCATTTTTAATTTTTAAAAACCCATCAGTGCATTGTGTTACTAATTTAGCTGTTGATTAGCATCGGGCGTGCTTCTAGATTCGAACCCTTGATTCTGTGTTCTGTGGTCAGTGTCTCTTTCCGCTGAGCCAAAACAGATACACCTTTTCTTTGGGTATTTTAGTTGTTATCTTTGTTTCTGTCAGTTTTGGGTAACTGATTTTTTTCATTTAATCTGTTTGTCTGTCCTATCGCTGTTCCGGTGCAGCTTTAAATACAGTTGAAACCAGAAGTTTATATCCACTATATAAAAAGGCACATATGCATGTTTTTCTCAATATCTGACATGAAATCAGAATAAACCGTTTTAGGTCATTAGGATTATCATAATTTTTAATATTTGCCAAATGCCAGAATAATGAAAGAGAGAGAGAGAATGTTTTAAGGCATTTTTATTACTTACTGCAAAGTCAAAAGTTTACATACACTAAGATTACTTTGCCTTTAAACAATTCTGGACTGCCCATATGATTATGTCATGTGTTTGGAAGCTTCTGATAGGTTTTTTGGCAACATCTGAATTAGAGACACACCTGTGGATGTATTTTAATGCACACCTGAACACACACTGCTTCTTTGTGTAGCATCATGGGAAAGTCTAAAGAAATCAGGCAAGATATCAGGAACAGAATTGTGGACTTGCACAAGTCTGGCTCATCCTTGTGTCACGGGTGTGTTGCCACGAAGATCGTCACGAGTACACAGCCTGACTTCTCGCAGCTGACTTGTTGGTGCTTTGTGTTTCTCGGCAGTGAGGGAGTTAATTCTCTCTCTCTCTCTCTGGGCTAGATGAGGTCCAGCCTCGCCCAGCTGCAATCAATACTTCTGTAGTGAGACTCCTTCATATACCTGCTGGTCTGTTTGGGAGGTGTCGGTGAAAGCATTTCATTCTGACTGACAGAGCGGATTGTGGTGTTTGGAGTTGCTGAGATAAGTGTATTTGGAAGTGTTTTTTCCCTTTCCTCTCTTTATCATTTATCTCCTTTCCCGTTGGTTTTCCCTCTGTTGTAGTTGAGAAGTTGTTTGTATGCAAGGTGGTTTTGGTTTTTCCCTTGTACTGTCTCGTTCGTCTAAATACTGTGTTTGGGCATATTATTTCTTGTTCCCTTTGGTTGTGATCGGGGTCCTTCTCAGGACTAGATTACTGAGGTGCAGGGATCTTCAGGAGGTAGGGGTTACGCTGGCGGCCTGGACCTCTGTACCTTTAACAGTACCTCCAGGTTGAGGGATTAGTCAGGGCCCCAGCTTAGGGTCAGCTTAGGCCCCCTACCTCCAGTATACAGAGACAGCGTGACATTTTCACCGACCCACTTAGTTTTTCTCCAGCTACTATGGATCCAGTAGCCGGTCTAGCTCGGCAATTGCAGAGTTTGTCCATGGAGCTGGCGGACGTTAGGTCCAAGGTTTGGCATCCTCAGGAGCAAGCCGGACCAGAACCTAAAGTAGCTCTCCCTGATAGGTTCACTGGGGGGCGGGACAAGTTTTTTGTTTTCCAGGAGGCATGTAAATTGTACTTTCGGCTGCGGCCTCGGTCATCGGGGAGTGAAGAACAAAGGGTGGGAATTGTCATCTCGCTCCTACAAGGGGACCCACAATCTTGGGCGTTCTCTCTTCCCCCGGGTTCCCCGGCTCTCCAGTCAGTGGATAGGTTTTTCGCTGCCCTGGGACTCGTATATGATGACCCAGATCGGATCTCCCTTGCTGAGTCTAAGTTACGTAGGATCCAGCAGGGAGATCGTCCGGCGGAGGAATTCTGTTCGGAGTTCCGTAGGTGGGCCACGGACACCCAGTGGAATGACCTGGCTCTTAGGAGCCAGTTTTGTCATGGTTTATCCGACAAATTACAGGATGTGTTGGCACAGTATGACTCTCCCGTGTCTCTGGAAGCCGCTATGGCCCTCGCTATTCGCGTGGACAGACGGCTTCGGGAGAGGTGAGGGATAACTCTACCCCCTGTGATGACTCCACCTCCTACAAGGTCCCCTCATATGGTGGTTCCCCTGGTCAGTCCAGAGGAGCCTATGCAATTAGGAGGGACATCATTTCGGGGGAGGGGACCGGTGGTGCGCCATAAGGCAGGAAGGTGTTTCTTCTGCGGGAGAAAGGGACATTTTATTGGGGGGTGTCCATCCCGTCCCTTGCAGAGTGAAGAGTCGTCGAAAAACTGTTGATCCCAGGTTGTGTGGTGGACGGCAATCTGGGAGTAGGTATTTCGTCCCTAGGTTCGTCTCAGTTTCTCGTACCGGCGGAGGTGGTGGTGGGTACGAGAACTGAGAGGATATCTGTTCTTCTGGATAGTGGGGCTGGGGCTAATCTGGTTGATGCTCGGTTTGCCCGGGTTCAAGGTATGCGGTTGAGTGAGTTGGCTAAACCCATCCCCATATTCTCGATCGATGCCAGGCCTCTCGGGCAGGGAAGTTTTTTGCAAGTTGTGCATGACGTAAAACTTCAAGTGGGGGCAATACATAAAGAACTGTTGTCTTGCTACGTGTTGGAGGGTCTTCCCACTCCTATTGTGTTGGGCCTTCCTTGGTTAGCTAAGCATAACCCGGTTATTAATTGGAAAACCAGGGAGATAAGCCAATGGAGTAAATTCTGTAATAAAAACTGCATGAACACGGTCATTGGTGCGGTTACTCCTTGGGTCTTACCTCCATTTCTGGCGGACTTTGAGGATGTATTCTCGGAGAAAGGGTGTCAGGAACTACCTCCTCATCGCGTGTATGACTGTTCTGTAAAACTGCTTCCTGAGGCCAAGTTACCTAAAGCTAGGTTGTATAACCTTTCTGGTCCTGAGAGGCAGGCCATGAAGGATTATATCTCAGAAAGTCTGGCTAAGGGGCATATTAGACCTTCATCTTCACCGATGACTGCGGGGTTCTTCTTTGTTAAGAAGAAAGATGGAGGCCTACGCCCTTGCCTGGATTTCCGTGAACTTAATCGGATTACGGTCCGAGATCCGTATCCGCTCCCACTTATTCCCGATCTCTTTAATCAGATCGTGGGCGCCAAATGGTTTTCTAAGTTGGATCTCAGGGGGGCGTACAATCTGATTAGGATGAAGGAGGGGGATGAGTGGAAGACGGCGTTTAACACTCCGGAGGGGCATTATGAGAACCTTGTCATGCCATTCGGTCTGACTAATGCCCCGGCGGTGTTCCAACACTTTGTTAATGACATTTTTCGCCGCTTGGTGGGACAGTTTGTTGTCATATATCTGGATGATATCCTAATTTACTCGCCGGATCTGGTGTCTCATCAGGAGCACGTTAGGCAGGTGTTACAGATCTTGCGGGATAATAAACTGTATGCCAAGTGGGAAAAGTGTGTGTTCGCCGTACAGGAACTCCAGTTTTTAGGCTTCCTGGTTTCAGCGTCCGGTTTTCGTATGGACCCTGGGAAAGTGCGGGCAGTTCTTGAGTGGGATCGGCCAGAGAATCTTAAGGCACTACAACGTTTCCTGGGGTTTGCTAATTATTACCGGAAGTTCATTCGTAATTTCTCGTCCATGGTTAAGCCTCTCACTGACATGACTAAAAAGGGGACGGACTTTTCTAGGTGGTCTGACAAGGCTTGTCAAGCATTCTCCTCTTTGAAAAAATGTTTTGCCTCGGCGCCCATACTCATTCAACCTGATGCGTCTCAGCCATTCATTGTAGAGGTAGACGCTTCCGAGGTAGGGGTGGGAGCAGTATTGTCACAGGGTTCGTCCCCTGGTAAGTGGCATCCGTGCGCCTTTTTCTCTAAAAAATTGTCGTCCGCTGAGAGGAATTACGATGTCGGCAATAGGGAACTCTTGGCCATTAAGTTAGCTTTTGAGGAGTGGCGCCATTTTCTGGAGGGGGCTGTTCATCCGGTCACCGTCATCACCGATCACAAGAACCTGCTATATCTGGAGTCCGCGAAACGTCTGAATCCCAGACAAGCTAGGTGGTCATTGTTTTTTACCAGGTTTAATTTTGTCGTTACATATCGTCCTGGGTCAAAAAATGTAAAGGCGGATGCCTTATCTCGTAGTTTCCCGGGGGCCGGGAATACGGACGACCCGATTCCTATCCTTCAGGAGGGGGTGGTGGTTTCGGCAGTATGCTCTGAGCTGGAGGAGGAGGTATTGGAGGCTCAGGGGGACGCCCCTGTTGGACCTCCAGGGAGATTGTTTGTTCCAGATCAGTTGCGACAAAAGGTGATCGAGGCACACCATAACTCAGTTTTTGCAGGACACCCGGGGAGTAAAGCTACTGTGGATCTCCTCTCGCGTCGGTTTTGGTGGCCTAATTTACATAAGGAGGTGGTAACTTTTGTCGCGTCCTGTGGGGTTTGTGCGCGCTCTAAGACCTCACATACCCGTCCGTCTGGGGCCCTCTTACCTTTGAAGATCCCGGAGCGTCCTTGGACTCATCTGTCTATGGACTTTATTACGGACCTCCCTCCGTCTTCGGGTAAAACGGTCATACTCGTTGTAGTGGACAGGTTCAGCAAGATGGCACATTTTATCGCTCTTCCGGCTCTCCCTAATGCTAAAACTCTTGCGCAGGTGTTCATTGGGGAGATTGTGAGGCTTCACGGGGTACCCTCCGAGGTGGTGTCTGATCGGGGGTCTCAGTTTGTGTCTAAGTTCTGGAAGGCGTTTTGTGCACGGCGGGGGATGCAGTTGTCATTCTCATCGGCTTTTCATCCTCAGACCAATGGTCAGACGGAACGTATGAACCAGAGCTTGGAGACATATCTCCGGTGTTTTGTGTCAGAGAACCAGGAGGACTGGGCTTCTTTCTTACCTCTGGCAGAGTTTGCTCTTAATAATAGGCGGAGCGAGTCCACTGGTAAGTCCCCGTTTTTTGGGGCATATGGTTTTCACCCCCAGTTTTGTACTTTCAGTGGGGGGGGCTCTTCGGGGGTTCCTGAGGAGGAACGATTTTCCTCATCACTCGCTTCAGTATGGAGAGGGGTGCTGAAGAATCTGAATACTATGGGGAACCGATACAAACGTATGGCTGATAGGAGGAGAGTGTCTGGTCCGGACCTAAGTGTGAACGATCGGGTATGGTTGTCTACCAGGAATATAAAACTTAAGGTTCCCTCCTGGAAACTGGGTCCCAGGTTCATCGGGCCGTACAGAATCAGTTCTATTATTAATCCGGTGGCATTCCGTCTTGACCTCCCCCCTACGTTTAAAATTCACAACGTGTTTCACAGATCATTGCTTAAGAGGTATGTGGCGCCGGTGGTACCGTCACTTTTACCTCCCCCTCCAGTGGTTGTCAATGGTAACTTGGAGTTCCAGGTATCGAGGGTCATTGATTCACGCTTTAATCGCCGGTCCCTTCAGTACCTGGTTCATTGGAAGGGGTATGGTCCTGAGGAGAGGATGTGGGTTCCTGCGTCGGATATTAACGCAGACCGATTAGTTCGGGCCTTCCACACGACTCACCCGGATAAACCTGGCCCTGAGGGTCCGGAGGCCCCTCGTAGAAGGGGGGGTACTGTCACGGGTGTGTTGCCACGAAGATCGTCACGAGTACACAGCCTGACTTCTCGCAGCTGACTTGTTGGTGCTTTGTGTTTCTCGGCAGTGAGGGAGTTAATTCTCTCTCTCTCTCTCTGGGCTAGATGAGGTCCAGCCTCGCCCAGCTGCAATCAATACTTCTGTAGTGAGACTCCTTCATATACCTGCTGGTCTGTTTGGGAGGTGTCGGTGAAAGCATTTCATTCTGACTGACAGAGCGGATTGTGGTGTTTGGAGTTGCTGAGATAAGTGTATTTGGAAGTGTTTTTTCCCTTTCCTCTCTTTATCATTTATCTCCTTTCCCGTTGGTTTTCCCTCTGTTGTAGTTGAGAAGTTGTTTGTATGCAAGGTGGTTTTGGTTTTTCCCTTGTACTGTCTCGTTCGTCTAAATACTGTGTTTGGGCATATTATTTCTTGTTCCCTTTGGTTGTGATCGGGGTCCTTCTCAGGACTAGATTACTGAGGTGCAGGGATCTTCAGGAGGTAGGGGTTACGCTGGCGGCCTGGACCTCTGTACCTTTAACAGTACCTCCAGGTTGAGGGATTAGTCAGGGCCCCAGCTTAGGGTCAGCTTAGGCCCCCTACCTCCAGTATACAGAGACAGCGTGACACCTTGGGTACAATTTCAAGAAACCTGAAGGTGCCTCGTTCATCTGTGCAAACAATTATATGGTACATAGAAGTTGGGAATGTCCAGCCAACATACTGCTCCGGAAGGAGAAGGGTTCGGTATCCCAGAGATGAACGTGCTTTGGTCCGACATGTGCATATCAACCCAAGGGCAAAAGCAAAAGACCTTGTGAAGATGATGGCGGAAGCTGGTAAGATTGTGTCAGTATCCACAGTGAAACGGGTACGGTATCAACATGTTATGTTCTGCTACCAGAGCTAAGGAAAGAGAGGAGATCTGTCCCTACGATAGAACTCAGCTTTATCCCTACGATGTAACAGGGGACCTGATCCTGCGATCAGACCTGCTAAAGTCCTAAGCTAGTCTGTACGGAGACCTATAGATGTGGGGAAGGAATCCCTACAAGTACTAAGGACTGGGAGGAAAATGGGACACCTCCTAACAGAAATAGTAGCAGACAGACAAACAAACAAAATATATAGAACACTGAGGTCCGTAGACCAAGCAAACTAACAGAGTTAGATACAGAGCACAGGCTAGCTAGAAAGTAGTTATACAATGAAGTCCAGCAAAGCCAGAAGGGCGGAGCAGGATTAAATAGGCCAACAAGGTCATGTGACCAGCAAAGGAAAAAACCTAAGAGCAAGGTTCTAACAGTACCCCCCCTTCTAAGAGGATCCTCCGGATCCCCTAGGACCAGGCTTATCAGGAAATCTCCTGTGAAACGCTCTGATAAGTCTGGACGCGGAAACATCATCTGACCTCACCCAAGAGTTATCCTCGGGTCCGAAACCTTTCCAGGCCACAAGATACTGCAAACTACCTCTATACCGTCTAGAGTTAAGGATGCGAGAAATTTCATATTCCCCATCCTCCACCACCGGAGGAACAGAGGCAGAGGCGTCACCATCCGACACAACAGCTTTTTTTAACAGAGAGACATGAAATACCGGATTAATTCTCCAGGAGGTAGGAACCTCCAACCTAACAGCAGATTGGTTGACAACCTGAAGCACCTTAAAGGGCCCTACAAACTTGGGACCCAATTTCTTAGAAGGAATCCTCAACCGCAGATTCCTAGAGGACAACCAAACCATGTCACCAACAGCGAACAAAACCTCCTGTCGTTTCTTATCAAAGTAGTCTTTAGATTTTCTGTTGGCCTCCTGAAGATTACCACGCACATCCGTCCAAACTCTCTCCAAATCACCGGAAAAATTCTCCTCCTCAGGCACGGCAGATCCCAACTTGGAGAACGACCCAAACGACGGATGTCTCCCAGAACAACAAAAAAAAGGCGAACAACCAGCAGAAGAAGATGTATGATTGTTCAGAGCAAATTCAGCAAGTGGCAGAAACTCAGACCACCCCTCTTGATTGTCTGCCACAAAACAACGCAAGAACTGCTCAACATCCTGGTTTTTCCTTTCTGTCTGGCCATTAGATTCAGGATGATATCCGGACGAGAACGACAAATGAACTCCCAACCTGTCACAAAAGGCACGCCAAAAACGAGCCACGAACTGAGGACCCCTATCAGAAACAATGTCAGTAGGAACGCCAAGAAGTCTGACAATTTCCTTGACAAAGGCCTTAGCGAGAGTTTTAGCGCAGGGCAGTTTGATGAAGGGAACCAAGTGACACATCTTGCTAAAACGGTCTACGACCACCCAGATGACAGTAAAACCCTCAGAGGGGGGAAGGTCAGTTATAAAGTCCATAGCCAAATGTGTCCAAGGAGCACTGGGAACCTCCAAAGGACAAAGCAACCCCGCAGCAGGAGAATGTGAGGACTTAGATCTAGCAAATATAGTACATTGACGCACCCACTTAATGACTTCCTTCTGCCATCCAGGCCACCAAAAACTGCGACCCACCAGTCTCTTGGTCTCAGAGATTCCGGGATGACCTGCCAACCGAGATTCGTGACACTCAACAAACAAATCTCTCCTAAAGGTCCCAGGCACAAACAACCTCCCATGAGGAGTGTTAGATGGGGCATTCTCCTGTGCTTTAAGAATCTCATCTTCCAAAACGGAGTCCAAAGCAGCTATCACAACACCTTCTTGTAAAATGTTCTCCTCTTTCTCAGCACCGACTATGGGAGAAAAACTGCGAGACAAGGCATCCGCCTTAACATTCTTAGTACCAGGGATGTAAGTAACGGAGAAATTAAACCGCGAGAAAAACAGTGCCCACCTAGCCTGACGGGCATTCAGGCGCTTGGCAGCATCAAGATAAATCAGATTTTTATGATCCGTAAGAACCTGAACGGGAAATTCCGCACCTTCCAAGAAGTGGCGCCAGTGTTCAAATGCGAGTTTAATAGCCAATAATTCCCGATTACCAATATCGTAATTCAGTTCAGTCTCCGAAATTTTTTTTGAAAAAAAGGCACAGGGATGTAATCCATCCCCGTTATCCTGAGACAATACTGCGCCAACCCCCACAGAGGAAGCATCAACCTCAACCAAAAACGGCTTAGTCACATCAGGCTGCATAAGGATGGGAGCAGAGGTGAACCTCTCCTTGAGATACACAAAAGCTTCAATGGCCTCAGAAGACCACTGAACCGCATCAGCACCTTTCCTGGTGAGATCGGTCAGAGGTTTGACAATACTAGAAAAATTTTTTATGAATTTTCTGTAATAATTGGCGAAACCTAAAAACCTCTGTATCGATTTCAAACCAATAGGCCTAGGCCATTCCTGTACAGCTTGAACTTTAACCGGGTCCATCTCAAAACCTTCGCTGGAGATAATGTAACCCAAAAAACTAATTCTCTGTACAGCGAACTCACATTTCTCCAGCTTAGCAAAAAGCGAATTGTCCATTAACAATTGTAATACCTCACGTACGCTCCGCCAATGAGACTCCAGATCCGGCGAATAAATCAAAATGTCATCCAAATACACAACCACATTTTTGCCGATCAAAGGTCTAAGGATGTCATTAATAAGATTCTGAAAAAATGCAGGAGCATTAGTAAGACCAAAAGGCAAAACCAGATTCTCAAAATGACCCACAGGAGTGTTAAAAGCAGTCTTCCATTCGTCACCCTCCTTCATGCGCAACAGATTGTATGCCCCCTTAAGGTCAATTTTAGAGAACCACTTTGCCCCCATTAACTGGTTAAACAGATCAGAAATCAATGGCAGTGGGTAAGGATTGCGTACAGTAATTTTGTTAATCTCACGAAAATCCAGACAAGGACGTAAACCGCCGTCCTTTTTTTTTACAAAAAAAAATCCAACCGCCACAGGAGACTTAGAGGGCCTAATGTGACCAGTGGCCAAACTTGTCTGTATGTATTCCTCCAAAGCTTTCCTCTCGGGAATAGTAAGGTTAAATAAACGACTTTTAGGAAGAGTCGCTCCAGGGACAAATTCAATAGAACAATCATAGTCTCTATGGGGAGGCAAAACCTGCGATTCCTTCTCAGAAAAAACTCTCCAAAAATCCTGAATAGGAACAGGCAATTCTCCCCTATCCAAAGCTGCAATACGCCTGTTACAACACTTGTCATAACATTTATGGCTCCAGGATTTAATTTCACTGGTAGACCAATCCAGTACAGGATTGTGAAATTTTAACCAGGGCAATCCCAATATTACTGGAGAAGGTAAGTTATTCAAAACTACCAAATCCAATTTCTCATGGTGAACACCATTAATAGTGAGAGGAAATTCACAGACCTTGAGAGTAATATTCTTCAAAGGGGAACCATCCACAGAAACCACAGCAATGGGGTTTTAAATTGAGTCTTTCCAAGAATCCCCCATCAATTACATTCAGAGTAGACCCACAATCAACAAACACCCGAAATTCCATTAATTTTTCCTGAGCAATCGTGGAAGCAGCTAAAAATACACCCTTGGAATTTAAACAGGCAATACGGGCATGACTGACCATTTTTTTTTCTTTCTTCATACGAAGCTCACAGCCTTTAATCAAATGACCAGATTTTCCGCAATAGAAACACAAGCCTTCAGAAAATCTGCGATCTTTTTCTTGAGAGCGAGGTGCCACCGATCCAATCTCCATCGGTTCACCACTGTTAGTACACACATTCTCATAACCAGAAACTGACATAGCAGAGGATTTGCTCTCATTAACCCTTGCACGCAGTCTCCTATCCACCCGTATAGCTAATTGCATAGCCTGTTGCAAATCTTCAGGTGTAGGATAAGCAATTAGCAGGTCTTTAACCCTTTCATTGAGCCCAGCAAGAAATAGACTTTTCAGAGCAGAATCGTTCCACCCTGTTTGAGTAGACCAACGACGGAAATGAGTACAATATTTTTCCACATTACCTGATCCCTGTTTCAAACGTCTCAACTCAGTCTCAGCTGATGCGACACGGTCAGGATCATCATATAATAGCCCCAAAGCAGAAAAAAAACTATCCACTGATCTGAAGCATGTATCACTAGGTTGCAAAGAAAAGGCCCACTCCTGAGGCTCTTTGCGCAAAAGTGACATTATGAACCCTATGCGCTGGGATTCATCCCCAGAGGACTTGGGTCTCAAACGAAAATACAATAAGCAAGCATTTTTAAATGAAAAAAATTCTCGGTGTTCACCAAAAAATAAATCCGGCAAACATACCTTAGGCTCCAAGAAATGTGCTCCAGGACAGTTACTCACGTGCTGACGGAGCTCGGCCACCTCCAGAGAGAGTCCCTGCAGGCGATGAGCCAAATCCTGAACCGACACCATGATGGAACAGAAAAATCTTTCCTTAGAGAATTTGCAGGCTGGACTTACTGTTATGTTCTGCTACCAGAGCTAAGGAAAGAGTGGAGATCTGTCCCTACGATAGAACTCAGCTTTATCCCTACGATGTAACAGGGGACCTGATCCTGCGATCAGACCTGCTAAAGTCCTAAGCTAGTCTGTACGGAGACCTATAGATGTGGGGAAGGAATCCCTACAAGTACTAAGGACTGGGAGTAAAATGGGACACCTCCTAACAGAAATAGTAGCAGACAGACAAACAAACAAAATATATAGAACACTGAGGTCCGTAGACCAAGCAAACTAACAGAGTTAGATACAGAGCACAGGCTAGCTAGAAAGTAGTTATACAATGAAGTCCAGCAAAGCCAGAAGGGCGGAGCAGGATTAAATAGGCCAACAAGGTCATGTGACCAGCAAAGGAAAAAACCTAAGAGCAAGGTTCTAACACAACATGGGCTGAAAGGCCATTCTGCCAGGAAGAAGCCATTACTCCAGAAGAAACATAAAAAGCCAAATTAATGTTTGCAAATGCACACAGGAATAAAGACCTGAATTTTTGGAGACATGTCCTGTGGTTTGATGAAACTAAAATTAAACTTTTTGGGCATAATGACCATCATTACATTTGGAGGAAAAAGGGAGAAGATTGGAAGCCTAAAAACACCATCCCAACTGTGAAACACGGGGGTGGCAGCATCATGTTGTGGGGTTGTTTTGCTGCAGGAGGAAATGGTGCACTTCACAAAATAGATGGCATCATGAAAAAAGATGATTATGTGGCAATACTGAAGCAACATCTCAAGACATCAGCCAGGAAGTTAAAGCTTGGGCAGAAATGGGTCTTCCAACTGGACAATGACCCGAAGCATACTGCCAAAATGGTAACAAAGTGACTTAAGGATAACAAAGTTAATGTTTTGGAGTGGCCATCACAGAGACCTGATCTCAATCCGATTGAAAATTTATGGGCAAAGCTGAAAAGGCAGGTGCGAGCAAGGCGACCTACAAACCTGGATCAGTTACACCAGTTTTGTCAGGAGGAATGGGCCCATATTCCGACCAATAATTGTGACAAGCTTGTGGAAAATGTGACGCGAGTCACTACAGAAATAACAGTCTCAGAAGAGGAGAGAAGAGACTAATATTACTGAAAGAAATATTATATAAGTGCTACTTACTGGATAAATAGAGGGAGGTCAAACAATCCAAAGTCAAGTCCAGGAAGATGACACAGTACAAAGGGAGCAGACAAAAGAGAAGTCAGATAACAGGCAAATGGTCAAAATCCAGGTAAGGGAAAATAGTCAGGCTGGGTCAGGCAGAGAGCACAGAGAGATCAGTCCTACACAGGCAATAGCAAGTGTACAATTGACACTGGGTGAAGGAGCTAGCATGCTTAAGTAGAAGACTAATCAAGGGAAGTGAACACAGATGATTGCAGAAACAACCCAGCAAAACCAAAACAGACTGACAGCCTCCACACAATAGTAACATAGCAGACAAGGAAAGTGTGGAGACCGTGACAGAAGAATATCCCAAACGTTTGACCCAAGTCATTCAGTTTAAGGGCAATGGTACCAAATTCTAATGAAATGTATGTAAACTTTTGACTTTGCAGTAAGTAATAAAAATGCCTTAAAACATTCTCTCTCTCATTATTCTGGTATTTTTCAAATATTAAAAATGATGGTAATCCTAATTGACCTAAAACGGGAAAGGTTTATTCTGATTTCATGTTAGATATTGAGAAAAACATGCATATGTGTCTTTTTATATACAGGTACATCTCACTAAATTAGAATATCATCAAAAAGTTAATTTATTTCAGTTCTTCAATACAAAAAGTGAAACTCATATGTTATATAGAGTCATTACAAACAGAGTGATCTATTTCAAGTGTTTATTTCTGTTAATGTTGATGATTATGGCTTACAGCCAATGAAAACACAAAAGTCATTATCTCAATAAATTAGAATACTTTATAACAACAGCTTGTAAAATGTTTCTAAAATCCGACATGTTGGCCTACTGAAATGTATGTTCAGTAAATGCGCTCAATACTTGGTCGGGGCTCCTTTTGCATCAATTACTGCATCAATGCGGCGTAGCATGGAGGCGATCAGCCTGTGGCACTGCTGAGTTGTTATGGAAGCCCAGGTTGCTTTGATAGCAGCCTTCAGCTCGTCTGCATTGTTGGGTCTGGTGTCTCTCATCTTCCTCTTGACAGCACCCCATAGATTCCCTATGGGGCTAAGGTCAGACGAGCTTGCTGGCCAATCAAGCACAGTGATACTGTTGTTTTTAAACCAGATATTGGTACTTTTGGCAGTGTGGACAGGTGCCAAGTCCTGCTGGAGAATGAAATTTCCATCTCCAAAAAGCTTGTCGGCAGAGGGAAGCATGAAGTGCTCTAAAATTTCCTGGTAGACGGCTGCGCTGACTTGTGTTTGATAAAACACAGTGGACCTACATCAGCAGATGATATGGCTCCCCAAACCATCACTGATTGTGGAAACTTCACACTAGACCTCAAGCAGCTTGGATTGTGTGCCTCTCCACTCTTCCGCCAGACTCTGGGACCTTGATTTCCAAATCAAATGCAAAATTTACTTAGCATTTGCTCAGTGTCAATGACTGCCTTCTGGACATCTGTCAAGTCAGCAGTCTTCCCCATGATTGTGGAGCCTCCTGAAACAGACTAAGGGACCTTTTTAAACGCTTAGGAAGCCTTTGCAGGTGTTTTTTGTTAATTATTCTAATTTACTGAGATAATGACTTTTGTGTTTTAATTGGCTGCAAGCCATAATAATCAACATTAACAGAAATAAACACTTGAAATAGATCACTCTGTCTGTAATGACTCTATATAATATATGAGTTTCACTTTTTGTATTGAAGAACTGAAATAAATTAACTTTTTGATCATATTCTAATTTACTGAGATGCACCTGCAGTGCATGTAAACTTCTGGTTTCAACTGTACCTTCCCCTACTCGTGTTCCTGCTCGTGATAGACTTTGTCAGATTCATTCACTTTGCTGTAGTTTGTGTTGGTTGCAGTTGTTTTGTGTGTGATCCCTTTATTCCTTAGGGAACTGCTACTCTAGCCATCGAGTAGGGACGCCATTGCGTTATCTTAGGGTGTCAACCTCCGCTATCAGGCAGGGACAGACCAGGATCAGAGAAGGGCTTTACCTAGTCTGAACAGGGACCTGTCATGTTCAATTATTTGTCTCCCTGGTTTGTACGTTACCCGTGTGAATGTGTTTTGGTCAGTCATAACACAGGGTTACCATCCGTTACTATGGTGAGGTCACTTTGATATTACTAAGACGGTGTTTGTGGTAAAGGGTATCTTTCCCCAAGTTTTTGCCACCTAATCTGAAAGCAGCATAATGTATACACTGTGTGCAGAATTATTAAGCAAGTTGTATTTTAGAGGATTATTTTTATTATTGATCAACAACTATGTTCTCAGTCAACCCAAAAGACTCATAAATATCCAAGCTTAATATTTTTGGTAGTTGGAGTGTTTTTTTTTTTAGATTTGGCTATCTTAGGAGGATATCTGTTTGTGCAGGTAACTATTACAGTGCAGAATTATTAGGCAACGTAATAAAAACCAAATATAATCCGATCTCACTTGTTTATTTTCACCAGGTAAACCAATATCAAGTGCACAAAATTTAGAAATAAACATTTCTGACATGCAAAAACAAAAAACAAAAAAATTAGTGATCAATATAGCCACCTTTCTTTATGATGACACTCAACAGCCTTCCATCCATAGATTCTGTCAGTTGCTTGATCTGTTTTCGATCAACATTACGTGCAGCAGCCACCACAGCCTCCCAGACACTGTTCCGAGAGGTGTACTGTTTTCCCTCCCTGTAGATCTCACATTTTATGATGGACCACAGGTTCTCTACGGGGTTCAGATCAGGTGAACAAGGGGGCCATGTCATTATTTTTTCTTCTTTCAGACCTTTACTGGCCAGCCACGCTGTGGAGTAGTTGGATGCATGTGATGGAGCATTGTCCTGCATGAAAATCACATTTTTCTTGAACGATACCGACTTCTTCCTGTACCATTGCTTGAAGAAGTTGTCTTCCAGAAACTGGCAGTAGGTCTGGGAGTTGAGCTTCACTCCATCCTGAACCCGAAAAGGTCCCACAAGTTCATCTTTGATGATACCAGCCCATACAAGTACCCCACCTCCACCTTGCTGGCGTCTGAGTCGGAGTGGAGCTCTCTGCCCTTTACTGATCCAGCCTCTAGCCCATCCATCTGGCCAATCAAGAGTCACTCTCAATTCATCAGTCCATAAAACCTTTGAAAAATCAGTCTTAAGATATTTCTTGGCCCATTCTTGATGTTTTATCTTATGTTTCTTGTTCAAAGGTGGTCGTTTTTCAGCCTTCCTTACCTTGGCCATGTCCCTGAGTATCGCACACCTTGTGCTTTTTGATACTCCAGTAACGTTGCAGCTCTAAAATAAGGTAAAACTGGTGGCAAATGGCATCTTGGCAGCTTCACACTTGAATTTCCTCAATTCATGGCCAGTTATTCTGCGCCTTTTTTGGCCAACACGCTTCTTGCGACCCTGTTGGCTATTTGCCATGAAACGCTTGATTGTTCGGTGATCACTAGTGTTGAGCGATACCTTCCGATATCAGGAAATATCGGATCGGATTGGATCAGGCCGATACTCAAAAAGTATCGGATATCGCCGATTCCGATACCGGAAACCAATGCAAGTCAATGGGGCACAAATATTGGAATGAAAATAAACCCTTTCTTTCCTTGTAGGTTAATTCTACATGAAGGAAAACAACTAACAATAATGTAGAATGTATTGAGGGAGGTGGTTGCCCAAATCGAAGGGAACAGTGCTCACAGTGAAACATGAAAAGCCGACAATTCAGCAGCGGCATACACCGGTAACCGACAATTTAGAACAGAAAGAATAGAGCTTCACACATAGATTAGATAGATAGAAACATGTCAGTCACATATATAAGAAGTACAGTGACAGTGTTGCTTACTGTACTTGTCATTTAGTGTAAAGGATTTATTTAAAAAAATAATAGTGTTTTCATGCACCGTCTCTTTAAAAAAGCTGGCCGGCAATTCAGCAGCGGTACCCGACAATTTAGAACAGAAAGATAGAACTTCACACATAGATTAGATAGATAGAAACATGTCCGTCACATATATAAGAAGTACAGTGACAGTGTTGGTTACTGTACTTATCATTTAGTGATAAAATAAAGGATTTATTAAAAAAAAAATTGGCGTGGGGTTCCCCGTAATTTTAGGCTCTAGCGGAGGTTAAGCAGATGGCTGGGGCAGATGTTTGAAGCCTGGGAAGGGGGTAATACCCACGAAGCTTCCCATGCTACTAATGTCAGCCCCCAGCTGAATACCTAGCCTTTACCAGCTATTAAAATGGGGGACCCCCAAAAAAATGATGTGGGGTCCCCCCTATTTTAATAGCTAGCAAAGGCTAGGCAGACAGCTGGGGGCTGATATTAATAGCCCAGGAAGGGTGCCATGAATATTGGCCCCCTCCCAGGCTAGAAACACCAGCCGTCAGCCGCCCCAGAAATGGCGCATCCATAGGATGCGCCAATTCTGGCACTTAGCCTCGCTCTTCCCACTGCCCTGTAGCGGTGGCAGTGGGGTAATAGGGCTGGGGTTGATGTCAACTTATAATGCCAGCTGACATCAAGCCCAGGTTAGTAATGGAGAGGCGTCTAGAAGACACCCCCATTACTAACCCCATAGTCAAAGTTAAAAAAAAACACAAACACCCAGAATAAAGTCCTTTAATTGAAATAAACACACAATTCTTTATTGTTCTAAATTAAACCATACTTACCGTCACGCCCATTCCAGCTGATGCCAACGATCTCCTGCAATAAAAGTAAAATAATAAAGCAACATCATCCTTACCTTTCCATGGTTCCCAGGACAGCTTCAGCTCTGCTACATTCACATGACAGGCTGGATCGCAGCAGAAAGCTGCCATCCAGCCTGTCATGCCGCAGGCAGACACTGAGAAGCGCAGGCATGCTTGCACTCCTCAGTGTCAGGCTGTGACGGCATCCAGATGAGCCGACAATGAACTCAGCTCACCTCATGCACGTCACTGACAGCGTGGGAGAATTCTCCTGCGCATGCGGTGAGCATGAGAGACTCGGCTCATCAGGATGCCGTAACAGCCTGACACTGAGGAGCGCAAGCATGCCTGCGCTTCTCAGTGTCTGCCTGATTACAGGCTGGATGGCAGCTTTCTGCTGCGATCCAGCCTGTCATCTCGATGTAGCAGAGCTGGAGCTGTCCTGGGAACCATCGAAAGGTAAGGATGATGTTGGTTTATTATTTTTCTTTTATTGCAGGAGATCGTTGGCTTCAGCTGGAATGGGCGTGATGGTAAGTATGGTTAAATTTAGAACAATAAAGAATTGTGTGTTTATTTCAATTAAAGGACTTTATTCTGGGTGTTGTGTTTTTTTTTTTAAATACTTTACTAGAAATTCATGGCGGTCATGTCTAATATTGGCGTAACCCCATGAATTTCGGACTTAGGGCCAGCTGATAATACCAAGCTGGCCCTAACCCCTTTATTACCCAGTGAGCCACCGCACCAGGGCCCTGGATGAGTTGGGTACAGCGCCAGAAGATGGCGCTTCTATGAATGCGCCATTTTCCGGGGTGGCTGCGGACTGCAATTTGCAGCGGGGGGGGGGGGCCCAGAAAGCTTGGGTCTCCCTGCGCTGCGGATTCCAGCCTCCAGCTGCCTAGTTGTACCTGGCTGGACAAAAAAATAGGGCGAAGCCCCACGTATTTTTTTCTTTTAATTATTTCATGAAATTCATGAAATAATTAAGAAAAAATGGGCTTCCCTATATTGTTGTGTCCGGCCAGGTACAAATAGGCAGCTGGTGGTTGGGGGCAGCCCGTTCCTGCCTGCTGTACCTGGCTGGACACAAATATAGTGCGAAGCCCCACGTCAAATTTTTTTTAATTATTTATTTTAATAAATCCTTTATTTTAACACTAAATGACAAGTACAGTAACCAACACTGTCACTGTACTTCTTATATATGTGACAGACATGTTTCTATCTATCTAATCTATGTGTGAAGCTCTATCTTTCTGTTCTAAATTGTCGGGTACCGATGCTGAATTGCCGGCTGGCTTTTTTAAAGAGACGGTGCATGAAAACACTATTATTTTTTCAAATAAATCCTTTAACACTAAATGACAAGTACAGTAACCAACACTGTCACTGTACTTCTTATATATGTGACTGACATGTTTCTATCTATCTATCTAATCTATGTGTGAAGCTCTATTCTTTCTGTTCTAAATTGTCGGGTACCGGTATATGCCGCTGCTGAATTGCCGGCTTTTCATGTTTCACTGTGAGCACTGTTCCCATCGATTTGGGCAACCACTGTAATGCCACAACCACCATGGCTGTGGCATTAACGTCTTAAAAAAATATTAATTCCTGCTATTCCATTTAATTGTAATGTAAGGGAGATAATGTAATGTCAGCGCTTGAGCAGGAGAATTCTCCCACGCTGGGATGGCATTCTGATGACAGGCTGGATCGCAGCTGAGCGCTGCCATCCAGCTTGTCATCCTTCAGAGACACTGCAGAGCGCAGGTATTATGTGAACTTCCGATTCCGGTATTCGATATTGTAAAAGTATCGGAACTCCGATACAGCGAATATCGGTCGATACCCGATATTTCAGTATCGGAATGCTCAACACTAGTGATCACGCTTCAAAAGTTTGGAAATTTCAAGACTGCTGCATCCCTCTGCAAGACATCTCACAATTTTGGACTTTTCAGAGCTCGTCAAATCTCTCTTCTGACCCATTTTGCCAAAGGAAAGGAAGTTGCCTAATAATTAAGCACACCTTATATAGGGTGTTGATGTCATTTGTCAACACCCCTCCTCATTACAGAGATGCACATCGCCAGATTTACTTAATTGGTAGTGTGGCGCCCTGCTGCGCATTGGTGCCACAGATCCCAGAGGGGTGCATGGACGGATTCCTCCACAAGAGGCCTTCATAGCATTCACACACCTCCACCTTCCACCTCAGACCACCAGAGGGAGCCAGTTAGTGATATATAAAGGGAAGGTGGAGCTAGGCAGTTCAGTCTGGAGTCCACAGAGAGTGACGTCTGTGTGAAGTCTGCTGCAGCCAGAGAGGTTGTCAGGTCAGTCCAGACTCAGAGAGCTCTAGTTAGTGAGCCTAGAGCGTGCCGACCCCAAAAGAGTGGCGAAGCGCAGCGTGTCTACTGCCAGTGTGAAGCCTAGTGAGGGCCCCGAGCATGGGCGAAGGCGAGTGGAGTAAGCAAGCTACATAGGGGGCAGAGGAGCTTAACCAGCTCACCCCAAAACCATTTACCGGACACCGGGTCCGCGTCTGCAGGGATTCCTTACATCCAGCAGAAACAACCGGAACCCCTGGCGAACTATACAATGTCCCAGGAACACCAAAAGTTGACCGTTATACCAGGGTCAGGAGTCATGGAGGCCCAAGAGACCAGGGAGTGTGATCTCCAACAGAAGGCCCTACCACCAGGTCAGCAGGTGCAAGACAGAGACCAAGTTAGGCCTAGCTCCAGGCAGGTCAGAAACTTATCAAGGAAAGGCAAAGAACAGGAGGCCCCACACCCGCTCACTGGAGAGAGTCCTGATATGCACCCTTCACCCTGAAGTACCCTGGACCGTGCCAGAAACACCACCAGTAAAGGTACTGAAGTGAACTGTCGTGTGTGTGCCTATTCTTCCTCTGACCCGGCTGCGTCCCCTCTGTCCTGCATCTCCCTCACTCGCGCTGCCCTGAGGCCCCGCTCCACCTGTGGGGAGCCGCACCAACTAAGCTGCCTAAACACCGGCCTCAGAGGACTGTCGCAGCGCTGGTGATCCTCACCAGACACCACAGATGGCATCACGAACATTCCCCTATCCCATATAACTTTCTCCTTCTTTTAAGAGTGACCTGAGGGTACGGGCCTGGGAGCCAACCACCGCGACATCCCCCAAGGTCAGGCAACAACAAGGCCCGAGCGCCGAGTCGTCCCCATCCCCTGGGCGCATCATCTCTTCCTGGCGTCACGAACAGGATTCCGTGCCCGCTGCAACGATGGAGTGTTGTGCCCGTTGCCACCGGGTACTGTGCGCCTTTAATAAGAACTGTGTATTTGACTGTGGCGAAGAACGCCGCCATTGCTGTGCCGCCGAGCGGGAAGAAGGGCGTAACCGCGGGAAACTGAGAAGCGTAGCTGCTGAAGAGCGCGAAGCCCCGGACACGCCCCATGCCTCGACGTCAAACCTGGAATCGCCAGGTCCTGGAAGGAGCCCCGCTGAGCGCTCTGACGTAGGACGCAAGCGACGCAAGGTCCTTAAGGAAGACCGTCACCTGCGGAGCTGCGGCCTACCGGAATAAAAGAAAAGAAGGTAGGCCACGGTTCGCTAGGGGGGCGCCAGAATGTACGAATAACAGCACAACGCCGGAGTACCGGTTAACGTCCCTGATGATCAACCCGCGCCCGGCGCCGAGCAGGCCGGAACAGCCGCTCCACCAGCAGGGCTTGTAACCCCTGTCATACCCATGGCCCTACCGTACATCCCTGGAGCGAAGTGGCTCCCCCAGTACAGCGGCAAACCAGATACCCTGTCTGGATTCAAAAGGAAAATATGCGGTATACTGGACATGTACTCTATGACAGGCAAGCAAAGAGCCGCTGTTGTATTGGGACAATTGACTGGTGCTGCGGAGCGAGAAGTCAAAACCTGGTCGGCCACAGACCAGGAGTCAGTGTCCGCAATCTTTAAAAAGTTACAGACTGTCTTTGAGAATCGTACTGAGACAGACCTCCGGATGAGGTTCTACAACTGCTCTCAGCAACCGGAGGACAGTGTTCGGGACTATGCCTGGCGTTTACAAGGGGCCCTGCGAGCTCTGAAACAGGTTAGTCCAACCGGCATCAATGATGAAAATAGAATGCTGAAGGAACAGTTTATCCGGGGACTGAGGTCTCAAGAGGAGAGCAGGACTGTGGGTTGGTGGTCCTTGGATCATCCAGATGCCACCTTTGACACCCTTAAGGACATGGCTATAAAAGGACTGCAGCCCCTGGAAACAACTGCTATCCAATGTTACCAGGGTGGGGCCACCCCAGTGCCCGCAGCTTCCACCTTTTCCCCGGTGGCTGCTGAAGCCAAGGTGCAAGCAACGTCCCCTAGTGAGCTGGACAGCCTGCGCTCTGAAGTGCGTCAGTTGAGCAAAACCCTGACCACTGTACTGAGTGCCCTGCAGCTGCGGACGGAGCCCGAGGAGGAAGGAAGGATCCTGCTAGCCGACAGCCCTGAGGATGTCCCCTGGATGAGAAGGAGGAGGAGGACAACGCCACCCCCTGGGAGGACCAGCGACCAACGCCGCTTGCCGAAAGACCCTGTCTGGCACTGCTGCCACAAGACAGGTCACGCCGTCCGGAGCTGTCCTTTAAACGAGCAAACCCTGGGGCCGAGGGCCGACACCCAGGAGTAGGCCAACCAGGCCCATCAAACTGGTACCGCAGGTTCGTGGGAGGATGACCTCTTTTGTCCATCGTGCTGGACGGCCTCGCGACACCTGCTCTGCTGGACACAGGATCTCAGGTAACCATCGTGCCTGATGTCCTCTACAAAAGGTTCTGGTCCATAGACGAACTTCATCCACCAGATCCAAATCTTTCCGTCTATGCCTCAAATGGCCTCCCCCTTAACCTAGTCGGGGTTAAGGATGTGGCAGTAAAGATGGGAAGAGTGGAACTGAAGGACCAGGGACTAGAGATGAGCGTTGTTCTACTCGAACTGTTCGCCAATCTCAAATTCGAGCTGTTTTGGGCAGTGTTCGAGCCGGTCGGCGAACACGAACAATTTGAGAAAAATTCGGCTGTTCGAGGTTATGTTCGATAACTGTTCGTGCACCAAAATCATAACTGGATTTTTTCTCAGTAATGATGAAAATTAATGTTAATACGCAGTTTGAGTGTACAGCGGGGCGGGGGGAGGGGCAGGGGATGGATCTCTGCAGGAACAATGAAGATCTCCATTTTTTTTTCTCTTTCCCGCATTTGCAGTGGGGAGGTGCAATCTGTCAGCCTATCAGCAGCGCACACACGGAGCGAAGTGCTTTTTTTCACACAAGCAAGGGCATGTGTGATTGGCAGTGTATGTCACATGTCCTTGCCCTATAAGACCAAGCCATTTTCCCCGTCGCCACCATTTTCTCACTGCTGCAGCTGCGTGTTAGACGGCACCGCTGTTGCTGTGTGCGCTATACCTTGTTAATTTCAAGCCAATTTTCGCACAAATATACAGATAGCTTGGGAGTAGGGAATAGTTGTGATTGCAGTCCTTTTAAGGACTAGGTTACAGCATTTCCTACGACTTTTATCAGGCAGGTCTGTGCTCTTAAATAGATAGATTGTGGGAGTAAAGACTAATTGTAATTGGAGTCCTTTTCAGGACTAGGTTACATCAGTTCCTATCAGTTTTTGCCAGGCAGGTCTGTGCCAGTGCTGTGCAAGTTTTTTTCACAGCATTTGGCTGAATCTAGCAAAGCTAATCCTTTTTGGCCTATTGCAGAGTGTGTTAGTCAGTGGAGTAGCCTATCTGTGTTGCAAGATATACCACCTGTGTATAGAATACCAATTTTTTTACTGCACCTAGTGAAGTAAAATCTTTTGGGCATAGCATCATTCTATTAGTCCATCTATACTGACCTCCATCAGGTTGCAAACTGAATATAATTTTTTTCTGCATCTAGCTCTGAAAAAATATTTGGGCTTCTAGCAGTGTGTGGGATTTGGTCTATTAGTCCATCTATACTGACCTCCATCAGGTTGCAAATTAAAAATAATTTTTTTCCTCATTTAGCTCTGAAAAAATATTTGGGCTTCTAGCAGTGTGTGGGACTTGTTCTATTAGTCCTTCTATACTGACCTCCAGCAGGTTGCAAATTGAATATAATTTTTTTCTGCATCTAGCTCTGAAAAAATATTTGGGCTTCTAGCGGTGTGTGGGACTTGGTCTATTAGTCCATCTATACTGACCTCCATCAGGTTGCAAATTAAAAATAATTTTTTTCTGCATCTAGCTCTGAAAAAATATTTGGGCTTCTAGCAGTGTGTGGGACTTGGTCTATTAGTCCATCTATACTGACCTCCATCAGGTTGCAAATTAAAAATAATTTTTTTCTTCATTTATCTCTGAAAAAATATTTGGGCTTCAAGCAGCGTGTGGGACTTGTTCTATTAGTCCATCTATACTGACCTCCATCAGGTTGCAAATTAAAAATAATTTTTTCCTGCATCTAGCTCTGAAAAAATATTTGGGCTTCTAGCAGTGTGTGGGACTTGGTCTATTAGTCCATCTATACTGACCTCCATCAGGTTGCAAATTAAAAATAATTTTTTTCTGCATCTAGCTCTGAAAAAATATTTGGGCTTCTAGCAGTGTGTGGGACTTGGTCTATTAGTCCATCTATACTGACCTCCATCAGGTTGCAAATTGAATAAAAAAAATTTCTGCATCTAGCTCTGAAAAAATATTTGGGCTTCTAGCGGTGTGTGGGACTTGGTCTATTAGTCCATCTATACTGACCTCCATCAGGTTGCAAATTAAAAATGATTTTTTTCTGCATCTAGCTCTGAAAAAATATTTGGGCTTCTAGCAGTGTGTGGGACTTGGTCTATTAGTCCATCTATACTGACCTCCATCAGGTTGCAAATTAAAAATAATTTTTTTCTTCATTTAGCTCTGAAAAAATATTTGGGCTTCTAGCAGTGTGTGGGACTTGTTCTATTAGTCCTTCTATACTGACGTCCAGCAGGTTGCAAATTGAATATAATTTTTTTCTGCATCTAGCTCTGAAAAAATATTTGGGCTTCTAGCGGTGTGTGGGACTTGGTCTATTAGTCCATCTATACTGACCTCCATCAGGTTGCAAATTAAAAATAATTTTTTTCTGCATCTAGCTCTGAAAAAATATTTGGGCTTCTAGCAGTGTGTGGGACTTGGTCTATTAGTCCATCTATACTGACCTCCATCAGGTTGCAAATTAAAAATAATTTTTTTCTGCATCTAGCTCTGAAAAAATATTTGGGCTTCTAGCAGTGTGTGGGACTTGGTCTATTAGTCCATCTATACTGACCTCCATCAGGTTGCAAATTAAAAATAATTTTTTTCTTCATTTAGCTCTGAAAAAATATTTGGGCTTCTAGCAGTGTGTGGGACTTGTTCTATTAGTCCTTCTATACTGACCTCCAGCAGGTTGCAAATTGAATATAATTTTTTTCTGCATCTAGCTCTGAAAAAATATTTGGGCTTCTAGCGGTGTGTGGGACTTGGTCTATTAGTCCATCTATACTGACCTCCATCAGGTTGCAAATTAAAAATAATTTTTTTCTGCATCTAGCTCTGAAAAAATATTTGGGCTTCTAGCGGTGTGTGGGACTTGGTCTATTAGTCCATCTATACTGACCTCCATCAGGTTGCAAATTAAAAATATTTTTTTTCTGCATCTAGCTCTGAAAAAATATTTGGGCTTCTAGCAGTGTGTGGGACTTGGTCTATTAGTCCATCTATACTGACCTCCATCAGGTTGCAAATTGAATAAAAAAATTTTCTGCATCTAGCTCTGAAAAAATATTTGGGCTTCTAGCGGTGTGTGGGACTTGGTCTATTAGTCCATCTATACTGACCTCCATCAGGTTGCAAATTAAAAATAATTTTTTTCTGCATCTAGCTCTGAAAAAATATTTGGGCTTCTAGCAGTGTGTGGGACTTGGTCTATTAGTCCATCTATACTGACCTCCATCAGGTTGCAAATTGAATAAAAAAATTTTCTGCATCTAGCTCTGAAAAAATATTTGGGCTTCTAGCGGTGTGTGGGACTTGGTCTATTAGTCCATCTATACTGACCTCCATCAGGTTGCAAATTAAAAATAATTTTTTTCTGCATCTAACCCAGCCAATAGTTTTGGCCTAATACCACAGTTTGGCCACTCAGCTCTGCTCGGTTACCATCCATTGTTTTTTTGTGCAAACAACTCCAGAGTTGTGAATTAGTTAACCACCAAAATGAGTGGAAAAAGGCCTGCTGCTGGTGGAAAGGGGAATAGGCGTGTTGGGAAGGGGAAAAAAGGTTGTGTCCGTGGGGTAGGTGCAGAAGAAAGACCATCTTCCAGCCAAACTAAAATGTCTACTTCTTTTAGCGGACAATGTGATAAGATCCCTTTCTTACGGCCACGCCAATCGCTACAAATTCCAGATGAGGCACAAAAACAGCAGGTGCTTCAACGGATATCAAGTGCTCCTTTAAGTGGGCTCTCCTCCACATCAACTTCAACATCACAAATACTCCAGTCCTCAAAGGTGTCACCCAAATCGCACTTGCTTCCTCACAGCTCCCAAATCTCCAGCTGCCCGTCTGAGTATGAGGTAGAACAGATGGTTGAGTCTGCAGAGCTGTTTACTCATACTATAGCCTGGGAATCAGAGGTCGACTCCAGCGCTTCTGTGAATCCAGACGAGGAAATGATCTGCACTGATGCCCAGAATCTTTATGAGTCGGATCCAGGACCAGACGCAGAAGGTTCTGACCATAATGTAGACCCTCATTCCCAAACTGTAACTCCTGTTGGTGGAGACAATGAGGAAGACGATGATAAGACTCAAATACCTGATTGGAGCGACAACTTTAGTTTTTTGTCAGGGCAGGAACAGGTTGGCTCTGAGGACGACGGGTGTGATAACGCACAGGGTGATGATGATGAGGTCGGAGATCCCACTTACTGTCAACCCACAGTCAGCCAAGAGATGAGGTCAGCAGAGGAGGTGGAGGAAGATGCTAGTGACGAAGAGGTCAGGTTGCGCCTTCCTGGACAGAGACGTAGTACTGGAAGCACGTCAACAACTGCATCCTCAAACACAACTCTGCCTCTCACCACAAGTCGTGGTGGCTCTTCAGGTCGCATGGGTGCTAAGCCTTGCATAGCCTGGGCATTTTTTCAGATCGATAAAGATGACCCAACTCGTGTTATCTGTAACATTTGTCAGCAAAAGCTAAGTAGAGGCCAAAAAATACATAGTTTGAGTACTTCATGCATGAACCGGCACATGGACATGAAGCATAAGTTGCAGTGGGAAGCTCAGTGTGCTACAATGCGGTCTAGCCGGCCGGGCCAACCACCGTCTGCCATATCTTGTGCATCCGCGGCCTCTTCATCCTCTGTGACTGGGGGGACAGCAGTCACACCTGTTTTGGGGCGCAGACCTGCCACCTCTTTACCCGCAACAGCCAGCGTGATTGGCAGGTCATCATTTTCTTTGGAGGTGGTAACACCAGCTGGTCTTGAGCGCTGTCCGACATCGATAGCACCACCTTTGGATCAAGGCAACCTAACATGTCCGCCTGCATCTTCCTCACAGACCGGCAGTTTGCCGGGGACACCCTTATCAACCCCGTCTAAGCACAATAGCCAGCCCTCGGTCCCTCAGATGTGGACAAGTAAAAGACCATTTCCTCCTAGCCATGAGAAAGCTAAGAGGTTGAATTTCACCATCTGCAAGCTCTTGGCTACAGAAATGCTGCCTTTCCGCCTGGTGGACACAGAGGATTTTCGAGACCTTATGTCCGTCGCAGTGCCCCAGTACCAGATGCCCAGTCGGCACTACTTCTCAAAGAAAGGTGTGCCTGCGCTCCACCAGCATGTCGCACACAACATCACCGCTTCTTTGAGAAACTCTGTGTGTGACAGGGTGCATTTCACCACAGACACTTGGACGAGTAGGCATGGACAGGGGCGTTACATGTCGCTGACTGGGCACTGGGTAACTATGGTGACAGCAGGACAAGGGGCTGCTGTCCAAGTCTTGCCGTCCCCACGAGTTGTGCGTCAATCCTCTTTATGTCATTTTTCCTCCACTGCTTCTGCCTCCTCAACCTCCTCTCGGTCTTCCACCTGCACCCAAAGCCTGTCTGGTCATGCCACAAGCTTTCTAACTGCGCAGAAGGGATCCTGCTCACCTCCTTACTATGCTGGCAGTAGGGCTCAACGTCATCAGGCGGTTTTTACATTGAAATGTCTGGGAAATGTGAGTCACACAGCTGAGGAGTTGTGGTCAGCTCTGGAGAACCAATTTCATGAATGGTCGTCTCCACTGGACCTGAAACCAGGGAAGGCCGTGTGCGACAATGCTGCAAACCTGGGTGCGGCCCTTCGCCGGGGCAATGTCACACACGTGCCTTGTATGGCTCACGTGTTGAACCTGGTTGTCCAGCAATTTTTAGCCCACTATCCCAGACTAGATGGCCTTCTGCAGAGGGCACGGTCGCTGTGTGCTCACTTCCGCCGTTCGCATCCCGCAGCTCAGCGACTTACATCTCTACAGAAGTCGTTGGGCCTGCCACTTCACCGGCTAAAATGCGATGTGCCTACCCGGTGGAATTCAACTCTGCACATGTTGCAGCGACTGTGGCAGCACCGACAAGCCCTGGTGCAATACGTTATGACGTATAGCCTGGGCCAACGAGATTCAGAGGTGGGGCAAATCACGCTGGAGGAGTGGTCTCAGATCAGGGACCTATGCACCCTTCTGCACAGTTTTGAAATGGCGACGAAGATGTTTAGTGCTGACGATGCCATTATCAGCATGACTATTCCGGTGATTTACATGCTGGAGCACATGTTAAACAGAATTCGGAGTCAGGTGGTGGCACAAGAGGAGGTGGAGGAAGTAGAGGAGGAGGAGTTGTATGCGGAAGGGCTAACATCTGCAAGGTCCAGACGGTCGGCAGCACCAAGGCGGCAGGCATGTGAGGGTGGGGGAGATGATTTTACCAGGGCGCATGGTAGCAGCCAAACTAGTGAGGAAGGTGCAGGAGCCCAGGAAGAAGTGGAGGACGAACTGATGGAAGACTCATCAGATGAGGGAGACCTTGATCACATTTCTGTTGTGCGAGGTTGGGGGGAGAGGACAGAGGAAGGAAGCATGATTGCTACCTCGCCACCAACACAACAGGGACTTGGTGCTCCTGGATGCGCAACACACATGAGTGCCTTCTTGCTGCACTACCTGCAACATGACCCTCGAATTGTGAGAATTAGAAATAATCCTGACTACTGGGTTGCCACACTGTTAGATCCCCGGTACAAAAGTAAATTTGCAGAAATTATTCCTGCCATAGAAAGGGATGCACGCATGCAGGAGTATCAGCAGAGACTGTTGCAGAATCTTACATGTGCTTTTCCACAAAATACCAGTGGTGCACGTAGTGAATCTCACAGTTCCAACTTGCCAACCGTGGGACCGTCAAGTGTTCAGCACTCAAACCGTAACAGAACCACAGTATCTGCTGGTAACATCAATTTTGCGGAATCATTTCACCACTTTTTTAGCCCATCCTTTGCAAGGCCACAGGAGACAAGAAGTCTGACACATAGTCAACGCCTAGAGACGATGGTACAGGAGTATCTCCAAGTAAACATTGAAGCCACGACTGTGTCACTGGACCCTTGCTCTTTTTGGGCTTCCAATCTGGATAAATGGCCGGAGCTAGCCACTTACGCCTTGGAGATCTTGTCATGCCCCGCAGCCAGCGTTCTGTCTGAACGTGTGTTCAGCGCTGCTGGTGGTGTGCTGACAGATAAGCGCACGCGGCTCTCCACTGATAATGTAGACAGACTCACGTTCATAAAGATGAACAAATCATGGATCCGAAACGACTTTTCTACCCCTGTGTCATCCTGGGGAGAGTAAAAGCTTGATGATTGGTTAAAATCACCCTACCAACCGTTTTAAGCTTTCAAATTACTGATCATGTTTATCTGTATCTTGACTGGAAAATAATTTGGGCTTTGTAGCAGTGTGCAGCACTGATCCTATTAGGCCATCTATAATAAGCTTCACCAGATTTAAAATTAAAAATAATTTTTAGCTGCATCTAGCCCGGAAAATAATTTTGGGGCTCCGAGATGCGCAAGACACATAAGTGCCTTCTTGCTGCACTACCTGCAGCATGACCCTCATATTGTCAGAATTCGAAGTAATCATGACTACTGGGTTGCCACACTCTTAGATCCCCCAAACTTTTCGATCAACCTTTTCATTTTAATAAAGACCATAAAAATGGTCATTTTTGAAATTATAAGCATTAGCAGGTTGTTAGAAACTGAAATCAAACAGTTTTCAACTCAAAACTTTATTCTAGGTGATGTTACATTTTCACATAGGACCCCTTGTTCGAAAGGAGCTTCTGAACTCTCTCGTCCATTGAATTTGTCAGGTTTTGGATGGTTTCTGCTTCAATTGTTTTGCATGAGGACAGAATACCCTCCCAGAGCTGTTGCTTAGATGTGAACTGCCTCCCGCCATCATAGACACTCCTTTTAATGATGCTCCAAAGGTTCTGAATGGGGTAGAGGTCAGGGGAGCATGGGGGTCACACCATAAGATTGTCCCCTTTTATGCCCATATCAGCCAGAGATGCAGATGTTTTATGTGCAGCATGAGATGGTGCATTATCATGCAGAAAAATGATCTTGCTGTGAAATACACGGTTCTTCTTCTTGAACCATGGCAGGAAGTGCTGTTTGAGAAAATCCACATACATTATGGAGTTCATCTTTAGCGCCTTCAGGGATCCTAAAGGGGCCGACAATCTCTCTCCCCATGATTCCAGCCCAAAACATTACTCCACCTCCTCCTTGTTGGCGCTGTAGCCGTATTTGCATGGGGTGTCCATCAACCAGCCATCCTCCACTCCATTCATCTGGACCATCGAGCGCTGCATGGCACTCATCCGTGAACAAAACAGTTTTGAAATCAGTCTTCATGTAATGTTTGGCCCACTGGAGCCGTTTCTGCTTGTGTGAAGTGGATAGAGGAGGTCGACAGGATGGCATATGCACAGCTGCAAACCTCTGAAGGACCCTGCATCTTGTTGTTCGGGGGACGTTGGAGGCACAAGCAGCTTCAAAAACTTGTCTGCTGCTATGACAAGGCTTTTTTGCCGCTGCTGTTTCAACCTGACGTAATTGCCTGTAGGAAAGAGTCCTCAATTTGCCCTTATCAGCACGCACACGTGTGTACTGTGAATCAGCTACATACTTCTTGATTGCCAAGACACTTCATCCTGATCATCGCACAATGTTGATTGTAGTCATGCCTTGACCTAAACACTCCACAATTTGTTGCTTCTCAGCAGCCGACACATCCTTTTTCTTTCCCATTTTGGCAGAAAATGTAGGCTGCTTAATAATGTGAGAGAGCCTTCTTAAGTAGTCTTGCCTTTCATTGGACACACCTGCCAAACTAATTAGCACAGGTGTCTGCAATTGCTTACAGTGATATAAAGGGCCCTGACACACATCACCATCAATGAGTTTAACTGACAAACAAACAAATTCTTCCCTTATCACTCCTAAACACTTTTTGCATAATAATTTGGAACGCGGTGTACATGTGCTTTTCCACAAAACACCAGTGGTTCACGTAGTGAATCTTACAGTTCTAACTTGCCAACCGTGGTCTGTATGGAATTGTTCAATAAAGGGCCCAAAATTAAGATAACATAGATGGGAGAGGTCTCTATGAATAGGAATTCCTAAGTATTTGATACCCTGTGAGGGCCAGGCAAAGGGAAAGTTGGACTGGATGGAATCCTATATGGATTTAGGGAGGGAGACATCGAGGGCCTCAGACTTCGCTGCATTGATTTTAAAATTTTACCATGTAACAAAGTGATCTATTTCAGCCATAACAGCAGGGATGGATATATGTGATTGAGTGATATATACTAGGACATCATCAGCAAATAGAGAGCACTTGTACTCGGTGCCTCCCACCTCAATCCACCTAATATTGGGGTTATGGCGAATTGATGAGAGCAGGTGCTCCGTCACTAGGATGTATAAGAGAGGGGACAGAGGACATCCCTGCCTTGTCCCATTGGTGATTGTGAAAGGTGATGAAAATGTTCTGACGCACCCCCTGGGCCTTGGGACACCCGGAGCCGGACCCTTTTTGGTGGATGCTGGTGGTTGTAGTCTTCGTGGCGGCGATCCGGTTCCGTGGCTCAGGGCGGTCAAACCAGTGGCGGAACTATTTATGTGGTTTTGATGTTTAAATGTCCGACTACGCCACCCGTGGATTGCGGTCAGAGTGAACCGCCGCTACAGGGCAGACCGCTAAGGCTGGTGTTGTGGGTGCAGCAGAGCGTAGCATAACTCCCCACGGGAGGAGTATAGCCTCAGGGCAGTGTATGCGGAGGATGGGGGTGATGGTGCAGGGCAGCAGCAGTAACGACACGGAGTCAGTGATGCAGTTCAGGGCCTTTACTCACAGTTCTTATTATCCAGACCACGTCTGCAGGTAACGGCTGCCCACGTCGTACTGTGCTCACCAGGTGAGGGGCTCAGACAACTCCCAGATAACTTTGGAGCGCTTCACAGGACCCCCTTTGTGTGTCCTTTGTCTGGCCTTTCTTACCAACACTTCTGTCCGGCTGCCTCGGGCCTCCTCTTGGTAAACTTGGCGCCAGTTTCCCTGACCCTATGTGGTGCCTTCCTAGCGGGTGGAGCAAGGGGCTGCGCCACATAAAATGTCAGAGCCTCCGGTTTCTAGCTGAGGGTCGTTTCCTGCCTCCACTAGTTCGGGGACCGGTCTCCCCCTTTGGCCTGACCCCTCCACGCAGGTGGATTCGGGCGTGCGGTGGCGACTCGCCCGTCCGCACCCCTGGGATCCCTTCATTCCTCGTTCCTGGAGCCTTCTCCGCTCCTCTTCCTTCCTTCTCCCTCTTGCAGGCCTGGGCCTCTGTTACTAGGCCCGCCTCCGGAGCAGAGCTCATGCAGAGCCCCTGCTCCCTGCCACTTCTGCTCAGACTTCTCTGCACTGAACTAAGATGGTGCCCACCTTTTATACTCCCTTCTCAATGCACCCAGGAACTGCTTCCTCCCTGCTCCTGCACTGCAGGGTTCCCCTTCCTCAGTGTTCCCTCCCCCCACTCCAGCCAGGGACAGGGACTGTCGTGCCCATCTCAGGGGCATATTGGTCGCCCTGCCCCACGGCAATGTGGTGTAATGCATGCAGGTGTCGGGTCCTGATCCACACTCCATCCTTATCTGAGAGTGAGATATCACACCTCTGGGTGAGGTGCAATACGTCTGTAGCAACCGAGCCCTCGGTGCTACAGTTCCATTTATCTTCAGCCTAGGTGACGTATTGTGATACAGGGCCGTGATTTTGGCTATAAAAGGGTCCCCTAGACCCCTACCCCAAGCTTTTTAAGAGAATCATATATGGCGTGCCAGGAGACTCTATGGAATGCTTTCTCAGCATCCAACGAGAGTATCTACTTACAAATTTTTAACTGCATCTAGCCCAGGAAATACTTTGTGCCTAGTAGCAGTGTCTGCTAGTCAGCGGATTATCCCGGCTGTTAAGCAAGCTACACCACCTGTAGTTTGGACACTTAATTTTTTCAAAGGAAATGCTTCGGGACCACGGGATACTTAGTGAAGAGCATCAGGAGGCACCCCAAGGCATAGGGGCTGGGACTGGCACTAGGATGCCTTGCGGTGGACAGCCGAGCTCGATCCTTATAAAAGCTTTTTAACTGCAGCAGCTTTAGTGGACGCTACTGGAGCTGGAATTACGCGGCTGCTGGCATGAGACTTGCCCTCCAATAGATCCTTGTAAATGGATTTAAAGTGTATTCATTCAAATTAGAGAGACAATTTAAATTAAAAAGCTTAGAGCTGCCTCCACCACAGGGGGGCTCGCTCGACCCACCAGCGGACAGGCACCAGTATTGGGAGAGGGGGGCTGGCCATCAGGGTTCACCGCGGCTCTGGCACAAACCCGGCGACACGGAGGTGGCACGGGCTGGAGCGGACTGGCCGTGTCGGCTTCTCACTTTTTGGATTTTAGAAGGGCATGACATGCCTATATCTGTGTCTCCCCCTCCTTTTACTCCTCCACCTCTTTTATTTTCGCATGACTATATGTACTTGTCACTTTTCCATGTGTTAGTTATGTCTTCTGAGCAGTTTGTCAGCTTTTGGACACCTTTGAAGGTGTTTTCTATGTGTTTCTATGTGTTTTTGTTTGCCTGCCATTGTTTTTAACGGTGTTCGAAGGTGTTCGACGAACAGTTCGACGAACAGTTCGGCGAACACACGGGTGTTCGACGAACCGAACCGAACTCGAACACTACGGGGGTGGCTCAACACTACCAGGGACTAATTGTAGTAGAGACTAATCCTGATGATACAGACTTGTATATGGTACTTGGCACAAATATTGTCGGTAACTGTTTGGGAGAAGTGTTGTTCTTGCTCCAACAGATAGCTGACACTGCCAGACCAGGGCAGAGAAGGACGCTCCAGAAAGAGATCCGAGCCCTTATGTACCAGCAACAGGTAAAGCTAACAGGCGGTGAAATTGGTAATGTACGGGTGACAGACCCGGTACCCATTGTGATTCCACCGATGAGTAAAATGCTGATTTGGTGTAGAGCAGCAATAGGTCTCAAAGGACGGAGCTACCAGGCGGTAGTAGAGCCCCTTAGCTCAGAGCATAGACCTACACACTTAACTGCCAGAGGGGTAGTGGATGTACGCAATGGGAGGGTGCCCGTCCGTCTTCTGAACTATGGGGAGGACGAGGTTAGATTACCACGCTATGCCACTGTTGCCAAATTGTACACAGTAGATAACAACTCCATACACTTGGCGGAGTCCTTAACCTCTCCAGAAGAAGTAGAGGATAATGACCCGGGAACCCAGGTGGAGGATTGGTGTCAATAGCTCCATCTTGGGACAGACACCACTCCTGCCCATAAGAAGCAGGGTGTACACCGGGTGGTTCAGGAATACGCGCAGGTATTCAGTAAGCACCCACTTGACTTTGGGAGGATTAAAGGGGTACAGCACCATATCCCCACAGGTGACCATCCACCCATCAAAGAACGTTACAGGCCTATACCACCAGCACACTACCAGAAGGCGAAGGAGATGTTGCACGACATGAAGAAGGCAGGGGCAGTAAGGGATAGTTGTAGTCCCTGGGCAGATCCCCTAGTTCTAGTCAGGAAAAAGGACGGAAGCATGAGAATGTGTGTAGATTACAGACAAGTAAATCGCATTACACATAAAGATGCATACCCTTTACCATGCATAGAGGAATCCCTGGCTGCCTTAAAGTCTGCAAATTACTTCTCCACCCTTGACCTCACTAGTGGGTACTGGCAAGTAGCTGTTGCTGAGGAGGATCGGGAGAAGACGGCCTTCACTACCCCGATGGGACTCTGCGAGCTCAACAGTATGCCGTTTGGACTCTGCAACGCCCCCAGAACGTTCCAGAGATTGATGGAGTGCGGCCTGGGACACCGCAACTTAGAGACTGTACTACTATACCTGGATGACGTGATAGTGTACTCCAAAACGTATGAGGACCACTTGAAGCACCTGGCGGAGGTATTTGAGACTCTGTCCCGGTATGGGATGAAGCTGAAGCCCTCAAAGTGCCACCTGCTCAAGCGAAAGGTACAGTACCTGGGGCACATCGTTAGTCCAGAGGGAGTAGCACCAGACCTGGAGAAGGTCACTACCATCCAGAAATGGCCGGAGCCGAAGAGCCTCAAGGAGGTACGTCAGATCCTGGGACTAGTCGGGTATTACCAGAGGTTTGTGAAGGACTATACCAAGAAAGCGGCACCTCTGCAAGACCTCCTGGTAGGACAGTCCCCCAGAGGCAGAAATCCCCCATTCCAGTGGGGTAAGGAGCAAGCTGAATCCTTTAATGTGATGAAGGAGATCCTGACCGGCGAAGAGATCCTAGCCTACCCTGACTACAGCCAACTGTTCCTGCTGTACACTGATGCCAGCAACGAGGGATTAGGAGCTGTACTGAGTCAGAAGCAGGATGGCCGAGAGAAGGTGATCGCCTATGCAAGCAGGAAGCTCCGCCCGACCGAGAGGAACCCAGAGAACTATAGCAGCTTTAAGTTGGAGTTCCTGGCCCGGGTATGGGCCATCACTGAACGGTTCAAGCACTATCTGGCCTCCAGTAAGTTCACTGCCTTCACTGATAATAACCCCTTGACTCATTTAGAAACAGCCAAGTTAGGAGCCATGGAGCAACGATGGATGGCTCGGCTGTCAAACTACCAATTCACTATTAAGTACCGGGCGGGCCGTAAGAACGCCAACGCCGATGCCCTGTCCAGAATGCCTCACCAGTCGGACACTGAAGAAGAAGTGGATGACCTGAAGGGGATTGAACTACCTGCCTTTCATCGGAATGGAATGGTGCACGAGCAACGAGCCTCCAGGAGGCATCGCGTTAAGACGTTAAACCCCCTGCCTCACCACAGCTGGAAGGAGACCCAGTACAGCGACCCGGTTGTCAGCCGTATCAAAGAGCTGATAACCCAAGAAGGTTCCTCCCTGGAGAAGGATGCGTCTCTACAAGCCAAGCAGCTGTGGAATGAGAAGAGCCGGCTGTTCATCTATAGAGAGAAGCTGTGCCGGAGGCACGTCAACCCTAAAACCCATGAGATGGTATGGCAGATAGTGGTGCCCAAGACAGACATCCAGATGGTGTTGGAAACCTACCACGATCAGGCAGGGCACTTTGGCTGGAAGAAGCTAGAAACCCTGCTGAAGTGTCAGTTTTATTGGGTAGGAATGCGCAGTTCCATTGAGAGGTGGTGCCGGAATTGTGGACCCTGTAGCCTCAGAAGAAAAGACTACAGCAGCCAGAAGGCACCCCTGCAACCCATCAAGATGACTCGTCCCTTGGAGATTGTGGCCCTGGATCATGTCAAGCTGTCACTCAGCAGGTCAGGATATTCCTATGCCCTGCCCATTGTGGATCACTACTCCCGGTTCCTGGTGGTCGCCCCCGTCAAGGATCTGACAGCAGAGACAGCAGCGAGGACGTTTCAGGCGTACTTCTGCAGGCCCCATGGATACCCGGAGCAGGTGATGACGGATCAAGGCCCAGCCTTTGAAGCCGAACTGTTCAAGGAGTTCTGCCATCTGTACGGGTGTAAAAAGATCTGGACTACACCGTACCACCCCCAAACCAACGGTCTCTGTGAAAAGATGAAAAACATCGTCATCGACCTGCTGAGGACCTTACCACTAGAGGAGAGAAATCAGTGGCCAGACCTACTACCTGACCTGGTAGATCTGTACAACCACATACCTGTGAGTTCCACCAATTGTACACCAGCATATCTCATGCGAGCAAGACCCAGGAAGTTGCCTATGGACCTGGAGCTTGGTGTAGTAGAACCAGAAGCAGATATGTCCACTGAGGACTGGGACACGACCAGACAGGTGCAGTACAGAAGAGTACAGGCCTGTGTCGAAGACAGTCTCACTCGGGTGAGGGACAAGCAGGAAGCCCACTACAATAAAAGTGTGCCCGCAGAACCTTTCACACCAGGAGAAGTGGTGTTAAAGAGGAAAAGGAGAAACCACAAACTTGATGACCAGTGGGAGAGAGAACCCTACACTGTGTTAAATTCAAGATTTGATAACAAGAAGACCTGTTTGATTAGCAAAGACGGAGGAATAACGACTGCAACGGTATCTAGAGACCATCTGAAGTTGTGTCCAGACCTGCTAAAGCCCCAAGAAGAAGTGCCTCTCACCTTACTGGAGAAGCCTAAAGAAGCAGTACTCCATACTGACTTAGGAGATTTCCCAGCAGATTGGCCTCAACTAGGAGGAGCAGTAATAATACCTGTGATCCACTTCTTTCAACAGCCAGAAGACCCTCCACAGCAAGTAGAATCTGTAAGTGCTTCAGAAGAGCCTGCTCAAGAAGAATCCCCGGAAGAAGGATCCCCGGTTGGAGCAGAGCAAGAAGGCCCAGCCAATGGTATACTTGCCAGTCCCGTAGAGAGGTTAAGGCAACCCTGCAGTCCCCCAACACTTGGAACTGACAGAATGGGAGGTAGTGAAAACACTAGTGCCTCACGCATCCCAGTATCACGTAGGTCGACACGTAGCACACGAGGTCAGACCCCTGTCAGATACAGAGAATAGAGAAGGAAACTCTGACAGTGTAGATAGTTGCCCCTGGGGTATTATATTGTGTATTTTCATGTATGTATTTATTACTTTGTGTTATGTTTGCAATGGACAATCTAAGTGAAATGGACACTTTTCTTGTTTGCCTCTAATTACCCGTAGGGGTACATAAAGAACTCTGTGGCTGAGGACGATGTACAGCCCAAAAACTGTTTGCTGTAAATATTTGCACTCCTTGGAGTGCCCCCTTAGATGACCTCAGAACAAAAACCTGTCTGGTGTGGCACAAGCGGAGGTCCAACTCGGGATCGCCATGCCCTGCAGCCACCCCAGGGCCTACGTGGAGGGTTTGCTTTGGACAGGTCCCTCAAGCTACCAAGTACTTTAACTTGTGAGATGGACACCCTGTTAGGGGACCTCACCGGAAGAGACTTGAATTCTGAGGTTGCTTATTTTATTGTACATATCTATTTATTGTCTCTAATGTTTTATATGCAACGTTTAAGCAAAGTGCCTCCCAAAAAGGGAAGAGTTATTGTTGTTATAAAAATTACTTCAGTCCGGGAGTGCTGAGCTTTGCTAGGGGGGAATGTGGCGCCCTGCTGCACATGGGTGCCACAGATCCCAGAGGGGTGCATGGACGGATTCCTCCACAAGAGGCCCTCATAGCATTCACACACCTCCACCTTCCACCTCAGACCACCAGAGGGAGCCAGTTAGGGATATATAAAGGGAAGGTGGAGCTAGGCAGTTCAGTCTGGAGTCCACAGAGAGTGAAGTCTGTGGGAAGTCTGCTGCAGCCAGAGAGGTTGTCAGGTCAGTCCAGACTCAGAGAGCTCTAGTTAGTGAGCCTAGGGCGTGCCGACGCCAAAAGAGCGGCGAAGCGCAGCGTGCCTACTGCCAGTGTGAAGCCTAGTGAGGGCCCCGAGCGTGGCCGAAGGCGAGTGGAGTAAGCAAGCTACATAGGGGGCAGAGGAGCTTAACCAGCTCACCCCAAAACCATTTACCGGACACTGGGTCCATGTCTGCAGGGATTCCTTACATCCAGCAGAAACAACCGGAACCCCTGGCGAACTGAAGTACCCTGGACCGTGCCAGAAACACCACCAGTAAAGGTACTGAAGTGAACTGTCGTGTGTGTGCCTATTCTTCCTCTGACCCGGCTGCGTCCCCTCTGTCCTACATTTCCCTCACTCTTTCTGCCCTGAGGCCCCGCTCCACCTGTGGGGAGCCGCACCAACTAAGCTGCCTAAACACCGGCCTCAGAGGACTGTCGCAGCGCTGGTGATCCTCACCAGACACCACAGGTGGCGTCACGAACATTCCCCTATCCCATATAACTTTCCCCTTCTTTTAAGAGTGACCCCAGGGTACGGGCCTGGGAGCCGACCACCGCGACATCCCCCAAGGTCAGGCAACAACAAGGCCCGGGCGCCGAGTCGTCCCCATCCCCTGGGCGCGTCAGTAGTTGGCTCTCAAGCCTATGCAGCTTGGAGTAGGACAACATGTATAAAAAGTATCATGTGATCAAAATACTCATTTGCCTAATAATTCTGCACACAGTGTAGACAGAGACCCTGATTGCAACAATATGTCACATACTGGGCTGCTTGCTGTAGAGTTGATAAAATCACTGTTTTATCAGCAGGAGATTATCACTAGAGAACCTGTAAAGCTGCTGTCCTTTAGTCCTCCCTATTTATGAGCTCTGTATAATGCCTGCTCACCATTGATTGGCAGCTTTCTACCTATGCACAGTGTACACAGAAAGCTGCCAATCAGTGGTGTGGGCGGGGTTATACAGAGTGCAGCATTCAAAGAACTGGAAGATCTGCAACAGATCAAACCAGCCAGTAAGTGGTATTGGGGACTCTGTCCCTACATTATGCTGTTCTCAGATGGATTAGCAAAATCCGGGAGATAGATTCCTTTTAAAGAGCTTGAAAGGAGTTAGATACAGACGTAGGAGATCTCAGAGTGTTACACATGTCTTTTCAGGGCAATTGGAGGCTTTGCAATATTGTGATTCTCAGCAAGTCGATTCAATGTGAATCAAGTTTTTGTGAAAAATTAATTGAACCAGGCGAATCTGAATTTAATAAGATTTGATCATCTCTAGTTAGCATATTATAATACATTCCTTGGTAAAAGACATACATTGTACATAAAGATTACTAGATCATATTATTATGTCAATTCTCACTCTGTATTGGAATAGTGTGTGATGGTTGGAGGATTTGTGAAAAATATTACCTCTGTTCACTTAGTATCCGTCATATTTCTCAATTTTATAATCAAAAACTAAAATACTTTACATATTTTTTTCCAAATGTATAGCATTCATAGTATAACATGGTGGCTAGTCATTGGTTTCTTCCTCTATATCTCATTCATTATGCAATTGCTATAGGTTACTTTGTCAACGTGATACAGTACTGTATATAGTACAGGCAATAGAGTCTAATTATACTTAGAAAAGAAAGCGGACTAAGACAGAGTAATTTTAAATCAAATATCTGACAGAAAGTCATATATTATCGTTAGTGTTGAGCGAGTATGTTCTATTAACCCTTTCTCCGAGTATGCTCGGGCCGAGCACCGAGTATTTACAGCTGCTCGGTGATATGGTTGAATCGCTCCCGTGTGCATGATTTGCAACTGTTTGACAGCTTTATTACATGTGAGGAATGTCTATTTCTTACACATTCCTCAAATGTAATAAAGCTGTCAAACAGTTGCAAATCATGCACACGGGAGCGATTCAACCATATCACCGAGCAGCTATAAATACTCGGAGCTCGGCCCGAGCATACTCGGAACAGAACATATCGCTCAACACTAATTATCGTCTTTAAACAGGCATAACTTGTTGTGTGGTTGTGTCCTAGAGACGCTGTGAGTGACAGTTCAGCCGTCCTATGGATAGCAGGGGCGTGTTATTCTTTCATTGTAATATTTGGGTTTCCTTCAGGTGTTTTCCTTTTCGGATAATTGCCAGGCTCTTTAACTGGCTGGCAATGTTAGGTCATTGCCAATTGTACCCTTGCTCAAGAGGTGTGTGTGCTCTGTGTTCCTAGTCTGGATTTCTGATCGTTGCTGTTTGACTTTGGATTTGTCTTGACCAACCGTTTGCCTAGCTTTTTGTCATGATCCGCTACCTTCTTGAAATTCTGACCTCGGACTGATTCCTGACTACGCCTTAGTCTCACCCTTCTGTCTATGATGTACCCTCTTGGCTTTTGACCTCTTGACTACCCAGCCCCACGGCTTGTCCGTGAGTAGTGACTAGCGTCACAAATTGCTTATGAAGCATGGCAGAATGTAATCTTTGTCTACATCTAATGAATGCTGGTAGACAAATCTCCTGAGCGTCATCAAACATACTGAAGAAGAATGCTAATGATAATGTTATATCGGAAGCTTCCTATCATTATGGTTCTAAGCAGCTATGTGTTCTGTTGTACTACTCTATTTTTTTGCTTTACAGTAAAACTCTACTTAGGTAATTTTGTGTCCTCAGATTGTGACATTCCAGTCAGTATAATTCCTGGTCTCTTCAAGATCACTATTTAATATCTTTCCATACACATTCCTTAAAAACAGATTGGTATCAGTAGAAAATCTAACATACTGTATATTGTTATGATGTACAATACAAAGTTATATTGCGGTACCGTGTTAGCCAGAAAAATTTATGTAAATACTTTTATGCCAAAAATGACAAAAGAATTCTCGGAGTGATACCTTTATTGGCTAACCAGAAAAAAAAATATATATGCAAGCTTTCAGAGCACAGAGGCTCCTTAGTCTTGCCTGACGAAATGAAAGGAATCTGGGGATCATATGAACTGTGACCAAAAGTTTAAAGAGGAAAACACTTGGCATGTCATCTATGCATTATGCATTTAGTGTACATTTTTTTTATTGTGATCAGGAGGGCTATTTTATGTTATCTGGATTGTGGGTTTATAGGTAGGCAAGTCAGCTAAAATGTTTTTCGCCATCTTATATTAAACAATCTGTTTTTAATACACCACAATACTTAAACAAGCACTCCCATCAAAGTTTTTATCATCTTAATATATTGCAATCATCATATTATATAGCACTATATACTTATAATTGCTCATTTTGCCCTTCTACCCAGCCAATTCTTGTTTTCTCTGCTATATGTAGAAACAGGAAGTCTCTTGTCCCTACATTTATCATTCCCCTCTTCAACTCCTGACCCAGCTGCTTTGCTCCTCCTCCTGCCATAGACTTTTGCAGTGACTCATGACTCATACAAGGAAAATTGACTTCCTGTTTGTACATAGAGCTTAGAATGATTCAGCTATTCACTTTTTAATCACGTGATGTCATAGACCTAATGGAAAACAGAACAATTAACTGGGTAGAAAGGCAAAATTAGCAATAGTAAGTACACAGTGCTATATAATATGATGACTGCAATATATTAAGAGGATACAAATTTTGATGGGAGTGCTTTAAGTCTAGAATGGGAGTTCTTTAAGACTAGAATCACAATACCAATTTTACTGACCCAATAACTTTAGTTTCCACAAGGTCACCCAGTCTTGATCCATAGAAATCCCATTGTTAACAACTGATACCCAGTGGTTTGTTGGCAGCTCAGGAAATCCAATGGCCTGGTCAACCAAAATAAACCAGTTACTTAATTTTCGTCCAACAGTGAGTCAAGACAACTGCTTTTCTGAACTGACGGTTAATGAAATGACAGGTAATAAATAATATTTTGTTTATTCACTAATATAACACCACCTATTCCACAGCACTTTACAGACATCCGCATAAGCCCACGTTCACACGTTCAGTATTTAGTCAGTATTTTACCTCTGTATTTGTAAGCCAAAACCAGGAGTGGAACAATCAGAGGAAAAGTAAAATAGAAACATGTCACCATATATGCATTTTTGCACCCACTCCTGGTTTTGGCTTACAAATACTGACCAAATACTGAACATGTGAATGTGACCTTACTGTGCCCATTGGGGCTCACAATCTAAATTCACTATCAGTATGTCTTTGGAGAGTGAGAGGAAACCCATACAAACACTGAACATACAAACTCCTTGCAGATCTTGTCCTTGGTGGGATTTGAATCCAGGACCCCAGCACTGCAAGGCTGCAGTGCTAACCACTGAGCCACCGTGCTGCCCTAATATGAGATCAGTCCATAATTAAGGTCACTACATGCTTGCATATGAGTCACCAAATAGACATATATCTATACAGTAGATATAGTATATACATAGAAATATAAAGAATATATTTCTGTGTTTATATGCATTATATTTTGTAGTTAGTCTTAATTTAAAGGCGTGTGTTCATCCACTTTCTTCAAGAGCCCACCTCTCCCCTGCCTCTCTGCATCTTACATGAAAATTGACAGTCCAGACTAGTGGCATTGCTGCACTGCTGGCCTAAACTGTTCCCCTAGCAGAAGCAGCATAGCCACTATAGCATCGGAGAATTAAAGAATAAGACACAACACTGTACAGTACAGTAATCTAAGACTTGACTACGGTCATGGAATAACAAGTCGTGGTCATCAGCTGATCTTTCAGGTGACCATAATGTAAATTGACAGTGGATCAATATCAATGTAGTTTGCATGGCAAACCTTGCAATGAGTAAATGTTTAGACGGCACTGTATATTGGAATATCATTGCTCATCAGATGCTTTCTTTTATGCCAGCAGCACATTTGTGAATTAGCTTTTTCAGCACAACAATTTCCATGCTATAAGTCTAGCGAAGTGCTGGAATACGTCCAATGACAGTAAATCCAGTAACACTGACATTAGATTAATGTTGATGCCTCTGTAGAAACCAGATGTCAAGCCAGTAGAGTAGATTTAAAATCATTATATACCAATCATATATTTTCAATTATAATTAAATTACATTGACCGTCTATGGGAGTGATGGTCACGTAAGTGCACTACTGCTCACCTAGACCCATAGATGTGAATGCAATAGGCAGCGTTGGACTGGAGTACCTTTGGCCCACCAGAGAAAATCATTCTTGGGGCCCACTATGTAGCTACACAGAAATAAATACAACACCACCAATTGTTAATATCAGTGTATAATATAAGGTAGTACACTTTTTAATGATATATCAGGAGTTGGTGCCCACATTTTGGTGCAAACTCAATGATAAATGTCCCGGGATTTTAACTATCCAGATATTCAATGGACATAGAATCTTCCAGTTGTGCTAAAAGCTGCAAGTTCTTATCTACAGTTCCGGACAGTTACCTCTCTCAGCTGGTAGATGAACCAACCAGGGGAGGTAATCTGCTGGGTCTGGTGCTGTCAAATAGACCAGATACAATTTCAGATCTACAGGTCCGGGAGCATTTACGAAACAGCGACCATAATATGGTAAGTTTCAATGTAATAATCAATGAAACATTTCAAAAAGGAAATGCAAAAACCTGGAACTTTAGGAAAGCTGATTTCAGCAAATTAAGGGAAGAGCTTAATCGTGTAGACTGGGACCAGGTCATGGTAACTGGGGATACCGAATGTAAATGGGGCATGTTTAAGGAAATACTACTAGAATCCTGTAGAACAGGGGTGTCCAAACTTTTTTCTAAGAGTGCCAAATTTGATGAAGTGAACATGTGCGAGGGCCGATCATTTTGCTTGACATTCTTTGGACCATTAAAATGAATGCAAATAAACTTTTTTTGCAAAGTTTATTGAAAACGGCATACTTTTTATTTTGTGACTTGGATGACAAATCTAAACAGGTGTTTAATCAATCTGCCTTAAAGGGGTTAACCCAGACATACCCCCATTCTCACCCAGGAAGCCCCTCCCCGACTTGAGCATCGAAGCAGTTTATGCTCCAATGTCCTACTTTTGCCCTGCACTAAATTGCGCAGAGGAAAGGCATTTTCTGGAGTTCTAGTGACATACCCGGCTCTCCACGGGGCTGGCAGAAAGCCCAGTGACGTCACCGGCACTGATGGGCGGGCTTTATCACCAGTAAACCAGCTAGAGCAGCGCTAAAGCCTGCACATTAGAGCCGGTGAAGCCTCCTACCGGCAGTGTGTCATTGTAAATAGCACAGGGCAAGGGAGCACATCGGAGCATGAGATGCTTTGATGCCCATGGCAGGGGGGCTGCCTGGGTGAAAAAGGGGGTATGTCTGGGTTCTGAACTTGGACAACCCCTTTAATATAATAAAAACAGGAAACTGAGATATCTCAGGAACATTTTAAAGTACATTACACAAAGTAATGTAAGGTTGTCTGTCAACTTATAAGTTCAAAAAATGTGAACAGGAACATAACAGCAAGTATACATGTGTTCAAATATATAACTGTCTATCCAACTGACATTAATTGAGATTTTACAACATATTAATCTCAATTAAAAAAAAGAAACTAGCCTGCACTAATGTGAAGGGTGAAACTGGGATCTGGACTGCAGCACATAGACTAGGTCTGGTTCAATGGCCGTGGTTTTGATGCGCAAAATGTCACGCAGGTGAGAGTCACTTAGTCTTGTCCTCACGCGGTTCTTGTTAAAGTTCATAACAGAGAATGTCTTCTCACACAAATATGTTGAGCCAAACAAGCCCAGGGTTTTCTTAGCCAATGTTCGAATCTCTTGAAACCGGCTCTTATCCAGTTGGCGGTAAAAGTTAACAAGAGAGAGCTGTTGATGACGACTGCGTAACTCGCTGTCACAATGTAGCTCAATGAGCTCGAGCTGCAACTGATCAGGAGCATTGTCGGGGTCAACAGAGAATGGAGAGGAGAAAATGCTGATCTCCTTTTCAATAGCTGCAAAATCTTGAAAGCGCCGTTGAAACTCCCCAGCCAGAGATGTGATGTCTGCTGCATACCTGCTTATTTGCGCATGGATATCATCCTGTGGAAAACTGTTAATTATTTCCTGTAGCGCTGAAAAATGGATGGTATTGGGCGGTGTTTGTGACAACTGCCTTAGGAAAAGTTGCAGCTTTGTTCCAAAGGCTTTGAGGTGTGAATAAAGTTGGTTCACCGCTGCATCTTTGCCCTGAAGATTCATGTTCAGTACATTCAGATGCTTTGTTAGGTCGACTAGAAACCCCAAATCAGCCAGCCAAATTGGATCAGATAGTTCTCGCATCGTTTGTCCCTTTGTTTCCAAGAATTCTCCTATTTCCTTTCTGAGAGAGTAGAAACGTTGCAGTGCAGACCCCCGACTGAGCCATCTTACATCGTTATGATATGAAACATCTTCATATTCAGCCTGGATATCCAGTAGAAACTGTTTAAACTGGCGGTGGCACAGGGCTTTAGAGCGGATAAAATTAATGGTCTTTAGTACCGGTTTCATAACATGATCATATTGGAGATGTTTAGCACAGAGAACTTGTTGATGAATGATGCAATGAAGTTTAATAGCTTTGCCTCCTTCTTCGCTCACCTTGTTACAGATTAGGGTTGATAATCCACTTCGTTCACCAGTCATGGCAGGTGCCCCATCAGTAATAATCCCAGTAACTTTGTTCCAAGGCAGTTTCATGTCATCTATGGCAGAACTAACAGAATCAAATAAATCTTTCCCTCTTGTTTGATCCTTGAGGCTCTGGAGGTCAAGTAGCTCTTCAGTCACATTCATTTCATCGTCCACCCCTCTTAAAAAAATCAGCAACTGAGCCGTGTCAGATAGGTCCGTGCTTTCATCACAGGCTATTGAAAAGAAGTCAAAATCAGCTCCTTTTGACATTAACTGTCTCTTAATATCCGATGAAATTTCTTCAATTCTCCGTGCTACAGTGTTACGAGCCAGGCAAATGTTGGAAAACTCTTGCTTCTTCTCGGGACAGACATTCTCTACCATTTTCATAACACATTCTTTGATAAAGTCACCCTCTGCAAAAGATTTGCAATTTTTAGCAATTAACGCTGCCACCTCATAGCTCGCCTTTGTGGCATTTTCATTTGACTCACGGGCTCTTGTAAAAAATCGCTGTTGTGACAATAAAACAGCTTCAAGTTGCTTATACTTTTCACTTCGGTCGTGCCCTGTTAGCTTGTCGTATGTGCTATGTCTCGTCTGATAGTGTCGCTTGACATTAAATTCTTTATAAACAGCAACGGTCTCTTGGCATATCAGACAAACACAGTGATTCTTTATTTCAGTGAAAAAATATTCTACTTTCCACTTGTCCTGGAAGCGGCGGCCCTCACTGTCAACTTTTCGTTTCTTATTTGTAGTTGCCATTATAAAAATTGGCCAGAAGGGGAGAGATTAAAAGGCGCAGAGGGTGGAACAGCAAAAATAAGATACTGCTATATGCTTTATAACACAGGCAGAGAATAGCAAGCTGTGCAACAGTCGCACATCAGATAATGGAATTATAGCACAGTGACAGGCAGTCAGGGGTTAATGAAGGGTATGACAGCTTGCTACCACAAGCTTGTGTGAGAGCCCTGCTGGCCTAACCTTTCTGGAGGTGTAAGGTGGCGCAGGGACTTATATATAACTTAATATATATATTATTTATATAATTTTACACAACTAAGCTGAGGTCTTCAGCCTATCTGACCTCTGAACGTCTTACAACCCCTGGGGGCTGGAGATCTCGCACGTCGCGAGATCTTGGCTGGCCGGTTGCCGCCGCTCAGTACTCCGGCGCAGGGAGAAGGAAAGCCGAAATCTCGCGATGTCCGAGATTTCGGCTCTTCTCCCTGCGCCGGAGTACTGAGCGGCGGTGGCGACGAGAGCGGCGGTGGCGACGAGAGCGGCAGCGGCCGCAAGGTACATGCTGCTGGATACCTGGGGGCCTTATTAGTCCGGACCGCGGGCCGCAAATGGCCCGCGGGCCGGACTTTGGACATGCCTGCTGTAGAAAATGTATACCCTCTGGTACTAAAATGTCCAGGAATAAAAAGAAACCATTATGGATAACTAAGACAGTACAAAGTTTAATAAGACAAAAACAAAGGGCATTCAAAATCTTGAAGGCTGAGAATACAGAAATAGCATTTCAGGAGTATAAAGACCTAAATAAGAAATGTAAAAAAAGAAATCAAGCTAGCAAAATTATCTACAGAGCAACAAATCGCCAGGGACATTAAATTAAATCCAAAAAAATGTTATACATATATCAATGCCAAAAAGAGAAAATCAGATGGTATCGGCTCCTTAAAAGACGATAATAACAAGATAATTTAGGAGGACAAAGAAAAGGCTGAGATATTAAACAGGCACTTTTCATCCGTGTTCACTGTTACAGGGTTCTTTCAACAGGGCAAAAATCAAAGTTCACCTCCTAATATAACTAGTTTAACACAAAAAGAAGTATGCCTGCGTCTCAGCAAATTAAACATTGACAAATCCCCTGGACCAGATGGTATTCATCCACGGATACTGAGGGAATTGAGCTCAGTAATTGATAAACCGCTGTATCTCGTATTCTTAGACTCTCTTGTAACAGGGGTGGTGCCACAGGATTAGAGGATAGCCAATGTGGTACCGATTTTTAAGAAAGGTAAGAAGGTGGATCCAGGTAACTACCGTCCGGTAAGTCTGACATCAGTAGTGTTCAAAGTTTTTGAGGGCATCATAAGAGATGACCTGCAGAGTTATATTGCAGAGAATAATATAATAAATGATAATCAGCACGGATTCATGAAGAATAGGTCGTGTTTAACCAACATGTTGGGGTTCTATGAAGGAGGTAAGTGCAAATCTGGATGTTGGTAATGCGGCTGATGTGATTTATCTGAACTTTGCAAAGGCATTTGATACTGTACCACATAGCCTTATACTGAAGTTACAGAAGCAAGGACTTGGGGGAACTATATGCAGATGGGTAAGGAATTGACTAAATGATAGGAAACAAAGGGTCGTTATAAATTATACATTCTCTAAATGGGATATAGTCAGCAGTGGGGTGCCACAGGCATCTGTGATAGGACCAATTCTCTTTAACCTCTTTATTAATGACCTGAGGGATGGAATTGTGAGTAAAGTGTCAGTCTTAGCTGACGACACCAAACTATGTAGGATATTAAAATTTGATCTTGACATTACGATATTGCAGAACAATCTGTATAAGATGACTGAATGGGCAAACACTTGGCAGATGAGGTTTAATGTAGATAAATGTAGAGTAATGCACCAAGGACGGAGTAATCATATTGCTGCATATACATTAAATGGGAGTATACTTGGGACTACAGAACAGGAGAAGGACTTGGGTATTCTGGTTACAAGTAAGCTGAGCAGCAGTACTCAATGTCAAGCAGCTGCCGCAAAAGCAAACAAGATTTTAGGGTGTATAAAAAGAGAAATAAAATCTTGTGCTCCCAACATATTGTTACCCCTTTATAAAACACTGGTGAGGCCACATCTGGAATATGGGATCCAGTTTGGGGCTCCACATTTTAAAAAGGATATTCAGAAGTTAGAGTCAGTTCAAGGGCGGGCAACTAGATTATTACAAGGGATGGAAGGCCTCTCATATGATGAGAGGTTGATAAAGTTGAGCTTGCTTAGCTTAGAAAAACGACGCCTCAGAGGGGATCTCATTTACATGTATAAATATATGTGTGGTCAGTACAAAGGTCTAGCACATGACTTATTCCTTCCAAAGACTATACTAAGGACCAGGGGACACTCATTACGGGTGGAAGAAAGGCGATTCCAGCACCTAACCAGGAAAGGGTTCTTTACAGTCAGAGCAGTCAGGCTGTGGAATACCCTACCACAAGAGGTACTAATGGCAAATACTATAACAGTGTTCAAAAAAGGGCTGGATGATTTCCTCGATACACAACATTGTGGGCTACAGTTAAATTAGATAAAATGTTACACCTATAATAGTACTTTTGATCCAGGGTTCTTGTACTGATCACCTTTCTCGGGGTCAAGAAGGAATTTTTCGCCGTGATGCAAATTGGCTGAACGTGTTCTGGGGTTTTTGCCTTCTTCTGGATCAACAGATTTAGGTACAGGGATTTTAGTAATACCATAACAGTAATTCAAAAATAAAACAAATTAAAAAAATTATATACTGGTTTATTTGTAATTGTAATAGTGCAGCAATAATAGTAATAATAAAAATGGTAATCCATTTGTGAGGCCTAATTCCAGGAAGTTGGTGTAGTGTTGGTATAGGGAGTACTATACCTATTTATTCAATCTACATTACTATGTTACCATGTTACTATGGGTATTAACTAGTGTTGAGCGAGCATGCTCGACACTGCTCGGTACTCGCCCGAGCATCTCACTACTCGGGATGTTCGGCAAGCACCAAGCATTTTCGGGTTACTCGGGCAGGAGCTCGGGTCTCCGCCCTGCATGTTTGGCGCTCTTTACAGAGCCAATGAACATGCAGGGATTGCCAGCCAGTCACTGTAATGCCGCAGCCATGTTGGTTGTGGGCATTACAGTGATTGGCTGGCCGCACAGCGTCACCTCGAGTATTTAAAACCGGGCGCTGCCATCTTGGACACAGTCGCTCCGGATCAGACAGTGTAGGGAGAGTGCTGCTGAGCTAGGGAGAGATTTATACTGTGAAATAGGTAGTGTAGGGTCTCTAAAGCCTGCAAAATCAAACAAACAGTCCTTCTGAGGACTAATATCCATCCCAGATATCAGGCAGGCAGGCAGGCTGTATAGGAGATGCAGTGGTTATACCAACAAACACTGCATTACAGTCCTGTGTGCTGCTGATGCTTAAATTGCTAGACTTAGCCCCAGGTCTCAGGGGCCAGGAAAAATCCTTTTTTTTTTATCTAAATCCTCTTTTTTTTTTCCTCAGTCAGACTGTACAAATACCCGTCTTATTAACCTTTTGGTATTCCCCCCCCCCCCCCAAAAAAAAAATTAGTGTGTCTGTGAGTGTTCAGACACAAATATATCTGTTTAAAAGAGTCTGGTTTCGGCCAGATAGCTAGAACTGTGGTTTTGCAGTTCCACGGTTCACATCTCTGTATTATCCACTTTTTTGCCTTTTTTCCATAAAAAAAACAGTTTGAGTGTCTTGCTGACTGTTCAGACACAAATATATCTATTTAAAAAAGTCTGGCATACGCCAGGAAATTAGAACTGTGGTTTTCCTCTTCCATGGTTCAAATCTGGGTGTTATCCACCTTTTTGCCTTTTTTCCATAAAAAAAAACAGTTTCAGTGTCTCGCTGACTGTTCAGACACAAATATATCTGTTTAAAAGATTCTGGTGTAGGCCAGAGAACTAGAACTGTGGTTTTCCTCTTCCACGATTCAAATCTGGGTGTAATCCACCCTTTTGCATAAAAAAAAACAGTTTCAGTGTCTCGCTGACTGTTCAGACACAAATATATCAGTTTAAAAGATTCTGGTGTAGGCCAGAGAACAAAAACTGTGGTTTTCCTCTTCCATGGTTCAAATCTCCTTTTTATTACCCTTTTGACATTGATAGTGCGAGTGTAAGCTATTTTACTTCATTTACAATGGGCAAGGCGCGTGGCAAGGGACGTGGAACTGGACGTTCTGGTGATGGTGCGTGCAGAGGACGGGCCCGTGGCCAAGGTGAAAATGTGCCACAACCAACAGCCACATCTTCTCGCTCCCAGTTCTTGACCGAATTACTATGGAAGCACACAACACCACTATTGCGAACTGATCAGTGTGAACAGATTATTAATTGGATAGCACATAATACTTCCAGTCACCTGGGCACTACCACCTCCGGTCTGTCTTCCACACGGTCAAGTCTTAGTAGCCGTGAGTCTCGACTGCATATGACTCGCCCCCTGGGCCGTGGGGCACTCAGAATCGGGCAATAGGGAGACGATGGGGGTAGTAGTGGCGACCCCGTCCCGTGGCTCAGGGTGGTCAGACCAGTGGCAGTCTTTTAGATGTTTTAGATAATGTCCGACTACGCCACCCGTGGATTGCAGTTATTAGGAACCGCCGCTGCAGGGCAGACCGCTGGGGCCGATGATGTATGCAACTGGGATGGTGTGACTCCCCACGGTAAGAGTGCGGCCCCAGGGCAGTGTAGTGGATGATGGGAGTGATGGTGGTGAGAGTCCCAGTACCGTTAGTGCTGGAGGAGCGAAAGAGCACACAGACAACGTACTGCAGTCCAATGTCTTTTACTCACAGTTCAGGTACTCCGGGTCACTTCTGTACAGGTAGTGACCGCCCGAGCCGTGCTGCGTCCACCAGGTGAGGGGCTCGGTCAACTCCCAGGCAGCTCAGGAATATGGCACAGGACCCCCTTCTTTCCTTTCTCTGGCCTGCCTCACCAGTGACCCACTTTTTTCCAGCTGCCGCGGACTTGTGCGGGTAAACATGGGTCCCGTTCTCCGCTGTCCTATATGGTGCCTTCCTAGCAGGTTTGATGAGGTGTCGCACCAATAAATGATCACGGCGTCCGGTCTTTGGCTGAGGGTAGTTTCTCCTCCACCAACTTGGGATCCGGCACCCTTAATCTGCCTGACCCTTCACCCTGTATTCTCGTGGGTTCTTAGGGTCCCTTCCACCTTCTTGTTCCTGAGCCCTTCTGTTTCTCTGTCTCTTCTTCTCCTCTTTTCTGTTCCTTCCTGTTCCTTTCTCGTGGAGCTGGGATGAGACGTAATCACAGCTCCCTTTCACCTCCTTTCTCTCTCTCTTCCACTCTCTCTTCCTCGGCCTCTCTCTAGGCCCGCTCCTGAGTGGAGCTCCTACAGAGCTTCCACTCCCGGTCTTCTCCTCTCACTAACTGAACAGACTGAACTTCCCCAGAGCTAAGATGGTGCCCACCTTTTATACCTCCCTCTGACCATGAGCCCAGGTGACCAGCAACCAATGGGCTCCTTCCTACGCTCAGGAACTGTCCCCTATCTGCTCCTCCAGCACTGGGTATTCCACCCCCCTCCCCACTCCAGCCAGGGACATAGTCGGTCGTGCCTGCACTTCTGTCTAGTGGGAGCACCGTTGAGCTGTCCCTCGGAAATGGGGTGTGTGTGCTGTATGCAGCTAACTGAGCCCTGGTCCACACTCCATCCTTACCTGGGAGTGGAATATCACACCTCTGGCAGAGGTGCAATACCCCTGTAGCGGCCGAACCCTCGGGGCGCTACACATACTCCTCCTCACCCTGATGCTCCTTCCTCCCACCATCCCGAGTGTCGTCAGACAGCAACTGATCCCACAGTTGGACACTCTGAAGAGCTGTTCACTGGTCCATTTCCATATTTGGGCCCCTTGCCTGCTCCGCTTGAAGTGGTGGAAGAGGAGATCCCATTTAGCGATGGCCAAATATTTGAACAGCCACGGCCACAGGAAGGCGACGCTGGCAATTTTTCACAAGAGGTAGACGATGACGAGACACAATTGCCACGAAGTGAGGAGGAGGACCGTGGTGCGGAAGTGGAAGAGGAGGAGGTGGTGGATGATCTAGTAACTGACCCAATGTGGCAGGAGGACACGCAGAGCAAGGCCAGCAGCACACAGGGGGAGGGAGGTAGAGTACCCCAACAGGCAGGAAGAAGCAGTGTGGTGGCCGCAGACAAAAGGCGGGCAACCGTTCCCCGTAACGCCAACACGAGGGACGTTGCCAGTAAAACCGGTAGGTCTTCCAGAGTCTGGAATTTTTTTAAAGACTCTGCTGATAACCCCAAAAAGGCCATTTGTACCACCTGCAAGGCCAGCATCAGCAGAGGTGACAAAACTACCAGCCTGACCACAACCAGCATGATCAGGCACATGTCAGCAAAGCACCCGACTTTGTGGGGCGAACCCCAGGGTCAACGACCAGTGTCGACGGGTGTCACCACTGCTTCTTCCGCAGTTGTGCGTGTAAGAAAACCCCCTGTTGTGCGTGCAAGGCAATCCCCTGTCCATACTGCATGCAAAGATGCGCCCTCCTCTCAGTCTTCACTTGTTATGGCAGTTTCTCAAGAAACAGCATTAACGTGCACATCCACGTCCCACCGCAGCGTTCAATTGTCCATATCCCAGACCTTTGAATGAAAGCGCAAATTCGCAGCCAACGCCCCACAGGCCACAGTCCTAAATTCGCACATTTCATGACTACTTGCGTTGGAAATGCTGCCTTTTAGGCTGGTGGAGATGGAAACCTTCCGCAACCTTATGGCGGTGGCCGTCCCTCGGTACTCGGTCCCCAGCCGACACTATTTTGCCCGGTGTGCCATCCCCGCACTACACAAACACGTGTCCCAAAACATCTGCCGTGCCCTCAACAACGCAGTTACTGGGAGAGTCCACCTGATAACGGACACGTGGACAAGTGCTTGTGGCCAGGGACGGTACATCTCCCTGACGGCACACTGGGTAAACATAGTGGAAGCCGGCACCCAGTCGGACCTTGGGACGGAACACATCCTCCCCACACCGAGGATTGCGGGCCCTATGTCAGTCAGAGTTGCCCCCACAGTGTACAGCTCCTGCGCATCATCCTCCTCCTCATGTTCAGGCTCCATCTCAGATATCACCACATCAGTTACAAGCTGGAAGCACTGCTGTACTGCCTCAGCCAAGTGGCAACAGGCTGTGCTCAAACTCATAAGCTTAGGTGATAAACATCACACTGCTTGTGAGTTGTGGACAGCTGTGAAAAAGCAGGCAGATCGGTGGTTGAGACCGCTGAACCTACATCCAGGCATGGTCGTGTGTGACAATGGCCGTAACCTGGTGGCAACTCTGAGGCGAGGCGAGATCACACACGTACCATGCCTGGCTCATGTGCTTAACCTCGTGGTTCAGCAGTTTCTTAAATCATACCCCGAGTTGCCAGATCTGCTCGTGAAAGTACGCCGCCTGTCAGCTCATTTTTCGCAAGTCGGCTACAGCTTCCGCCGCCCTTGCTGTGTTGCAGCAGCGTTTGCAGCTTCCGGCACACCGACTGATATGTGATGTCCCCACATGTTGGAACTCTACCCTCCACATGTTGCAAAGGATTTGTGAGCAGAAGAGAGCAGTTGTGGAGTACCAGCTGCAACAAGGCCGTCGATATTCAGGTCAGACTCCACACATAAGACCTCAGGAGTGGACCTGGATGTCTGACATATGTACCATCCTGACAAAGTTTGAGGAATCCACCAAGATGGTTAGTGGCGATGACGCCATCATTAGCGTCAGTATCCCACTTGTCTGTCTTTTGCAACGCTCTCTGCAGAGATTTAAAGAGGAGGCATTGCAGCCAGAGTATGATGAGATGGATCAAGAAGCCATAGTGGGCGATTACACACAGCCCAGCCTCATCTCATCCCAACGTGCATTGGGGGACAATGAGGGAGAGGAGGAGGAGGAAGAACAGGAGCTGGTATCATGCGCTGTAGACGGTAGTACCTGTACAACTGTCATACCATCGGTTCAGCATGGGTGGCTTGAGGACAGGGGGGGGGAGGAGGAGAAGAGCATGGTCAGTCGTCATCTTGGTGAGGACACTGAAGTCTTGCCCGTTACCAGTCTGGCACGCATGGCTGACTTTATGTTACGCTGCCTTAACCGTGACCCTCGCGTTGTCAAAATGTTGGGTGAGAGTCATTACTGGTTGTTGACACTTTTAGACCCCCGCTACAAGGAGAACTTTCACTCTCTTATTCCTGAGGTGAAGAGGTCTACAAAAATGGGGCAGTACCAGAAGGCCCTTGCTGCAGAACTGTTAAAAAAATTCCCATCTGAACATGCTAGCGGCAGAGGTCACAGTTCGTTGCCCAACCAAGGCATACAGGCGAGAGAGACGCAACTCCTATCCAGCAGAGGCAGGGGAACACTGTCAATGCTCTGGGACAGTTTTCTGAGACCCGCCCAGCTTACAGGTCCTGAGGCGCGGGGTACTCTCACAAGGAGTGGAAAGTTTCAAAAGATGGTGAGGGAGTACCTTGCCGACCGTACCAGTGTCCTCCATGATTCCTCTGTGCCTTTTAATTATTGGGTATCCAAGCTGGACACTTGGAATGAACTCGCTCTGTATGCCTTGGAGGTCCTGGCCTGCCCTGCCGCTAGCGTGTTATCGGAGCGTGTTTTTAGTGCCGCTGGGGGAATTATAACTGATAAGCGCACTCGCCTGTCAACTGACAATGCTGACAAGCTGACCCTTATCAAAATGAACAAGGGTTGGATTGGGCCAGACTTCTCATCACCACCAAATGACAGCAGAGTAACATAAAGTCAAATCCACTGTGTTATTTCGGGAGGTGTATTCACATGCACCGCTTCACACCAACACATGGGTATACGCTTCCTCATTTCGGCTGTTTTTTGCTCTTCTCCTTATCCTCAGCCTCCACCACCACTATACCACCAGGGTGACTGTGGTCCGTGTTGCCAGCACTGCAAGTTCCTCCGTCCTAATTTTTGGCAGTTTTTCCTTGGAAGGCATAGGCAAAGACTATGGGAGACCCACTCCCCAATAATGGGAATAATGTTTTTAATATGCTGTACTGCATGGCTCTTGTAAGGGGCATTGCAAGTTTCTCCGTCCTAATTTTTGGCAGCTTTTGCTTGGAAGGCATAGGCAAAGACTATGGGAGACCCACTCCCCAATATTGGGAATGTTTTTAATATGCTGTACTGCATGGCTCTTGTAAGGTGCATTGCAAGTTCCTCCGTCCTAATTTTTGGCAGCTTTTGCTTGGAAGGCATAGGCAAAGACTATGGGAGACCCACTCCCCAATATTGGGAATATTGTTTTTAATATGCTGTACTGCATGGCTCTTGTAAGGTGCATTGCAAGTTCCTCCGTCCTAATTTTTGGCAGCTTTTGCTTGGAAGGCATAGGCAAAGACTATGGGAGACCCACTCCCCAATAATGGGAATAATGTTTTTAATATGCTGTACTACATAGCTCTTGTAAGGGGCATTAAAATCGTCTTGGAAGAGAAGTGGAGGTCACAGTGGAATAAAAAGACAATATCAATGACCCTTGGAAGAGACGTGGAGGTCACAGTAGCTTAACAAGGGTCATTGATATTGTCTTTTTATTCTACTGGGACCTCCACGTCTCTTCCAAGGGGCATTGATATTGTCTTTTTATTCCACTGCGACCTACACCACTCTTCCAAGGGGCATTGATATTGTCTTTTTATACCACTGGGACCTCCACCACTCTTCCAAGGGGCATTTATATTGTCTTTTTATTCCACTGAGACCTCCATGTCTCTTCAAAGGGGCATTAAAACCGTCTTGTTAAGCTACTGTGACCTCCACATCTCTTCCAAGGGGCATTAAAACCATCTTGTTAAACCACTCTGAACTCCACAGCTCTTCCAAGGGGCACTGAAATGTTGTTTTTAATTACCTCTAACCTCCACGACTCTTCCAATGGGCATTGCATTTCCTCCTAATTTTAGTCAGCTTTTGCTTTTCAATGCATAGACGAACACTAAGGGAGACCCACTCCCCAATAATGGGTAGAAGGTTTTTAGTATGCTGTAATCCACGTCTGTTTCAAGGGGCATTGCAGTTCCTCATAATTTTTGGAAAGCCTTCCATTCACTGCTTAGGCCAGCAGCGTACAGGTGATCCAGTTGCTATAAATGGAAAAAACGGTTTAGTTAAGGCCCTCTGACCTCCATGTCACTTCCAAGGGGCATTGGAGTGCCTCGAAATTTTTGGTAGGCATTGCACTCACTGTATGCCCTATAACTGTGTAGCCGAACCGCTCCTTTTGGTACAGAAACATATCCTACAAGACATGTGTGGTTGACTGGCCTGATATTGATGTGAATGGTCCCTGTTCCTCCTGCTCTTTCTCCTTTGCCACCACCTCATCCATCAATCATCACCTGGAGCTTTGTTTTAACGGGAGTCATAGAACTGGGATAGTAGCAGGAAAACATCCAGCAATCCTCCGGAGGAGGTAGGATATGCGCTAAAACGCTGACCACTTCAGGCCTAGCCGCTACTAAATGCATGCGCTTGCATTCCAAGGAACAGAAAGCTAAGGAGCTGGATGGCCTCATGATCATGAATAATTTACTCGTTGTGTAGGAGGCCGACCACTTCTGCTGTCTACCTTCTGAACTTTGTGTTGAAGCCTGATTGACCCAGGACCCGCAATCCTCTATGTCTGGAGGACGTGTTGCATCCCAGTGTCCAACTGTGTTCCGGCTTCCACAATATTAACCCAGTGTGAAGGCGTCAGTGAGATGGACCATCCCTGGCCACATTCACTTGTCCACGTGTTTGTGGTTAGGCTGTCCTTCCCACTAAATGCACTGGGGAGGGCACAGGTAATGTTTTGGTATGCGCGCTTGTGTATAAGGCGCACCGGGACAAATTGGGGCGGCTGCGGAGACCGAGTATGGACACCCGGCCGCCCCCTGGTGGCTGGGGACCGAGTGTGGACACCCGGCCGCCGGGCGGCTGGGGACTAAGTATGGATACCAGGCCGCCGACGCAGCCATGACATGGTGGCCGGCGTCTGCCTCCACAAGCCTAAAAGACCTCATTTCAAGGGCAAGCAAGCTAGCAGTATGGTATTGCAGCCTGGGGGTGGGTGGGTGGCAGGCTGCACACTTACTCTTGCATTCCAAGAAAACAAAGCAGATGCTAACTTCTATCATCATCATCATGCTCCTCACCTTGGCACTCTCAACTCCCCTGATGGAGAAGCCAGGGCCCACCGGAGGAGTCTGGTTGTCTGGTGGGCTCGGCCAATGCTGCCCTAAAGCAGGCCAGGCTAAGAAAAGTGTGGGGAAGGTTCCCGGGACAAATAGTGGCGGCTGGGGACTGAGTATGGAGACCTCGCCGCCAACGCAGCCATGAGGTGGTGGCCAGCTTTGGCCTCCTCCAAACTAAAAGGCCCCATTTCAAGTGCAAGCTAGCAGTATAGTATTACAGCCTGTGGGTGGGTGGGTGGGTGGTTGGCTGCATATTTGCGCTTGCATTGTAAGGAATGGGGGAGGTACAATTGAACACTGCCCTGGGACAAGGACTTGCACGGGGATAGTTGCAAGTCTGCATCTTCTGATGCGGCAAGGATCACTTCTGATGGGCACACGTTTAGGCAGCGACCTGGGTGTCAGATGCTTCCAGGGGTCTTCCCCATGCTGTTCCCATGTCTTTTCAGCACTGTATGCATGTGTCACACAGCACATGACCAGATAAGGTTGTAAAATGTTAAAATGACATTTCCCGGTGAATGCATTTGTCATGGTTGAAAGCAATACAAAAGTGCAAAAACGCATAAAAAATGCTACTTGTGAACATAGCCCAAGGTGTGGAGGAGTATTTTTGTTTTTGGTTATTTATTTTACCTTATACACAAGTCTTTACCCTGGAAAGGATGTTCCTTAACATATTTCACAGGAAAACAGTTTCAGTTTCGTTTTTGAACGTTTTATTGTGAGCCCGTAAAAGTGGCTTAATAACTCTTACCACGTTGTTGACAGCAGTGACCTGGGGGTCAAAAATGCTTCCTGGGGCGATTCCCATGCTGTCCCCATGTCATTTGAGCACTGTCACTATCGTTTTGGGCACTTTTTAGGCTTTCTACAGACTGCCGGGGGTGCCGCCGCAAAAATGCTCGGGTCTCCCATAAACTAACATTGGGCTCGTTGCTCGGGTCGAGCACCCGGAGTATCACGGTGAGCTCGGCCCCAGCTTTGAGCACCCGAGCATTTTAGTGCTCGCTCAACACTAGTATTAACCATTAAACTAATGTTTTATAGCACCAGCACAGTGGATGAAATTTTATGACATCTCATCCATACGCTGAAAAAATCCACAGTGTGAATTAACTGGCACTACAGACTTGACATGAATAATGTGTCAATATGTGCTGCGGATATTCACCAATTTCATCCTTTGCAATTCAAAGGATGAGTCAATGGTAAAAGTGCACCAGTAGTAAACACAGCAATATCTACACGGTATCTGTGTGGCTATTACCGTTTTTTAATTTGCTGTGGGATTTCCATTGTAGAAATTCTGCAGCAAATAAATCATGTGAATGCACCCACTAATAGTGGTGGGTGCCCTAAATCACTTATGTATGACATTGTAGTGATATGAAAAGAGCTTGACCTCACAACCCCCCATACACTTTTTACAGAAATCTCTCTGCCACCTATAAGGCCATAACTTTTTATGAAGGGCCTCATTTTGTGGGGGAAGAAAACTTTTAATCAGTCAGGGGTGATACAGGGGAAGGGGTTCAGTCAGGGGTAATAATGGGGTAGGGGGTTTAGTCAGGGGTGATACAGGGGAGGGGGTGCAGTCAGGAGTGATAAAGGGGTGGAAGGGGCTCAGTCAGGGGTGATACGGGGGAGGGAGTGCAGTCAGGCGTGATAAAGGGGTGGAAGGGGCTCAGTCAGGGGTGATACGGGAGAGGGAGTGCAATCAGGGATGATATAGGGGGAAGGAGCTCAGTCAAGGTGATAAGGGGGAGTGGGTGCAGTCAGTCAGGGGTGAAAGGAGAGATGAGGGAGTGGGGCCTTCACTCATCCTTAAGTAACTTTGTCCCCTCCCCCTCTATCACCCCTGACTAAAGGCCATTTGCACTTACACATTTTTAGGCTGGCAGGGGGGCCTCCTTCAATCATTGCAGCTGTAGCAGGGAGTAATCTATCTCCCTCCGCTGCTTATATTTTTGGGAGCGCGTGCATAATGAATGACAGCACAGCTCATTATCTGAGTTGTGCTGTCCAGCCGGGGAGAGGCGGACACAAATAAAGCTAACACTGATTGGCCGCATATGGTACAGTCGGTACCAGTAGATCAATTTCTCCGGTTAAGGAGAATTTGTTCGGACAATTCTGATTTCGAGAAACAAGCAGAGGATCTTAAGATGCGCTTTTATGAGAGAGGGTATGGCAAACGGGCGATAAAAAGAGCTTATCATCATGCTAAGTACTCTACACGTCATGACTTACTTTACAAAAAGAGGATGGATAAGGATAAAGTAAGATTCATTACAGATTACCATGCCCAGTTCTCTCGGATGAGAGAATGTTTGATGAGAGCCTGGCCAATCCTCCAAACCGATCCTATGATTTCAAAATTTATACCAGAGGTGCCGAGTGTTACCATTAGGAGATCGAAAAACTTACGAGATCACTTGGTGCGTAGTCATGATCGAGGTGAATTAACCACTACATTCTTGGACGGCAGTGGTCCTGGGCCTGGATGCGTGCCATGTGGTCGGTGTGTTGCATGTCCGAATTTGGAACGTGCCAACATCTTCTATAATTCCAGATATAAAACGTATAACATCCGTAGACACATCACATGTCATATATTTTGCAACATGCTCATGTGACCTGATATATGTCGGTTTAAAAGTGAGAATCAGGGAGCATGTATTAGGTATTGAGGCCGCCATCGACCACTCGGATGCATCCACACTCAGGACCATACCCCGCCATTTCACAATTGCGACAGTACTAAATGTAAAGTAAGCGGTATTGACCAATTGCAAGTCAGTATCAGAGACGGTAAGACAAGTCAACGTCTAGCTAAGCTTGAGTCCAGATGGATTTGGAAGTTGAACACAGTCCATCCTAGTGGATTAAATGAAAACCTTAGTTTTGTGCCATTTATTTAAGTGCCTGTTCTGTGACCACATGTCCAGTTGTTGCTTTTTTTAGGTGGTTTTATCATATTTATTTTAGATATTTGCATAATCATCGCCATATCATCTACTAATCAATTCATGGGACGGATTAAACCAGCATTTTATCCTGATGATGGAAGACTATGGATCATACTTTCCAGAAGTCATCTTTTATATTTGCTCCGTCTTATATGATTGTTGTTGAAAATGCACTTGCTGAATATATCGTTTATTTGGTATATGCCAATCAGATCTAACATATGTAATGATTTATAGATCTAATACTGTTATATAAGTTTATGTACCTGTATTGATATATGATCCATAGTTGATTATATATATTTTTTATAAACTTAATGACTATGATATAATTAATTGTGGTAGATATATGTGCTCCAGCAAGGTATGCAGCAACTAATTGGTAAAAATCATTATAAGTATGGGTATTTATCTTTGCTGCTGCTCTAGGCTTGAGTGCACATTGATCCACTTAATTTATGTGATTACTGTGGTTGTCCATACCAGGTTATACTTGTTCAATCTATCATGTTCTCCTGTGGCGTCCCTGGAGACCGGTTCGCATGCGCAGCATGTCCTCTGTGCGCTTCCCGGCTTTCTGCGTCTTTCTGTGAGGACCTATGGGAGTCACGTGGTTCCATGGGACTCACGTGATGCCGAAGCCGTGGGCCGCCCAGATTGCCATGACTCGGCATGCATCATTAAGGTCCTACAGGTTTTCGATTGGTGACTCTTCATTTAAAAAGGTTGATTGCACAGTATTGCACCACCCCCCTGACGAAGGCTCACCAAAACGAGCGTTGGGGTGGACATGAGCCCACCCAGCACACCAACTACACCCAATCCTCCTATTTAAAGGTATATATACAGTTATATGTAAAAGTTTGGGCACCCCTATTAATCTTAAGCTTAATGTTTTCTTAAAATTGGTGTTTTTGCACCAGCTATTTCAGTTTGATATATGTAATAACTGTTGGACACAGTAATGTTTCTGCCTTGAAATGAGGTTTATTGTACTAACAGAAAATGTGCAATCTGCATTCAAACAAAATTTGACAGGTGCACCTCACCAGAAAAGTGACATTAATATTTAGTAGATCCTCCTTTTGCAAAAATAACAGCCTCTAGTCGCTTCCTGTAGCTTTCAATGAGTTCCTGGATCCTGGATGAAGGTATTTTTGACCATTCCTCTTTACAAAACAATTCCAGTTCAGTTAAGTTTGATGGTCGCCGAGCATGGACAGCCCTCTTCAAATGATCCCACAGATGTTCAATGATATTCAGGTCTGGGGACTGGGATGGCCATTCCAGAACATTGTAATTGTTCCTCTGCATGAATGCCTAAGTAGATTTGGAGCGGTGTTTTGGATCATTGTCTTGCTGAAAGATCCATCCCCTGCGTAACTTCAACTTTATCACTGATTCTTGAACATTATTGTCAAGAATCTGCTGATACTGAGTGGAATTCATGCGTCCCTCAACTTTAACAAGATTCCCGATGCCGGCATTGGCCACACAGCCCCAAAGCATGATGGAACCTCCACCAAATTTTACTGTGGGTAGCAAGTGTTTTTCTTGGAATGCTGTGTTTTTTTGACGCCATGCATAACGCCTTTTTGTATGACCAACCAACTCAATCTTGGTTTCATCAATCCACAGGACCTTCTTCCAAAAAGAAATTGGCTTCTCCAAATGTGCTTTTGCATACCTCAGCCGACTCTGTTTGTGGCGTGCTTGCAGAAACGGCTTCTTTCGCATCACTCTCCCATACAGCTTCTCCTTGTGCAAAGTGTGTTGTATAGTTGACCGATGCACAGTGACACCATCTGCAGCAAGTTGATGCTGCAGCTCTCTGGAGGTGGTCTGAGGATTGTCCTTGACTGATCTCACCATTCTTCTTCTCTGCCTTTCTGATGTTTTTCTTGGCCTGCCACTTCTGGCCTTAACAAGAACTGTCCCTGTGTTCTTCCATTTCCTTACTATGTTCCTCACAGTGGAAACTGACAGGTTAAATCTCTGAGACAGCTTTTTGTATCCTTCCCCTGAACAACTATGTTGAATAATCTTTGTTTTCAGATCATTTAACAGTTGTTTTGAGGAGCCCATGATGCCACTCTTCAGAGGAGATTCAAACAGGAGAACAACTCGCAAGTGGCCACTTTAAGTAGCTTTTCTCATGATTGCATACACCTGGCTATGAAGTTCAAAGCACAATGAGGTTACACAACCAAAAAAACTGCTTTAGTAAGTCAGTAAAAAGTAGGTAGGAGTATTTAAAACAAGAAAATGAAAAGGGTGCCCATACTTATGCACCTGTCAAATTTTGTTTGAATGCAAATTGTACATTTTCTGTTAGTACAATAAAACTCATTTCAAGGCAGAAACATTACTGTGTCCAACAGTTATTACATATATCAAACTGAAATAGCTGTTGCAAAAACACCAATTTTAAGAAAACATTAAGCTTAAGATTAATAGGGGTGCCCAAACTTTTTCATATAACTGTATATGGTTGTATATAGCAATGATGTGGTCATGGGTACATTGTTATCTATAGATATTAGTTAGAAACAACATCAGTATTGGGATATAACAGTTATAGGGTCCACTGTATGGCTATACTTTTTTTTGGCTTCTGTCTGGGTGATTCGCATGTCCTTTTGGCATCTGCACATAGGCTCCATTTCCATATGCCCACACATTTGTCACTTAAGATATATTAATAATTTTTTGTAATTATGTATCAATAAAGCTTTCAGATTTTATGATATGCATTGTGAGGACTTTTTTTATAGTCTTTTTTCTGGGTCTGTATACGTATGATTTTTGGCGATTTGTCCCTTCATTACTAATCCAGGTGCATCCCATTGTGGATAAATATTGAGAAATCTATCATGCACAATTGTTGGTGGTACATTATACTGATTGGCCGCAGCACAGCCAATCAATGTTAGCTTTATCAAGAGCTGCACCGCTCTCCCTGCTTGTTCAAAGCAGGGAAGAGCGGTGAGATAAAATGCCCTCACAGCGCAACAGCGCTCTGTTACTTTCAAATAGTGAGCCACAATCTGCAGCAGGCGAGTGTGTCATCAGCATTATCAGTGATGCGCGCACAGCTCGCCCCGGTTCTCTAACTTTCGGAGGAGCCGCGAGGAGTAGTGACGTAGACACTGGTGGGAGGAAGTCCTGCTCGTGGCTTCTCTCAGAGTTAGACAACCCGGGAGAGCAGTGTGCGTGTCACTGATGACTTTGCCTGCGGCAGACTGCGGCTCACTATTTGTAAGTAACAGAGCGCTGTTGTGCTCTGATGGCTTTTTATGCCAGTTTGACAACAAGGGAGAGAAGTCGGTATGCGCATCACTGGCATACGTGACTTATGTTCACTGTGCCAGTAGATGACCGTGCATGGACCCCCCGGAGAATCCTCCGGTCCTCCAGTGGGCTAGTCCGACCCTGGCTGTAGGGGTCATGCATGCACACTACCGGCATATTCGCACAGGACATTTGGATCAATATTTTTTTGATTGGTGGATGTCTTAAAGTCAGACGCTCAAAGATTATATACATGTCACCTACTCAACAAATTAAATGTTGCTTGTGGCATAACCCCTTGAAAGAAGAACTCCTCCCATCAAAGTTTTTATCCTCTTAATATATTGCAATCATCATATGATATAGCACTGTGTACTTACAATTGCTCATTTTGCCTTTCTACCCAGCTAATTCTTCTGTTTTCCATTAGATCTACGACATCAAGTGATTAAAAACTGACTAGCTGAATCCTTCTTAGCTCTATGTAGAAACAGGAGATCAATTTTCTCTGCATAAATCACGAGTCACTGCAAAAGTCTATGGCAGGAGGGAGTAGCAGAGCAGTTGGGTCAAGTGTTTAAGAGGGGGATGATAAATGCAGGGACAAAATAAGTCCTGTTTCTACACAGAGCAGAGAAAAGAGAATAATTAACTGGGTAGAAAGGCAAAATAAGCAATTGTAATTACACAGTGCTATATACTATGGTGACCTCAGTATCACAATAGAAATCACAAAAAAAAATTCAGCAGAATCTGAAGTTTTTGTAAAATTGAAGGCAAATTTAATCAATTTGATCATCTCTAATACTTTGTATTACCTATCTTGTAATTGAGTTACATGATATTTTGTACTCTACTAACAAGCAAAGCTAATTGTAAAATTAATTTCTCTTATTATCAGAGCAGTTATCCTGATGATGGTTGAATGAGTGTTTGAAGATCTTTTTATATATTTAAAGTGGATTTGCCACCAGATTGTACAATATAAACTGTATACATTATTAAATAGATCTCTTAGATCTGATGAGACTTATGTACTTACCTTGAAAATTCATGTCAGAATGGCTATAAAATCTTAATATTGAAAAAAGTTTTTTTAGGAGTACAGCTAAAGAGTGAAAGAGCTCATGAATCTAAGTGAATGCAGTCACTGCCAACCTAGCCCAACAGATGCAGCTTGTACTGAGCAGTGTGACAGCAGCAGGACAGACCCTGAGGAGCTGTTAATCCGACCAGGTCATCTGAGATCAAGGTAAGCTTTCACAAACTATTATACAGTCATTCTGACATGGATTTTCAAAGTAATTAAACTGGACCCATAAAGTCTAAGATATTTATTTATTAATTTATATATTTTTTGCTGTAAAACCTAGCAAGAGATACATTGCAACCCTTTTAATGTGGTTAGAGATAAAACCATCATTCTGCATTGCTCAGTTCCATTCTTATGTTCAGCATAAATAAAAATGCAGGCCTCCTGTTGACTCTTAACAATTTTATTCTATAGACACATGGGATAAAAGGACATTACAAGTGGGGAATCACTTTTCTGTTATGTCAGGGCAGTGATACCTACATACAGTGGGTTAGCTATAATGCATACATTTCACGTAAGAAATATAGACAGTGTAAAAGACGTAAATTATGAGTATTCAGACATTAGAATACAAGAACAAAAAAACACTGGTCTACGTATATCTATAATGCATACATTCTTGTCAGAAATTCTGCATCCATGTAATGGCAATACCATTCACAATAGTTGCATTGCATATTCTATGTGCAAAACAGTTGGAAGATCAACTACCAAGAAAATATCTCTTGATCTTCCAAGCTGTGCTAAAATATATTAGTACAGACATCAATGCCTTACACTATTAGAAGGCCTGAACATGTGACTATTGTCCTATAATGGCAAAAGTATACACCTTCAACGATCATTTTCATTAAAATGCCCAATGCCTGAACCACCATTAACATTACTCTAGTTATATCTGCAATACGAAAAAAATCAAACCTCTGTCCTCATGTGTGACTGCCTACTGCAAGCAACCACCTCTGTCATTATTACATGTTTTTTCACCTTCAGGCTATTTTCACAAAGCGGTTTACTCAACGTTCAGTGGCTCCGTCAGGTCTTATAACTGAACCTCTACAAAATGGTATTCGAGCATAACTCACAGACAGTAATGATGCAGAGTCACCGTGTGTTCTGTCATACATCATTTTCGGCCGTATATGTGTAGTTGAGGCTGGCAGATTCACGTGTATGCTCTGAAAGAGCATTGACTATGCTGATTCAGATGGAGTCACTGTGAGCTTGGTCATACATCATTTTTCGGCCGTATGCACCTATTGAAAGCGGGCAGTAAGACGTAGTAGACTACGTCTTGCTGCTAGCCTCAACTAGGCGTATATGGCTGAAAATGATGTATGACAAAGCTCACAGTGACTCCATCTGAATCAGTATAGTCAATGCCTCGTCAGAGCATACGCACAAATCCGGTTTTGCGGGAGTTTGGATGTAAGCCCCTCCGAAGCCACTGAACGTAGGATAAAACGCTGTGAACCTCGCCTTAGTGAACAAGTTGGCCTTCTGACCAATAACCTAAAACTTTACTTTTGCGAATATACTGGACTATGGGTTATACATGTTGACATGGTTAATACTTGTGCCTGCAACTTGTCATTTAATGCAACAAAACTAACAGCTAACACAGTAGTTAATATCAGAAAGCACATTAACTGGCAGGTATTACCATGGAGTAGGGTAGATACTGTTAGTCAAGTGAGAACCCTCCACAGACTATCTACCTTGACTTGTTAAGCCGATAAGGTGCCTAAATGAATGAAACAATGACAATCACAATGAATGAATGAATTTACAATCACTTACTGACAAACAGGTAGACAGAATTATAAATTCTCACTGAGTTGTTACAAAAGGATTCTCCTAGAAACCATTACGAAAGTACTATACATTTACGCTAGTAGCAATCTAGACACTGCTTAACCTATGTAATGCTCAGTGCTATAACGTACAACGGTTACCTTATCACTAATCTGAGCTTCTCTAATATTGTTGGTACCTTTAGAATTATAAAATGGAAACATTTGATAGTAACATGCTATCTTTTCCCAAAGGTCTTCCCCTGAAATGTAAATCTCCTGCTAAGTGGCACATTTCATGCCCCCGTAATAATTATTGTAAAGATACAATTTCCCGGTAGTCTTGCATGAGCCATGAAGTTAGTACACTGTGCTCCAAGTGTATCAAGAAATATTACCTATTTATTGTATTTCTGAGTCCTTTTGGAAGTCTAATTTATCAGTTGCATAATTTGTTAAACCCTTTTATATATCTTTAAACAGGAATCATAAGAGAATCTTTCAGGAGACTGTGAATTTAGTAACATGTCTTGTGACATTTGTAATAGGCTGTCAGTGTGACTTCTATTTTTGAGGAACTTGATAATAGACAATAGTGTATGGGTGAATGGAGTTTTTGTAATTACACATTGTGTTTGCTTCACAGGCTTGAGGAGATTAATTTAGTAATATCGCATTGTGACATTTTAAGAAAAGCTTTGTTTTATTTTTGAAGAGGAACTTGGCAGTAGACAATCTTGTCATTGTGAATCATGTGTTTTTACAAATGCATATTGTATTTGTTAAATGAGCAAATTAGTATTTACTGATACAAGAAAGTATTGGTGAGATCTTTTAAATAGTCCTGATAGAACAATGAAGGAAAAAAGATGTGGTGTTGTATATACATTCAGTGATTAGAAAGATTCAGTTGCACTGAGAACTCCTTCTGCTCTCAGGACAAGGAGCAGCTTTTAGGTGTCCCTGAAACAGTCCAGATACAATACTGCCTTTGTGGGCTTCACAATATCCAACTTCTGCAGGCCGAGTAAACTCTTTGCCAGTATTTATTTTACATTTTGTTCACTGTTGCAAGAGTGAAAGGGTGAATAGCCAGGGATTAAAAAATATTATTTAAAATTGCTTGTATTTTTGTGGTTTCTTCAGTCAAAATCATGCCATTCTATGGCAGCAGATGCCCCCTCCTCTTGGTCTTGGGCACCAACCCCCCCTTTCTAGTTTTCCTGACACTGCAGTTCTGTTCCTGTCTGGCTGTGATCACTGTCCCCTTTTGTTTAGAGATTAATCCACAGAACACACAGTGATGAGGCCGGTGCTGAGCTGTGATGGACTGCCTTGTCTCCGGGCTCCTCGCCCGGTGGGTGAAGATGCGTGGGGCTATGTGGTACCTTTATCTGGCGCCCCTCCTCCTTGGCTGAAAACAACTACTTGTGGCACTGAGTGTAACATCCACTCTTCTTCTTATATTAGATGACATCAACACTGGTTTAAGGAGAGGTGGTCAGTCCCCGACTCCATGGCTGCACTGAGAGGTCTCACCTGTCCCAAGGCAAAGGAAAAGACATGGGAATTCCTCCCTCAGACAAGTCACTGTCTTGTGCCTCAGGAATGGTGGGAAGCAGATTCTGCTGGCACAGACGGCGCCTCAGCCCCAAGAGCAAAGGTTGGGGCATGGAGCAGATGTCTACATTGTTACCCAGATCAACCCAGGCCAGCGAGGGGAAGTTGGCACTGTCCTTCATGGCTTCGCTGAGCTCCTTCAGGGTGGCACAAGAAAGACGATTTCCATTAAGTGCAAGGTGCGTGATATTGGGGAGAACTGCCAAAGCAGGCAGAGCCAAACTCAAAGTGCTGTCTGTGAGCTCTGTAAAGCTTAAGTCCACACTGGTTAGACTATCTCCATGGCTTTGTAAGTAAAGGATCACACGCTGAACATCTCTGGGAGTCAAAGGGATTCCAGACAGATCCAGGGACTCAATATTTGACTTCTGTTGCAGGCTGTTTTTCAGGCTGCCAAAAGAGAAGAAGGAGTTAACTTTGATAATGCCGCATTTGTACTTCTATACAATTCACAGCCACAATTACATGTAATCTCTATTCAAACATAAAATGTAGTTTATCAAGTTAACTGCAATTCAGTTAAAGGGAACATGTCACCAGGTTTTCCCAATTTAAACTAAAGCCACCACCCTTAAAGGGGTTTTCCCACAAACAAAAGTTGATTTTAATCAGTAGATCTTGGAATAATAATAAGTTCCACAATTGGATGTGATTAAATAAAATGTTCCTGTGCTGAGATAATCTTATAAATGTGCCCCTGCTGTGTACTGTGTAATGGCTGTGACTTACCGTGCCGGGACATGGTCTGATCATACCACATCTCCTGGACAGGGAGGGGGGTGGAGGGGGAAGTATAAAGAGATTACAGCACCTCATCGCAGCTGATTCTTTTTGTGAGGTAAAGTATTTCACTGCCTGTTTTTAAACAATGTTTTACTTCAAAGAAAGAATCAGCTGTAATCCCATGCTGTAATATCTGTGTACTCTTTTTCTCCCCCCCCCCCCGCCCAGGAGATGTGGTATGATCAGACCATGTCCCTGTACAGTCAGACACAGACATTACACAGTACACAGCAGGGGCACATTTATAAGATTATCTCAGCACAGGAACATTTTATTTAAACACATCCAATTGTGGAACTTATTATTATTCTAAGATCTATTGATAAAAATCAACTTTTGTTTGTGGGAAAACCCTTTTAACTGTTCTATTACCCCAATCCATCGACCTGTATTTAAGCCCCCAACTCCCCCTGCATATGTAAAAAAAATTCCTCATGTAAATCTGGCATACAGCGTCCTCCTGGCTTGACTGATGTGGATGACGCATCCTACATCATTCACAGATCGCAGTGAATCTAGTACCTGTTGAAGTTCTGTAATGTGCCAGCGCCTATTTACCCGGAAGTGAAGTCGGTGCCAGTGCATGCGCAGTATGGGACATTGCTCTGACCTTAGCAGCGCAGAGCATAGAGCATCTGCACAAGTACAAGATTCGCTGCTAACTGTGGATGACGTGGGATGCGTCAACCACATCAATCAAGCAAGGAGGAAGGAGGAAGGCAGTTGCAGGGATTGAGAAAGCACTGAAAAAAAAAGAGGCAAATCAGACCAACTGTGCTGTATCCCGGAAGTATAGAAGGTATTTTTTGGCATATGCAGAAGGAGTTGGGGGCTGAGATACAGGTCGATGGACTGCGGTAAAAGAGCAGTTAAGGGTGGTGGCTTTAGTTTATATGGGGAAAACCTGGTGACAGGTTCCCTTTAAGACTGATAAAGTTGTCAAAATCTGAGATTGCTCACATATACAGTATAAAGACAGTATATACAGTTTCTAGAGGTTATCAGAACTGGACACAAATTATATAAAGTAGAGATTATGTGGGCGGGCATTTTTTTAACTTCATGTTGGTAACCCTGAGAACACTATAGCTAGCCCATTCCTTTCCCAATGTGAATACTCTGAGGCACCGAAAGATAGCATTCAACTGCAGAGTAAATGACTGGAGAAATGAATAAAAGAGGGAAATGTCAAATATTTCTCCAGCATCCAGAGGAGTAAAATCACTTCATTTTATTGGTATCTTTTAAAAACTGATGTGTACATCCAGGAAACACTTACACATTTTGAACCTTACATTAAGTTCTTATTTATAGCCGTGAATGAGAACTTTCTGTAAGATCTGACCATCTATGGACTGAAAATGCCCCATGAAAATAACCTCAAAACGAGTTGCTTAAACAGGTAATATCATTAGGGTGCATTATCACTGACCGATAATCCTTCAAATTCTAACAATAAAGGCCCATTATTGACGATAATTGTGTAATGTGAATGAGATGAGAGACTGAATGATGTGTCCAAAAACAGTCAGTCATTCATTGTGCATGAAATTGTTTATGCAAATTAATATATTCTTATTCATCTTTCGAAAATTGTGCAATGTAAATGGAGATCGTTCACTGGTTCAATGATTAGATTTGTATAAAGGAGAAGAAGTGGAAATTGAAATGCTGAGTAGGTATGGTTGTCAGTGATTGGCTAATTGTGTCCCGAGGCAATTGTTCAGTAGCAGTAGGAGCTTGGAAGAGTACATATACGTGTCATATTGTTCATCGTTATTACTGCAAATGCTACTGGTACATACAGAAATGGGAAACTGCTTATTGAACATTTTATTACTAATTAGATTTTATTTTCTTAGTATAGTATTAACGGAAATGTTTGTAGAATACTTTATGAATTCATGTAATCAATATAAATACGACTACATCAATATCCCCAATCGTATAGAGTTAGGACAAAAAAGTATATCAGAAACCAACAGTATGAGAGATGAGACTTTTTTTTTATCAAGGCTAAAAGCATCTTTATTACAATAGATTAAATAATTAGAAGACAAAGTAATTATATATATATATATATATATATATATATATATATATATATATACAGTACAGACCAAAAGTTTGGACACACCTTCTCATTTAAAGATTTTTCTGTATTTTCATAACTATGAAAATTGTACATTCACACTGAAGGCATCAAAACTATGAATTAACACATGTGGAATTATATACTTAACAAAAAAGTGTGAAACAACTGAAAATATGTCTTATATTCTAGGCTCTTCAAAGTAGCCACCTTTTCCTTTGATGACTGCTTTGCACACTCTTGGCATTCTCTTGATGAGCTTCAAGAGGTAGTCACCGGAAATGGTCTTCCAACAATCTTGAAGGAGTTCCAGAGATGCTTAGCACTTGTTGGCCCTTTTGCCTTCACTCTGCGGTCCAGCTCACCCCAAACCATCTCGATTGGGTTCAGGTCTGGGGACTGTGGAGGCCAGGTCATCTGACATAGCACACCATCACTCTCCTTCTTGGTCAAACAGCCCTTACACAGCCTGGAGGTGTGTTTGGGGTCATTGTCCTGTTGAAAAATAAATGATGGTCCAACTAAACGCAAACCGGATGGAATAGCATGCCGCTGCAAGATGCTGTGGTAGCCATGCTGGTTCAGCATGCCTTCAATTTTGAATAAATCCCCAACACAGTGTCACCAGCAAAGCACCCCTACACCATCACGCCTCCTCCTCCATGCTTCACGGTAGGAACCAGGCATGTAGAGTCCATCCGTTCACCTTTTTTGCGTTGCACAAAGACACGGTGGTTGGAACCAAAGATCTCAAATTTGGACTCATCAGACCAAAGCACAGATTTCCACTGGTCTAATGTCCATTCCCTGTGTTCTTTAGCCCAAACAAGTCTCTTCTGCTTGTTGCTTGTCCTTAGCAGTGGTTTCCTAGTATCTATTTTACCACGAAGGCCAGCTGCACAAAGTCTCCTCTTAACAGTTGTTGAAGAGATGTGTCTGCTGCTAGAACTCTGTGTGGCATTGACCTGGTCTCTAATCTGAGCTGCTGTTAACCTGTGATTTCTGAGGCTGGTGACTCGGATAAACTTATCCTCAGAAGCAGAGGTGACTCTTGGTCTTCCTTTCCTGTGGTGGTCCTCATGTGAGCCAGTTTCTTTGTAGCGCTTGATGGTTTTTGCAATTGCACTTGGGGACACTTTCAAAGTTTTCCCAATTTTTCGGACTGACTGACCTTCATTTCTTAAAGTAATGATGGCCACACGTTTTTCTTTACTTAGCAGCTTTTTTCTTGCCATAATACAAATTCTAACAGTCTATTCAGTAGGACTATCAGCTGTGTATCCACCTGACTTCTGCACAACACAACTGATGGTCCCAACCCCATTTATAAGGCAAGAAATCCCACTTATTAAATCTGACAGGGCACACCTGTGAAGTGAAAACCATTTCCGGTGACTACCTCTTGAAGCTCATCAAGAGAATGCCAAGAGTGTGCAAAGCAGTCATCAAAGCAAAAGGTGGCTACTTTGCAGAACCTAGAATATAAGACATATTTTCAGTTGTTTCACACTTTTTTGTTAAGTATATAATTCCACATGTGTTAATTCATAGTTTTGATGCCTTCAGTGTGAATGTACAATTTTCATAGTCATGAAAATACAGAAATTTCTTTAAATGAGGAGGTGTTTCCAAACTTTTGGTCTGTACTGTGTGTGTGTGTATACATATACACATACAGAAGTTGCTCAGGTAGTGCAGCTCATCCAGGATGGCACATCAATGCGAGTTGTGGCAAGAAGGTTTGCTGTGTCTGTCAGCGTAGTGTCCAGAGGCTGGAGGCGCTACCAGGAGACAGGTCAGTACACCAGGAGACGTGGAGGGGGCCATAGGAGGGCAACAACCCAGCAGCAGGACTGCTACCTCCACCTTTGTGCAAGGAGGAACAGGAGGAGTACTGCCAGAGCCCTGCAAAATGACCTCCAGCAGGCCACAAATGTGCATGTGTCAGCACAAACGGTTAGAAACCGACTCCATGAGGGTGGTATGAGGGACCGACATCCACAGATGGGGGTTGTGCTCACAGCCCAACACCGTGCAGGACGCTTGGCATTTGCCACAGAACACCAGGATTGGCAAAGTCGCCACTGGCGCCCTGTGCTCTTCACAGAAGAAAGCAGGTTCACACTGAGCACATGTGACAGATGTGACAGAGTCTGGAGACGCCGTGGAGAGTGATCTGCTGCCTGCAACATCCTTCAGCATGACTGGTTTGGCAGTGGGTCAGTAATGGTGTGGGGTGGCATTTCTTTGGAGGGCCGCACACAGGGCCGGCTCCAGGTTTTTCTGGGCCCCGGGCGAAAGAGTCTCAGTGGGCCCCTTTAACACATACCACGATTCATGATGCAGAGATACGGCGGAGAAATATATATATATATATAGTACAATGCAAATATTTCACTTCTTACATTACATGAGTGATATCTATTGTAAATTCCACAATAGCTCAGAAACCGGTGAATCGCTCCACACAGAATAGTGGCCCCCATATAAGGCTCCATACGGAATACTGGCCCCCATATAACGCTTCATACGGAATACTGGCCCCCATATTACACTCCATACGGAATACTGGCCCCCATATAAGGCCCCATAAGGAATACTGGCCCCCATATAAGGCCCCATAAGGAATACTGGCCCCCATATAAGGCCCCATACGGAATACTGGCCCCCATATAAGGCTCCATATGGAATACTGGCCCCCATATAAGGCTCCATACGGAATACTGGCCCCCATATAAGGCTCCATACGGAATACTGGCCCCCATATAAGGCTCCATACGGAATACTGGCCCCCATATAAGGCTCCATACGGAATACTGGCCCCCATACGGAATACTGGCCCCCATATAAGGCTCCATACGGAATACTGGCCCCCATATAAGGTTCCATACAGAATACTGGCCCCCATATAACGCTCCATACTGAATACTGGTCCCCTTATAAAGCTCCATACAGGATACTGGCCCCCATATAACGCTCCATACAGGATACTGGTCCCCTTATAAAACTCCATACAGGATACTGGCCCCCATATAACGCTCCATACAGGATACCGGTCCCCTTATAACGCTCCATACAGGATACCGGTCCCCTTATAACGCTCCATACAGGATACTGGCCCCCATATAATGCTGCATGCAGGCTGTGCCCCCTTATAATGCTCCATGCAGGCTGTTACCTCCCACATAATGCCCCATACAGGCTGTCCCCCCACGTAATGCCCCACACAGGCCCCCCCTTTTAATGCTCCATGCAGGCTGTTACCCCCCACATAATGCCCCATACAGGATGTCACCCCCCCCTCTTTATAATGCCCCATGCAGGATGTACCCCCCCTCTCTTTATAATGCCCCATGCAGGATGCCCCCCCCCCTTCTCTTTATACTGCCCCATGCCTCCATACATTAAAAAAAAAAAAAATCAAATACTCACCTCCCTTCTCCTCACCTGCTACCTGCTACCTGCTGCCCGCTGCTCGGGTTCGAACTCCAGCGTTGTCGGCGTCTTCCCGCTCAGCGCTCCCTGTGACGGCTCAGGGGAGGGCGCGGTGTAAAGGCATCACCGCGCCCTCTGACCTGAGACGTCACAGGGAGCGTAGAGCAGGAAGACAGCTGATCTGCGGAGGCACGGGGAGAGGTAAGTATCCAGCTGCCGGGGCCCTGAGCAAGCGGCGGAGAAGGGCGGGCGCTGACACCGCTCTCCTCCGCCCATAGCCCAGCGGGGTGCGCGACCGCCAGTGGGCCCCTCTGCCTGCTCAGGGCCCCGGCATTTGCCCGGGTGCGCCGGGTGCTGACGCCGGCCCTGGCCGCACAGCCCTCCATGTGCTCGCCAGAGGTAGCCTGACTGCCATTAGGTACCGAGATGAGATCCTCAGACCCCTTGTGAGACCATATGCTGGTGCGGTTGGCCCTGGGTTCCTCCTAATGCAGGACAATGCCAGACCTCATGCGGCTGGAGTTTGTCAGCGGTTTCTGCAAGAGGAAGGCATTGAAGCTATGGACTGGCCCGCCCGTTCCCCAGACCTGAATCCGATTGAGCACATCTGGGACATCATGTCTCGCTCCATCCACCAACGTCATGTTTCACCACAGACTGTCCAGGAGTTGGCGGATGCTTAGTCCAGGTCTGGGAGGAGATCCCACAGGAGACCATCTGCAACCTCATCAGGAGCATGCCCAGGCGTTGTAGGGAGGTCATACAGCACGTGGAGGCCACACACAATGCGGAGCCTCATTTTGACTTGTTTAAAGGACATTACATCAAAGTTGAATGAGCCTGTAGTGTGTTTTTCCACTTTAATTTTGGGGGTGACTCCAAATCCAGGCCTCCATTGGTTAATAAATTCGATTTTCATTGATTATTTTTGTGGGATTTTGTTGTCAGCACATTCAACTTTGTACAGAACCAAGCATTCAATGAGAATATTTCATTCATTCAGATCTAGAATGCGTTATTTGAGTGTTCCCATTATTTTTTTGAGCAGTGTATATATATATATATATATATATATATATATATATATATATATATATATATATATATATATATATATATGCAAAAAATGTGTTCATGATGCACTTTGAAGGGGGATGGGGTCTTCTGCTGACACTGGTATAGGGGTAATGTCCCCCAATTTTGACAATATCCCCCATCCTGGTATATATGCCCCCTCCTTCCTTTTATACCTGGTCCCCATCCCCATCCTGGTATGCATGGAACCCCTCCATCCTGGTATGCATGTCACCCCTCATCCTTATCCTGGTATGCATGGCACCCCTCATCCATATCCTGGTATGCATGGCACCCCTCATCCCTATCTTGGTATGCATGGCACCCCACATCCCTATCCTGGTATGCATGGCACCCCTCATCCCTATCCTGGTATGCATGGCACCCCCCATCCCAATCCTGGTATGCATGGCGCCCCCCATCCCTATCCTGGTATGCATGGCACCCCTCATCCCTATCTTGGTATGCATGGCACCCCTCATCCCTATCCTGGTATGCATGGCACCCCTCATCCCTATCCTGGTATGCATGGCACCCCTCATCCCTGTCCTGGTATGCATGGCACCCCTCATCCCTGTCCTGGTATGCATGGCACCCCTCATCCCTGTCCTGGTATGCATGGCACCCCTCATCCCTGTCCTGGTATGCATGGCACCCCTCATCCCTGTCCTGGTATGCATGGCACCCCTCATCCTTATCCTGGTATGTATGGCCCCCTCAGCGTTATCCTGGTATGTATGGCCCAATCATCTTTATCCTGGTATGTATGGCCCCCTAATCCCCATCATGCTGCACATAAAAAATAAACACTCCTACTCACCTTTCTTCTCTCCTCCTTAGCTGCGTCCTGTCTGCCAGTATTGATCTCTTCATGTGAGGGGCGCATGACGTCACTGCCATGCGCGACTCACAAGGAGAGATCAGCTGCCGGAAGTCACTGCTCCCCACGCCAGGACTGTGTGCGCGGGGAGCAGTGACTTCATGCTGCTTAATAGCCGGCACACAGCGTAGCCGCAGCGTGGCTCCTGCTGCTGCCGGGCTGTCTCGTGTGCCCGCTTATTAAAGGGCATGAATATTCACCCCTCCTCACGCCCATGGGTGTGGAGAGAGGTTGAATATTCATGCCCTTTAACAGCGGTCACAGGCGATTCCGGCAACAGCAGGAGCCGCGCTGCGGCTACACTGTGTGCCGCTATTAAGGAGCATGAATATTCAGTGCTCCCCACGCCCCATGGGGGTGGGGAGCAGTGAATATTAATTTTCTTTAGCAGCGGGGACAGTGTAGGCTGCAGCGGGCGGCTGCTGTCTCCTGTGCCCCGCTCCTCCACCGCTACCGCTTCCCCCTCACACATACATACATATATATATATATACATATATATATATATATATATATATATATACACACACACACACACACACACACACACACACACCCTCGCCCCCCAACATTCGGACTATAAGACGCACCCCCCATTTTCCTCCAAAATTTGAGGAAAAAAGTGCGTCTTATAGTCCGAAAAATATGGTACTTTATTGGCAATGACAGAGGTCAAACGTTTTCTGTAAGTCTTTACAAGGTTGGCACACACAGTTGCTGGTATGTTGGCCCATTCCTCCATGCAGATCTCCTCTAGAGCAGTGAAGTTTTGGGGCTGTCGCTGGGCAGCACGGACTTTCAACTTTCTCCAAAGGTTTTCTATAGGGTTTAGATCTGGAGACTGGCTAGGCCACTCCAGGACCTTGAAATGCTTCTTACGAAGCCACGCCTTTGTTGCCCTGGCGGTGTGATTGGGATTATTGTCATGCTGAAAGACCCAGCCACGTTTCATCTTCAATGCCCTTGCTGATGGAAGAAGGTTTGCACTCAAAATCTCACGATACATGGCCCCATTCATTCTTTCATGTACACGGATCAGTCGTCCTGGTCCCTTGGCAGAGAAACAGCCCCAAAGCATGATATTGCCACCCCCATGCTTCACAGTAGGTATGGTGTTCTTTGGATGCAACTCAGCATTATTTCTCCTCCAAACACGCTGAGTTGTGTTTCTATCAAACAGTTCTACTTTGGTTTCATCTGACCATATGACATTCTCCCAATACGCTTCTGGATCATCCAAATGCTCTCTAGCAAACTTCAGACGGGCCTGGACAAGTAATGGCTTAAGCAGGGGGACACGTCTCACACTGCAAGATCTGAGTCCCTGGTGGCGTAGTGTGTTACTGATGGGAGCCTGTGTAACGTTGGTCCCAGCTCTCTTCAGGTCATTCACTAGGTCCCTCCCATGTGGTTCTGGGATTTTTGCTCACCGTTCTTGGGGTCCTTTTGACCCCACAGGGTGAGATCTTGTGTGGAGCCCCAGATCGAGGGAGATTATCAGTGGTCTTGTATGTCTTCCATTTTCTAATTATTGCTCCGACAGTTGATTTCTTCACACCAAGCTGCTTGCCTATTGCAGATGCAGTCTTCCCAGCCTGATGCAGGGCTACAATTTTGTTTCTAGTGTCCTTCGACAGCTCTTTGGTCTTCACCATAGTGGAGCTTGGAGTGTGACTGTTTGAGGTTGCGGACAGGTGTCTTTTATACTGATAACAAGTTCAAACAGGTGCCAGTACTACAGGTAATGAGTGGAGGACAGAGGAGCCTCTTAAAGAAGAAGTTACAGGTCTGTGAGAGCCAGAAATCTTGCTTGTTTGTAACTGACCAAATACTTATTTTCCACCAAAATTTGAAATAAATTTCTTTCCAAATCAGACAATGATTTTCAGGATTTGTTTTCTCATTTTGTCGCTCATAGTTGAGGTCTACTTATGATGTGAATTACAGGCCTCTCATCTTTTTAAGTGGAAGACCTTGCACAATTGGTGGCTGACTAAATATATATATACAAAATGGGGGATACAAATACAGGAAAGAATGGTGGGTATACCTGGGTAAAAGGTACAATGCACTGCTATATCTATTAAGAGTCTGTCACATCTTTAAATTTATATTTAATACAGACAAAATGTCATATAGCTCATATAATAGTAAACTTGGTCAATAAAGGAGAAATTCTGGTAAGATCAAACAGTTGTATCTTCAACCCGTATAAATAATATTAAGCCCATATAATAATAAATTTGATCAATGTAAGAAGAGTCCTAATAAACTCTTATAATCACATGTAACGTCCATATAATGGACGTCCATTGGACAAAGCTTTCCGTAGCGAAACGCGCGTCCGGTGTGGTGGGTCCCTGGTCTCTTGCAATGCTAGTAACGTTACCTTTATCCGATCTATTAGGTCTGCTTATGAATGTCTTTTATCTCCATGTGTTGTATCTCGGTCCTAATACCATTATATGGACGTTAGATATGATTATAAGAGTTTATTAGGACTCTTCTTACATTGATTAAGTCTATTATATATATTACTTTGTGTTCTAATTTTTTAATGTATTGTAATAAAGATTTTATTCAGTATAAATAGTGTCACTTATGGGATTTGATGTTTGAAGACAAATACACTTCAGATTATCTGTCTGTGGGATCACAGTGATGATGTAACAATTCTCGTCCTATATAAACACTGGTCTGACATAGCCTGCTAATTATGAGTTTCATTCGCATCGTTCATTGCTTAATGAATTATCTGCACGTGTAAATGAACGCTTATGGTTGTGTTATCACAGTCAACCCCTTTCAGAAAGAGTCTGGCATCGGGTAATCAACAGGTAAAATGTAGCAATAGATTTACATTGCAGTCATTCAGATAACTGACCATTCACATAATACAAGGACAGCCTGAGTCTGCCAGAATATTAGTAAAGTGGACTTGCACATACAATATATATATTCTGCTTTTGCTGCCATTAGTCCCCTTTTAATAGCTTACTCACCAGGCCATACTTTTCCTTCGAGGTAGACTGTGTCGATGCCATTTTGAGTGTGGTGTCAAATGGTAGAGCAGCTGCCTGCAAATGCGGTCTGTAGATTTCATCTGGTCTTGTTCCTAAAAATGTAAATTTTTTAGGAAAACGTATGGTAGTCTTATATTGAGACACAGTTACATTCATAGTTATATAGGCTGAAAATAACCTTTCTCCAAAGTTATACATTCTCTAGACAAGGACACTCATTACCACATTCAATCAAAATAAATGGGTTTGTACCAAAATTTGTAGTTATGTAGTTATTCCCTGTCAGTAGGATAGGGGATATCTTCCTGATTGCTGGAAGTCAGACCGCTGTGTCCGTATAACGCTAGCATTCCATTTGCCTGAATGAATGAAGGAAACAAAGGTAGGCATGCTCGACCTCGGTTCTATTTGGAAGTTGCTCTTTAGAGACCCGTTTTCGGGATCAGTGGGAGTACCAGCAGTTGCACCCAAAGACAATCTGCAAGTTATTCCCTATCATACAGATAGAGGATCAAGTCAAATTGTGGTACAAACCGTTTAAGGCACATCTATGTTGTGGTTTCTGTTAAACCACAATGTTCTGCCAGTTCCAGTGGTGCCTAATGAAACCTAATGATTTTTTTAATGTGATCCTTCGACCTTTGGCAAGATGTCTCTCTCCTTGATAGAAAATAGCACCACATACTATATCTCCAATCAAAAAGAGAGAATCTACGACAATGGAGGAAGTGACCATATAGTGACATGTTGCTCGCTCCTGTGTTGGTCGTCCCAGTGAAGAAGACGGTTAGTGTCTGTCGCGATCTGCAAACTATGCAGATCGCACCAGACACTGAGAGGAACTGTTTGTTCATGCGCCGTTACGGGGAACGACAATGCTTGTACTAGATTGCGCGTGGAGGAGGCAGGACACTGAAAAATAAAAATGACCTGCCAATCACTGACAGAATACAGACGGCGGACGGGGAGTATAGGGAGAAGAAGCAGCAGAGCTGTAAGTGTAGTGCCGGCCACTCATAAACACTGATTTCTAAAGGAAAGCTATGGATGTAATCAACAGTGCACATACACAGATGGCATTAGTTTGGCGTAGAAAAACCTGATGACAGGTTTTCCTTTAAGTTATAGAATCTGTAGTAAGGCTGCATTTACACTGGCCAATAATCCATCGAATTCTAAGGTTAACGATCCATTGTTCACGATAATCGTGTAATATGAATGGGCTGAGTGTCAATTATGTGTCCAAAAATGCTCATTCATTGTGTATGAAATTGTTTAGGCGAGAGAAAAAAAATCTCATTCAACTTTTCAAAATTATGTAATGTAAATGGAGATAGTTCACTTCTTCAACGATTTGACGGACAAAAAGGAGAAGTGGAAATTAAAATTCTGAATAGTGGTATTCGTGTTCCAAGACAATAAATAGTTCAGTAGCAGTTGGGGCATTAGAGCAAGTACATATTTGTGATTATGGAAAAATGTTTTCGCTTTGCTAATTTTATTAAATATTTTTTGAACAGTATCAACGAAAATATTGTACAATACTTTATGAATTCATGTATTCAGTATAAATAGTGTCACTTAAAGGATTTAAACGTTGAACACAAATACACTTCAGATCTGTCTCTGTGATCACAGCGCACAATGTAACTATCGCTGTTCAACTATTTCATTCACGATTCTCATCCTATATAAACACTTGACAGACATCGTTTGCCTAGTGTGAGTTACAGCACATCGCTCATCAATTAATAGATTATCTGCTCGTGTAAACAAAACTTAAATCACGGGATTAGATTGCAAGGAACAATATTAAACAGTCAATTTAGGGAACATTTAGTCCACTTTTCAGCTAAACAGAAGCTAATGAATTGTTTTTTATCAAAGAAGTGGAACCCATCTCACATCATTTGGTTTAGTCAGAATGTGGGTAAAGTTGTGTAATGTGGTGCAGGGCGGTAGCTGTGGGCAAGGTACTCGTGTTTTACACCCCTGCACGCTACATGAAAATTGGGTCCTGGCTGGATGTATGGACTTTAGCTGTGATGGCGAGACGCCCTTGTAGACCGAATGGTGCCGCTGTTTTCGTCCGGCCAGGACCAGGCGTTGCATAGTTCAATGAGAGAGGCCATAGTCCATAAATAAACATATTTTTACTGAAAAATAACTTTTGAGGAGCTGTATACAGTAGATAGTAGGCATTCATCTTTGTGAATGTTTTAGTTATGACATGGTACATTATCAAACACTAGTTCCTCTTTTCCTGGAGTCACTCCAGCTTTCTGCTTTTCTTAGCTCTTCTGTCTCTACACAGCCCAGCACACTACCCTAGGAGTCTCCTCGTCCCCCAATGACGGCACTACAGTCCAGCAAGCAAGAGTTCTATACTTCCACCCATGGTTCCGTGTCTTGCTCCCCTTAGGAGAGTTTTCTATGTCAATATGGCTGCTACTTAGCTTCTCGCTCTATTGACGCCTCTGGAACACAACGTCCTAGTCTGGACATATGCTGTGACGGGGGCCATAGACTGCAATGGTGACAGCAGAGAGAATGTGAACTCTGCCGTGCACTTTTTTCTGGACTGTACGCCCACAGGAGGCAGGCCACTCAGACGTAGGCTTCTGCGTTTAAGTGTCCGCCTCCTGTGGGCGTACACTCCAGAAAAAAGTGCAAGGCAGAGCTCACGTTCGCTCTGCCATCACCATTGCAGTCTATGGTCCCCGTCGCAGCATACGTCCAGACCCCGTTTTTGGGGAATTTAGAATGTATGCACCGACGGGGACACAGAACGCAATGTGAAAGCACCCTTAGTCTTGCTTGTCCTTCCTTCTCTGTCCCGACAACTCCATACTGTCCCACTAGACTTCTTGCCCCAGGCCCTGGTACTTCTTACTTTCCTCTCTTACTTTCTCTGAACCGACTCTGGACTGCAACTCCCTTCTCTGTTGAATAGTACGATTCACTCGGTCATCTCTGTCTTTTGTCACGGGACAACCACAGCACGCAGTTCTGTTCCTAAATGAGACCTGAGGTCTGCTACTGCTGCAGGCTGATCCCTATCTGACATTCTACCTGGAAACTCTCCATTGTCCCCACGCAAAGCTCCTCCCCCTGGGCTAGGCCCACCTATTAACTCCATCCCTCCCTGTAGGCTACCTAGTGCTGGGCAGAACACAACTCTATCACTAACAATAGAGATCCTTAAACATTCAAACATACAGGTGCATCTCACTAAATTAGAATATCATCAAAAAGTTAAATTATTTCAGTTCTTGAATACAAAAAGTGAAACCCATATTTTATATAGAGTCATTACAGAGTGATCTATTTCAAGTGTTTATTTCTGTTAATGTTGATGATTATGGCTTACAGCCAATGAAAACACAAAAGTCATTATCTCAGTAAATTAGTGAGATGCACCTGTAAAGCATTACAAAATATACAGTACAGACCAAAAGTTTGGACACACCTCATTTAAAGATTTTTCTGTATATTCATGACTATGAAAATAGTACATTCACACTGAAGGCATCAAAACTATGAATTAACACATGTGGAATTATATACTTAACAAAAAAGTGTGAAACAACTGAAAATATGTCTGATATTCTAGGTTCTTCAAAGTAGCCACCTTTTGCTTTGATGACTGCTTTGCACACTCTTGGCATTCTCTTGATGAGCTTCAAGAGGTAGCCACCGGAAATGGTCTTCCAACAATCTTGAAGGAGTTCCCAGAGATGCTTAGCACTTGTTGGCCCTTTTGCCTTCACTCTGCGGTCCAGCTCACCCCAAACCATCTCGATTGGGTTCAGGTCTGGTGACTGTGGAGGCCAGGTCATCTGGCGTAGCACCCCATCACTCTCCTGCTTGGTCAAATAGCCCTTACACAGCCTGGAGGTGTGTTTGGGGTCATTGTCCTGTTGAAAAATAAATGATGGTCCAACTAAACGCAAACCGGATGGAATAGCATGCCGCTGCAAGATGCTGTGGTAGCCATGCTGGTTCAGTATGCCTTCAATTTAGAATAAATCCCCAACAGTGTCACCAGCAAAGCACCCCCACACCATCACACCTCCTCCTCCATGCTTCACGGTGGGAACCTGGCATGTAGAGTCCATCCGTTCACCTTTTCTGGGTCGCACAAAGACACAATGGTTGGAACCAAAGATCTCAAATTTGGACTCAACAGACCAAAGCACAGGTTTCCACTGGTATAATGTCCATTACTTGTGTTTTTTAGCCCAAGCAAGTCTCTTCTGCTTGTTGCCTGTCCTTAACAGTGGTTTCCTAGCAGCTATTTTACCATGAAGGCCTGCTGCACAAAGTCTCCTCTTAACAGTTGTTGAAGAGATGTGTCTGCTGCTAGAACTCTGTGTGGCATTGACCTGGTCTCTAATCTGAGCTGCTGTTAACCTGCGAATTCTGAGGCTGGTGACTCGGATAAACTTATCCTCCGAAGCAGAGGTGACTCTTGGTCTTCCTTTCCTGGGGCGGTCCTCATGTGAGCCAGTTTCTTTGTAGCGCTTGATGGTTTTTGCAATTGCACTTGGGGACACTTTCAAAGTTTTCCCAATTTTTCGCACTGACTGACCTTCATTTCTTACAGTAATGATGGCCACTCGTTTTTCTTTACTTAGAATTTGTATTATGGCAAGAAAAAAACAGCTAACAGTCTATTCAGTAGGACTATCAGCTATGTATCCACCAGACTTCTGCACAACACAACTGATGGTCCCAACCCCATTTATAAGGCAAGAAATCCCACTTATTAAACCTGACAGGGCACACCTGTCAAGTGAAAACCATTTCTGGTGACTACCTCTTGAAGCTCATCAAGAGAATGCCAAGAGTGTGCAAAGCAGTCATCAAAGCAAAAAGGTGGCTACTTTGAAGAACCTAGAATATAAGACATATTTTCAGTTATTTCACACTTTTTTGTTAAGTATATAATTCCACATGTGTTAATTCATAGTTTTGATGCCTTCAGTGTGAATGTACAATTTTCATAGTCATGAAAATACAGAAAAATCTTTAAATGAGAAGGTGTGTCCAAACTTTTGGTCTGTACTGTACATGTCTTCAAGGGGAAACGTATGCAACACCTCCACCTCCTTACAGTAGCATACAATTCACTTTTGGCCCTGGAAACCTCACTTACGTCTAAACCCATCCCAAATGAGCCACCAATGTCACTCTAGGAATGCAGCAAATCCCGTTATGGTTTTGAGTTTGCTTCTTTCTAGCAATTTCCAGTAAATATGGAACATGTGAAAACCAAAAACGTGTTTTGTTTTGCAACACTGATGTTATATCAAATAGATCTAGAAAATGAATCACACTTTTTGTTTAGGGAAGTGAAAAAATTACATTTCCACGACTAAAATGATTATGAACATCATTTATATGTGCTGCACTTCCATTACTAATAAAGGGTAGAATCCCGTTTATACATTGTTTTTATTGCAGATGCACATTTGTGTACGTACTAAGTCTCCCAAAAACATGATTCTTTATTTAAAGCAAAAGTTGGTTCCCAGACAAGTTGTAAGAACTAGCATTCTGCACTTTGCTGTAGCTGTCAGTGCTGCTGAGATTTTACAGACTTACTGTACTTGTTATCACTGACAAAATGAATTTCCGGCCATATAAACCTTTTTTAGGCCTCCTTCACATAATGATTTTTTTTCTTTGGTTTCAAAATGCATGAAGACTTTTTATGTACCAACACATTTTTGGTGTTATTTCTTTTTTAAGTGTCATTTTGTACAAGTACTGTGCAATTTTTTATGTCTGAAAACCGCCATACCCTGCACATTTTAAATTTTAATACTGATTTTAAAGTAACTTCTGGTCCCAAAGTTTTTAACATTAAAAATGTAATGAAAAGTACTGTTATTAGAATGCTGTGTGTGTGTGAATCCATCCTTATACAGATCGCTACATATTCATGGCTTGTGGTCACTCATTGACGCAGCTTTGTTTTAATTTCATTAAACTTTATTTTCTGTCAATTTTCAGTTATTTATTCACTAGTAAAAGATGCAGTGCGGCCTATATTTCCTTTATAAAGAAAATATCCACAGTGAAAAGTGAAAAATAAGACTAAATAAGTGAAAACTAGGCTAAATAAGACTATTCACACAGCATTTTTTGGTATAAAAGCTGGGCAAATCTCCTGACAGATGTACCAATCATATAACCGCAGTTATAGACAAGTTTAAACTAAATCTGTCGGCAGGTTTTTGCTATGTAAGCTGAAGAAAGCATGAGGTAGGGGTTAAAATACAGATTTCAGAGATGCCTCTCTTATCAAGCTCTGTGGTTTTGTTTGCCTGCAATTATTGTTTTAGCATGAGAAGCTTATCTTTTCTGTGACCCAAAAGCTCATGCCTCCTGGTCTGACAATGCCCCACTCCCTGTGATAAGAAGCTCACTGTCTATAGACAATGTACACAGCCTGGTGTGGGCGGGGTTAGCTTTCTCAGCTCTGCTTCACTGCTAAATCTAAACACTCTGATTGTGTCAGAATGGCTGCACCCAGTTAACTAAGTGATACATCTTTGGATCCAGGGTCTCATTCTACATCAGGCTGCTCTCAGATGAAGTAGCAAAAACCTGCTGACATAATCCCTTTAAGTGTATGTCTTGGATAATTTCAGAGCTAGGTAAAAAGACATCAAATCTGTACTATGTCTTGTGCACATGATCAGAAAACAGATCAGTGTTGTGTGGATCTGTGGCTATAGTATACTGTTGGGCCATTCTGAACATGTGTGCGCCTTTTATTTTTTACTAAGGGTGTCCATATACCATTAAAGGGAATCAGTCATGGTCAAAAAGGTATCTGATCTGCAGGCAGAATGTCAGAGCAGGAGAAGCCGATAAGGTTAATATACATTTTTATGCAGAAAGATTCAATAAATATTTAATTTTATTCATTGAAATCCCTGGTCGTCCTTTTTTTCAGTGATTGATAATCTTCCCTGTACATGTAGGCATAGCTGAGAAAGACCACCCACTGGGATTTCATAGACAGAATACAAGTAACAAACATATATCATTCTGCTCAGCTTCTGCTTTACTAAACCACGCTGTCCTCAGATCGGACTATATGTACAATGTGATGGATTCCCTTTAAACTGTCAGACATATACTTGTTTGACAGACAACTATCTCTCCAGACTTCCCCATATGAATGCACCTTTAGGTTTGGTGGGCATGCATGCATTTTTAATAGGGGGCAGCACTGTGATTAGCACTGTTGCTTTGAAGTGTTGCAATCCTGAGTTCAAATCTGACCAAAGACAACATCTGCAAGAAGTTTGTATGTTTTCTCTGTGTCTGGGTTAGTTTTCCTCTGTGTGCTCAGTTTTTTTTCCCCACACTCCAAAGATATATTGAAAGGGAATATAGATTGTGAGCCTCAATGGGGATAGTGATGATAATGTCTGTAAAGTGCTGCAGAATAAGTTGTTGCTAATAAATAAATAGAATAATAAACAGATAAATATGGAGAGCGGAGTAATCTACTGCTATCGAGCGCTGGAATCAGCTTATTGCATGGGGAAACAAAAGAATAAGAAGTTACAATTTAACATGCCCATTCTTCTCTCCAACAATACTTACTGTGGAGAATCAGAAACACCCATTCACATGCATTCATCATTCTAATGTGTATGGGAATCTCAAGGCACATAGAGAATTTTCTCTCAAATTCCATATGAATCTGTAAAAAATGTAGTATGCTGAATCAGAAGCTGTTTTACCATACAATGTTGTACAGAGTATCTACAGGCCTGCAACAAAGACCTATAACACTCTGCAGGGCGAGACATACCGTTGGTGCAACCTGTGCAGGAGCGCAAGAGTTAATGAGCCCACCTCCACCTCCAAAGCATTAAACAGCTTCAGTCACAGACACATTACTGGACTTCAGAGGACTCATGTACTGTTATTGCACAGGTCCCTCTTCTGTCTGTATGCCTACATAAAAGCTTTGTGTACATTGACCATGACAATATATGATATTTGTTTTTTGCTCATTTTTCTAAATTTTCTTCTAAATACTCTTAATGTATCTTTAACATTACTGCACTGATTTTCTATGAAAATACAGCTGGTTTTGCCATAATCCAGGACTGTATTGGAGCCTGACCCAGGAATCTGTCTGGAGTTTGTCTGTTTTTTGTCCATTGTTCTAAACAATGTTACTTATTTATATTCTCCTTTTTTATCTCCAACCTTCTTGCATGTTTTTTTTCTCTCTCTTACAATCCAATTCTCATTTCTTATTTCTGACATTTTTGTGCATCCTGATTTTCCTACACATTTTATTGAGTATCTACTGTACATATCACACTGTTTTCATACGGTTATTTGGATGGGAAAAGTAAGGTTACAGCGGTTGTCTCCACAGAGACAACTCATTTCAGAATTCAGCCATCAGCTATTCGGTCTCGCTTCTGGTTCCTCCAGAAAAAAGCTAATTTTCTAGGTAAATCCATATCTAGCCCGGCATTTTCTTAGTAGAGGCCACTGCATGGGCAATATAGTATTACAAGGCCATATACAGGCTTTATAGAGAATGAATAAAAACAGTCAATTCATGGTCCACTATACGCCATCTTGGACTATATTCTCACTGAAAAGTACAGTTGGTATTGCTTCTAGGGAGAAACTCTGGAATACAAACAGTAAGGGCTGTATACATCGGGCGAGTATTTATCAAATGTTTTATCAGATAGCACTCGGACCAATGTTATTCTATGGGGCAGTGCTGATCAGCTCTCTTTTTCTCATGATGATTCAGCATGAGAAAAAAATTGCAGCATGCTGCGAGTTGCTGCGCAAATCAGATCGCACTTATCCATTCAAGTCTATGGGTACGTGTGAAATATCGGACTGCACTCGAATGACATCCGAGTGGAGTCTGATTTCTATGGGCTCACACAATGGAGAAATCTTCTCCTGACCTGTGCTACAATTACCTCATCTGAAAGAGTTGGATCACATAATGATGATACTCGGATCAAACTCTAAGTGTCATTTACATAATCTATCTGATTCTCTCGCATAGGAGAATCTATGCTTGTGTGACCCCGGTTTCAGAATTTATTCTGTCACTTTACTGTGGGGGGGGGGCCAAAAATTCTCTGAATTGCGCAGAATGGACCCTGTTGGGTCCCACTACACCATACTGGGTGCAAATAATTTAAAGATAGTAGAATCTAAATTTGCTCATCATATGTCCAGAATAATATTCCATCTTTCTGACATTTTTTAGACTTATGGATGAGTTGTACATATATTAGTGTTTATCATAACATCTATACATAATCAGAGCCTGGTTCTGACAATAAGCTATGGGTGTGGAATGTATAAGGATCTCTCTCTACAATAGTGATACTCAATATCACACATTTGTTACATCATGTCTGATGGTGTTGTAAAAACATCTGTGTGTCCATGGCTACTTTTATCAATAACACATGTCCAAATAAAATATATACATTTACAAAGACAATCATATCTAGAAGCTGTTTATGTATAAATGGGTATTTGCACCATAGGTAGATTATAATGAGGACGATCTGGGCTACCGCCCGGGGCCCCGAACCTCCAGGGGGCCCTGGGCTCCGGGGTGTCTATGGCCAGATTGTCCTCATTATATGTGCGGCGCCGCGGCACATACCGGCAGACAGTGGCGGGGGGGGGCCGGACCGCTCCCCCAGCAGCGGCGCACGGCCGCTGCTTCTTCTTCGGCCAGGCCAGCACTGCAGCATTTAACTTCCCTGTGCTGGCCCGGCCACGTTACTGCTAGGAGATACGACCCTGTGCGCGGCCGTGTCTACTAGTTGTGACGTCACGCAGTGCACGCCCGGCCTGCAGTGCTGCACCGGAAAAGAGCAGGACTGGAGCCGAGCCGGGGGATGGTGAGTGTGTGTGTGTTTGTGCGCGCAGGCAGATATCATTGTGTGATGTCTGTTTATATGTATTCTTGTGTTTCAAATGTGTTTATGCGTGTATGTATATGTCTGTATATGTTTGTGTGCGTGCGTGACTGCGTGCGGCCTCCTGCTGAGTATAGATGGCGCCGTGCGGTCTCCTGCTGTCTCTGGGGGGGGCGCCGTGCGGCCTCCCGCTGTGTATAGATGGCGCCGTGCAGCCTGCCGCTGTGTATAGATGGCGCCGTGCAGCCTCCCGCTGTGCATAGATGGCATCGTGCGGCCCCCTGCTGTGTATAGATGGCTACGTGCGGCCTCCCGCTGTGTATAGATGGCTACGTGCGGCCTCCTGCTGTGTATAGATGGCTATAATTACAATTAATGTACGGCTATGTGCCCACGATGCAGAAATGCTCCGGATTTTTTTTGAGCGTTTCTGCATCTCCCTGGCAGAAAAAACGCATGTGGAGCGTACATGCGGATTGTACATGCGTTTTTCCTGCCAAGGACATGCGGATGTGAATCGTTCTTCACTTGCAATTCCGCATGCGGGTTGACAAGCGCTTTCCAAGCGATTTTAGCATCACTTGGAAAGTGCTTGACAACTTGGTCACACTATATAAATCCATGCAACCGGCATGGATTTATATAGTGTGACAGTAAAAGAATGGTAAAAAATAAATATATAATTACCTTCTGATGGCCTGCCGATGTCAGCGGTCGCGTGACCCGTCACATGACTAAATGACGCCATGGCAGGTTCTTTTCAGACCATCGCGAGCTGCCGGCAAGCCAGGACGCATCGGATAAAGACACCGGGGACCATCAGAAGGCAAGTATAATATTTATTTTTTATTTTATTCTTTTTTTACAGGTTCTATGGTACCCGAGTCTGGAGGAGAGTCTCCTCTTCTCCAAACCCGAGTACCATCCGCACATTGAAACGCATGGATTCTGCATGTACAGATGCAGTGATGCGGATTCCATGTGTTCCAATGCAAGTCAATGGCGGCGAAAACGCCGCGCTTCCGCAAAATAATTGGTAGTGCTGCGGATTTTTCCGCAATGATAATCCGTAGCGGAAATTTCCGCAGCATGTGCACATCACATGCGGATTATCATTGGGGAACATGGCAGACCTTCTACCAAGCGTTTTTAAGCGTTTCTGCAGCGGAATTGCACACAGCCTAAAAAAAATTATTATAATTAATATTGTGCCAAATTAATTTCACGTGAACTATCACAGGGGATCATGTGACATGTCACGTGATACATCAGGTGTGTGTGTGTGTGGGGGGGGGGGCGCCTTCTAAACTGCCCGGGGCCCTTGCTACTCTTAATCCACCCCTGATTTGCACTGTTGATTTTACAAGACATGCAACATCTGAACAAAGGTGGCACTTACATACTGTCCTCATACAACACTTATGTTGTGGTTATATCGTATTGTGAGTATTCTGCAATTGCTGCTTTCTATTGAGCGGATTTCTTTTAATTATTTGATCTCTAGTTTGATCTTTAAATTAAATTCAGATTTGCAACCGAAGTATATGAGCCAAGAGCATTGTCTCTGTAAAGCGGGCACAGCTAATGATGGAGTGGGTCTTATGGAAACCAACAGGTTGTAAGTCTCCAGGATCTACTGTTATTTCACGATTGTATTATTTTCATGCTGCCAATGCAGATGAGGGACAAATCATAAGAACAATTTCTAAATATAAGCTTTGCTCTACCTCTTAATTTAAAGAGATGCACCCTTCCTCACATTTGGCATAGTGCACTTTCACAGGGTTCCCTTCTGTTGTTAGCACTGGCCCCCTTTTCCCCTTCCATCTCCCCCTCCCCAGCTTTCTGTGTTATCCCCCTCCTCTCTCAGCCTCCACCCTCACTACCACTCACATATACCTATCATTGGTATTCAGTGCAAGCTCTGCTGTTTCTCCAAGGTTTTCACTCCAAATAAAAGAAAAACAACCAGAGGAATGACATCAATTAATAAGAAATGCACATTTGTCCTGTGCAATGACATAGCATTTATACAGGGAAACTGTTCACAGTGTTGCATGAAGGCTATAGAGGTCATGTAGCAGAAGGCGATTTCATGGCGTTTTCTTACCTTCCTTGGACACTGCAATTCCCTGGCCAGGCTGAGCAGCAGCTCATGGGAGATGGGATCCACCTGGTTGAGATAAGGGGCATGCCTATATAGGATATCATTGAGGAAAGTCCCCTCCAGGCCCAGGTCCTACAGAGACAGCAAAAGGGGGAGGTCAGCACACCCTGGCCCAAGGTTAGGCATGATGTCAGATTTAGCTAGGTGCCATGTTTGTATGTAGCATGTGCAGGGGCCCCTGGGGGCCCCGGCTCCTCCTCACCTTGCGGAGCAGCTGTAGGGTGCGCAGTGCCCGCTCCTGCTTGTGGTCCCGGAGCAGCGCCTGCATGTCCCGGATCCAGGCTGCTCTCCTCACATAAGGAGCCGGCTTGTTCCTGCGCAGGATCCGCTCAGAGCTCAGGATCAACGAAGACAGCACAAAATCCCCGCGGGGCCCTGCAGCCTCCCCCCGCAGGGGCCCCAGATCCATTCCATCTTCAGGCTCATCTTCCAGGCTGCTCTGTCTGCTCAGCCGGCCTCCCATCACCCTGCTAGTCTAGCTGTGCCCTACACCTGCTCTAATGTAGCCACCATCGGCACAGCTGGCAGCACGTAGCTGTACCTGCCCCCACTTCTGGTGTGAATGTCAGTGCCCCTTGGTACGCACAACCACTACGAGGTCAATTCTAGCCTCTACTACCATGGCTCCTGCCAGTCACTCTACAGGGCCAGCAGAGCCCCTGCTGCAGGGCGTGAGGAGCTGTCCACAGCGGCTGGTGCTGAGCTGGTGCCGCTGCTGCACCCCTGTGCGCGGCCCCTGTGCTGACAGCCGGCCCTGCTGCCGCCGCCGCTGCTGCCGAACATCTTCGATCTGTGTCTGGAGCCGCCTGTCTTCTTCTGTTTGTTTATATTTCAGCTTCCACAATCCGACCAATCCTGAGCAGGGATGTGTGTGGTGGGGGATGGTGGGAGCAATGTGTCTGGGATGGTGGAGGGGGCTGTGTCTGAGGGAGAGGGAACAGGGAGGGCACTGGCAGGGTGTGACATGTTCTTACACATGGAGGCAATGGAAATGGCACCTAGACAGGGCTACACTCAATGCCTGGACACATGGCTCATTCTGTCACCCACATTCTTTGATGCATACAGATCCCTTCAATAGCTGCCATTTCCAGAGACTGTGCCCCTCCAAAATCAGCCCTAAATAGAAATCTGTGCTCTTCTGTCAAATTGCAAAAATGCAATGTTTGTTGCTGGGAAAACTAGATGATAACCTGTAAGATGGGAGTGATCCACCGTGTTGTATCTGAGGTCCACATTGTAATATTATTTGATTTTACTTAGATTTAGGCTGGGATCGCACGGCAGTATAAAAAATAAGTCCGATTTTCATCCAGAAAAGGGGGACAATTTTTTTCCCCCACTTGTCATCCATATACAATCCGTTATTTTACTCAGCAGCTATTAATCTTTTACAGTTTCCTATGTTACAGAATTGCAATGTATCAGTAAAAATCGGATGCTGTACTGTGGCTCCATATGACATCCGATTGTTTTCTCGCACCCATCTGATTTCAGAGTGAAACTGCAGCATGCTGCAATTACTCTCACAGACCGATTCTGTCAGTGAAAAAAAACAGTAATCAGCTGTGCCCCCAATGAATAATATTGGTCAGTGTCCTACCCGATAAAAAAATCAGCTAGCACTCGGCCAATTTATACGGTGGTGTGAGTGAGTCCTTAATTGTCCACTTCAAAAAAATTGCTTTAACTGTCTTGAAATACAAATATATAGAAATGACGAATCAATTATAATGGTAAATAAATAAATATTACAGAAGTGAAAATAAATATTCTGAACTATAAATGTGATTGGTCAGGGGATCCCATTTCTATAAAGCCAGATGGGCTTATTTATTGACATTTGTTATTGTCCAGTATATCATATCACTTGGGACATATTTCGTATATCATGCAGAAGTTATGATATGTATTTAGTAGGAGTTCTTTTTCCTAATAATAATTTTGCCCCTCTTGTTTTTGTGGTGGGAGGGGGGAGATTGCCAGGTAGGGGTTTCTGATCTGAGTTTTGGGGTCAGGTCCTGACTTTTACACCATGAGTGTGTTCCGTGAGTTTTTCATGTTTGCTGGCGACTTTTGTTATACGCATTCATGTTTTGCAATAGTTTGGGATGTTCTGTCATCTTTTATACATGATTCTTTGCTTGTCGTGTATTGCAAAGAGTTTCAGTGTGTTGAAATGAGTCACACTGATATGTGTAGATCATGGCACCTTTTGAATTTAAAAAAAAAAAAGGGTTAACACTGTTAACCTTCAGATATGTGGTTAATCTGCAGATTAACAGCGTTATTATGCTGTCCGACGCCTGCACATAGCCGCAGCGCCGGACTGGAGTACCTGGGGCCCACCAGGAAAAAAAAAATCGATCTTGGGGCCCACCAGCACCATGCAGTTACCGTATATAGGAATAACAAGTCCACAAACTCTTTCAAAATGAATCAACTTTATTAACCAATAAATTACCAATATAATGAATAAATAACAAACTAAAGAAACACTCCTGGCAAAAGAGGAACACTTATCTTATTCACATCAGTGTGTGGTAAAGTGCCATAACAGAATGACAATAAATACTTTCAAGGTACATTCTCTTAAAGTATAAGTGCCACAAATTGAACCTGCATCTATCTAGCATCCCAGCAGCCAGCATCATTGTAGCAGCACCAAACTTGGCCCACTGGGAAAATTCTGTAAGCATTTTGGAAGTTTGTATTGCACGTTTTCCTCTCCTCTATAATACAATACCATTCAATTGTTAGTGAAAGGCCCAAAACAACAAATAAACACACACTAACAGTCATTCAGCAGCAAAATTACAAAAGTTTTTTTTGCAGAACAGAAGATGACATTGCATACTTATTAATAATGTCATCATAGTCTAAGTTCCTTGAAATGTCATACTCAATGTTCAACAGAAGGAGTGACTTTAAAAGCTCCTGTCCAATCGAAGACCTCAGACAATTTTTTACAATTTTCAGCTTTGAGAACACTCTTTCACATGAAACCTGGGTGCAAGCAAGTGTAAGAAGTGTCTTGTAAACTGCAAAAATGTTTGTGTAAGCAGCAGAATGTAAATTGTAGTCATATAAAAATCTGTAGCAGCAGGAAAGATAGTTTTTTTGCGGGACGAGTTGTACTTTCAGATGCAATCATTTATTTTACAATATAGTGTACAGGGAAATGGCAACAAAAATTCCAAGTGCAGTAAAATTGCAAAAAAAGTGCAATTACACGTTTGTTTATTGGGTTTTTTAGTCACCATGTTCACTATATGGTAAAACCGATGTGACAGCCTCGGGTCAGTACGAGTTCGTACATACCAAACATGTATACCTTTACTGGTATCTAAGTGGTGAAAACAAATTCACAAGTTTGAAAAAAAAAATCACACTTTTCGCGCCATGTTCTGCGCACCGTAGTGTTCTCATTTTTTTGGATCTGGGGCTGTGGGACGGCTTATTTTTTGCGTCTTGAGCTGATGTGCATCTCTGCTGCTGTGTAGTAGTCACAACACAGGGAGAGGTTAAACATCCAAGTATTTAATATGTATTGCAAATAAAGAATGTTCCCATTCTTAATATCCGAAAAAAACAAATGACTGACAACAATCCACTATAGCTAGACTAATAATACCATATAGAAGAGGGAAATACTGCCACACCATGACTAGAACACATACCACCTGTCGTCACTGCATTCTGGGTCTTCTATCCTTTGGATTACGATATCGGAGAGAATGAGACACAGGACAAGGATGTATGTCTTAAACATGCTCTAAACTTTATTACAAAACACAGGGCTAATATACACCCTGAAGGCAGGAAACGGATTTACCATATATGGTTCGATTATACAGTTTAGCTGAACAAGCGAAAAAACTAGTTTCTGTATGCTTTAAAATATTTAATTAGACGTATCTGGCTAGCAAGGCCACATTATCTTCTTGCAAGAACACATTATTGCTACAAGAAGAAACATCTGGCCAGGGAGGACACGTTATCTTCTTAGCAAGGACACGCTATTGATACAAGAAGGAACATTTCAGCTTACTGTTATTTTCACCTAAAATAACTGTCAGACTTATATAGCATAGATGGGGTCTTTAAACTTAAGGGACTCCATCTTCTGCTATAACATTCCATCCTTTTGTTCCTTCATTTATCAATACGAATCTCTAATTTTTCTTTTAGTACAACACTGAATACACATTAGAAAAAGCTTAAAAACCAAATAAACCGCAAGGCACATTAGTAAAACCTGAAAAATCGCTTGCACTATACCAGCCAACCACCCACCGATACCTTTAAACCAATTTGCGGGATTTAGAAAGGAAAATCTCTGTGTGGAATTATTGGCCAAAGTATCTGAGCAGTTCACCCAAAAGTTTATCTCTTCCCATGAGACTGGGACAGCGAGAAAGGGTATGCTAGTGGACGTCACAGGGGCATGTGTACATATCCAACAGTTAGCAATGGTCTGGTTTTGCTCCTTTAGTCCATCGATTAGAGCAAGATGGTGTTTAATGAATCTATTGTCGTCTCCATCTGTGGTGCTCAACCTAGTCCATGCACCTGTGGTTGTAAGTATGCAGGCAAGTATAAACAATGTCATCATTCTTTGTCCGCTGGTTCTCCTAGTATCTTTTTGCAATGGGATGCGTGGATCCAGGTCTCTTTTCCCTCTAGCTTAACGGCTGTGATTGTGGTCAGCAGAACTTGAAAGGGTCCGTCAAACCGTGGATCTAGGCTTTTCCTCACGTGTCTTTTTATAACCACCCAGTCTCCAGGTTGCAGCGTATGGCTGCTAGAGTTTTGATCTGGAAGAGAACTGAAGACATTATCATGTATTTGCTTAATCTTTTTGTGTAAAGCCCTCACGTAGGAACTTAGCACATGGTTATTCATTTCTAATGCTTGCAGATAGAAACACCCTAGGCTGGGTACGTTGCCAAACAATATCTCATATGGAGAGAGTCCAGTCTTTTTATTAGGCGTGTATCTTACTGAAAACAGAGCAAGCGGTAAACAGTCCAGCCATGGTTTTCCTGTCTCAGCCATGGCTTTCTGAATTTTTAATTTCAATGTCCCATTCAGTCTTTCCACTTTACCACTACTTTGCGGGTGATATGGGGTGTGGAATGCTTGTTGAATTCCTAGAGCTGACATGACTTCATTCATTATTTCACCTGTGAAGTGTGTACCTCTGTCACTCTCAATTACCTCTGGTACCCCATACCTGCAGACCACCTCCGCAAGCAGTTTCTTTGCGGTTGCCGCAGCCGTGGCTTTGGCAATCGGGAAAGCCTCTGGCCATCCTGAGAACAAATCAATACAGACCAACACATATTCCCATGATCCTGACTTTGGCAGCTGAATATAATCAATTTGCAGTCTCTGGAATGGATAGAGAGGCCGGGGGGTGTGTTTGGGTGGTGTTTTAACTACTCTACCCTGATTATGTGTAGCACATATCATGCACCCTTGTATCAGGCTTTCAATACAGGTGGAGAATCCTGGTGCCACCCAATGTTTCTGCATCACACTCATCACACCCGTTTTAGATTGATTGGTGTGTCGGCCCATGTAGTATCTGGGCAGCTGCTGGGTACGGTGCCCTTGGAAGGCATCGTCGTGTCCCTTTCCCTCATACCCCATTTGCTTCATTCAGGCATGCACCTTCCTTTAACCACTTATCAACCTCCTCCTTTTGAGCCTGAGCCTACATTTGGGATAAGATGTCCTCCAACACAAAGGGTTTTTTAGGGGCACTTAGCTGACGTACTGTTGACCCTTGTTGCGGCTTACAGGCTGCTGTTTTTGCCGCTGCATCTGCCATCACATTACCTCTACTCACCTGGTCGGTGCGTCTGGTATGTGCTCTTACCTTTATGACGGCTACTTTTTTGGGTAGTTGTAGTGCATCAATTAACTGCTGGACCGCATCAGCATTCTTTATGGGGTGTCCTGCTGCAGTCAGGAAACCTCTTGACTTCCATATTGGACCAAAATCATGCGATATACCGAATGCGTACCTAGAATCCGTGTAAATGTTAACAATACTACCTTCTGCGAGTTTACAGGCCTCGGTTAGGGCCCTAAGTTCGGCCTCTTGAGCCGATTGGTGTGGAAGCATTGGTTCTGCCTTGATTACTGCATTGAGGGAGACAACTGCATATCCAGTATGGAAAGTACCTGAATCGTCCTGGTGACGGGATCCATCTACAAAAAATTCAAAATCTGCATTTTGTAATTCATGTTCAAATACAGTAGGTAAACCTGCCGTTTCTTGTGCCATTATTTGTACACAGTCATGAGGAACTTCCTCTCTTGGATCTTCCTTAAAAAGCACAGTACCTGACCCCTCCTTTAGATCCGAGAGAGGTAACAAAGTTGCTGGATTCAGGGTAGTACACCTCTGTAAAGAAACATTGGGAGGCATTAACAGTGCACATTGTAACCTGAGATGACGTGCTGCTGAGAGGTGAGCGTGTTGCACTTGGTTCAATATAGTGTAGACATCATGAGGTGTTAGAACGGTGAGCGGATGATCAAGAACAATGTCTGCAGATTTGTGGAGTAATAGTCCAACAGCATGCAGAGCACGTACACAGGATGGTGCACCTCTGGCTACCGCATCTAATCTGCCACTAAAATAGGCAACAGGTCTCTGATTGTCACCGTGTGTTTGAGTTAAAACTCCTGCAGCATGTCCAGCTTGTTCATGAAGATACAGAGTAAATGGGAGCTCATAATTAGGGGTACCCAAAGCTGGAGCAGCCAAAATACAGTTTTTGAGTGAATAAAAACAGTCTATTGCCTCTGGTGTTAGTACAAAAGGTGTTGGAGTAAGACAGTCATAGAGGGGCTGCATTAAAACAGAGACGGCATGAATCCACTGTCTGCAATAGGAAACCAGTCCAAGAAAAGTTCTGAGGGCTGCAACATTAATGGGACAGTGAATGCCTGTACTGCTTGTTTGCGTGCATTTGTTAAATGACGGGCTCCTGGTGTAATGCAATGTCCCAAAAAGGTGACTGAAGATTTACAAAACTGAAGCTTATCTTTCGATGCCTTGCAGCCAGCGTGATAGAGAAACAACATAAGCGATATAGTTGCACTATGACATTGTTTCCTGGAGGGGGCACAAATGAGCAGGTCATCGACATATTGCAAAACAACGATATGTGGTTCAGACCATCCCTCCAGTATTTCCTGCAGACTTGCAGTGTACATTGTGGGTGAATTCTGGGCACCCTGTGGCAACACTGTCCATGTATATTGACTACCCTGGAATGTGAAAGCAAACAAGTACTGGCAGTCAGGATGTAATGGTACACTGAAAAATGCATTTGCCAAATCGACCACTGAAAAGCAAAGAGTTAGAAGGTATCTGAGACAGGAGAGTATGCGGGTTGGGCACAACTGGTGTTAGAAGTTCTGTGGCTTTGTTAACCAACCGGAGGTCATGGACCATTCTATATGCGGCTGGTTGTCCTGGCACGCTCTTTTTCTTTACTGGGAACAGGGGAGTATTGCAAGGGGACTGGGTTTTGACTAGGACTCCCCTGTGTAGTAATTTTTGGACTTGCTGGGCTATGGCATTCTCCTGAGCCGAGCTAAGGGGATACTGCCTCAGTCGAGGTAAGATTGCTCCTGGTTTTAATTTTACCATTACTGGTTGAACTCTTAACCTACCAACATCTGTTTTGTCTGAGGCCCAAAAATCATGTGGTACAGCATGCTCCAATATCGGGGGAAACTCATTTGTCTCTTCTATGCTGGCAATATCTAGTGACATAATTTTGCAAAGGGTACTTGGTTTTAAACCTGGGGTCATGGTGACAGTGCCATCGGGATGATACTCAATATGTGCTTGTAATTGGGACAACACATAATTTCCCAAAAGGTTACATTGGCCTCGGGGCGATACCATGAGCTGGCTATGTACAGTAGCTCCTTGAATTTGCAGGGGAATTCTCTTAGTGACAGGGAGCAGGACATACGAGGAATTGAAGGGGGTGGCAATGACATGATGTGAAAAATCAGTGTCAGTGTATGGCCAATCACCGTGCGTAATTACTGAATTGTCGGCCCCCGTATCTACTTGGAAATCGATTTCATGTCCCCCTGATAGGTTCACCTGCACTATACAACTGGGAGTTGGGGGTAAGGAGATGAGGGGGTTCATGTGCAAGCTACCCTCATCCTATGGGAGCGTTGTTTGGTCAGCTGGAGGACCCGTACTCTGAGCATTTGGATACGGGTTGGTCCTACAGTCCTTTCTAAAACGTCCTGGCTTTTTATATCCATAACACAGTTTCTGTCCCCCTCCTGCAGTCCGTCCTTTGTCTCTGTTGTTTCTAGGGGTAGTCTCTACTATGTGTATTTTGGCAGCTCTCTTTGCCTGCGCTATGTCATGCTGTGCCCCCTGGGCTATTCTAGCCATATCCTCTGCTTTCACTGATCTCCAGTCTGGTCTACTTGCTTTTACCTTCTCTGCAATCTCTTTCTTTAGTCCATTCATGAAAGCACTTGCTAATACCCTCTCACTAGTCTTATTTTCAGGAATAAATCCCATTTCTGACCAAGTTCTCCTTAGTGCCCAAAAGTAATCTTTGGGGTCTTCTTCCTTACCTTGAACCGGTCTTCTAGTGTAACCTGCCTCTCTGCCTGTCTGTCTTTACATGCTTTTACCAACGCTTTTACGTACAGAACCCCGGCTGCTGCATCATTAGCCTCCGCTACATCAGGGCCCGTTCTACTGTCATATTGTTTATAAGTTTCGTCCGTCAGTCTGTCATACCGCGCTTCATCAGCCAATTTCCCCTTAATTACCCCTTGCAGATCTATTCTAGTGGCATGGTACGTATCCTGTATGGTGGTGATCATTCTGGCAAAACCCATAGGGGACTGGGACGGATCTGGCAGCTGGGAGATCAACGCCAACTGCTCTGAGGGACTCCATGGTCTATACATTAACATTGTGCGAGTTTCCTGACCTGGAACCACTGCATCCCCCCCTGCTGCTGCTGCTACTGCTCCCGGTGCTCCTGGCACAACTACCGTCCTCATTGGGAATAGACTAGCTGGGTGGGGTCTTGGTCCTCCACATGCCACACAGATGTCTACTGTCAAGGGATTCTGCTGTCCACATCTGGGGCAAACCCAACATTTAGGTTCCTGGGAATTCTGGTACTGGGGTGGCGGTGACGTCGGGAGCGGACAGGGAGGAAAATCTGTCATTCCAGTTTTTGTCAGTCTGTAACATCCGTCTCCTAGTTCTTCAATCTTTCCTTCAAAATAAGCGCATGCATTCATCCATACATCCACTATCTTCAACAGACCCTTATCTTTCAGCCATCCATGATAGGAGTTAAAGAAGGATTTCCATTTCTCTCCGTTCATCTCTCCATTCGTATTCATTCCCACTTTACACAATATTTTGTCAATTCCAATCAGTGCCTGTTTCCCTTCTCTGCGTACTACTAAGTCTTTGGCTATAATGCCTTACTTGGCATTTTGGTTCCCCATTTTTTCGGTTCTCCTCACCTAGAAGAGACTCCTCAGTCACTTAGACAATGTTCACTTAGACAATGGGCCACAAAGGTTTCTGAACCATTCCACTACTAACCTCTCTAGGACTTATACGACAGCCAGAAAAACAGACCAAAAACATCAATTCCGAGACACACCCACACCACAATCATTGGATCCATACTTTCATTCTTAAATTCTCCAAAGTATAGAAGGCAGGACTGTCAATTTATCTGAGGGATTCTACTGGTTCAAAGGGACCTGAGCCAGACAACAATCTGTGAATTACCTGGGGAGCCGACCGCTCGGGGGTGAGGGAGTCTCTTCTATGCAGTGATATAATTAGGTAGAATATAACAGTTATTCTTACCTCAGCGCTGTATATATCACCAACAGAGAGCTTCACTCGTCCCACGTCTCGGACCGGTCGAGCACCCCTGGGTAGATTAACTCAAGGTCCCTGTTCGAGGCGCCAGCTGTCGTCACCGCATTCTGGGTCTTCTATCCTTTGGATTACGATATCGGAGAGAATGAGACACAGGACAAGGATGTATGTGTCTTAAACATGCTCTAAACTTTATTACAAAACACAGGGCTAATATACACCCTGAAGGCAGGAAACGGATTTACCATATATGGTTCGATTATACAGTTTAGCTGAACAAGCGAAAAAACAAATTTCTGTATGCTTTAAAATATTTAATTAGACGTATCTGGCTAGCAAGGCCACATTATCTTCTTGCAAGAACACATTATTGCTACAAGAAGAAACATCTGGCCAGGGAGGACACGTTTTCTTCTTAGCAAGGACACGCTATTGATACAAGAAGGAACATTTCAGCTTACTGTTATTTTCACCTAAAATAACTGTCAGACTTATATAGCATAGATGGGGTCTTTAAACTTAAGGGACTCCATCTTCTGCTATAACACACCACATAGTGATCAAATACTACCAAGTACAAGGTATATATACTGCCACACCATGAGAAGACCACATATTACCACTAGAGATGAGCGGTGTTCGACTCGAACTGTTCGCCAATCTCAAATTCGAGCTGTTTTGGGCGGTGTTCGAGCCATTCGGCGTACACGAACGATTTGAAAAAAATTCGGCTGTTCGAGGTTATGTTCGATAACTGTTCGTGCACCAAAATCATAACTGGATTTTTTCTCAGTAATGCTGAAAATTAATGTTAATACGCAGTTTGAGTGTACAGTGGGGTGGGGGGAGGGGCAGGGGATGGATCTCTGCAGGAATAATGAAGATCTCCATTTTTTTTTCTCTTTCCCGCATTTAGAGTGGGGAGGTGCAGTCTGTCAGCCTATCAGCAGTGCACACACGGAGCGAACTGCTTTTTTTCACACAAGCAAGGGCATGTGTCATTGGCAGTGTATGTCACATGTCCTTGCCCTATAAGACCCAGCCATTTTCCCCGTCGCCACCATTTTCTCACTGCTGCAGCTGCGTGTTAGACGGCACCGCTGTTGCTGTGTGCACTATACCTTGTTAATTTCAAGCCAATTTTCGCACAAATCTACAGATAGCTTGGGAGTAGGGAAGAGTTGTGATTGCAGTCCTTATAAGGACTAGGTTACATCATTTCCTACGACTTTTATCAGGCAGGTCTGTGCTCTTAAATAGATAGGTTGTGGGAGTAAAGACTAATTGTAATTGCAGTCCTTTTCAGGGCTAGGTTACATCAGTTCCTATCACTTTTTGCCAGGCAGGTCTGTACCAGTGCTGTGCAAGTTTTTTTTCACAGCATTTGGCTAAATCTAGCAAAGCAAATCCTTTTTGGCCTATTGCAGAGTGTGTTAGTCAGTGGAGTAGCGTATCTGTGTTGCAAGCTACACCACGTGTGTATAGAATACAATTTTTTTTACTGCACCTAGTGAAGTAAAACCTTTTGGGCATAGCATCATTCTATTAGTCCATCTATACTAACCTCCACCAGGTTGCAAATTCAATATAATATTTATCTGCATCTAACCCAGCCAATACTTTTGGCCTAATACCACAGTTTGGCCACTCAGCTCTGCTCGGTTCCCATCCATTGTTTTTTTGTGCAAACAACTCCAGAGTTGTGAATTAGTTAACCACCAAAATGAGTGGAAAAAGGCCTGCTGCTGGTGGAAAGGGGAATAGGCGTGTTGGGAAGGGGAAAAAAGGTTGTGTCCGTGGGGTAGGTGTTAAAGCAACAGTAACATCTGCAGAAGAAAGACCATCTTCCAGCCAAACTAAAATGTCTACTTCTTTTAGCGGACAATGTGATAAGATCCCTTTCTTACGGCCACGCCAATCGCTACAAATTCCAGATGAGGCACAAAAACAGCAGGTGCTTCAACGGATATCAAGTGCTCCTTTAAGTGGGCTCTCCTTCACCTCAACTTCAACATCACAAATACTCCAGTCCTCAGAGGTGTCACCCCAATCGCACTTGCTTCCTCACAGCTCCCAAGTCTCCAGCTGCCCGTCTGAGTATGGGGTAGAACAGATGGTTGAGTCTGCAGAGCTGTTTACTCATACTATAGCCTGGGAATCAGAGGTCGGCTCCAGAGCTTCTGTGAATCCAGACGAGAAAATGATCTGCACTGATGCCCAGAATCTTTAGGAGTCGGATCCAGGACCAGACGCAGAAGGTTCTGACCATAATGTAGACCTTCGTTCCCAAACTGTAACTCCTGTTGGTGGAGACAATGAGGAAGACGATGATGAGACTCAAATACCTGATTGGAGCGACAACTTTAGTTTTTTGTCAGGGCAGGAACAGGTTGGCTCTGAGGACGACGGGTGTGATAACACACACGGTGATGATGATGAGGTTGGAGATCCTACTTACTGTCAACCCACAGTCAGACAAGAGATGAGGTCAGCAGAGGAGGTGGAGGAGGATCCTAGTGATGACGAGGTCAGGTTGCGCCTTCCTGGACAGAGACGTAGTACGGGAAGCACGTCAACAACTGCATCCTCAAACACAACTCTGCCTCTGACCACAAGTCGTGGTGGCTCTTCAGGTCGCATGGGTGCTAAGCCTTGCATAGCCTGGGCATTTTTTCAGATCGATAAAGATGACCCACCTCGTGTGATCTGTAACATTTGTCAGCAAAAGCTAAGTAGAGGCCAAAAAATACATAGTTTGAGTACTTCATGCATGAACCGGCACATGGACATGAAGCATAAGTTGCAGTGGGAAGCTCACTGTGCTACAATGCGGCCTAGCCGGCCGGGCCAACCACCGTCTGCCCCATCTTGTGCATCTGTGGCCTCTTCATCCTCTGTGACTGGGGGGACAGCAGTCACACCTGTTTTGGGACGCAGACCTGCCACCTCTTTACCCGCAACAGCCAGCGTGATTGGCAGGTCATCATTTTCTTTGGAAGTGGTAACACCAGCTGGTGTTGAGCGCTCTCCGACATCGATAGCACCACCTTTGGATCAAGGCAACCTAACATGTCCGCCTGCATCTTCCTCACAGACTGGCAGTTTGCCTGGGACACCCTTCTCAACCCCGTCTAAGCACAACAGCCAGCCCTCGGTCCCTCCGATGTGAACAAGTAAAAGACCATTTCCTCCTAGCCATGAGAAAGCTAAGAGGTTGAATTTCACCATCTGCAAGCTCTTGGCTACAGAAATGCTGCCTTTCTGCCTGGTGGACACAGAGGATTTTCGAGACCTTATGTCCGTCGCAGTGCCCCAGTACCAGATGCCCAGTCGGCACTACTTCTCAAAGAAAGGTGTGCCTGCGCTCCACCAGCATGTCGCACACAACATCACCGCTTCTTTGAGAAACTCTGTGTGTGACAGCGTGCATTTCACCACAGACACTTGGACGAGTAGGCATGGACAGGGGCGTTACATGTCGCTGACTGGGCACTGGGTAACTATGGTGACAGCAGGACAAGAGGCTGCTGTCCAAGTCTTGCCGTCCCCACGAGTTGTGCGTCAATCCTCTTTGTCTCAAAGTTCCTCCACTGCTTCTGCCTCCTCAACCTCCTCTCGGTCCTCCACCTGCACCCAAAGCCTGTCTGGTCATGCCACAAGCTTTCTAACTGCGCAGAAGGGATCCTGCACACCTCCTTACTATGCTGGCAGCAGGGCTCAACGTCATCAGGCAGTTTTTACTTTGAAATGTCTGGGAAATGTGAGTCACACAGCTGAGGAGTTGTGGTCAGCTCTGGAGAACCAGTTTCATGAATAGTTGTCTCCACTGGACCTGAAACCAGGGAAGGCCGTGTGCGACAATGCTGCAAACCTGGGTGCGGCCCTCGCCGGGGCAATGTCACACACGTGCCTTGTATGGCTCACGTGTTGAACCTGGTTGTCCAGCAATTTTTAGCCCACTATCTCGGACTAGATGGCCTTCTGCAGAGGGCACGGTCGCTGTGTGCTCACTTCCGCCGTTCGCATCCCGCAGCTCAGCGACTTACATCTCTACAGAAGTCGTTGGGCCTGCCACTTCACCGGCTAAAATGCGATGTGCCTACCCGGTGGAATTCAACTCTGCACATGTTGCAGCGACTGTGGCAGCAGCGACAAGCCCTGGTGCAATACGTTCTGACGTATAGACTGGGCCAACGAGATCCAGAGGTGAGGCAAATCACGCTGGAGGAGTGGTCTCAGATCAGGGACCTATGCACCCTTCTGCACAGTTTTGAAATGGCGACGAAGATGTTTAGTGCTGACAATGCCATTATCAGCATGACTATTCCGGTGATTTACATGCTGGAGCACATGTTAAACAGAATTCGGAGTCAGGTGGTGGCACAAGAGGAGGTGGAGGAAGTAGAGGAGGAGGAGTTGTATGCGAAAGGGCTAACATCTGCAAGGTCCAGACGGTCGGCAGCACCAAGGCGGCAGGCATGTGAGGGTGGGGGAGATGGTTTTACCAGGGCGCATGGTAGCAGCCAAGCTAGTGAGGAAGGTGCAGGAGCCCAGGAAGAAGTGGAGGACGAACTGATGGAAGACTCATCAGATGAGGGAGACCTTGATCACATTTCTGTTGTGCGCGGTTGGGGGGAGAGGAGAGAGGAAGGAAGCATGATTGTTACCTTGCCACCAACACAACAGGGACTTGGTGCTCCTGGATGCGCAAGACACATGAGTGCCTTCCTTCTGCACTACCTGCAACATGACCCTCGAATTGTGAGAATTAGAAATAATCCTGACTACTGGGTTGCCACACTGTTAGATCCCCGGTATAAAAGTAAATTTGCAGAAATTATTCCTGCCATAGAAAGGGATGCACGCATGCAGGAGTATCAGCAGAGACTGTTGCAGAATCTTACATGTGCTTTTCCACAAAACACCAGTGGTGCACGTAGTGAATCTCACAGTTCCAACTTGCCAACCGTGGGACCGTCGTGGGACTGTGTCACTAGACCCTTGCTCTTTTTGGGCTTCCAATCTGGATAAATGGCCGGAGCTCGCCACTTACGCCTTGGAGATCTTGTCATGCCCCGCAACCTGCGTTCTGTCTGAACGTGTGTTCAGCGCTGCTGGTGGTGTGCTGACAGATAAGCGCACGCGTCTCTCCAGTGATAATGTAGACAGACTCACGTTCATAAAGATGAACAAATCATGGATCCGAAACGACTTTTCTACCCCTGTGTCATCCTGGGGAGAGTAAAAGCTTGATGATTTGTTAAAATCACCTCACCAACCATTTTAAGCTGTAAAATTACTAATCATGTTTATCTGTATCTTGGCTGGAAAATAATTTTGGGTCTCCTAGATGCGCAAGCCACACGAGTGCCTTCTTGCTGCACTACCTGCAACATGACCCTCAGATTGTCAGAATTCAAAGTAATCCCGACTACTGGGTTGCCACACTCTTAGATCCCCCACACTCTTCAATCAACCTTTTCATTTTAATAAAGAACAAAAAAATGGTCATTTTTGAAATTATAAGCAGGTTATTAGAAACTGAAATCAAACAGTTTTCAACTCAAAACTTTATTCTAGGTGATGTTACATTTGCACATAGGACCCCTTGTTCGAAAGGAGCTTCTGAACTGTCTCGTCCATTGAATTTGTCAGGTTTTGGATGGTTTCTGCTTCAATTGTTTTGCATGAGGACAGAATACCCTCCCAGAGCTGTTGCTTAGATGTGAACGGCCTCCCGCCATCATAGACACTCCTTTTGATGATGCTCCAGAGGTTCTCAATGGGGTTGAGGTCAGGGGAGCATGGGGGTCACACCATAAGTTTGTCCCCTTTTATGCCCATATCAGCCAGAGATGCAGATGTGTTATGTGCAGCATAAGACGGTGCATTATCATGCATGAAAATGATCTTGCTGCGGAATACACGGTTCTTCTTCTTGAACCATGGCAGGAAGTGCTGTTTGAGAAACTCCACATACATTATGGAGTTCATCTTTACCCCTTCAGGGATCCTAAAGGGGCCGACAATCTCTCTCCCCATGATTCCAGCCCAAAACATTACTCCACCTCCTCCTTGTTGGCGCCGTAGCCGTGTTTGCGTGGGGTGTCCATCAACCAGCCATCCTCCACTCCATCCATCTGGACCCTCGAGCGTTGCACGGCACTCATCCGTGAACAAAACAGTTTTGAAGTCAGTCTTCATGTATTGTTTGGCCCACTGGAGCCATTTCTGCTTGTGTACAGTGGATAGAGGAGGTCGACAGGATGGCTTACGCACAGCTGCAAACCTCTGAAGGACCCTGCATCTTGTTGTTCGGGGGGACGCTGGAGGCACCAGCAGCTTCAAAAACTTGTCTGCTGCTATGACAAGGCTTTTTTGCCGCTGCTCTTTTAACCTGACGTAATTGACTGTAGGAAAGAGTCCTCAATTTTCCCTTATCAGCACACACACGTGTGTACTGTGAATCAGCTACATACTTCTTGATTGTGCGATGATCAGGATGAAGTGTCTTGGCAATGTTGCTTGTAGTCATGCCTTGACCTAAACACTCCACAATTTGTTGCTTCTCAGCAGCCGACACATCCTTTTATTTTCCCATTTTGGCAGAAAATGTAGGCTGCTTAATAATGTGGGACAGCCTTCTTAAGTAGTCTTGCCTTTCATTGGACACACCTGCCAAACTAATTAGCACAGGTGTCTGCAATTGCTTACAGTGATATAAAGAGCCCTGACACACATCACCATCAATGAGTTTAACTGACAAACAAACAAACAAATTCTTCCCTTATCACTCCTAAACACTTTTTGCATAATAATTTGGAACACAGTGTACATGTGCTTTTCCACAAAACACCAGTGGTTCACGTAGTGAATCTTACAGTTCTAACTTGCCAACCGTGGTCTGTATGGAGTTGTTCAATAAAGGGCCCAAAATTAAGATAACATAGATGGGAGAGGTCTCTATGAATAGGAATTCCTAAGTATTTGATACCCTGTGAGGGCCAGGCAAAGGGAAAGTTGGACTGGATGGAATCCTGTATGGATTTGGGGAGGGAGACATCGAGGGCCTCAGACTTCGCTGCATTGATTTTAAAATTTGACCATGTAACAAAGTGATCTATTTTAGCCATAACAGCATGGATGGATATATGTGATTGAGTGATATATACTAGGACATCAGCAGCAAATGCAGAGCACTTGTACTCGGAGCCTCCCACCTCAATCCACCTAATATTGGGGTTATGGCGAATTGATGAGAGCAGGTGCTCCGTCACTAGGAGTCAGTGATGCAGTCCAGGGCCTTTACTCACAGTTCTTAATATCCAGACCACTTCTGCAGGTAATGGCTGCCCACGTCGTACTGTGCTCACCAGGTGAGGGGCTCAGACAACTCCCAGATAACTTTGGAGCGCTTCACAGGACCCCCTTTGTGTGTCCTTTGTCTGGCCTTTCTTACCAACACTTCTGTCCGGCTGCCTCGGGCCTCCTCTTGGTAAACTTGGCGCCAGTTTCCCTGACCCTATGTGGTGCCTTCCTAGCGGGTGGAGCAAGGGGCTGCGCGACATAAAATGTCACAGCCTCCAGTTTCTAGCTGAGGGTCATTTCCCGCCTCCACTAGTTTCGGGGACCGGTCTCCCCCTTTGGCCTGACCCCTCCACGCAGGTGGATTCGGGCGTGCGGTGGCGACTCACCCGTCCGCACTCCTGGGATCCCTTCGTTCCTCGTTCCTGGAGCCTTCTCCGCTCCTCTTCCTTCCTTCTCCCTCTTCCAGGCCTGGGCCTCTGTTACTAGGCCCGCCTCCGGAGCAGAGCTCATGCAGAGCCCCTGCTCCCTGTCACTTCTGCTCAGACTTCTCTGCACTGAACTAAGATGGTGCCCACCTTTTATACTCCCTTCTCAATGCACCCAGGAACTGCTTCCTCCCTGCTCCTGCACTACAGGGTTCCCCTTCCTCGGTGTTCCCTCCCCCCACTCCAGCCAGGGACAGGGACTGTCGTGCCCATCTCAGGGGCATATTGGTCGCCCTGCCCCACGGCAATGTGGTGTAATGCATGCAGGTGTCGGGGTCCTGATCCACACTCCATCCTTACCTGAGAGTGAGATATCACACCTCTGGGTGAGGTGCAATACCTCTGTAGCAACCGAGCCCTCGGGGTGCTACAGTTCCATTTATCTTTAGCCTAGGTGACGTATTGCGATACAGGCCCGTGATTTTGGCTATAAAAGGGTCCCCTAGACCCCTACCCCAAGCTTTTTAAGAGAATAATATATGGCGTGCCAGGAGACTCTATGGAATGCTTTCTCAGCATCCAACGAGAGTATCTAATTACAAATTTTTAACTGCATCTAGCCCAGGAAATACTTTGTGCCTAGTAGCAGTGTCTGCTAGTCAGCGGATTATCCCAGCTGTTAAGCAAGCTACACCACCTGTAGTTTGGACACTTAATTTTTTCAAAGGAAATGCTTCGGGACCCCGGGATACTCAGTGAAGAGCATCAGGAGGCACCCCAAGGCATAGGGGCTGGGACTGGCGGTAGGACGCCTTGCGGTGGACCGCCGAGCTCGATCCTTATAAAAGCTTTTTAACTGCAGCAGCTTTAGTGGACGCTACTGGAGCTGGAATTACCGCGGCTGCTGGCATGAGACTTGCCCTCCAATAGATCCTTGTAAAAGGATTTAAAGTGTATTCATTCAAATTAGAGAGACAATTTAAATTAAAAAGCATAGACCTGCCTCCACCACAGGGGGGCTCGCTCGACCCACCAGCGGACAGGCACCAGTATTGGGAGAGGGGGGCTGGCCGTCAGGGTCCACCGCAGCTCTGGCACAAAGCCGGCGACACGGAGGTCGCACGGGCAGGAACAGACTGGCCGTGTCGGCTTCGCACTTTTTTGGTTTTAGAAGGGCATGACATGCCTATATCTGTGTCTCCCCCTCCTTTTACTCCTCCACCTCTTTTCTTTTCGCATGACTATATGTACTTGTCACTTTTCCATGTGTTAGTTGTGTCTTCTGAGCAGTTTGTCAGCTTTTGGACACCTTTGAAGATGTTTTCTATGTGTTTCTATGTGTTTTTGTTTGCCTGCCATTGGTTTTAACGGTGTTCGAAGGTGTTCGACGAACAGTTCGGCAAACAGTTCGGCGAACATACGGGTGTTCGACGAACCGAACCGAACTTGAACACTACGGGGGTGGCTCAACACTAATTACCACCACATAGTGACTGTCCGAATAATACCACATACAGTACAAGGGACAAATACCGCCACGCCATGACCATGGCACATAATGGCACCAGATAGTGACGGATAATGAAAATGTAAAAAAGCTCTGTATATAGAGTCAGTGTACAGATAATGTAGAGATTATCAGTGACATTACACACAGGAGCTCTGTATATAGTGTCAGTGTGTGTGTGTATAGGTAATACAGTGATCACCAGTGATGTCTCTAGGTGAAGTTCTTTATCTGCCGCAGACCGATATATCACATCTTCTATGCAGGACTCATCTCTGCAGAAAATAACATCGTTAGCTATAACTGATCACTTCCAGAGCACAATCCACACTTTTCCCAAGATTTCTACACTGCATGAAATGACAAAAAAGGAAACAGTGCCACACTACACAGTAACGGTGCTCCAGTGTCATTCTGTGCCTGCTCATCTCTGTCAGCAGACATATTTGTCTGATGGCAAAGATGTAGCAGAGCTGAAGACAGAAGACCTATGGATTACGTTGGAGTGAGGATTTTTCTTTATTAAAGTTGGAGTCCCTAAATGTGTTTTATTTTTAATAAAAAAAAAAATTTCTGTCTTTTTTTTCTGTTTACTAGAAATTCATGGTGGCTATGTCTAATTTGGCGTGACACCTTGAATTTCGAGCTTAGTACCAGCTGATAATACAAAGCTGGCCTGGTACTAACCCTATTACCACCCAGGGTGCCACTCACCACCAGGGCCGCTGGAAGAGCCGGGTAAAGCACCTGGAAATGGTGCTATGATGAATGAGCCATTTTCAGGGGTGGCTGCGGGCTGCGATTTTCAGCATGGAGGGCCAAGAACGCTTGGGCCTTACCATGCTGCGAATCCCAGCCCCCAGCTGCCTTGTTTAATCTGGCTGGCGATCAACATATGGCGGGAGCTGGGCAATGGGCATGATTATCAAATAATATATACCTGACAGGAGCCCATACATTCTCCTGCCTCTAATAATATATACCTGACAGGAGCCCATACATTCTCCTGCCTCCAATAATATATACCTGACAGGAGCCCATACATTCTCCTGCCTCCAATAATATATACCTGACAGGAGCCCATACATTCTCCTGCCTCCAATAATATATACCTGACAGGAGCCCATAGATTCTCCTGCCTCCAATAATATATACCTGACAGGAGCCCATACATTCTCCTGCCTCCAATAATATATACCTGGTAGGAGCCCATACATTCTCCTGCCTCCAATAATATATACCTGACAGGGGCCCATAGATTCTGCTGTCTCCAATAATATATACCTGACAGGAGCCCATACATTCTCCTGCCTCCAATAATGTATACCTACTATATACCTGACAGGAGCCCATAGATTCTGCTGCCTCCAATAATATATACCTGGTAGGAGCCCATACATTCTCCTGCCTCCAATAATATATACCTGACAGGGGCCCATAGATTCTGCTGTCTCCAATAATATATACCTGACAGGAGCCCATACATTCTCCTGCCTCCAATAATGTATACCTACTATATACCTGACAGGAGCCCATAGATTCTGCTGCCTCCAATAATATATACCTGGTAGGAGCCCATACATTCTCCTGCCTCCAATAATATATACCTGACAGGGGCCCATAGATTCTGCTGTCTCCAATAATATATACCTGACAGGAGCCCATACATTCTCCTGCCTCCAATAATGTATACCTACTATATACCTGACAGGAGCCCATAGATTCTGCTGCCTCCAATAATATATACCTGGTAGGAGCCCATACATTCTCCTGCCTCCAATAGTATATACCTGGTAGGAGCCCATACATTCTCCTGCCTCCAATAATATATACCTGACAGGAGTCCATACATTCTGGTGCCTCCAATAATATATACCTGACAGGAGCCCATACATTCTGCTGCCTCCAATAATATATACCTGACAGGAGCCTATAGATTCTGCTGCCTCCAATAATATATACCTGGTAGGAGCCCATACATTCTCCTGCCTCCAATAATATATACCTGACAGGAGCCCATAGATTCTGCTGCCTTTAATAATATATACCAGACAGGAGCCCATAGATTCTGCTGCCTCCAATAATATATACCTGACAGGAGCCCATAGATTCTGCTGCCTCCAATAATATATACCTGGTAGGAGCCAGTGCTGCCGATATGATTAGCGAACCGGGGGGCCCTCTGTTCTTTGTACAGGGCCCAGGGGGGTAGGGGGTGGGGCTTAGGGCGTGGCCATCGGGACCCGGGGCCCACCAGGGGTTTTCCGGATCCTCTGGTGGGCCAGTCCACCCCTGCATAGCCGAATGCAGTGGGAGAAAATTAACTTTATTCTCCCCATCAGCATTCAGTATCAGTCATCGGGGCGGGGGCTCTGCGAGTTCAGTCACCACTCTGAGAATACAGAGTGGCAACTGTAACCGCTCCCCCGACCCTGACTGACAGCCGGCCGAAATGCAGAGTGAATGTCAGTCAGGGCCAGGGGCGCAGTTACAGCCGCCGCTCTGTATACTCAGAACGGTAACTGAACCCATGGCACCCCTGCCCCCATGACTAAAACTGAATGCTGAAGGGGAGAATAAAGTTAATTTTCTTTCTGCTGCATTCGGCTGCGTGCAGGTGCTGGTCAGCATAATAACGCGGTTAACCTACAGATTAACCACCTATCTATAGGTTAATAGTGTTATTTATGGTGACAGTTTCCCTTTAAAATGAACTTTTGTTCATGGGAAAACCTTATTAATGTCGGTGGTTGGATGTTTGGGGTAGTTCTCAAATTAGATGCCTCCCAGATGGTATTGTATGTTGGATATTTATGTGTATGTATTTTTCACCTTTAAGGACACCATTATGCAGCACCAAACTTGCAAGGACCCTCCACTATGCTTCACTGTTGCCTGTGTGGCGCCCCTGAAGGTTCAGTCGTCACAGGGGTACTGCACCTCAGATAGAGGTGTGGTATCTCCTCTTCCGGGTAAGGATGGAGCATTTCTCGGGACCCCACTTCACACTCAACACTACACCACTCCCGTCCTGTAGGGGGCCTAAATGCACCAGGGTGCTGCCCCGGCCCGGGATAGAGGAGATGGGGGGAACCAAAGATAGGGGGAACCATGTAGTGGGTGAGGGTGGAGGACACACTTTTAGGAAACACTTATTGATTCATATTTAAATTACAGTCATCTTTAGTTCAAGGTCTTTGAGGGTCTTCTGTCAGGGTCCAGCAAGAGGCTGTAGCTGGCGGAAGGTTCGCAGTCCTCGTACTCTGGCCTTGAGATGAGGAGCGGGTCAGAGTTAACCACTGTCTCTACCTGGTCAAGGTCCTGACCTAAGAAGGCCTTGGAGGGGAGCAGAGGAGATAGGCTCCACAGGCAAAAGGATCCCAGGGGGGTACGGACAGAGCGGAGTCACCACCTGTATTCTTTATTCTGGCCTAGCCAGAGGGATTCCTGCTGCAAGAGGGGTGACCGGCCCCCGATATCTGACTTTGTTACTTCACGTCTCAGTCAGAAAAGCCCGGAGGCTTAGTGGATCCCAGGGGGATACGGACGGAGTGGAGTCGCCACCTGTATCTCTCACACTGCGTTTATCCAGTGGGACCCGGCCTTACACCACGTTCAAACCACACACAGTGGGAGAACTTACCAAGGAGAGGAACACACACCAGAGGGGTCTCGACAGGTGCTCCTGATCTATCTGGGAAGTGCTGGACCCCCTTCCCGGTGGCCGCAGTACGCCGTGTGTAGCAGAGAAGCTTTGAGGCTGAAAGTTCATCTAAAGTAAGTAAAGACCCAGATGACTTCACACACCGCCTCAGCCTGTTATTTCCTGCGCGGCACTGCACCCACCATCCCTTCTCGCACTGCCCTGAGGCCTGCTCCGCCTGTGGGGAGCCGTCCCATCTTAGCTGCCCATAACACCGGCCTCAGTGGACTGTTGCAGCGCTAGTGGCCTCCACCAGAAACCACAGGTGGCGTAGTCGAGCAAACCACTCATCCTAAAAGAAGCCCATTATTTTCATGTGACAACCCTGGGCACGGAACGGGTCTAGGCCACGACTGCATCCCCTCAACATCAGCAGGGCCCGGCTCCGAGTAACCCCCAATTCGCTCAGGGAGGGCGAGTCACCTGCAGATACTCTTTATTATACCACTCTCCAGTCCTTCGGAGAACAAACTTCCTTCCAAATATTTTAAATTTCAACTCATCAGTCCAGAGCAACTGCTGCCATTTTTCTACACCCCGGTTCCTGTTCTATGTTTTCCTGCATAGTTGAGTTTTTGGCATTGTACTCAAATTTTACCAAAATGCAGATTTTTTTTTTTTTATAATTCGCCTCCACATGGATTCAGCAAGATTGCGGCCATAATCCATCAAAATGTTAATAAAATATCCTTAGCTTACCTTACCACTCACCTCTCCAACTTCTCCTCTCTTCACCATGACTTTTCTGGTCCTCATCGCATCTTTAGGTCACCACCAATTGCACTTAATTTCTCAGGCCTCTGCTGCTGGGATGCAGCTTCCGGATTTGATTAGGCTTGGGAAGGTTCTGTGAATGTGTGCACAAAGTCATGGCACACGCCATGACCTTTAGCAAGCACTTGTGCAGAACTCTCCCAGGTCTCATCTGTCACTCAAGGTGTGGGAAAGACTGCAACACAGAGGGAAGAGGGAAAGGGAGCCCAGACTCTAGTGAAAGGGGGAAGTGGAGACCTCCTAGTCTGGTCTAATGTCACCCTGTCTCAACTACCGTCCCTATATTGGCTCTTCACCAATCGCCCTGACTTTCTCTGGCCTATGGCTAAGGCAAGGGAAGGAAGGAGATGAGCACTAGTCGATCTCCACTAAACGCTATAGACAACAAGCTTAGACAAACCGGAGGGGGGGGGGGGATTTCTTAGCTTTAGACGACTCCAAACAAATGCACACACAGCCTCAAGCGCCAGAGAGTACAAAGTACTGCTCTTGCTAAAGCCTCACAAGTAGTAATGAATATCGCTGACACCTCCCGCTCAGACACACCAGGTATTTATATACCCAATCGAGAGAGCTAATTAGGCAGAGGTAGGTAGCCCTGGGTCCTAGAGACAGCCAGCCTCTAAGAAGATGTCTAATGCCAAACGTAGAGATCTCCTGCAACCAACTGAAGGGCGACTGTCACCTCTGACACACCCGTGACATCATCAGACCCAGAAATTTCACCATGAGAGGCCCAGGGAATTCAACATGAGCAACGGCAATCTGAAGATATGACAAGGACCAGACAAGTGACAGGGGTGGACAGGTGAGTGGTAAGGTGAGTGCAAGTATTTTTTTTTTTTAACATTTTGTGCTTACTATGCTCTGGGGTCTGGATAGACCCCATGTCACGCCGGCCGCTTACATGCCTTCTGAGCATTTATCAACATTAAATCTCAATTGCCAATTGTTTGCCCATTCAGATATCTTATCCAGATTATGTTGCAATATTGTACTGTCAAGGTCAGTTTTTAATATCCTACATAGTTTGGTGTCATCAGCAAAGATTGACACTTTATTAATGATCTTGTGAATGGGATTGAGAGTAAAGAGATTGGTCCTAGTACAGATCCATGCAGTCCCCCACTGCTGACTATATTCAATTTAGAAACCCAAGTCTACTTTGGAATCTTTGCCTTAGAGAGACCTTGCTGATGCAGTATAACTATCTTGTGTCTTGTTTCTGTGTTCAGTCTTGCTATGGTGTGTAACCTCTTGCATGAAATGGTCTTCCATAACGTCACCTTTGTAACAGAATATGGCTGTTCTTCACCCAGTTTTAAGTCGCTTACAGATTTGTTTCTGTTTCTCTTAGTAAACTACATACACTGTCAGGTGGATGCCATTACACTGAGTAAAATAATACCTTTGTTGATGAAATCCGTCCAGTGGTTCTGAGACAGTGGAATCCCTATCTGATACATCAGCCTTTTTCAACAAGGAAACATGAAACACAGGATTAATCTTCCAGGAAGTAGGGAGTGGACATCCAACCTAACAGCAGACGGGTTAACAACCTGAAGCACTTTAAATGGACCCACAGTTTTTTAGAGGGAATCCTCAACCGCAGGTTCTTTGAGGACAACCAAACCATGTCACCTATAGTAAACAAAACCTCCTTACGTTTCCTGTAAAAATACTTCTTGGACTTCTTGTTAGCCTCTTGAAGGTTGCAATGTACATTAGTCCAAACTCTCTCCAAATCACCGGAAAAATTCTCCTCCTCCGGCACCGCCGACCCCAATTTGAAGAACGAACCAAAAGACGGATGTCTCCCAGTACAGCAAAAAATAGGAGAACACCCAGCAGAGGAGGATGTATGATTGTTAAGAGCAAATTCTGCGAGAGGCAGAAACTCAGACCACACCTCTTGATTGTCTGCCACAAAACAACGCAAAAACTGTTAGACATCCTGGTTTTCTTTCAGTCTGTCCATTAGACTCAGGATGATAACTGTTATGATCTGCTACAAGCACTAAGGAAAGACAGGAGATCTGTCCCTACAATAGAACTAAACTGGATCCCTACGATGTAACGGGGAACCTGATCCTGCGATCAGACCCGCTAAAGTCCTCAGCTAGTCTGTACGAAGACCTATAGATGCAAGGAAGGGATCCCTACAAGAACTAGGGACTGGGATAAAGTTGGACACCTCCTAGCAGAAATTGTAGCAGTAAAAGAAACACACAACATAGAGCAGAGAGGTCAGAAGACCTATCAAAACCAACAGAGAAAGGTAACAGAGCACCAAGCTAGCTCAAGAGTAGTAATTACAATGAAGTCCAGCAAGGCCAGGAGGGCGGAGCCGGATTAAATAGGCAAAAAAGGTCATGTGACCAGCAAACTAGAAAAAAACCAACAGGAGAGTTCTAACAGTACCCCCTCTTCTAAGAGGATCCTCCGGATCCCCTAGGCCAGGGCTTATCAGGAAACCTCCTGTGAAACGCTCTGACAAGTCTGGAAGCAGAAATATCATCCGCCCTCACCCATGAGTTATCCTCGGGTCCGAAACCCTTCCAAGCGACGAGATACTGCAAACTCCCTCTATACCGTCTAGAATTTAGGATGCGGGAAATTTCATATTCCCCGTCCTCCACCACCGGAGGAACAGTGGCAGAGGCGTCACCAACCGACACATCAGCTCTTTTCAACAGAGAAACATGAAACACCGGATTAATCTTCCAGGAGGTAGGAACCTCCAACCTAACAGCAGATTGGTTAACTATTTGAAGCACCTTAAAGGGCCCTACAAACTTGGGACCCAATTTTTTAGAAGGAATCCTCAATCGCAGATTCTTAGAGGACAACCAAACCATGTCACCAATAGCAAATTAAACCTCTTGCCGTTTCCCACCAAAGTACCTCTTAGATTTTTTGTTAGTCTCCTGAAGATTATCACGCACATCCGTCCAAACTCTCTCCAAATCACCGGAAAAACTCTCCTCCTCAGGCACAGCCGATACCAATTTGGAGAATGACCCAAAAGACGGATGTCTCCCAGAACAACAAAAAAAAGGCGAACACCCAGCAGAAGAGGATGTATGCTCAACATCCTGGTTCTTTCTTTCTGTCTGGCCATTAGACTCCAGATGATATCCGGATGAAAACGGCAAATGAACTCCCAACCTGTCACAAAAGGCACACCAAAAACGAGCCACGAACTGAGGTCCCCTATCAGAAACAATGTCAGTAGGAACGCCATGTAGTCTGACAATTTCCTTGACAAAGGCCTTAGCGAGTGTCTTAGCGCAAGGCAGTTTGATGAAGGGAACCAAGTGACACATCTTGCTAAAACGGTCCACGACCACCCAGATGACCGTGAAACCTTCAGAGGGGGGAAGGTCAGTAATTAAGTCCATAGCCAGATGTGTCCAAGGTGCACTAGGAACCTCCAGAGGGCAAAGCAACCCCGCAGCAGGAGCATGCGAAGACTTAGATCTAGCACACACAGTACATTGACGCACCCACTTAATGACTTCCTTCTGCCATCCAGGCCACCAAAAACTGCTACCCACAAGTCTCTTGGTCTCAGAAATTCCTGGATGACCTGCCAACCGAGACTCATGACACTCAACAAACAAATCTCTCCTAAAGTTCCTAGGCACAAATAACCTCCCATGGGGAGTGTTAGATGCGGCATTCTCCTGAGCTTTAAGAATCTCATCCTCCAAAACGGAGTCCAAAGCAGCAATCACAACACCTTCTTGTAAAATGCTCTCCTCCTCCTCCTCAGCACCGACCATGGGAGAAAAGCTGCGAGACAAAGCATCCGCTTTAACATTCTTGGTACCCGGGAATGTAAGTAACGGAAAAATTAAACCGCGAGAAAAAAAGTGCCCACCTAGCCTGACGGGCATTCAAGCGCTTTGCAGCATCAAGATAGATCAGATTTTTATGATCAGTGAAAACCTGAATGGGAAATTCAGCACCTTCCAAGAGATGACGCCAGTGTTCAAATGCGAGTTTAATAGCCAGCAATTCCCGATTACCGATATCGTAATTAAGTTCAGTCTCAGAAAATTTTTTTGAAAAAAAGGCACAGGGATGTACTCCATCCTTGCTTTCCTGAGACAACACCGCACCGACCCCCACCGAAGAAGCATCAACCTCAACCAAAAACGGCTTAGTCACATCAGGCTGCATAAGGATGGGGGCAGAGCTGAACCTCTCCTTTAGAAACATAAAAGCTTCAATGGCCTCAGAAGTCCACTGAACCGCATTACCACCTTTCCTGGTGAGATCGGTCAGCGGTTTGACAATAATAGAAAAATTTTTTATGCATTTTCTGTAATAATTGGCGAAACCCAAAAACCTCTGTATCGATTTCAAACCAATAGGCCTGGGCCATTCCTGCACAGCTTGAACTTTAACCGGGTCCATCTCAAAACCTTCACTGGAGAAAATGTAACCCAAAAAACTAATTCTCTGTACAGCGAACTCACATTTCTCTAGCTTAGCAAGAAAGCGAATTGTCCATTAATAACTGTAAAACCTCACGTACGCTCCGCCAATGAGACTCCAGATCAGGCGAATAAATCAGAATGTCATCCAAATACACAACCACATTTTTGCCGATCAAAGGTCTAAGGATGTCATTAATAAGATTCTGAAAAAATGCTGGAGCATTGGTAAGACCAAAGGGCATAACCAGATTCTCAAAATGACCCACAGGAGTGTTAAAAGCAGTCTTCCATTCATCACCCTCCTTCATGCGCAACAAATTGTATGCCCCCCGGAGATCAATTTTAGAGAACCACTTGGCCCCCACTAACTGGTTAAACAAATCAGGAATCAATGGCAGTGGGTAAGGATTGCGTACAGTAATTTTATTAATCTCACGAAAGTCCAGACAAGGACGTAAACCGCCATGTTTTTTTTTTACAAAAAAAAATCCAACAGCCACAGGAGACTTGGAAGGCCTAATGTGACCGGCGGCCAAGCTTGTCTGTATGTATTCCTCCAAAGCCTTTCTCTCAGGAATAGAAAGATTAAATAAACAACTTTTAGGAAGAGTCGCTCCAGGGACGAATTCAATGGTACAATCATAGTCTCTATGGGGAGGCAAAATTTGTGACTCCTCCTCAGAAAAAACTCTCCAAAAATCCTGAATAGGTACAAGTAATTCCCCTTTTTCCACCACAGCAATACGTCCGTTACAACACTTGTCATAACATTTAGGACTCCAGGACTTAATTTCATTGGTAGACCAATCCAGTACAGGATTGTGCAATTTTAACCAGGGCAACCCCAAAATTACTGGAGAAGGCAAATTATTTAATACTACCAAATCCAAATTCTCTTGATGAATACCATTAATAGTGAGGGGAAATTCACAGACCTTGTGAGTAACACTCTTCAAGGGAGAGCCATCAACAGAAACCACAGCAATAGGGGATGACAAAGGTTTAGGTTTTAATTTAAGTTTTTCCAAGAATCCCCCATTAATCACATTCAGAGTAGAACCACAATCCACAAATACCCGAAATTCAATTAATTCTTCCTGAGCAGCGGTAGTAGCAGATAGGAATACTCCCTTAGTATTTAAACAGGCTATACGTGCATGACTGACCATTTTTTTTTCTTTGTTCATACGAAGCACACAGTTCTTAATAAAATGACCAGAATTTCCGCAATAAAAGCACAAACCTCCAGAAAGCCTGCGGTCTTTTTCCTGAGAGCGGGGTGCCATCGCCCCAATCTCCATCGGCTCTCCTTTGTCAGCACAGACCCTCTCAAAACTCGGAGCTGACATGGCAGAGGATTTACTCTCATTAACCCTTGCACGCAGTCTCCTGTCCACCCGTATAGCTAATTGCATTGCCTCCTGCAAGTTTCCAGGTGAGGGATAAGCAATCAGCAAATCCTTAACCCTTTCACCTAGCCCTGCAAGAAACAAACTTTTCAAAGCTGAATCGTTCCACCCCACCTGGGCAGACCACCGACGGAAGTGAGAACAATATTTTTCCACATTACCTGATCCCTGCCTCAGACTTCTCAATTCAGACTCAGCAGATGAGACACGATCAGGATCATCGTACAACAAACCCAAAGCAGAAAAAAAACTATCCACTGATCTAAAGCACGGATCACTAGGTTGGAGAGAAAAGGCCCATCCCTGAGGATCTTTGCGCAAAAGTGACATTATGAACCCTAGGCGCTGTGATTCATCACCAGAGGATCTGGGTCTTAAACGAAAATACAATAAACAACCATTTTTAAAAGAAAAAAAATCTGGTTGTTCACCAAAAAATAGATCAGGCAGACGTACCTTTGGCTCCACAAAATGTGCTCCAGAACAGCTACTCACGTGTTGTTGGAGCTCGGCCACCTCCAGAGAGAGTCCCTGAAAGCGTTGAGCCAAATCTTGAACAGAGACCATGATGGAAACTGGAGGTCTTTCCTTAGAAAAATTTTTTTTTTTTTTGGGCTGGACTTACTGTTATGATCTGCTACAAGCACTAAGGAAAGACAGGAGATCTGTCCCTACAATAGAACTAAACTGGATCCCTACGATGTAACGGGGAACCTGATCCTGCGATCAGACCCGCTAAAGTCCTCAGCTAGTCTGTACGAAGACCTATAGATGCAAGGAAGGGATCCCTACAAGAACTAGGGACTGGGATAAAGTTGGACACCTCCTAGCAGAAATTGTAGCAGTAAAAGACAAACACACAACATAGAACAGAGAGGTCAGAAGACCTAGCAAAACCAACAGAGAAAGGTAACAGAGCACCAAGCTAGCTCAAGAGTAGTAATTACAATGAAGTCCAGCAAGGCCAGGAGGGCGGAGCCTGATTAAATAGGCAAAAAAGGTCATGTGACCAGCAAACTAGAAAAAAAACCAACAGGAGAGTTCTAACAATAACCAGACGAAAATGACAAATGGACTCCCAACCTGTCACAAAAAGCACACCAAAAGCGAGCCACAAACTGAGGTCCTCTATCAGAAACAATATCCGTGGGAAAGCCATGGAGCTTGACAATCTCCTTAACAAACGCTTTAGCGAGTGTCTTGGCGCAGGGCAACTTAATGAATGGAACCAAATGACACATCTTACTAAAACGGTCCACGACCACCCAGATTACAGTAAAACCCTCGGACACAGGAAGATCAGTAATAAAATCCATTGTGAGATGCGTCCAAGGCGCACTAGGAACCTCCAGAGGGCAAAGCAACCCCGCAGCAGGAGTATGTGAAGCCTTTGACCTAGCACACACAGTACATTGACGCACCCACTTGAGGACTTCTTTCTGCCATCCAGGCCACCAAAAACTGCAACTGATAAGTCTCTTAGTCTCCGAAATTCCTGGATGACCTGCCAACCGAGACTCATGACACTCCACAAACAAATCTCTCCTAAAGGCTCTAGGCACGAACAACCTCCCATGGGGAGTCTTAGATGGAGCATCTTGAGCTTTCAGAATCACATTCTTCAAAACGGAGTCCAATGCCGCCACCACAGCGCCTTTCTGTAAAATGCTCTCCTCCTCCTCGGCACCGACCGTAGGAGAGAAGCTGGAAGTTAAAGCATCAGCTTTAACATTCTTAGTACCAGGAATATAGGTAACAGAAAAATGAAACAGAGAAAAAAAAAAAGTGCCCACCTAGCTTGACGGGCATTCAAGTGCTTGGCAGCATCCAGATAGATCAAATTCTTATGATCTGTGAAAACCTGAATAGGAAATCTAGCGCCTTCCAAAAAATGACGCCAAAGTTCAAACGCGAGTTTAATAGCCAGCAACTCCCGATTTCCAACATCATAATTCAGTTCGGTTTCCGAAATTTTTTTTGAAAAGAAGGCACAAGGATGTACTCCATCCTTGTTCTCCTGAGACAAAACTGCTCCGACCCCCACTGATGAAGCATCGACCTCGACCAAAAAAGGCTTGGTCTCATCAGGCTGCATAAGGATAGGGGCAGAACTGAACCTCTCTTTGAGATACTCAAACACTTAAATGGCCTCAGTAGTCCACTCGACCATATTTGCACCTTTCCTAGTGAGATCGGTCAGAGACTTAACAATTACAGAAAAATTCTTAATGAATTTCCTGTAATAATTGGCAAAACCCCAAAATCTCTGTATAGATTTCAAACCAATAGGCCTAGGCCATTCCTGCATAGCCTGAACCTTCACAGGGTCCATCTTAAAGCCCTCGCTGGAGACAATGTAGCCCAAAAACCGAATTTTCTACACAGCGAACTCACATTTCTCCAGCTTAGCAAAGAGTGAATTATCACTCAATAACTGCAAAACTTCACGTACACTCTGCCAATGGGACTCTAGATCTGGTGAATAAATCAAACTGTCATCCAAATACACAACCACATTCTTACCAATTAAAGGTCTCAGGATGTCATTAATAAGGTTCTGAAAAAATGCAGGTGCATTGGTAAGACCAAAAGGCATCACCAGATTCTCAAAATGACCTACCGGAGTATTAAAAGCAGTTTTCCATTCATCACCCTCCTTCACTCGTAACAAATTGTATGCCCCCCAGAGATCAATTTTAGAGAACCACTTGGCTCCCATTAACTGGTCAAACAAGTCAGGAATTAACGGCAATGGGTAGGAATTGCGTACGGTAATCTTATTAATTTCACGAAAATCCAGACATGGACGTAAACCCCCGTCCTTTTTTTAACAAAGAAAAATCCAACTGCCACAGGCGGCTTAGGTGGTCTAATGTGACCAGCAGCCAGGCTAGTCTGTATGTACTCCTCCAAGGCCTTTCTTCCAGGGATAGTCAGATTAAACATGCGACTCTTGGGAACAGTAGCTCCCGGAACAAACTCAATGGCGCAATCATAATCCCTATGAGGAGGTAAAACTCCTCCTCTGAAAAAAACATCCAAAATCTTGAATAGGTACAGGTAATTCCCTTTTTTCCACAGCCACAATGCGACCATTACAACATTTATCATAGCACTTCGGACTCCAAGACTTAATCACATTAGTAGACCAGTCCAATAAAGGATTGTGCAGTTTTAACCAAGGCAATCCTAGAACAACTGGAGAGGGTAAATTATCCAATACAACCAAGTCCAAAATTTCTTGGTGAACTCCATTGATAGTGAGGGGAAATGCAGCAGTCTTGTGAGTAATACATTTCAAAGGAGTGTTATTAATTGCAATCACAGAAATAGGTGATGACAAAAGTTTGGATTTCAATTTAAGGTTTTCCAAAAACCCTTTATCAATCACATTAAGTGTTGAACCACAATCCACAAATACCTGAAATTCAATCAAATCTCCCTGCAAAGTAGTACTCCCAGAAAGAAATACTCCTGCAGAGCGTAAACAAGCTATACGGGCGTAACTGACCTTTTTTTTCCTTTACTTAAACGAAGCTCACAATACTTAATCAAATGGTCAGCTTTACCACAATAAAGACACAATCCCTCAGCAAACCTCCGGTCTCTTTCTTGAGAGGGGAACGACTTCGCCCCAACCTCCATCGGTTCTCCGCCGTCAGAGCAGATTTTCTCTGGACTAGGACCTGGCATTACAGGAGTCTTTACCTCATTCTGTCTAAATCTCAGTCTCCTATCCACACGAACAAGCTAATTGCATGGCATCCTGCAGAGTCTCAGGTGCGGGGAATGCAATTAGCAAATCCTTAACCCTTTCACTCAGTCCAGCAAGAAATAGACATTTCAGAGCTGGATCATTCCATTTAACTTCTGAGGCCCATCTTCTGAAGTGTGTGCAATAATTTTCAACATCACCTGACCCCTGATTCAAACGCCAGAGTTCTGCCTCAGCAGATGAGATTCGATCAGGATCGTCATATAATAGCCCCATAGCAGAAAAAAATTAATCTACAGACCTTAAACATGGATCATTAGGTTGGAGAGAAAAAGCCCACCCCTGTGGTTCTTTGCGCAAAAGTGACATTAAAAAACCAATGCGCTGTGATTCATTCCCAGAGGACCTTGGTCTCAAACAAAAATATAACAAACAAGCATTTTTAAAGGAAAAAAAATCTTGCTGTTTACCATAAAAAACATCAGGCAGTCCTACCTTGGGTTCCACAAAATGCGCTTCAGAACAGCTACTCACGTGTTGCTGGAACTTGGCTACCTCCAGAGACAATCCCTGCAGGCGTTGAGCCAAATCCTGGACGGAAACAATACTGATCCCTGAATTTCTTTCCTTTTAGTTTTTTTGGGCTGGACTTACTGTTATGATCTGCAACAAGTACTAAGGAAAGATAGGGGAAAACTGTCCCTACAGTAAAACTAAGCTGAATCCCTACGATGTAGCTGGCTGCCTGTTCCTAGCGAACAGACCCGCCTTAGTCCTCGGCTAGTCTGAACGAAGACCTATAGCATAAGGGGAGGGGTCCCTAAAAGAACTAAGGACTAGGACAAAAATGGGACACCTCCTAAACAGAGAAGTTGTTGCAGAACACAAAAAGACAAACAAAAAAGTACTAGAAGCCCCAGAAGTACAAAACGAACTGACAGAAAGGCACAGAAGCACCTGGCTAGAGAAACTGTCAAACACTGAAGTCAAGCACAGCCAAAAGGGCGGAGCTGGAATATAAAGGCAGATGGTCACGTGACCGCAAAATACAAGATGGAAAAAACAAACAGGAGGGTTCTAACACATATTATTATGGCAGAACTGAAAATAAAGATTATAAAAGAACCACTGGACGGATTTCATCATCAAAGGTATCATTTTACTCAGCATGATGTCACCCACCTGACAGTGTATGTAGTTTACTAAGCACAATCCTGCTGACAGGTGCGCTTTAATTACTGTGTTTCAACCTACTGTGAGGCAGTGTGAGGGATCATATGCGAGGGATGGCATGTATCCCCCAGGATGCGCATAGAGGATTATTAAACCCGCTGGAGTGCATTGCAATCACAGAAACAGCTGTGGTTGCAGTGCAAAATAAAAGTAAAGTTTGGACTTGGTCAAGCTAGCAGTCGCCCACGGCACCCACTTTACACGGACTGTTCGGACCACCTGGCTGCGATCTGGAGGACATCATTTGCATTTAAGTTGTGAGTTTTTGCAAATAAAGACATTTAAGTTAAACATTTCTTGGGTCACTGCCTCATTACCACAGTGTGAACACCGCCGCACTACACCACATATGAAAATAATTATCATTGCCACCTGTTTGGTTCAATTATACAAAATCTCTCACTTAGTGCAAGTGTTATATTTTATATTCAGGGGCTTTATGATGGAAAAGTATCTTTCAAAAATCAAGTCTTGTGCAAAAAGAAGCAACTGCCTAAAACTTTTACACAGTATTTTGATTTTTACGAGGACCGGGTAACAAAGAAAAAAAAGACAGTTGTGCTATTGTAACTTTTTTTCCTCTGCGATCTACTGTCGGGTTTAGTGATGTTTTGATTACTTTGTTTTGATTACTTAGATGCCACAATCATTATGAAAAACAGCATCTGAAGGATAAATAGCTACGTATTGAATTTTTTTCTAATCTCAGCTGTTAACCATCATAGACTAGTTGGTCCTTAAAGGGATTGACCACTTTTGTGGACAATTGTGGATTTCATTCAAATTTTTGCACCGTTTTCCCTCCTATAACCGCTGTATAAGCGTGCTTTGCTAGCTGCAGAATGAGTTAATGGGGTCGACCACATTAGTTTTATTTTAACAGATGTGTTGTGAACATGATTCTGTGGCACTTACTATTATGTAGGTATGACAGGTTTTAACTTCTTATCCTTAAAAAAATGGCTGCTGGTGGAGGAACATGTGACCAGACCCATCCATCAGCCTTGTGCAACTAAAATCCTCACATGAGAAAACTGCTTTTCTAATGGAGGAGAATGATGGACAGGTCTAGTCACATGTTCCTCCAACAGCAGCCCATTTTATGGACTGGAAAGCTGTGCAATTTGTGAGGAAAGCTGCACTGACAAGAGCAGGAGTAGAATCCAAGCTCCCAACTGTCCTGGATTCAGTGGAACTGTCCCGATTTGAGGGCACAGTCCTATCATCCCGACACATCAGGGCTTTGTCCTGACTTCTAATACTCACCTCTCAGACATAGTCATCGTTCCATTGCTCTTCCTCCTCGGGTGGCGGCCACTGAAATGAATTAAATTATAATATTCACATCTTCTCTTGTGATCAGGTCTCCCCAGGACTCAAACTCACATTTCCATGTTCGCAGGCAGGAGCTCTAGCCAAAGCCCATAATGGTGTTGATAGGAGAATTTGGTAATCTTGACCTGTATTGCAGGCAGTGACCCCAGAAATAGATTATACATGTACATAGAGATATATTGTATATAACAGCATATTTCAATGTTCCCTGTATGCTTGAGGTGAAAAAAAAAGAGTCAGATTTTTTTGGTCCTATAAGGGATCACTCATACTGCTGTATAACACGGCCGTGTGCGATCTGGTGTTTTATTGGACAGCACTCTGCCCAATGTTATACTTTGCGGCAGTGCAGAACTGGGATCATTTTCTCATGCAGATTCGATGGAGAAATTAAGTTTTCTGTCTTCTCCACGGCTGTGGTGTGATTCTCTCATGCGATAGAATCGGAGCACACTCAGATGACACTCAGATCAAACGCTGACAGAGTTTGATCCGAATCTCATTAGCATAATCAGCTCGATTCTCTCGCATGAGAGAACATTCAGCAGTGTGAGTGAGCGCTAAAACTACTACAAATAATAAAAAGCAATTGCAAAAATGTCTGTAATCTATCGTGCAATATTCTGTTCAATGCACAGTGACAGTGCGCTCCCTTGCCGGCTCTAATCAGAGGTGAGAAGCAGGCAGCTGTCAGTGTGCATTGTAAGGAAGATCTCGGCGAGCAAGAATAGCAGAGACTAGCTGCGCCTCTGAAATGGACGTAACTTTTAGGAGCAGGCCTGGGATGGCTTTTACGCTTTTTTGATCAAAATTATGTTAACCAAGTACCCTATGTTATTTTCATGCACTGTTGCTATATATTTATTTATTTACTGCAGGGTATTTGCTCATTTTGTTTTTATCTTAGGTCTGGTCTCTGCTTCTCTGTTCTCACCGGGTTATTCACTTATAATACTCACTGACCGTGCGCTCTCTTGCCAGCTCCTCACTTATCTGATCCAACAAAATAGAGACACATATTTGGGCAATACCTACCCTCTATCCATATACTATGTGACGCGCCCCCTGGGCCGTGTGTGGGGGAATACCCGGAGCCGGGTCTCTGTGTAATGCTGGGGGTTGTAGTCTCTGTGGCGGCGACCCGGTCCTGTGGCTCAGGGTGGTCAAACCAGTGGCGGATCTGTTTATTTGGTTTTCAATGTTTAAATGTCCGACTACGCCACCCATGGATTGCGGTCACTGAGAACCGCCGCTGTGGGGCAGACCGCTGAGGCTGATGTGGTGTGCGCAGCAGAGAGTAGTATAACTCCCCACGGGAGGAGTATAGCCTCAGGGCAGCGTGTGTAGATGGAGAGGGTTGTGGTGCATGGGCGCAGCAGAAATGACTCAGAGTCCGTGCAGTGCAGTTCAGGGTCTTTACTGTTGTTAATGAAGAAGGCCCTGCCGGGAGTACTGGCTAACATTAGAGGCCTGGTCAATCTGTGAGCAGGGGAACTCTGGCCAGGTCGAGGTGTAGGCCTTCCCGTCTGACTGCACTCATCCTGGCTACCTTGCTGTAGTCGTGTAGTAGCCCACGTCCCTGAGTGTACCGTGTGGTGCTCACCCGTATGGCTGGTGACTTGGGGCCTTTGGTACCTTCCGCTCCTCGATGGCGGTGCCGGTCCCTTGCGCGTGACTGAGCCTCCGTGCTTTCTATGGCCAGAGAACCTGAAATTTCCTGCCGTGTGGTTTCTGCTGCTGGATGTATAATCCCCACAGCCTCGGACTCCGGTGTCCGGTTCTCTGCGTCTTCTGCCAGGACGAGCTCTCTGCTCCAGTCCCTGGCCTTCAGCTCCTGGCTCCTACAGAGCTCCTTGCTGTTGCTCTGTCCCTTCCGCTGGAACTCACTAACCCCGCCCCAGACCCAGTTTATAAAGGGCAGGTTCCTCCCCTCCCTGGACTGGGGCAGGAGGTGTTGCATGTTACAGTGCTCCTGACCAGGAAAACCCATGTTCGCTCTCAGACATGGTATTTCTACCACTGTGGCAACCAGACCCCTGGGGTGCCACATTCCCCCCTAGTGAATTTTAGTACTCCGGGACTAAACATAACTTTCATGAAAACCTACATAACAGGATATAAGCAATAACACAACATATATACAAGAAGTTTAGTGTTTATAGGTCACGGCGCTTCCGTAACCAGGTGTCCATGTCACCCAAGATGCACTTTGAGGGACCCGTCCCAAACCCTCCACGTAGGCCCTGGGGTGGCTACAGGGCATCGATTATCCGGAGTTGGACCACGTCTTCAGCGACCTCCACGGGTTTTTGTTCTGTGGTCTGGCACAAAAGGGGCACTTAACAGGTGCAACTATTTACAAGGTACAGTTCCGGTTATTCATTGTCCATAACCTGTCAGTCCATGAACCCTGTCGGGTAACTAGAAAAACACATTTATTATGCAGGCAACAAACATTAAACATTTCAACATTTGCAATGTACAGGTACATATCACTTTTTAGATTCTCCAGCGAGCGGGCATCTGACCTCTAGTGCTCCTGGTGGACCTACGTACTTGTGTAGTGGGCTCACTAGTGTCTGCACTACAGGTGTTTGGAGAGGTTACGGGTAGGTTAGGCAGCTTTCTGCGTACTCTTTGGCTCACCACGGGCATGGCAGGTTCACTACTAGCAGAGGGTTGATTCTCCTGGGCTGCTGGTATGGAATCTTCTTCCAACACTACTTGCTCTTCTGTAGGCCCTTGAGGGGCTGGCTGGAGAAAGGTAAGGACGGGTACCACAATAGCGTTGTTCATTTGTGTCCAGGACCGGGGAAATTCTCCGAGTACTGTACTGACCATTTCTTCCCTTTCCTCTGCGGGTTGCGGGCTATCTTGGTCTTCATCAGTGCTTTGCAGCTGCTCGGGACACTTCTTCAGGTGGTCTCTGGAGACAGTGGCTGTGGTCTCTCCTCCATCCTTACTGATAATGCATACTTTCGGATTTTCATGGCTTGAGGGCAGTACTGTGTACGGGTCTTTCTCCCACTGGTCATCCAACTTAAGGAGCCGCCTCTTCCTCTTCAAGACCTGCTCTCCGGGTGCCAGGGGAACAGCGGGAGCATGCTGGTTGTAAGTCCTCTCTTGCCTTTCTCTTGCTTGAGACAGACTTCTCTCAACACTCTCCTGCACTTTCCGGTACTGCTGCTGCCGTTCTGTATCCCAGTCTGCCTCTGGCGAGGTGTCCTCGGGTGTCAGGACTCCCATATCCAGGTCAATAGGCAGCTTACCAGGTCTTGCTCTCATTAGGTAAGCTGGGGTGCAGTTGGTGGAATTTACTGGGATGTGGTTATACAAGTCCACCAGATCAGGCAGTTTTTCAGGCCACAGACTGCGTTCTTCCAGGGGCAACGTTTTCAGCAAGTCTATCACCACCTGGTTCATCTTCTCGCATAATCCGTTGGTTTGGGGGTGATATGGCATTGTCCTTATCTTCTTGCAGCCATACAGGTTGCAGAACTCCTGGAAGACCTCCGCTTCGAAGGCTGGACCTTGGTCAGTCAACACTTCCTCCGGATACCCGTGTGGACGGCAGAAGTGCTGCTGGAAGTCTCTAGCTGCTGTCTGAGCTGTTAAGTCCTTGACAGGGACCACCACTAGGAACCGAGAGTAGTGGTCTACGATGGTGAGGGCGTAGACGTACCGGGACCTACTTGGAGCCAGCTTCACATGGTCCAGGTCTACCAGTTCTAGTGGCTGCTTGGTGATGATGGACTGCAGGGGAGTCTTCTGGCTGGCACGGTCCTTTCTTCTCAGGTTGCACAGGCCGCAGTCTCTGCACCATCTCTCAATGGCCCCTCTCAAGCCTACCCAGAAGAACCGTTCACGCAACAGGAACTCCAACTTCTTCCATCCAAAGTGCCCTGCTCCGTCGTGGTATGCCTCCAAGACCATAGCCGCGTCTCGTCTCGGGACCACTACCTGCCAGGTTAGCTCATGTGTCCGGGAGTTGACAATTCTCTGGCACAGCTTCCCCTTGTAGAGAAACAGTTTACTCTTCTCCTTCCACAGCTGTTTAGTTTCTTCCGGAGCGTCTGGGTCAAGGCGAGCATCAGCCTGTGTCAGCATCTCTTTTACCAGGTGGACGGCTGGGTCACTGTCTTGCGTCTCCACCCAGCTGTAGTGGGGTAAGGGATTGAACATGGCAGAGTGCCTGTTCCTTACTCGGTGGGAACACTGGGTAATCCCACGACGGTGGAACGCAGGGAGCTCAATCTCTTCCAGTTCTCCTGGATCTTCCCCTCCGTCCGACAAGTTCGGCATCCTGGACAGGGCATCTGCGTTGGCATTTGTGCGTCCCGCCCGGTATATGATGGTGAACTCATAGTTGGATAGGCGAGCCATCCATCTCTGCTCCAGGGCACCTAGTTTTGCAGTGTCCAGGTGTGTCAACGGGTTGTTGTCCGTGTACACGGTGAACTTGGAAGAGGCAAGGTAATGTTTAAAGCGCTCGGTCACTGCCCATACCACCGCGAGGAACTCTAGCTTGAAGGAGCTGTAATTTTCAGGATTCCTTTCTGTGGGCCGGAGCTTCCTGCTGGCATAAGCGATCACCCGTTCTCTGCCCTGTTGGATCTGGGACAGCACCGCCCCTAACCCGATGTTGCTCGCGTCTGTGTGGAGAATGAAAGGCTGGCCGTAATCAGGGTACGCCAGGATTTCATCCCCTGTGAGGGCCATCTTCAGCTGGCGGAAAGACTCATCCTCCAGCTTGTCCCATTTGAAGGGCGGCTTCTGGTTTTTGGCCTTCCTGGACTGGCAGGAGGTCCTGCATAGGAGCTGCCATTTTGGTGAACCCGGAGATGAATCTTCGGTAGTAGCCTACCAACCCCAGGAACTGCCGCACTTCCTTTATGCTGGAGGGTCTTGGCCAGTCCTTAATCACTGTGATCTTATCAGGGTCTGTCTGGAGCTACTCCGTCAGCACTCACCACGTGTCCGAGGTACTGTACTTTTGGTTTCAGTAGATGACACTTGGAGGGTTTCACCTTTAGGCCGTAGCCTGCCAAGGCGTCAAACACCTCTGCCAGGTGTTTCAGATGGTCCTCATGTTTTGGAATACACAATGACATCGTCCAGGTATAGCAGGACCGTCTCGAAATTCCTGTGCCCCAGACAGCACTCCATCAACCACTGGAAGGTTCCTGGTGCGTTGCAGAGCCCAAACGGCATACAGTTGAATTAGCGGAGAACGCGGTCTTCTCCTTGTCGGCCTCTGCTACAGGAACCTGCCAGTACCCGCAAGTAAGATCCAAAGTGGAGAAGAAGTTAGCAGACTTTAATGCAGCTAAAGACTCCTCTATCCTAGGTAGCGGGTACGCATCTTTGTGTGTGATACGGTTGACCTTTCTGTAATCTACACACATTCTCATGGTGCCATCTTTCTTTTTCACAAGAACTAGTGGAGCTGCCCAGGGGCTAGAGCTGTCCCTGATTACCCCAGCCTCCTTCATTTCTCGCAACATTCCCTTGGCATTCTGATAGTGTGCATGGGGTACAGGTCGGTATCTTTCCTTTATGGGCGGATGGTCTCCAGTGGGGATGTGGTGTTCTACCCCCTTTACTTGCCCAAAGTCTAGTGGGTGTTTGCTAAAAACTCTTTCGTACTCCTGAACCACCCGGTAGACTCCCTGTTTGTGGTGTGAGGGAGTGGAGTCGGTGCCCACATGCAGTTTCTGACACCAGTCCTCTGGTGAAGATGGAGGCAAGGGTTCCACGGCCTTTACAGAGTTTTGGTTAACGGTGAACAATTTGGCTAGAGTGGCATACAGGGGCAAGTATACTTCTCTTTCCCCAATGTTTAGGATGCGGACGGGTACCCTCCCATGGCATACATCGACCATCCCCCGTGCTGTCAAAATGGTGGGCCTACTGTCTGAGTAGACGGGTTCTACCATGGCTTGGTAGTCCCTTCCTCTTAACCCGATTGCAGTCCGGCACCAGATCATCATCTCACTTTTTGGGGGCATGGCAATAGGGAACGGGTCACTCATCCTAACGCTACCAATCTCACCACCAGTTAGTTCTACCTGTTGCCTTTTCATCAGGGCTCTGATCTTTTTGTAGGACACGCTGCTGGCTGGAGCTGGCGTTCACCGCAACCTGCTGTAATATGACAATTATCTCTTCAAGACAATTTTCAATAACATTAGTACCCAAGGTTATCTTAGGGTGGCTTTCACGACGGTCAATGTCCACAATAATCAGTCCTTGCGCTGGCAGTTCAACTTTACCAATTTTTATGGTCACCTCTTTGAATCCCACCTGCGGTACGGGCTGACCATTGCTGGCGATGATGCTCAAATCATCATCTGGGTAGCGGGTAATATCCGTGTCATTCCAGTACCGCTTAAAAAGCACATAGGGGATGGTGGTTACCTGTGACCCGGTGTCCAGTAGTGTACTCCTAGGAATGCCATCCAGCACCACAGGCAAGACCGGTCATCCCCCTACGTACTTATCACGCCAGCTCGATGGGCCTGATGATCTTATGCCTGGGGGTCGGCCCTCTGCCCCAGGTTGGGCCTGTTTAAATAACAGTACCATGCCATATGTCCTGGTTGGTTGCAGCGGCGGCAGATGGGTTGTCCGTCCTCGTCGTAGCGGTCACTGGGTCTTCCTCTGGACAATGGGATCTTCCTTCGTCGGCTCCAAGGGACGTCCTTCAGACTGGAAGCCAGCTGGATCTTTCCTGGGGAAGACACCTGTAAAGACTGCACAGTTCTGGTTAGCGCGGCAACGCTTTTGGTCAGTTCTTGGACCTGATGGTGCAGGTCTGCAGCCGGGTCTTTGTCCAAAGCCTGCGCATCAGCTCCCACAGGCTCTGCAGACAAGGGCGCCGCCTCCTGGTGATAGGTAATAGCAGGGCACCTGTGGGTTACAGCGCCACCCGGTGCCGGTTCTCGGAGCACCCGGATGGCCCTGTCTTTGAACTGCGCAAAGTCCAAATCAGGGTTCTGCAAGGCCATTACACGCAACTGGGTTCGGTGGGCGCTGGACTGTAGACCCTCAATGAACTGTTCAGTCAACAGCTTATCCTCATTCCGCACGCTGTGAGGGTCTGCCTGCTTAATGGCTCTCAGGGCCTCCTTCAAATTCAAAGCATAGTCCCGAATACTGTCTTGTGCCCGCTGTTTGCATCCATAAAATTTTATTTTGATCTCTGCTGAGGTGCGGGTATCAAAAGTGTCTTTTAGATGGGCCAGTATTTCCTTTACAGTCCCCTTTTCCCTGGCTGACCAGGACTTCACTTCTCTTTGGGCTGTCCCGATTAACTGGCCTGTCAGGATGCTCCCATTTTGTTCCTCGGACAGTGGGTATACTTTGAATAGGCTATACAGTCTTTCTTTAAAGTCGCTCAGGGTATGCGACTCCCCTGAGTACTGGGGTAACCATGCCGCTCCGGGGATATACGGCATCGTGAACGGCATCACTGTGGCAGCAGCCGCGCTGGCGGTGGGAGCTCCCTCCATTCCTGGTGTCTTCCTCCCCCCCTAGTTAACCGTGGCCTACCTTCCGCTGCTTCTTCTCCGTAGGCCGCGGCTCCACAGGCGATAGTCGGGGTCGAGGACCTTGCGTCGCGCTCTGGTGACGTCGGCGTCCGCTGGGCTCCTTCCAGGACCTTGCGCAGCGTCAGTGCGTAAGGCGGGGCTTCAGTTCTCGCGCGCTTTTGGCATCCACGCCCCTCTTCTTCCCACGCGGCGTCCAAAAGATGGCGCCCAATGGCGGGAAAAGACGGATTTTGGCAAGACCTTACCTGTAAAATCCTTTTCAGCGAAGGAAGGAAGGGAGACAGATCCATTACTAGTGGGTAGGCGGAGCCCCACAGGATAGTTCACCTCAGATTTATAAAAAGTGATGACCGGCCCCTCCAGCTTAGACTCCTCCTACTCCCATATTCCTCAGTCCGTACACAAGCTAAGGAAGAGCAGACAACACCAGCAGAACAACACAACCCCTTCTGAAAATTCAGAAATGCGAGAGAACAGGTTATGCATATAACAGAAAGAACACACAGTCCCAGGCACTACTCACTGGACCTGACAACTGCGATGAGCTGGCAATGCTGGAACAGAGCCCTAGCGCGCCGACCCCAGTCCCGATGACCGCCATCAGAGAGGAGTCGCGCCGCATCTGGAAAACAATAATACACTTCTGCCCTGGGAGGGTGCTGTGTCTCCCTTCCTTCCTTGAAAAGGATTTTACAGGTAAGGTCTTACCAAAATCCGTCTTTCAGCAGCAGAAGGGAAGGAAGGGAGACACAGATCCATTACTAGTGAGACGTCCCAAAGCAGTCCAGAACTCAAGGGTGGGAAACAGTGGCAGAATCGCCAACACCCCAACAACTTAGGCAAGCGCGCAACAAGCGCCAAAACTAGATAAAGATAAAACCTAAACCACCGCCGCCTGCAGGACCCTGCGTCCCAAGGCCGCATCGGCGGAAGCACTCACGTCCACTTTATAAAATTTAGTAAAAGTGTGGACAGAACGCCATGTAGCCGCCCGGCAGAGCTGCGCTGCCGAGGCCCCCTGACGAACAGCCCACGACGAGCTAACCGCTCTCGTGGAATGAGCTCGAACCTTAACCGGACAAGGCTCGCCCTTGAGCCGGTACGCCTCCAGGATAGCCGAACGTATCCACCGAGCTATAGTGTCCTTGGAAGCCCGCTGACCACACCGACGACCAGCAGGAATCACAAAAAGAGAGTCCGACTTCCGAAACCCTTGCGTGATGGTAAGATAGAACTTCAAAGCCCGCACCAAATCCAACGAGTGCAAGGCCCGTTCCTTTGGATTCCTTGGTTTCGGACAGAGGGAGGGCAACACGATGTCCTGATTGACGTGGAAACGCGACACCACTTTGGGCAGAAAATCACAACGGGTACGAAGCACCACGCGATCCGAGTGGAACTCCAGAAAAGGGGGCGAGCAAGACAGTGCCGCCAACTCAGAAACCCTTCTCAAAGACGTGACCGTCACCAGGAAGGCCACCTTCCAAGAAAGCAAGTAAAGTGTAGCTGAATCCACAGGCTCAAACGGCCCGTGCTGAAGAGCCTCCAAGACTAGATTGAGCCGCCAAGGAGCCACAAACACTCTCCGGGGTGGGAACTGACGTGCAATCCCGCGAAAAAACGAACGCACATCCCTGCGCGAGGCAATAGCTTTCCGAAAAAGCACGGATAGTGCAGATACCTGACCCCGCAAGGTACCAACCGCCAGACCCTTGGCCAAACCACATTGCAGAAAAGCCAAGAAGTTGGGAATGGAAAAAACCCTCGGGTTCCTTGACGATCCAGAACACCATGAATAGAAGGCCTTCCAAGTTCTGTGATAAATCCTGGTCGTAGCCGGACCTCTGGCTGCTCGCAAGGTGGCGATGACTTCGGCCGAAAACCCACGACGGGTCAAGATCTCGGTCTCAAGAACCACGCCGTCAAACGAAGTGACTTCAGGTCCGGATGGTGAATGGGCCCTTGGGTTAGCAGGTCCGGGCGAAGAGGCAGTGGAAACGGAGGCGCCGCCAGAAGAGACACCAGCGTTGAATACCACGCCCTCCGCGGCCAATCCGGCGCCACCAAAATAGTCGGATCACCAGTGGAACTAAGGATACCGGCAGAAACACGTAGATCAGCTCGAACTGGTCCCACGGGGCCACTAGAGCATCTACCGCCACAGCTTCCGGGTCCCTGTATCTGGACATGAATGTCTGAATCCTGGCGTTCAGCCTGGATGCCATCAAGTCCACTTGGGGAGTCCCCCAACTGGAGCACAGCAGTGCAAAAACTTCCGGATGAAGACCCCATTCCCCGGGATCCACCTGCTCGCGACTGAGGAAGTCCGCCGTGATATTCAGCACTCCTGGGATGTGAATCGCGGATATGGCTGGAACCCTGGATTCGGCCCAAACCAGGATCTGAGAGACCTCCATCATGAGTCTGGAACTCCTCGTCCCGCTCTGATGGTTGATATATGCGACCGTTGTCGCATTGTCCGTCTGAATCCAGACCAGCAGACCGCTCAAAGGGACCGTCCAATGTCGGAGGCAGAGAAATATCGCTCTCAACTCCAAGATGTTGATCGGCAGAGACGACTCCTCTGTCGACCAGACCCCCTGAACCCAGAGATCATTCCAAACCCCCCCCCCAGCCAGTCAGGCTGGCATCGGTGGTAATGACCGACCATCGTGGGAGGAGGAAGGATTTCCCCAGGGATAAAGTCTCCGGATGTAACCACCATCCAAGAGACTCTAGCACCTTGCGGGAGATACCGACACAGCGATCCAGCGAAGCCGGCGATCGGTCCCAACGGGTCAGAATAAGATCTTGAAGACCCCGGGAATGAAATTGTGCAAACGGTACCGCTTCCATTGCTGCCACCATCAGACCCAGAAGGCGCATACACCTCCGAAGAGACATCGTCATCGCCGACCTCATAGCCTGGACATGGTGACGAAGGTTCGCTTGTTTGTCCGGAGGCAGGGACACCACTGCCCGTACCGTGTCAAAATGCATCCCCAAGAACAGGATTGACTGCGATGGCTCCAATGACGACTTCTTCCAATTGACCAGCCACCCGAAGTCCTCCAGGTGCTGAAGGGAGAGATCGCGAGCTGTCACCGCCTCCTCAGCTCTGGGTGACACAATTAACAGGTCGTCCAGGTAGGGGAGAATCATAACTCCTTGCTTTCGAAGGAGCGCCATGAGCGGCGCCAGAATCTTTGTAAAAACCCTGGGCGCCGAGGCCAACCCGAACGGTGGGGCCACAAACTGGTAATGGGCCTGACCTATGGCGAACCGCAGGAAGCGCTGGTGAGCCCTGCCGATAGGGACATGCAAATAGGCGTCGCGGATGTCGATCGACACCAAAAAATCGTGCTGCGACAGGGCCGCCACGACGGAGCGAAGAGACTCCATACGGAATTTCCGGGTCCGGACATGCAAATTCAATTCTTTGAGGTCCAGAATGGGGCGAAACTTGTCCTCCTTTTTGGGAACCACAAAAAGGTTGGAGTAAAACCCCCTTCCCTGGTCCTCCGGCGGAACCGGAATCACCACACCCTGCTGCAGAAGAGAGTCGACCTCCCGCAGCAGTGCGGCAGCTAGCCTGGGCTCGGACGGGATGCGCGACTGACGAAACCTGTCCGGGGGTCGAGAATGAAACTCTATGAAATAACCTTCCGACATAACCCGTGTCACCCAGGCCTCCGATACGCGTGACGCCCAAATCGACCCGAATTATAGCAGACGACCTCCCACCCGAGAGCCTTCGAGAGGGTTCCTGGCGTCAGTCCGCCTTAGCGGGCTTTTTGTCAACCTCCCGCTTGTCCTGACGGAAATGTTGTTTCCAGGGAGTACGGGATTTCTGGGAGGTCTTTTTTCCGGAAGACGAGGGACGATCCGATCTCCAAGAAGGCTGACTGAACCGACCCCTGGGCCGAAAGGACCGACGACCACTACCGGCACTTGACTTGCCGGACGTAGAAACCACTGCCTTTCGCTGCGGCAAAGCCATATCTTTGGCCTTGGCCTTAGCAATCAGCTCCATGAGGTCCGAACCAAACAGCTGACCGCCCTTATACGCCAAACTCAGCAAACCTTGTTTGGATACTGCGTCTCCGGTCCACTGTTTAAGCCACAGTGCTCTCCTGACTGACGGCTGAGGATTGAGCCCTGGACATCACCGAAGTAGTATCCAGCACTGCGTCCCTGCCATATCGGGCCGCCTCTTCCAAGAGCTGGAAGAGCCTTTCCACTTCAGACAGCGGAGTTCCATCTTGCCATGCCGTCTGCAGCTGATCCAACCACCGCAGCGAAGCCTCACCAGCCCACATGGCCCCCAAGGCCGCTCGGAATCCGTGACCCGCGGCCTCGTAGATGGACTTTGCCGCTAACTCCATCCTTCTGTCCAGCGGGTCCTGAAGACTCGCCTTCCCTTTAACAGGAAGCAAAGAGGATTTGCTTAGCTGAGACAATGGCACATCCACTTCAGGAGAGGGGACCCAATTAGTGATAGTTTCCGTGGAACAGGGATACATGGCATCAAAAAAACGCAACCCTTGGAAACGTTTATCCGGACACAGGCGTTCTGTCTCCACCGCCTTGTTAAGTTCCTCGTGCATCGGCAGCGTTGAGCGAGCCAGACGCGACTCCTGATACAGCCGGGCCGATTTGCCAGGGCGCCCCGTCACCTCTTCAGACAGTTGTAACGCTTCCCGCATAGCTTCAACAAAAGCGTCCACGCGGCCCGAAAGCGAAGCAGAGCGACCCCGCCGATTCTCTTCATCAGAATCGGAGATCTCACCAGAAGAGTCTGTCGGAGATTCTGAAGCCTCCGACGCACTGCGCAGAGGAGACGGCGCCGCCACAAGCCTGTGACGCTTCTTGCTTCTAGACGTCTGTTGGGACTTAGCAGAGACCCAATGACCCAGGAGGTCAGACAGACTGTCAATGGAGCGAGTGAGCGCCTCCACCTTAACATCACTGAGACCCCCAACTAGCGTCGAACCTGACGCCGTTGAAGACCCCGGCGTATCAGATACGAGTGAACGATCCTGAAGCGGACCGGGAGAGAGGTCCGCGCCCCCAGGTCCCTGATCCGACATGCCCCCACACAGTTGCGAGCGTCGCGGATAAGGCGGTAATAACGTTACAATGGGTACAGTAACCAAGGATGTGTGAATTCCACTACCACAGCCTGTTTTTGCACAAAAAATCACCCGGCACTGAAGGGTTAAAGCTCCTCCTTAGAAGGAGAAAAGCTACCCCAGCGGCCTGCAGAGCAAAAGTTAACCTAACAGACTAGAGAGAAGCACCCTCTGATCCCAGAAGGGTGCACCTCCAGAGAGGATTAACAGCCTGATGGGCCAGACCCCGTTCAGAAGGGGTTAATGCTACTGATCCGCACTACCCTTTTTGTGAGGTGTGCGTCAGAGCCATCTCAGCAGGGAAGTAGCAGCGCCGTATACAGCACACCCTGTAAGCCTAGGACATAAGGAAAGTGCTCTGCGCTGTAATACCCAAGAACGAACTTTTTGCCTAAAAGGCAGGAGAGACTCACCAGCTGGCGTAGAGACTGCTCTTCTCGGTGTGCTGAGAGCGGGGAGCAGGAAGTAGGAGACGCTGCACGAGGATGGACGCTGGCCGGAAGAAGGGGCTGGGACATCTCCAGCGCGCGCTTTCCAGGCACTTCCTGTCACGATTTAAGAAGACCGACAGCAGAGAGACGCTAAGCCACGCCCCCCACCGAGCTACGAACGGAGCGCGCGAATCCTCAGTCCCTGCTCCCCTGCCAGCCGAGGATCAAACGCTGCATGGAGAGGAGAAATCCCTGCAAGCCAGAAAAAAACAGCAGTCACCACAAAACACATATACAGTGACCGAGGCTGCCGCAGCAGCCGCTGAGAGCACTCAATAAGAGCACTTACCCAGCTGAGCGCCACAGGGACCCCCAGGGATGTGTGGCGCCGTGGCCCTTGCTCCCCCCCACGGCGGAGCGCGCAGGGACTCCACAAGAGCGGTGTGCGTCTTCGCCAGGGAGCGCCCCGTATCCCCCGGGGCCAGCAGGGTTCTGCGGGGACCTCCTTAGGGGGTACGCAGATCTGCCAGGGGAGGGTCAGGGGTCCCAGCAGCGCTGAGACCCCCTGAGACATCTAGACCACGGGGGGTCCAGGTCTCCAGAATAAAAATAAGAAAATCTTCTGAGGAGCTGCAAAGGCAGCGACTATCCTCTGCGACCTCTAATTTCAGACTGAGGAACATGGGAGTAGGAGGAGCCTAAGCTGGAGGGGCCGGTCGTCACTTTTTATAAATCTGAGGTGAACTATCCTGTGGGGCTCCGCCTACCCACTAGTAATGGATCTGTGTCTCCCTTCCTTCCCTGGCGGTGGATGGTGGGAAAACAGCTGCGGATGGCGGGAAACTTCACCACGGTAAATATCACAGTCTTTCTTCAGGCACGCAGTACCCGGTGGTTGCGGGCACGAAATCCTGCCGACTACGCCAAAGTTAACGCGCCCCCTGGGCCGTGTGTGGGGGAATACCCGGAGCCGGGTCTCTGTGTAATGCTGGGGGTTGTAGTCTCCGTGGTGGCGACCCGGTCCCGTGGCTCAGGGTGGTCAAACCAGTGGTGGATCTGTTTATTTGGTTTTCAATGTTTAAATGTCCGACTACGCCACCCGTGGATTGCGGTCACTGAGAACCGCCACTGCGGGGCAGACCGCTGAGGCTGATGTTGTGTGCGCAGCAGAGAGTAGTATAACTCCCCAGGAGGAGTATAGCCTCAGTGCAGCGTGTGTAGATGGAGAGGGTTGTGGTGCATGGGCGCAGCAGAAATGACTCAGAGTCCGTGCAGTGCAGTTCAGGGTCTTTACTGTTGGTAATGAAGAAGGCCCTGCCGGGAGTACTGGCTGACATTAGAGGCCTGGTCAGTCTGTGAGCGAACAAGAGTTCCCCTGGCCAGGTCGAGGTGTAGGCCTTCCCGTCTGACTGCACTCTTCCTGGCTACCTTGCTGTAGTCGTGTAGTAGCCCACGTCCCTGAGTGTACCGTGTGGTGCTCACCCGTATGGCTGGTGACTTGGGGCCTTTGGTACCTTCCGCTCCTCGATGGCGGTGCCGGTCCCTTGCGTGTGACTGAGCCTCCGGGCTTTCTATGGCCAGAGGACCTGAAATCCCCTGCCGTGTGGTTTCTGCTGCTGGATGTATAATCCCCACAGTCTCGGACTCCGGTGTCCGGTTCTCTACGTCTTCTGCCAGGACGAGCTCTCTGCTCCAGTCCCTGGCCTTCAGCTCCTGGCTCCTACAGAGCTCCTTGCTGCTGCTCTGTCCCTTCCTCTGGAACTCACTAACCCCACCCCAGACCCAGTTTATAAAGGGCAGGTTCCTCCCCTCCCTGGACTGGGGCAGGAGGTGTTGCCTGTTACAGTGCTCCTGACCAGGAAAACCCATGCTCGCTCTCAGACATGGTATTTCTACCACTGTGGCAACCAGACCCCTGGGGTGCCACATATGCATTTTTATAATTGACTTATATGTAGATTTTGATATGTCTGTATGTGTTACTTATTGTTTTAATTTATTGTCTATTTTGGGGCCATTGTAGGATACATATTTACTTCCTGTGATACGCTATATGCTGTTGTGCCTTTCATTGATTTCCCACTTTTAGATTTTTCATCTTATATTTTGTAAATTACAATAAAGCTTTACTTTTTTAATCTATGGTTCTTTTTGTACAAAATTTATTTATAGGTTATTTACCAATAATGTGCAGCTTACAAGTGTTCTTTGTGCGTGTGTGGAAACTCCCTTATAAACAGATTCATGTTTTTTACTTGCAGATTTTCCTCAGTTCATTCAAGTCTCTGGGGAAAATCCGCAAATAAAACCGCATATTTACATGTTGGAAGACAGTTTAATCTGCATAAAATAAAGCACAATAGGAATGAGATTTCTATAAATCCCATTCATTTTTCTGGAACTGTAATACGATGCATTTTTTTTGCTGCGAAAATACGCAGCTCAAAAAATGCACCAAATACTCACAATAGGAACAATCGTATGAGAAATCGTCCAAGTTTTCTGAATGAAACTTTTTCTAATCTTCATCCGCTTGCTATCCGTGTGTCTGTTTTTCACTCCTGTGTGACATCCATGTGATGTCTGTGTGCAATACGTTGACATACCTCTACACTAAAAATATATATGATCAAATAAATTTCTATTATAAACCTAGAAAACTGTATCAGTAAATATCTGATTCCACTCAGATATTCTGTGTGGGATCAGTTCTTTTTTTTTTTTTTTTTTAACTCATCCCTAGACTTGAATAGAATGGAAGCAAGTAGTTCATGCTGCGATTTCTTTCTCATTGACAGTCGGGCCAGGAGAAAAATCGTTCATCTGACCTGCCCTATTGAATAACTAGGGTCAGTGTGCTGTCAGCGTGCTAGGAGATAAAAAATCAGACAGAACACACCCAATATATACACTTGTCTGCATGAGCCCTTATACTTATATGCTGAGAATATGAACTACATAAGTACTAGTGCATATGAAGTGCAGATTTAAAAATAATTTTAAAAAAATTTATGGTGTAGAAAAAAAATCCCCAAATCACAATTTTCACAGTAAAAAATGGTTTAATTTTGGTTTGGTTTAAGTTTAATTTTGAAAAAGTAAACACCACCAAAAATGACAAATACTTGGTATGGTCTTCTGTAATGCTATATATCTAACCCCTAAATAGCACAATTGAAAACTCCAGCGTGTCTCATACAAAACAAGCCTTCACTCAACACTTTCTATGGAAACATTTGTAAAGTTATGGTTCTGAATATGTTGACCAAAAAATCTTTGTTATGTTTTTTTTGTGCAAAAGTATTAGAACAAAAAAACTACGTCATTTTGGTATTGTCATTATCATCTCAGCTGAGAGAACAAAATTAGGATAAGTATACTGAATGGTGAACCATGTTTAAAGGAACTCTGTCACCCCCTTAGACGTACCGAAGCTATTAATATGGCTACCATTTTAATTATTCCAGAACCTGTATGCCCATATTAATAGCTTAGGTACGTCCCAGGAGGTGACAGATTCCCTTTAAAAAAAAAATCCCTAATTGTTGTTTTTTGTTCTCTCCACCTGTCAAAAAGTTTAACAAATGTTTAAAAAGTCATATTCCTCAAAAATAAGCCTTCATATGGGTATGTTGACAAAAATAATTACCCTTGAGATTGCGATGATGAAACTGAAAACAAAAGTTTGCTTAGTAGTGTCAAAATAGGTCTTGTTCTTAAGTGGTTAATACAACTGTCATAACATGGTCTTAAGGGGGTATTCTCAAAAGTCAGCGTTATCCCCTATCTTCAGAATAGGGGACAATATCCTGATGGCTGGGGGTCTGACTACTAGGACCCTGATTGATTCCGAGAAACGGAAAAAGCACCAAAAGGAGCAGTGAACGATTATATGCATTGCTGCTCCATTCATTCTTATGAGGGTGCCAAAGATCAGCAGAGTGCAATACTCGGCGTTCTTCGGCGGTCATGTTAAAAATGAATGGAGTGGCTGTGCACATGATCGACCACTGCTCTTTTCACATGAAGTTCTTTGAAGCTCCGATTCTCAGGATCGACGGGGGTCCCAGCAGTTGGACTTCCAGCGACCGGTAAGTTATCTCCTGTACCAAGGATAGGGGATAACTTCCAACCTTGAAAATAACCCTTCAAGATGGCATCTGGCCACACAAAATTGCCGAAATAAGCAGTTTAAACACCATGAAAAATGTTGCATTTTTCTGAAAAATGCTATGTTAAGTTGAAGTGAGGTTTCTTGAAGGAAAAAAAAAACCAAATGTGGTATCAGAGTTCAAACTACATAAATATAATGCTGTAGATAAAACGTCATTAACCTTTGAGAAGAAGACAACAAAGGACTTTAACCCAAAACAGAACTCTGTATAACCAGAACTACAAAGTGTTAAATGTGATATAACTACCTGTTTCCAGTGGGAATGTTCACATGTGGCAGACTTCTTGCACAAGTTTCTACAACTATTCCATACCTATCAATAGGGTTTGTAAAAATCCATGCACGTGCTGGAAAAAAATAACAGCCCCATTTACATGCATAGAAAAGTTTATCAGCTGAAGATGAAGAAATGTCTGTAAAACATTTGCCACGTGTGAACATATTGCACCCTCCAAGAGACAGTGTATTGAACACCAAATTAACTCTCAAGTAATGAGGACTAAAGTCCATCATTGAAGTCATCATTGCTAGCTGCAAGAGAGACAGGGGTATCAGTTGCTTAATGCCCAGTGCGGAGGTCAAACGATGTACTCCTGGGAGGAGGATTCCTCGGTCAGTAAAGATAGCCTCATCAGCCTAATCGGTAAAAGGTGCTTTACACAATGCCAGCTAGATGGACACCTGGTAAAAGCACTGTGGGACACAGGAGCATAAGCGAGCCTTTTAAATGAAGAAAGAAGGCGGCGATATCTGCCACATACCTGCCTTCGGTCACTAAAAGAACTCTTAGAACCAGTGGAACTCCATGGCAAAGCTGTCAACCAGACAGAAATCCCTTTCATAGGCTGGGTGGAAGAGACTTTCCAACTCAGGGCCACAAAGAACAGCAACACCATTGAGCTTTTGATACCTTTTCTCGTGACCATTGATCAGAACGTGGCAGAGGATCCTATCCTGGGTTATAATGTAATCAGTGAGGTCATCACGAAACAAGTCAGGGACGCTGGTGGTGGATGCAATTGCCACATCGCTTGCCATATCTAACGCTGTGGCGGAAAATGTGATTCATAGAGTAAAGAAAGCACAGAATATAATGGACCTAAAAGAAGTCAAAGTAGGCTGGCGCCCAACCATCATCCCTGCAAACCAAATGGTGGGAGTGAGGTGTGGAGTCCGAGTAGAACTGGGAAGAAAAGTCCAGAAAAGACTGGTCGTGCCAAAAGACTCCTCAGAACTTCCGGAAGGCCTAGTTCAAGGTGAGACTGTGCTTACGATTGCTACTGGTGGGTTTGCTCGAGTGACAGTACCGGTGATGAATACTACAAACCACGAAATTAGACTGGATCCAACGACGTCACATTGAAACCATTAAAACTGTATATCCAGCCAGAGTGAGACCCGCTCAGGAGTCTACCGTGAATTCAGTCTCCCCACCAAGGAACAGGAGTTGCCCAGGGGAGGAAATTGCACGACCCACCTCGGGGTCCTGGGATCTCCCAGTACCCCTGGAACACTTGCGTGCTGAAGATCGAGCGGTAGCAAAACAGATGCTCAGAGAAGAGTGTCATGCATTCTCCAAAGATGACTTTGATATAGGCTGTATCCCGTTGTTGCAGTTGAAAATCAGTTTGAAAGACACTACCCCAGTAACCAGAAGTTACATGTCTGTGCCGAAACCATTACACCGTGAAGTGAAAGAGTATTTACAAGACCTTATCAAAAGAAGTTGGGTCCAAAAGTTGAAGTAGTCTTATTCCTCTCCTATTGTTTGTGTTAGGAAGAAGGATGGTACGTTGAGACTCTGCTATGATTACCGGGAACTTAACTGAAAGTCAGTACCTGATCGGCACCCAATACCAAAGATTCAAGATATGCTGGATAGCCTATCAGGAAGTACCTGGTTCTCTGCCCTCGATCAGGGTAATTCATGCCATCAAGGGTTTGTTGAAGAGTCCAGTAGACCTTTGACAGCATTCATCACACCGTGGGGGTTATACCAATGGATCCGCATACCGTTTGGGCTCAGTTCAGCTCCAGCAGAATTCCAGAGGAGCATGGAGACATGTTTAGAAGGATTGAGGGACGATATCTGCAAGCCGTACTTGGGTGACAATGTGGTACACAGCAAAACTTTCCGGGAGCATGTTGAACACGTGAGGACAGTATTACAGCGGTATCAACAACACAGAAATAAGTTGACCCCAAAGAAGTGTGAACTGTTCAAAAGGCAAGTCCGATTCCTAGGCAAAATTGTGTCCGGAGAAGGATTTACCATGGACCCAGCAGAAATCACTCTGGTACTGGCCTTAAAAGACTAGCGGCCCTCTACTGTCAGAGAGTTGAGACAGATATTAGGATTCCTCTCCTACTATCGTACTTATGTACGGAACTTCTCCAGGATTGCCGCCCCACTATACCTCTTGTGGGGGGACGGCAGAGTCAACAACACCCACTGAGAAAAAGAAGAACGCGGATAGGACGGGCTTAAAAGAAACAACGCCGTTTCATCCCAACAGCCAATTCTCTGGAAAGCAGACCACCAGGAGCTATTGGAAGAACTAGAAGACTACTTGGTAAAACCATCCATCTTGGGATATCCGGATTTCAACTTACCGTTTGTTCTTCATTGTGACGCTTCTCAAGTTGGACTGGGAGCTGCCCTGTATCAGCATCAAGATGGAAAATCGAGAGTCATCGGTTACGGTTCTAGAGCGTTGACAGGTGCCGAGAAGAATTGCCATCTGCATTCCGTAAAATTGGAGTTCCTGGCATTGAAATGGGCAATCTCAACTACAGCAAAGAGTTTGAGCTATACACTGACAACAACCCTTTGACCTATGTCCTCACTACAGCCAAACTGAGTGCAATGGGTCACAGATAGGTCGCTGAACTAGCTGACTTCAATTTCAGCATTAAGTACAGGCCAGGAAAATGCAATGCAGATGCTGACGGATTGTCGAGAATGCCAATAGAGCCTGAGGAGTTCATGCAAGAATGCTTGGAGGAAGTCAGTCTGGAAGCAATTGAGAACACTACCCAAGCAGTACAAGCTTATCAACGGAATTGTGGTGTCCGTTGACGGTGGAAACCACCTTAAAAGCGAGAGAACAAGATCACCCCCTGTCTATTCAACAACTACCAAAAGGAAAAATCCATACAGCACAACGGGAAGATCAGATAATTGGTAGAATACTACTTTATGTGGACCAAAATCAGTTTCCAAATAAATGGGAGAGAGATAATGAGTCACCAGCAGCATAGGTGGATTATAATGCGGGCAATCCGGGCTACTGCCCGGGGCCTCGGGTCTCCAGGGGGCCCGAGGCTCCGGGGTGTCTATGGCCGGATTGCCCTCATTATATGTGCGGCCCCGCGGCACATACCGGCAGACAGTGGCGGGGGGGGCCCGGACCGCTCCCCCAGCAGCGGCGCTCGGACGCTGCGTGTTCTCCAGCAGTTAACTTCCCTGTGCTGGCCCGGCCGCGTCACTGCTAGGAGACAAGGCCCTGTGCGCGGCCGTGTCTCCTAGCTGTGACGTGACGCAGTGCGCGCCCGGCCTGCACTGCTACTTACCACCGGAGAGGAGCAGGAGCCAGGACGACTGGAGCCGAGCCGGGGGATGGTGAGTGCGCGAGTGAGTGAGTGAGTGAGTGAGTGAGTGTGTGTGTGTGTGTGTGTAGGCAGATATCATTGTGTGATGTCTGTTTATATGTATTTTTGTGTTTCAAATGTGTTTATGCGTGTATGTATATGTCTGTATATGTTTGTGTGTGTGCGTGACTGTGTGCGGCCTCCTGCTGCCTCTGGGGGGGGCGCCGTGCGGCCTCCCGCTGTGTATAGATGGCACCGTGCGGCTCCCTACTGTGCATAGATGGCACCGTGCGGCCTCCCGCCGTGCATAGATGGCACCGTGCGGCCTCCCGCCGTGCATAGATGGCACCGTGCGGCCTCCCGCCGTGCATAGATGGCACCGTGCGGCCTCCCGCCGTGCATAGATGGCACCGTGCGGCCTCCCGCCGTGCATAGATGGCACCGTGCGGCCTCCCGCCGTGCATAGATGGCACCGTGCGGCCTCCCGCCGTGCATAGATGGCACCGTGCGGCCTCCCGCCGTGCATAGATGGCACCGTGTGCTCAATATTGAGTCATACAATTAATGTAAGGCTATGTACCCATGATGCAGAAATGCTCCGGATTTTTTTGGAGCGTTTCTGCATCTCCCTGGCAGAAAAAACACATGCGGATTGTACATGCGGATTGTACATGCGGATTGTACATGCGTTTTTCCTGCCAGGGACATGCGGAAGTGAAGCGTTCTTCACATGCATTTCCGCATGCGGGTTGACAAGCGCTTTCCAAGCGATTTTAGCATCACTTGGAAAGTGCTTGACAACTTGGTCACACTATATAAATCCATGCAACCGGCATGGATTTATATAGTGTGACCGTAAAAGAATGGGAAAAAATAAATATATACTTACCTTCTGATGGCCTGCCGACGTCAGCGGTCGCGTGACCCGTCACATGACTAAATGACGTCACGGCAGGTCCTTTTCAGACCATCGCGAGCTGCCGGCAAGCCAGGACGCATCGGATAAAGACACCGGGGGCCTTCAGAAGGTAAGTATAATATTTATTTTTTATTTTATTCTTCTTTTACAGGTTCTATGGTACCCGTGTCCGGAGGGGAGTCTCCTCTTCTCCAGACCCGGGTACCATTCTGCATGTACAGATGCAGTGATGCGGATTCCATGTGTTCCAATGCAAGTCAATGGCGGCGAAAGCGCCGCGCTTCCGGAAAATAATTGTTAGTGCTGCAGATTTTTTCGCAATGATAATCCGCAGCGGAAATGTCCGCAGCATGTGCACAGCACATGCGGCTTATCATTGGGGAGCATGGCAGGCCTTCTACCAAGCATTTTTTAAGCGTTTCTGCAGCAGAATTGCCTCTGCGGAAACGCTTAAAAAACGCGTAGTGGGCACACAGCCTAAAAAAAATTATAATAGTTCACGTGAAATTAATTTGGCACAGTATTAATTATCACATGATCTATCACAGGGGATCATGTGACATGTGATACATCAGGTGTGTGTGTGTGTGGGGGAGGGGGGGGGGCCCGCGCCTTCTAAACTGCCCGGGGCCCTTGCTACTCTTAATCCACCCCTGACCAGCAGTATCTGTTTTAGTTAAAGAATGGACGAAGCTCTACCTCAGTGAAGACTGTATCCCGTATCGTAAAGGAGGACAAAACCAGCAGTTGGTACTACCTAGAGTTTTCCGTAGGTTGGTCTTCAAAGAACTCCATAAAAACATGGGACACCTGGGATTGGAAAGGACAACAAACTTGATCCGTGAACGTTTCTTCTGGCCGTACATGCAGAGAGATATTGAGAGGTACGTGACCAGGGAGTGTGGGTGTCTGAAAGATAAACGTCCCAGCACATCAACCCAGGCACCTATGGGCAACATTTAAACTAGGTATCCATTTGAGATGGTCTCATTAGACTTTCTACATCTCGAGACGTGCAATGGTGGTTACAAATACATCTTGGTGGTGGACCATTTTACTCGATTTGCTCAAGCATATGCCACCACCAATAAAGCGGGTCGAACAGCGGCAGAGAAGATCTTCAATGATTTTGCTTTGAGGTTTGGGTTCCCTATGAGGTTACACCACGACCAAGGAAGAGAATTTGAGAACCAGCTCTTTGCCAAGCTAGGAAAGTACTGTAGAATGCAGAGATCCCACACAACGCCCTATCACCCAGAGGGTAATGGACAAGTGGAACGTTTTAACTGGACATTATTGTCAATGTTGCGCACTTTAACAGCTGATGAGAAGAAAGACTGGAAGAGTTCTCTGTCAAAAGTGGTACATGCCTATAACTGTACAAAGAGCAATGCAACAGGTTACTCACCCTTCTTCCTATTGTATGGACAATTGCCAAGACTGCCAATCGACATCATGTTCGATACTCTGATGTCAGACTTGCAGAACGTATCCAGAGTACATTCGGAAATGGAAAGAACAGATGGCAGAGGCATACAACATAGCATCCAAAGTGGTTACACAAGGACAGAGCAAGAGTAAGGAGTACTATGATCGAAAATGTTATGGAGCAGAATTGGCACCCGGAAGCCAGGTGCTAGTCAAGAACGTACGTGAGAAAGGCTGTCCAGGAAAACTCTGTTTGTACTGGGAAGACAAGGTGTATGTGGTCGTAAGGAGGAAAGCCAATGACAGCCCAGTGTATGACATCTGATTGGAAACGGGAGACAAAAAAACAGAATAGTCCATTGGAATTTACTACTACCCTGTGATTATCTCCCACCACAACAAGACTTCCCAGAAGTAGACCAACATCGTCCGAGATCAACTAAGGGACCACCACAGACTGAAGCTCCGAAGGTGGATAGTGACCTTGAAAGTTCAGATGAAGAAAACACCATTGTATTTCTTGGATCGGCAAGGAAAGGTATGTACCATCCTCAGGAGAGTGAACTAAGTCCCGAGGCTCCAGAGTTTGTATCAAGGAGTACAGATGAAGTCCAATTCAGATCTGATGTTCGAACACCAGTCCCTGAAGAGACCGATCGACACTCAGGAGGAGCGGAATTACCAGACCGTGCGGAAACAGGCGATTCAGGAGAAGTACAGGAACTTACAGAGGCAGCTCCAAGATCATCTGAGAAAGCACGGGAAATGAGTGCGGCGGAAGAAACTTCTGTGACCGAAGAACCCGTGGTCTCTGAGGAACAACCCACCAGGAGGATGTCGACTCGAGAAGTGAGGATGCCCTTGAGGTTGACGTATGAGACACTTGGTGAACAGAGTCAAGTGCCATGGACTGTTGACTGGAAACAGACCAGGTAAACCCACTGGAGTGGTATTCAGCACCGAGAGGCAGTATGGAAGATGTTGCCTGGTGCAAAGACTTGTTTTCATGCTTTGATTTTCCTTAAAAGACTTTGTAGAAACAAAGAACTGTTAAAGCCTAGTGAGAGAGAGAGCTGGTTGAAGAAGTACGAAAAAGCTCCAGCTGAAGAGATGCTGATTGTTTTAATTATGTTAATTGTTTATTTCTTACAGGCGTCCTACAAGAAAAAGGTCATAAGAATATGTTGTTATCAATGTTTATGAATGTTATACCAGTTTGACAATGCCAATTTGTATATAAAGTTATTCAACTTTTACCACTGTCTCAGAATTGGTCAGAATGACCAATTAAGACGAATGTTGAGGACGACATTCAAAAAGGAGGGAAGAGTGTGATATGCAGAAGTAGTGCTGTTACTTCTAATAGTTGCTGGATGCTTTTGAAGCAACACAAGCACAGGAGAGAGGAAGTGTTGTGCTCCAGAAGCATCCAGCAACTAGAGGGGTTAACACAGTCACAGGAGACAGGGAGTGTTTTAGCAGAGCCCCAGGGGGATTGTGGGAAAGCTGTTTACTGTCTGTCTGGAGCCGAAGAGAAAGGTGGTGTGTGATCTGTATCACACAGAAGACAAGGGAACAGCATTCAGGTCAGGAGGGAAGCTAAACACAGGTCAGATAGACTCCCTGAGCTAACAGTGTGGAGTATTATCAGGCAGAAAGATAAGGACTGGAAGGAATCATGTCATAGGGATCATCTCCCTCATAAACCCCCCCCCCCTCCATCTCCATGCAGGATAAAGAATGCTGTGTACTAGTGAGTCCTTGTGAAGGAAAAGCCTGCTGTGTATGCATAGAAGTGTGCTGCTAAGAGATCTAATCTGTGTTAAATTATGCTACTGAAGAAACTGACGTTACTGTGCCTGCTTCATTAAACTGTACTCTAATGAAGATTGTTGCTGTAACATCCCTGAATTACACAGGCCATGCTTCAGATTAAATTCCACTGTTAAACTGTTGAAAAAGACTCTTGTCAGATGTGTCTGGTCAGCAGCTGAATCTATTGTGTGCCTGAGAGAAGCTGCAGCCTATGGTCGCCCTGAGTAACGGTTCCCCCAGGATCCCAACGAATTAATGAAACCCGTCTCGACCTATTTGAACCTAGCGGCGTGCGTGTAACATATAGCTAAAAACAATTACAATAATCTTGAACAAAAACCGAGTCACCGACTGGTACAAGAGGAGAGGGAACCCTGTCCGCGAGGGCTCACAATCTACAAGATCTCTTAAAGGTGTCAAATATCCTATTGTTTAAACAAAGTTTTTATGATAAACATTTATTTCAAGAATTTGTAATGATGTATTCCATTTTCTCTATCGTTTTCGCTTTGGCAATTGATGCTAATAATAGCGCATACTTCCTGTTGTGAAGCGATCAACTTTCAGCAGTCATCTCATTATCATCACAGACAGGAATACAATGATTGGTAGCACTTACATACACAGTAGATAACACAGAATCTACCATTCACAATAGGCAGTGGTCACAACTCACCCCTCCCCCTCCCTGCACAATAACCTCTACACAGATTACAGAGCATGCCCACAACCCTCTCTCCTATAAATTAGTAAATACCTCTAGCATAGAAAACCCAGGGAACAGAGACCAGCCCCACCCATGCAAAAATCGGAATAGAAAAAAATGGCAAGTGCCTGAAAATGGCACCAATAAAAACGTCAGCTCATCCCGTAAAAAACAAGCAGTCACATGACTGTCGGCCAAAATATGGAAAAATTATATCTCTCAATATAATTTTGGCGATGCAAAAACTAGATTTTACAAAAAATGCGTCTTTTAGTATGTGACAGCTGTCAATTATAAAAACCCGATATGATTCTGGTATCACTGTAATCGCACCGACCCGAAGAATAAAGTCGTCTAATCACTTATACCGCACGAGGTACAGCGTAAAAAATAAACTCTTGGGTTAGGGTTGTGCTAGGGTTAGGGTTGGGGTTAGGGTTAGGGTTAGGGTTGGGCTAGGAATAGGGTTAGGGTTGGGATTTTTTTCAAAAGTAATAATAAAAAAAAAAAAATAGATGACGATATGCCAACTAGTGTTGAGCGCAAGTGCTCGCTACTTGAGTTTGCATCGGGTGCTCGGGTATGTACTGAGTATCGCGGGTGCTCGAGTGACATGCTCGAGTCTCCGCCCCATATGCTTTGCGGCCAAAAAAACCTTGCGGGGATTGCCTGCCATGCATGAGCGATCCCCGCATGTTTTTTTTTGGGTGTCTAATAACTGTGAAACATGCGGGCGGGGACTCGAGCATGTCACTAGAGCACCCACGATACATGGTGCATATCTGAGTACCCGATGCAAACTCAAGTAGCGAGCACTAGCGCTCAAGACTAATAACATTAGGTCATCATATTAAATAAGTTGTCATCAAATTCTGTGTCGTACCTCTGGGTTCAAAATGTTCACTGTACTCCTTGATAAAATCCTTGAGGGGTGTAGTTTCCACTATTTAGGCACATCAGAGGCTCTCCAAACGCGACATGGCGTCCACTCTCGATTCCAGCCAATTTTGAGTTCAAAAAGTCACACAGTGCTCCTTCCCTTCTGAACTCTGCCGTGTGCCCAAACCATGTTTTTTCCCCACATATGGGGTATTGGTGTACTCAGGATAAATTGCACAAACGTTTTTGGGGTCCATTTTCTCCTCTTACCCTTGTGAAAATCAAAAAAATGGGGCTAAAACATCATTTTTGTGGAAAAAGTTCGATTTTTTTATTTTCACGGCTCCATGTAATAAACTTCTGTAAAACATTTGGGGGTTCAGGGTGCTCATCTTACATCTAGATAAGTTCGCTGAGGGGTCTAGTTTCCAAAACGGTGTCACTTGTGGGGGGTTTCCACTGTTTAGGCACATCAGGGGCACATCCGCTAATTATTTAAGCAAATTTTACATTCAAAAAGTCAAATGGTGCTCCTTCCCTTCCGAAGCCTGCCGTATGCCCAAGCAGTGGTTTTCCCCCACATATGGGGTATCTGCTTACTCAGGAGAAATTGCACAACAAATTGCATGGTGCAATTTCTCCTGTTACCCTTATGAAAATGCAAAATTGGGGGCTGAAAAACATTTTTGTGGGAAAAATGTGAACATTTTATTTTTACTGCTCCATGTTATAAACTTCTGTGAAGCACCTGGGGGTTCAGGGTGCTCAACACACATCTAGATAAGTTCCCTGCGGGGTCTAGTTTCCAAAATGGTGTCACTTGTGGGAGGTTTCCACTGATTAGGCACATTATGGGCTCCCCAAACGCAACATGGCAACCGCTAATTATTCAAGCAAATGTTACATTCAAAAAGTCAAATGGAGCTCCTTCCCTTCTGAACCCTGCCGTGCGCCCAAACAGTGTTTTTTCCCCACATATGGGGTATCAACGTGCTCAGGGGAAATTGCAGAACTAATTTTGGGGTCCATTTTTTCCTGTTACCCCTGAGAAAGTAAAAAAAAAATGGGTCTAAAGTAACATTTTTGTGAAAAAAGTTAAATGTTCATTTTTTTCTTCCACATTCCAAAAATTCCTGTGAAGCACCTGAAGGGTTAATAAAGTTCTTGAATGTGGTTTTGAGCACCTTGAGGGGTGCAGTTTTTAGAATGGTGTCACTTTTGGGTATTTTCTGTCATAAAGACCCCTCAAAGTGACTTCAAATGTGACGTGGTCCCTAAAAAAATGGTTTTGTAAATTTTGTTGGAAAAATGAGAAATCGCTGGTCAACTTTTAACCCTTATAGCTCCCTAATAAAAAAAAATTTGGTTCCAAAATTGTCCTGATGTGAAGTAGACATGTGAGAAATGCTATTTATTAATTTTGTGTGACATCTCTCTGATTTAAGGGCATAAAAAATCAAATTTTGAAAATTGCAAAATTTTCAAAATTCTCGCCAAATCACTGTTTTTTTCACAAACGCAAATGATATCGAAGAAATTTTACCACAATCATGAAGTACAATATGTCCCGAAAAAACAGTCTCAGAATCAGGAGGATCCGTTGAAGCGTTCCAGAGTAATTACCTCAATGTGACAGTGGTGAGAATTGTAAAAATTGAGCTGGTCATTAACGTGCAAACCATCTTAGGTTGTAAAGGGGTTAAATAGGAAGACATTTTGGATTAACCCCTTTACCCCCGAAGGTGGTTTGCACGTTAATGACCAGGCCAATTTTTACAATTCTGACTACTGTCACTTTATGAGGTAACAACTCTGGAACGCTTCAACGAATCCCACTGATTCCAAGAATGTTTTTAGTGACATATTGTACTTCATGATAGTGGTAAAATTTCTTCGATACGACTTGTGCTTACTTGTGAAAAAAACTGAAATCTGGCAAAAAATTTTGAAAATTTGTATGACATAATAGTTGATAAATAACATTTCCCACATGTCTACTTTACATCAGCACAATTTTGGAGCCAAAATTTATTTTTGTTAGGAAGTTATAAGGGTTAAAAGTTGACCAGCAATTTATAATTTTTCCAACAAAATTTACAAAACCATTTTTTTTTTTTTTTTTTTTTACGGACCACATCACATTTGAAGTGACTTTGAGGTGCCTTTATGACAGAAAAAACCCAAAAGTGACACTATTCAAAAAATTGCACCCCTCAAGGTGCTAAAAAACACATTTAAGAAGTTTATTAACCCTCCAGGTGCTTCACAGGAATTTTTGGAACGTGGAAGAAAAAAAATGAACATAACTTTTTTCATAAAAATGTTACTTTAGACCCAATTTTTTTTATTTTTACAACGGTAACAGGAAAAAATTGACCCCAAAATTTGTTGTGCAATTTCTCCTGAGCACGCCAATATCCCATATGTATGGGAAAACCACTGTTTGGGCGCACGGCAGGGTTCGGAAAGGGAAGGAGTGCGATTTGACTTTTTGAATGTAAAATTCGCTTGAATAATTAGCGGATGCCATGTTGCGTTTGGGGAGCCCCTGATGTGCCTAAACAGTGGAAACCCCCCACAATTGACACCATTTTGGAAACTAGACCCCTCAGGTGCTTCACAGAAGTTTATAACATTGAGCCGTAAAAATACAATGTTCACCCACAAAAATGTTTTTTCAGCCCCCAATTTTGCATTTTCATAAGGGTAACAGGAGAAATTGCACCATGCAATTTGTTGGGCAATTTCTGCTGAGTAAGCTGATACCCCATATGTGGGGGAAAACTACTGCTTGGGTGCCCGCAGGGTTCGGAAGGGAAGGAGCTCCATTTAAATTTTTTTAATGTAAAATTTGCTTGAATAATTAGCGGACGCCATGTCTCGTTTGGAGAGCCCCTGATGTGCCTAAACAGTTGAAACTGCCCACAACTGACCCCATTTGGGAAACTAGACCCCTCAAGGAACTTTTCTAGATGTGTGGTGAGCACCCATTTTATAGTAAAAAAAAAAAATTTGTATCGCTTTATTCTGAGCGCTATAACTTTTTTTATTTTTCAAATGATGGAGCTGTATGGCAGCTTGTTTTTTGCGGGACAAGATGACGTTTTCAGCGGTATCATTTTTATTTACATTAGTTTTTTGGATCACGTTTTATTCCATTTTGTGTTTGGCTGTATGACAATAAAACATTGTTTTTTTGCTTTCTTTTCTCATTTATTTATTTTTACCGTGTTTACTAAAGGGGTTAACTAGTGGGACAGTTTTATAGGTCAAGTCATTCCGGAAACGGCCCTACCAAATGTGCACTTTTATTGTTTTTTTTCATAATATTTATCGGTACAGTATATTTTTATTTTTTGGGATTATTTTTTCTTTTTTTATATTTTTACAATTTGTTTTCATTTTTTTTCACTTTGACCCTTTTTTTTATTTTTATACTTTGTTTCACTATGGGACTTTATGCTGTGCAAGCGTTCAGCCTGCAAAAAATGAGAGATAGCTGTCAGCCCTACAGACACAAGTTAGGTAGAACGTGCACTGAGCACGATCTACCCAACTTTCTGATGCCTGGTGACTTGGATGTCATGACGACAATGCCTTAAAACATTCTCTCTCTCATTATTCTGGCATTTGGCAAATATAAAAAATTATAGTAATCCTAATTGACCTAAAATGGGAAGTGTTGAAGTTGAAGTGTACCTACGATAAAAATTTACAGACCTCTCCATTCTTTGTAGGTGGGAAAATGTGCAAAACCGGCAGCGTATTAAATACTTATTTTCCCCACTGTATGTATTCACCCTCCTTGGCTTTTTACCTATTTTGTTACATTACAACCTGTGTTTAAATATTTTTGTAATCTGATTTTTGTGTGTGATGCATTGATGCATCAACACTAAATAGTCTAAGGCTGAGTTCACACGATGCGTATTTCATGCGTTTCCGCGGCGTTTTTGCAGTTGCGTAAACGCCGCGGAAACGCATGAAAAACGCATGGTAGAAGGGAAGCAATGTTCCCCAATGGAAATCCGCATGTGCTGTGCCCATGATGCGGATTTTTCCGCAGCGTTAACGCTGCGGTCAAAAATCCGCAGCATGTCAATTAATTTTGCGGAAACGCGGCGATTTCGCCGCCATTGACTTGCATTAGAACGCGCCAATTCCGCAAGACAGCATTTGTACTTGCGTTATTGGCGCGTTCTAATATGCGGATGGTACCCGGGTGTGGAGGAGAGGAGAGTCTCATCCACACCCAGGTACCATTAAAAAAGCTGTAAAAAAAGAATAAAATAAAAAATAAATGTATTCTTACCTTCTGTCGGCCCGCGCAGCGCTCCCGCTTGGTTCCCGGCACTTGCAGTGAGTTGTAGGACCTGCGGTGACGTCAGAGTCATGTGACGGGTCACGTGACGCTGACGTCGGCAGGTCTTTCAATTCAAAGTTGCCGGCAGCCGGGAACTTTGTAAAGCAGGACAGCGAGGGCCATCGGAGGTAAGTATATACACTCTCTCGGGTCACACTATATAAATCCATGCTGTTTGCATGGATTTATATAGTGTGACCTAGTTGTCAAGCACTTTCCAGGTGATGCTAAAATCGCCTGGAAAGCGCTTGTCAATCTGCATGCGGAAACGCATGTCAATCTGCATGTGGATCCGCATGTATTCTGCAGGAAAAACGCATGCACAATCTGCATGCGTTTTTTCTGCCAGGGAGATGCAGAAATGATGCAGAAATTTTCTGCTTCATTTCTGCATCGTGTGCACATACCCTTAGTTAGTGAAATTAAGTGATAAAAACATAGGCATAAAATAAATTTATGGGATCAAATAACAAAAAATTGGCATGTGCATGTGCCCTTTTGCGATTAAGCCCCTAAAAATATCTGGTGCAAGCAATTACGTTCATAAGTCACATGCTTAATGAAAGGAATTCCAACTGTGTGCAATCTAAGTGTCATATGGTCTGTCAGTATATACACACACCTTTTCTGAAAGGCCACAGAAGCTGCAACACCATTAAGCAAGAGGCACCAGTAACCAAACAACACCATGAAGACTAAGGAGATCTCAAAACAAGTCATGGGCAAAGTTGTTGAGAACTGCAAGTCAAGGTTAGGTTATAAAAAAATATCCCAATCTCTGATGATCCTCTGAAGCACCATCAAATCCATTATCGTTAAATGGAAAGAACATGGTACTACAACAAACCTGCAAGGAGAGGGCTGATTACCTAAACTCTCAGAGCGGGCAAGGAGGGCATTAATCTCAGAGGCAGCACAGAGACCAAAGGTAACCCTGGAGGAGCTGCAGAGTTCCCAAGCAGAGACTGCAGTATCTGTCCATACGACCATAATAAGCCGTACACTCTATAGATGTGGCCTTTATGGAAGAGTGGGCAGAAAAAAGCCTTTACTTTCACACAAAAATTGTAAGGCTCATTTTGAGTTTGCTTAAAGACATGTGGGAGACTCCCGAGACCAAAATCAAACTTTTTGGCCAACAAGGTAAACGCTATTTATGGCGCCAAACCAATACGGCTCATCACTCCAAGAACACCATCCCCACAGTGAAACATGGTGGTGGCAACATCATTCACTGATGTTTTTCAGTAGCAGGGACAGGGAAAATGGACCGAGTCAAGAGGAAGATGGATGGTGCAAAATAAAGGGATATTCTTGAGCAAAACCTGTTTCAGTCTGTCAGTGATTTGAGACTAGGATGAAGGTTCAACTTACAGCAAGACAATGACCCAAAGCATACTGCAAAAGCACATATAAATGTTTGAGTGGCCTAGTTAAAGCCCACACCTTAATCCAATTGAGAATTTGTGGTCAGACTTGAAGATTGCTGTTCACCAGAGGAAATCATCTAACTTGAAGGAGCTGGAGAAGTTTGTTGAATGCCTTGATGTATGGGCAAAAAATCCCAGTGGTAAGATGTGGACAACTCAGACTTATCCAAAGTGATTTGCAGCTGTAATTGCTGCAAAAGGAGGATCTACAAAGTACTGACTTTAGGGGGGTAAATAGTTATGCACACTGAAGTTTTCAGTTATTTTTTTCTATTTGGTGTTTGCTTCCCAAGAAAAGGAAAACCAAATATTCACAGTTGTAGGCATGTTCTTTACATGAACTGATGCAAACCCTCAAAAAACCCAGTGAAATTCTAGGTTGTGAGGTAGCAAAACACAAAAAAATGCCAAAGTGGTGGATACTTTCGCAAGCCACTAATACCTTTGCTATTAACAATTTTGTCCACGTTTGAAGATATATTAATTAGGCATTTAATGCTGGTATGATGTTAGAACTGTATATTATTTAGGTGCTATTATTATGTCGATACAGGGATCAACTACCATTCACTAAAATCTCCCACTATAAAATTCCCAGACCCTAGGGAAGAAAATGGTAGTGGTAAATGTTGTACCTGGCATCAAATGTAGAAATAATTTTTTAGAAGATAATAATGAGTGCCATACTCATCAGCTTTTCTCACCCGACATTGCTGGGGACTGATTCTGCATCAAGGAAATTGATTAATAGAAGGTCATACTCAATAATTTGAACAAATTGCATTATCTGAAAATACACTTGACAACCCCCTTCACATGTAGCATGTATAAATATTGGGAAAGAGGGTTTTTTTTTAATTACCTATTTGTTTCGATTTCCCTCCTGTCATATTGACATTCCTATTCTGACTGTAAATGACTGACTAAACTAGCTGTTGATCTTTATATGAAGTCTTTGTTACTTTGTCACTTTGTTACATAATGAATCACCTATAAATAGTGATGGGCGAACCCATGGATATTCGTGTCCAATGGGTTCTGCCAAACTTTTTAAAAAAGTTTAGTTCAGGCATCAGAATGGTACCTGAACTCGGACCGAATTAGGTGACTGAACATCCAGTGTTAACCACACTGTCACCTATGTGACAGCATGGGAAACAGCGTCTCTGACCTGTGGTAACATTGCACTTTACCGCCGGTCACAGCGCTGAGGTTCTCAGGCTCTCAAACAAATGATAGCGTGTGAGCCAGTCCAGGAGCTGTGACCTGTGGTAAAAAAAAAAGGTTACCTCTGGTCAGGCGTCGGCTGATGAGAGTACTACTACTCAATTCAGTGTACATCTGCTCTCATTGATAGGAGCGAGAGTAGCACTCATCAGCTTGGGCCTGTGCCTTATAATAAAGATGTCAGCGTAATATAATGCAGTCATTGTGTGTGCATATTACTGTACAATGTATTTATTGAATAAATTAAAAGCATTAAATAAAAACCAACAACGTGGGATTCTGCGTAATTTTACCAGCTGAGGGAAAGGAAATGGCTGGGGGCTGATGTTAATATTCTGGGAATGGGCCAATATCCATAAAGGTTCCCAGGCTATTACTATCAGATCACAGCTGTTTGCTTAGCCTTTACTGGGTATTATAGTGACATGGGGTGCCCCCTATCTTCAATAACCAACAAAGGTTAAACAAGCATCTGCGAAATTATAATAATAACCTAGGAAAGGGCCATGGATATTGGCCCCCTCCCAGACTAAGAACATCAGTCCTCAGCTTCCACTCTTCCTACTGGTCCTGGTGCGGTGGCAAGTGGGGTAATATGTTTGGGCTTGATGTCAGCTGTTCTACGGCTGCTGTCATCAAGCCCAGGGGTTGGTAATGGAGAGGCGTCAATAAGACTCCCCCATTACTAAGCCAATAGTCAAATGTAATAAAAACACAGACACAGAGATAAGTCCTTTATTTGAAATATAAACACAGTCCTTTATTTAAAAGAAACACTCCTCACCCCCTTTCACCTATTACTGTAAAATTAAAAATAATAAAACACCATATTCCTCATTGTCCGACAATAATCCATACATCCCGCGATGTGCTCCAACTCTGCTACATCTGAATTGCATGGCTGAGCGATGGCATGATACAACCGTTCAGCCATGAATCTAGGAGACACTGAGCTGAGCCTAAGAACTCAGCTGCAGTGCCGAGCGATGATGTCAATAAGGTGAGCGGAGTTCATAGTCAACGAATATGAACTCTGCTCAGCTTATTGATGTCACTGCACGGTGCTGCAGCTGAGTTCTCAGGCTCAGCTCGGTGTCTTCTGGATTCACGGCTGAATGGTTGCATCATGCCACTGGTCAGCCATGCAATCCTGATGTAGCAGAGTGCATCGTTTGAGTGCATCGTGAGACATATGGATTTGTCACAGACAGGTGAGGAATATGGATTTATTTAAAATTTTTGTAAATAAAAGGGTAAAAGAGGGTCAGGGAGTTTTATCTCAAATAAAGGACTTTATTCTGGCTGTGTCTTTATTACAATATTAATATGGGTTTAGTAATGGGGGTGTCTTATAGATGCCTCTCCATTACTAACCGCTGTGCTTGAGGTCAGCTGACATTACAAAGTTGACATCAACCCCACAAATATTACCCCATTTGCCACCGCACCACCACAAGTGGGAAGAGCCGAGGCTAAGCGTCAGAATTGGCGCATCTGATGAATGCGCCATTTCTGGAGCAACTGAGGGCTGATGTTATTAGTCTGGGAGGCGGCTGTAGCGTCGGCATCCCTGCCTCCTGCTAGGCAGGGACGCTGTTCCCCTCACCTCTCCGCTCCGTGCCCGGCGTCTTCCTCCCGCTCTGCTGGCAGCGCGCGCTGCTTCCCGGCCACCGTGGTTAGGGCGCGCGCGCTCCCCTTCTCTTAAAGGGGCCGCGCGCGCCGTCCTAAGGAGTCCCCGGCCAATGGCCGGAGGACCTCACCATATATAAGGCACCTCCTCCAAAATGGAGGTGCCCGAGCAATGTTGTTGTATAGCCTATCACTCTGCTTCAGCCCTCAGGTCCCGTTACCAGATACCTGCCAGTTACCTGCTTGATACCTGCCTGATACTTGTCTATCTGCTTACATTCCTGCAGTCCGACAGTCTGCCTACCAGCCCTGCCAGTCTGTCTTTGGATCTGTTTGCCCGCTCACCTGGGAGCGCTCATCTGCTACCTGCCTGCTAGCCTACCTGGAGGCTCTGCCGTCACGTGCTGTGACCACCTGCCTGTCCAGAGACTCTTACCCGCTCACCTGGGAGCGTCCGCCTGCTACCTGCCTGCTAGCCTACCTGGAGGCTCTGCCGTCACGTGCTGTGACCACCTGCCTGTCCAGAGACTCTTGCCCGCTCACCTGGGAGCGCCCACCTGCTACCTGCCTGCTAGTCTACCTGGAGGCTCAGCCGTCACTTGCTGTGACCACCTGCCTGTCCAGAGACTCTTGCCCGCTCACCTGGGAGCGCCCACCTGCTACCTGCCTGCTAGTCTACCTGGAGGCTCAGCCGTCACTTGCTGGGACCACCTGCCTGTCCAGAGACTCTTGCCCGCTCACCTGGGAGCGTCCACCTGCTACCTGCCTGCTAGCCTATCTGGAGGCTTAGCCGTCACTTGCCGTGACCACCCGCCTGTCAAGAGACTGTCCACGTCACTTGCCGTGCCCTCCTGCCCTTCTACCCAGAGACTGTCCCCGTCACTTGCCGTGACCTCCTGCCCTTCTACCCAGAGACTGTCCCCGTCACTAGCCGTGACTACCTGCCCGCCTACCCTAGGAGCCACCCGCTTCCTTACAAGGACTGCCCCTTTGTATAGTTGCTCAGAGGTTCCACCTCCCAGACCCGTTACAGCGGCCAATATCCATGGCCCTTTCCTATGCCATTAATATCAGCCCGCAGCTGTCTGATTAGGCTTTGCTGGTTATTGAATATAGGGGGACCCCAAGTAATTTTTTGTGGTCTCCCCTATAATAACCAGTAAAGGCTAAGCAAACAGCTGTGAGCTGATATTAACAGCCTGGGAACCTTTATGGATATTGGCCTGTTTCAAGAATATTAACATCAGCCCCCAGTTGTCTACTTTCCCTCAGCTGGTTATCAAAAATAGGGGGAACCCCACATTTTTTTCCATTTATTTATATTAGTAATAAATAAATGAAAAAAACGTTATGGGTTTTCCCCTATTTTTAATAACTTAATAATTTATAATGACTCAGCTCCTCTGAGATGTGCTGCAGTGGTGGGCTGACCGTGTGCAATGACCCTCCCACGTACTCATCCTCTGACATAACAAGTTTTTGGGTATCAGTGCACTCCGTCTCTTCCACTTCTGGAGCAGGGCGAGGTGAATGTGCCACGGAACCACAGCCAGCGTAGTCCTTAAACAGCAAGAGAGACTCCTGCATGACTTGCGGCTCAGACAGCTTGGCTGTTTTGCAAGGAGGTGAGGTGGAAGAATGTATATGACCATGTTCTTCAGGTGCCATATCTGCGCTTGCTGCAGGGGAACGAGTGGAAGACAATGCTAAGTAATTAGAGTCACTTTCAACTATCCAATCTACCACCTTTTCAACATCCTTTGTCTCACCATTCTGCCAGCATTACTCTGACCTACGAAGGTGCTGAATGTCCTGATGCCTGCGTGTACTAGAGGAAGGTGTTGTATTTTGAGAAGTAGCAGGTACAGAACTACAACATCCTCTCCCTGCAGCAGCTCCACTATCACGACTAGCAGCACCATGATCACGTCGCTTGTTTGATGCCATCATATTTACGGCCTCGATACATGACACTGGAAGTAGACCATGCACCAAGATGGACGTGTCGGGTAGTATACAAGACACTGGAAGTGCACTGTGCACCAGGCTGGATCTTCACTGTGTACTAAGCTGTACCAGTAATATTAATCAAGCTCTAAAGAGTAGATTATTAGGGGCTGTATGCACTAGGCTGTACTAAACTCTTTTCTCCTGTCAGAATGCTGAAAATGGCGACGCAAGACATGATCCTGCCTTTATACAGGCTGTCTCACATGCTGTGCCGCCCATGGTGCTAGCGATGATCCCACACTGAGCTGCCCGTGGGAACTGCAGCTTGTGACCTGCGGTTACCTCAATGATGTCACTGCAGGTCACTGAAGCTGCGCTCTTACGCTCAGCTCACGGTCTCCTGGATTCACAACTGATCAGTCGCATCATGCCATCGCTCAGCCATGCAATTCAGATGTAGCAGGGTTGGAGCATGTTGTGGGACATATGGATTATCGTCGGACAGGTGAGGAATATGGTGTTTTTTATTATTTTTAATTTTAGAGTAATAAATAGGTGAAAGAGGGTGAGGAATGTTTCTTTCAAATAAAGGAGTCTGTTTTTATTTCAATTAAAGGACATTTTTCTGTCTGTGTTTTTATTACATTTGACTATGGGGTTAGTACTGGGGGCGTCTTATACATGCCTCTCCATTACTATCCTATGGGCTTGATGTCAGCTGACATTACAAAGCTGACATCAACCTCACAAATATTACCCCGCTTGCCACCGCACCAGGGCAAGTGGGAAGAGCTGGGCAAAGTGCCAGAATTGGCACTTCTAATAGATGCCCCTTTTCTGTGGCAGCTGCGCGCTGCTATTTTTAGGCTGGGGAGGGCCAATGTCCATGGCCCCTTCCCAGTCTGAGAATACCAGCCCCCAGCTGTCTGCTTTAGCTGAGCTGGTTGTTAAAAATGGAGGGGACCCCATGCCGTTTTTTAAATTATTTATTTAAATAATTGAAAAAGTGTGGAACCCCTCTATTTTTTATAACCAGCCAATATATAAAGCTGACAGCTGGTGGCTGGTTAGCACAAAGAGCGGACCGCACTTCATTTTTTTTTTTACACCGTGTGCTCCGGCCAATCACAGCCATGTCAATACTTGGCATGGTTGTTATTGAGCTGGAAGTGCCCACACCGGCAAAGCTTGTTGATTGGCTGTGCTGCAGCCTTTCAACAAACTTTGTTCGGGTAGCACACACTTCATGGAAAAGTCTGTGTTTGGGGTGCATGGACACTAGGTGTTTGGTATGGAACCCAAACTTTACTGTTCGGGTTCGCCCATCCCTAATCCCCACCACTCATGAGTCAGAACTCAGTGTTACCTAATACTTTGCATAAGTGGCACTTGTCGCCGCTAATCCCTTGCACTTGGCAATACCAACTGAGTTGCGCGCCCCTTATTCTGATTCCTTAGGACCAGAGAGAGATCAGTAACTACTCTAGTACACTAGTTTAGTGCCAGCATGGGGTGGAGATTGATGGCTGGCTGCTTGACTTATAGAGGAATTGCCTTTATCAGCACTAAATGAGTGCTACTCACCCTCTGATTGACAATCAAGCAGCACTGCAGTCCGCACCCTTTGCCAGCACAGAGTCGATGGTAGTAGTAATTTAGTACCAGCACGGGATACTGCTTGCTTGTCAGTCAGAGCGCAGCCTGATTACTGTGCGGCTTGTCGATCCAAGGCTGTGGAAGCGCTTACTTAGCATTGACAGAGATTCCCTCTACCAGTCCAGCAGTGCTCAGATTAACATGCAAGCAGCGCAGTAATCAGTCTGTGCCTTAGGGCACAGTCAGAAGGCTGTATAACATGGACAACGATCGCATGGCAATGCTTGAACTGGCTGTCGGCTCTCCTGACCTGAGCATGAGAGCATATATTTTTATGCAGCTGTCATGCTCAGGTCAGAAGAGTCGCTGGCCAGTCCGTGCATTACAATGCTATGTTATTAAGTTTTAATAGCTTTCAGTAATGAACACTGTGTGCGCGTGCTCACAGAACAAGAAGAAATTAATGGGCCGGTGGCTACAGCTGCTGGCCCAAGCACTGCGGTCCCGGGAATCTGCCCAGGGGCCAGATAAAAGATCATTGAGGTCCGTAAGTGGCCTGTGGGCCTGAGGTTCCCCACCCCTGTAGTAGGGAATCAGGATAAGTGGGCGCATCAGGACCCAGTCATTGATTCCTAGTGGAAGAGATAAGTTGTGCAGGGCCGTAACTACAACCGGGGCACTGCCCCGGGGCCCCACCCACCCAAGGGGCCCCAAACTGATGGTAAAAAATTGTATTTTAATACTTTAATTTCTCATAAAATACCCAGCTCCTATATTCCTGTCAGACAATGTCACCCGGAGGACAGGAGAGACTATCATTTCAATAATTTCCAGGAGCTCTGCCAGCTGTCAATGAATGGAAACCTGCACTGGCCTGGAGAGTCTCATAGCACAAGATTTGTAACAATATGTTAGTCTGGAGATCACAGAGAGTTGGCAAGGCCGGCACAGTGCACACTGACTGTAACAAACTCTCAGCATCATTGAGAGGAGACAGTCTCAGCAGACACAAATATCTCTGTGACAAACTGTAAGAAGCCCTGCTATTTAATAAACATATACATTTATTTGAAAATTGTGCAATATTTGGAATTATTCACCTTATTAATTTTCCAAACATATTCACTGAATATTTAACTTCTAAAACTTATCATAAACAACAAAATCTATTAAAGGTCTTGCAGAACGTGGTGAAGCCTGTGTGTTGTATACAACAATGCGTAGCAGGCTTCACCACGTTCCGCACAACCTCTAGTGATTGAAATGTTGAGGGGCCCCACTATGAAGTTTTGCCCCGGGGCCCCGAAGTTTATAGTTACGGCACTGAAGTTGTGTCAGTGCTGACAATATGATTTATTTTCTTTCAAGCTGTGTCCCTTCCTGCTTTCCCTTAGAGACCACTAGAGATGAGCGGTGTTCGACTCGAACTGTTCGCCAATGTGAAATTCGATTGGTTGTGGGCGGTGTTCGAGTCGTTCGACGAACTCGAACGATTTGCAAGAAATTCGGCTGTTCAAGGTTATGTTCGATAACAGTTCGTGCACCAAAAGCGTAACTGGATTTTTTCACAGTAATACTGTTAATAGTGATGAGCGAGCACGCTCGCCACTGCTCGGTACTCGCCCGAGCATCTCAGTACTCGAGATGCTCGGGGGGAGCTCGGGTCCCCGTCTTACATGTCTGGCGCTATTTAGAGCACCAATCATGCAGGGATTGTCTGCCACTCACTGTAATGCCACAGCCATGGTGGTTGTGGCATTAGAGTGATTGCCCAAATCGATGGGAACAGTGCCAACAGTGAAACATGAAAAGCCGGCAATTCAGCAGCGGCATACATCGGTCAGCTTATAATGCCAGCTGACATCAAGCCCAGGTTAGTAATGGAGAGGCGTCTATAAGACACCCCCATTACTAACCCCATAGTCAAAGTTAAAAAATGCACAAACACCCAGAATAAAGTCCTTTAATTGAAATAAAGACACATTCCTTTAATGTTCTAAATTAAACTCTACTTACCATATCACCCATTCCAGCTGAAGCCAATGTCTTTCTGCTGCGATCCAGCCTGTCATGTCAATGTAGCAGAGCTGAAGCCGTCCTGGGAACCATGGAAAGGTAAGGATGAGGTTGGTTTATTATTTTACTTTTATTGCAGAAGACATTGGCTTCAGCTAGAATGGGCGATACGGTAAATAGAGTTTAATTTAGAACATTAAAGAATTGTGTGTTTATTTCAATTAAAGGACTTTATTCTGGGTGTTGTGTTTTTTTTAAATACTTTACTAGAAATTCATGGCGGTCATATCTAATATTGGCGTGACCCCATGAATTTCGGGGCTTAGTGCCAGCTGATAATACCAAGCTGGCCCTAACCCCTTTATTACCCAGTGAGCCACCGCACCAGGGCCCTGGATGAGTTCGGTACAGCGCCAGAAGATGGCGCTTCTATGAACGCGCCATTTTCCGGGGTGGCTGCGGACTGCAATTTGCAGCGGGTGGGGCCCAGAAAGCTTGGGCCTCCCTGCACTGCGGATTTCAGCCCCCAGCTGTCTAGTTGTACCTGGCTGGACACAAAAATAAGGCAAGCCCCACGTATTTTTTTTTTTTAAATTATGTCATGAAATTCATGAAATAATAATAAAAAAAGGGCTTCCGTATATTGTTGTGTCTGGCCAGGTACAAATAGGCAGCTGGGGGTTGGGGGCAGCCCGTTCCTGGATGCTGTACCTGGCTGGCATACAAAAATATGGCAAAGTCCATGTCAAAATTTTGGGGAAAAATTGCGGAAAAAAACGCAGCACTACCAATTATTTTGCGGAAGAGCTGCGTTTTTGCCGTCACTGACTTGCATTGGAACGCATGGATTCCGCATCACTGCATCTGTACATGGGGAATCCATGCGTTTCAATGTGAGACTCTCCTCTGGACCCCGGTACCATAGAACCTGTAAAAAAAAAAAAAAAGAATAAAATAAAATATAAATATGATACTTACCTTCTGATGGCCTCCGGTGTGCTCGTCTTCACTTGCCGGCAGATCGCGGTGGACTCAAGGACCTGCAATAACGTCAGTTAGTCATGTGACGGTAGGTCCTTCAGTGTACCGCGAGCTGCCGGCAAGCATGGATGAAGCGAATAAAGACTCCGGGGGCCATCAGAAGGCAAGTATAGATTTATTTTTTTATTTTTTACCATTCTTTCGATCACACTATATAAATCCATGCCGGTTGCATGGATTTATATAGTGTGACCAAGTTGACAAGCACTTTTCCACGTGATGCTAAAATCGCTTGGAAAGCGCTTGTCAACCCGCACGCTTGTCCCTGGCAGGAAAAATGCATGTACAATCCACATGTACAATCCACATGCGTTTTTTCTGCCAGGGAGATGCAGAAACGCTCAGGAAAAAATCCGGAGCATTTCTGCATCGTGGGCACATAGCCTTTGAGTCGAATTTCCTGGAATTCCCATCTCTCATCTCTCTCGCTTCCCCTCTCCTAAGGCTATATTAACAATAAAACAGATTGGATAAAGTATTGGGGGAGACGGCAAAATGTTCTACACACTGTTACAAAGCAATTGGACTACTTGAGAATATTCATAGATAAATTCGCAGCAAATCAAATTTTTGGGAAAAATTTGCCAATCCTGCACCCAACATATCGTCATTGCACTGTGTGTGCTAACAGGTGGTTTGTGCAGTGTGGGAAGAGGTCAATGTGCTTTCCCAGCCCTGTCTCCTCCTCTAGAAATATAACCAGCCTCTGGCAGCTTTAAGAGTCCACAGTGAGGAGCAATTGTCACACTCACCTCCTGCCTCGCTGCTGAACAAGAAGGTAAGAAACTAAATGGGCAGAAGAAGGGGCACGAGACTTATTGTACTGACACTTGGTACTGTCAAAGCTGCTACAGGAGTGGGATTGTGACTATGTGCATTAACTCGGCTCTTTACTCTGATCCCAGAACTGTTATGTGCGACTGTCATCAAACTTTCAGGAATTCCTCTCTTCCCACCTGTAGCTGGCAGCTGCCCTTATATAACATCTTGCAGATGATTTCTGCCCTCCTACTAAACTTCTCATTATTGCAAGTCTTTGGCTATAAGCTATTAAATGCTATTTTGGAATGAACCTCAGGCTAGATTGCAGTTTGTGGGACAGTTCTTGATGCAGTTTTGTTTTGCCAAATTCATGGGTGAATTAAAAAAAAAAAAAAAAAAAAGTCAAAGTAAAAAGGAAATACTAATATTTCCCTTTTTTGTATCCATTGCTGTATTTAGCTAAAAAATGACATAAAACTGCTGCAAACTGTGTACGTGTGGTTTCAGTCTTACTGCAATGTATTAGTTTCTACATGTTCTATGCCCAGATTAATCTAGTGTTGATTGCCGATGTAGTAGGACATTGTATAGTAAAATGACATTTAGGGATAATAAGGCTCAATTTACTTCCCGTTTGTAATCTGCTATATCTTTACGTTGGCAAAGTGTGAGCGAAATAAAACGGATTTGTTATTAAATATATGCAATTTAAAGCATATCCATTTTCTGAACGTATACATTACATCTGTTTAGTCTTTTTTCGAGGGAGCTTAGCAGATCATCGCTTTTTGGAAATATATATATATACGGATTACAAAAACTGGACACCTCTATGCAAACATAAGTCAATACATTTCCCATTGGTCTTTTTTTTCACATTAAAGTCACACGGGTCCACATTTCACATAGGTTTCATTATATAACATTATATACAACATGTTTTTCTGATTCAAAATAATACATCCAGAATACTACAAAAATATGGTTCTGGACGTATACCTGTGCGTGTACCATAGCACCTGGACAGAGGTACTCAGCTGCCCCGTTCCAAAGATTCTGCTAATGAAGGGAGTTAGGGGGAACAATTAGTCCTCCTGTTCTTACTCTGAATGAATCAGGACAGTGATGCTAATCTGCTGATCACATATAAAACAAAAGTTAGCAGCTTATGCCTCACTCAGACATCCATTATTAATGTACACATTTTACTCTATGGCGCTAGTTTTGATCAGAGTTACGGTCACACTCGCCCATTCAAATCAGTGAAACAAAGACCAATATACAGATGTCACCCAAATGCTGTCCGTTTTATACCTCTTAATGGGTAGGAAAATATTGGATTTTTTTTTTTACTTGTATAGGGGAAAAGTCAGTGCCACACAAATGGTAAAAGGGATCCACAGACCCAAAGTGTCTGAAAATTGGATCCAGCACACTAATGAAAAATAGTCCTTTTCATGTGCAAAAAAAAAAAAAAAAAAATAATGACTATTAAAGTGTAAGGGATCTGACGAGGGCAATCCAATTTTTACAGAGTAGCAATTGGACTAAGGTTATTTAATGAGCCAGTGCTGATGCTATGATTTAACACCAAAATCAGATGGGTGTGAGAAAAAAAAATCCTATGCTATACGGAGCCACAGTATGGCATCCAAATTTTTACAGATATATTACAATTCTGTAGCATAGGAAACTGTAAATGGTCCTGAAAAAGATTAATAGCTGCTGAGTAAAAAAAAAAAAAAAACAGATTGTATATGGACCGCACACGGATGACGAGTGAGAAAAAAAAATCGTCCACTTTTCTGGATGCAAATCGGACTCATTTTTTATACTCTTGTGACCCCAGCCTAAGGCCATGTTCACACATTCATTATTTGATCAGTATTTATAAGCCAAAATCAGGAGTGGAAAAATAATGGCTCGCCCACACGAGTGTATAACACGGCCAAGTGCTTATCCAATGTTAATAATAATATTTATTTATATAGCGCCAACATATTTCGCAGTCCTTTCAATTAAGTAGAGACATGTACAGACAATAAAAAATAATACAATGTAACATACTTCAACAGTTACAAGAGGAGTGAGGGCCCTGCTCACAAGCTTACAATTTCTAAAGGAGCAGTGCTGATCTGTGGGGGTTTTTTTTGTTTTTTTTCATGCCAATTCAGCACGACAAAACAATTGCAGCATGCAGCGAGTGCATCCGAAAATCGGATCATGCACACCTTTTCAAGTCTATGGGTGTGTGAGAAACATCGGACTGCAGTCGGATGTCATCTGATCTGAGTGCAGTCCAATTACCGCAGACACAGACAATGGAGACGATGGAGAAATTGAGTGCTCTATCTTTTCCCCTGTGATATTATTCTCTCATGCGAGAAAATCGGATCACACTAAGGTGATCCTCGGAACAAACGCTGACAGAGTTGCATCTCCGCAACAGAAATTGACATGCTGCATCACAAAGTCGCACAGTGGGCATGGGATTTCTATAAATCCATACACTGTGCTTCTAATGTATAACGCAGCGTTTTGGACGCAGCGCAGGTGAGTGGTGTCCAAAACGCTGCTATTATGGATCGTTGGCAAGTAGCCTTATAAGTGAGATTTTGCTGAAATCTGTGTCTCAGCCCATACCTCGTGCTGCCCTCAGATTACATAGCAAAACACTGCTGACAGATTCCCTTTAAGTAAGCTTACAAATTCAGTCATTGCAAGTACACAGTTGCAAGTAATCAGTCACTGATTCATGCCAAATAACTATGGGTAGTAGTGAGTTCTCTTGGCTGGTTCAGAGCTGTTGGGTTTAGCGTATGATGAAAAGAGAAAATGTGGCAAATTACTATTCTATGGGAGACTAAGTGACATTTATATTGTATATTTTCTTGGCATTGTTACTTTTCATTTCTAAATTTTGTAACATGGGATTCTTTTTTTTATTAACCCCTTCACGACATCCGCCGTACATGTATGTTCCTGCAAATTGCTGTACATGTATGGTGTGACAATCGCAGAGCCAGAACGATCATCAGTGGGTGGGCATCAGCTATACATCATAGCTGATACCCTGCAGAAACGCCAATGATCGGTGGTAGAGCTGATTGCGGGTGTTTAACACCTCTGATGTCAATAGCGACAGCGAATTCGATCGGCATAGAAAAGGAGGGAGCTCCCTCTCTGCTCTCATCAGCACAACACGATTGCGCCGATAATCTCTATGGTGACCCTGAGCTGAAAGATGGCGGCGGGGTCACCCAGCTGTGGTGGCCTGTAAATTCCTGCTGAGAGCTGGAGCTGACATGCCTCCTCCCTGTGTACGATGAACTGCTCTAATGCCCTGCAATGCAAAAGTATTGCAGAGTATTAGATCAGAGCATCCTGGGACAAGGTAAAAAAAAAAGTAAAAATAAAGTTTTAAAAAATTGGAAAAATATAAAAAAAAAAAAAAAAATGAAAAAAAATAAGACCTAAATCTGCTATAGCTGTAATCATACTGACCCAAAGAATAAAACTGCCTTATCAATTTTACCACACACTGAGCAGCGCTAAAAACAATTCCTGAATTGGTGGTTTTTGTTCATTCTGCCTCCCAAACATCAGAATAGAAAGCAATCAAAAAAATGTTATGTGCCCGAAAATAATACCAATAAAACTCTGAATCATCCCACAAAAAGCAAGCCTCTGTCGTCAGAAATATAGAAAAATTATAGCTCTCAAAATATGGCGATGCAAAGACTTGCATGTCTCCAGAAGCACGGCCGGGTACTACAACATACTGGGCATTACAATGGCAGATTTGCAATTTTCACTCTGCAACATCTATTGCTGTTTGTTTCTGGAAACACCCATGGAGTCAAAATTGTCACTACACCTGTAGATAAATTCCCAGAGGATCATAATTTCCAAAATAGGGTCACTTGAGGGGGTATTCTGTTCTTTTGGCACTTAGGGGCTCTGTATATGGAGTCCATAACTATTCTACTATAATTTGTTCACCAAGAGTCAAATAGCGCTCTGTCCCTCCAGAGTCTCGCTGTGTGGCTAAGCCACATATGGGGTATTGCCACGTTCATCAGAAACTGTGTGACAATTTTTGGTGCCATTTTTACTTATTTCCTGTGTGAAAATGTAAACTCTGGAGCTAAAACAAAATTTTTGTGGTAATAAAGTAATTATTTTTTCTTTAACACTCAATGGTATAAGGTTTTGTGACACACATGTGGTGACAATATGATCACTGCACCTTTAGATGAATTCAGTGAGGGGTGTAGTTTGTAAAATGGGGTCACTTAAGGGAGGGTTCTGCTGTTCTGGCACCTCGGGCTCTGCCAATGTGACATGGCACCTGCAAACCATAACAGCAAAATCTGCACCATAATATGGAGCTCCTTTTCTTCTGAGCTTTGCACTGTGCCTCAGAAGTAGTTTTTGACCACATATTGGGTATTGGCATACACAGAAGAAATTGCGCAACAAATTGTACCATTCATTTTCTGCTGTTCACCCTTGTGAAAATAAAAAATTTGGCACTAAAGCCGCATTTTTGTGGGAAAAATGTAATTTTTGTATTTTCACGGCTGAATGTTATAAAATTCTGTGAAGCACCTGTGCAAGGTGCTCATCACACCTCTAGATAAGTTCCTTCAGGGATTTACTTTCCAAATGGGGTTTACACTGTTTAGGCTCATCAGGGGCTCTCAAAATGCAACATGGTGCCCACAGACAATTTCATCAAGTCTTCGCTCAAAAATGTCGCTCCTTCCTTTTTGAGCTTGGCATTGTGCCCAAACAGTCATTTCCCACCACACATGGGGCCTCGGCGTACTCAGGAGAAATTGCATAGCAAATTTTGAGGTCCATTTTCTCCTGCTACTGTGGCACCCCAGGGGTCTGGTTTCCACAGTAATAGCAGTATTACGTCTGTGAGCAGGTGGGAGGTCTCCTGGGCAGGAATCCTAAGCATGCCACACCTCCTGCCCGGTCCTGGGAGGGGAAGGACTTCCCCTACAAAAACTGGGGCTGAGGCAGAGTTAGTGAGAGGAGTTCCAGACAGAGACGGAGTCTGGTCTGGACACGCAGAAACAGGGACAGATAGACATCAGGAGCTCTGTAGGAGCCAAGGAGAAGCGCCAGGGGCTGGAGCTGTGCAGAGCTCGCCCTGGGAGAAGGTACTAAAACCGGACACAGGAGTCCGAGGCTGTGGGGACTAAGATATACCCAGCAGCAGAATCCATCCGGCAGGGGATTCCAGGTCCTCTGGCCATAAAAGCCCGGAGGCTCAGTCACAACGAAGGGACCAGCACCGCCATCCCGGAGCGGAGGCTAACAGGAGGCCCCAGGTCACCAGCCATACGGGTGAGCACCACACGGTATACCCAGGGACGTGGGCTACTTGTAACCGCCGAAAGCAGGGTAGCCAGGAAGGGTACAGACTAACGGGAAGGCCTACAACTCCACCTGGCCAGGGGAACTCCGGCTTACTCGCAGACTAACCAGGCCCCAACTACTAGCCAGTACTCCCGGGGGAATTTGCCTTGTACCATCAGTAAAGGCCCTGAACTGTACCCTCGCGTCTCCGTGCTTCCTTGTCGCACCGTTAGTGCTGGGACATCCACACCATCACTCCCAACATCACCCACATCCGCTGCCCTGAGGCCATACCTCTCCCGTTGGGGGTTATATCAACATTGCTGCACACCTATACCACCGGCCTCAGCGGTCTGCCCTGCAGCGGCGGTTTCATAACCGCATTCAACGGGTGGCGTAGTCGGACACTAATACCATCATACCAATAACTGCCACTTAGTTTGACCACCCTGGGCGCGGACCGGGTCACCGCCACACGAAGACTACTACCCCCATCGGATCCGGCTCCGGGTATCCCCCGCGCGCACGCGCGCCGCACAACAGCACTGGCCCAGGGGGTGAGTCAACTTTGGCGTAGTCGGCAGGATTACGTGCCCGCAACCACCGGGTACTGCGTGCCTGAAAAAAGAGACTTTTATACTTACCTGTGGTGAAGTTTCCCGCCATCTGGAGCCGATTCCCGCCATCCGACGCCATCTTCTGCCTTCTTCCCGCCATCCGTGGAGTTTTCCCGCCATTGGACGCCATCCTGAGGGCGCCGCGCGGGAAGAAGAGGGGCGTGGACTCCGAAAGCCCGCGAGAACCGAAGCCCCGCCTCACGTCCGGACGTTGCGTAAGGTCCTGGAAGGAGCCCAGCAGACGCCGACGTCACAGGAGCGCGACGGAAGGTCCTCAACCCTGACGATCCACTGCGGAGCCGCGGCCTACGGAAGAGGATCATCGCAAGGTAGGCCACGGTCCACTAGGGGGGAGGAGGATGTCGGATACGGAGGAGAGCTTCACCGCCACAGCCGCCGCCAGCGCCACCGCTGCTGCGGTCATGCCTTTCACCATGCCCTATATCCCGGGGGCAGCCTGGCTACCCCAGTACTCAGGGGAGTCACATACCCTAAATGACTTCAGAGAAAGGCTGGATAGCCTCTTCCAGGTGTATCCCCTCACGGAGGCGCAAAAAGTGAGCATCCTGGTGGCCCAATTAATCGGGACAGCCCAAAGGGAGGTAAAGTCCTGGCCACCCGGGAGGAAGAGGACTGTCAGAGACATACTAACCCGGCTGAAAGACACATTTGACACCCGCACCTCAGCCGAAATAAAACTAAGATTTTATGGGTGCAAACAACGGGCACATGAGAGTATAAGAGACTATGCTCTAAACCTACAAGAGGCCCTGAGAGCCATTAAGCAGGCAGACCCTGACAGCGTGGGAAATGAAGATAAGCTGTTGACTGAACAATTCATTGAGGGTCTACTGTGCAATGCCCACCGAACCCAGTTGCAGGCAATGGCCTTACAGGACCCTGACCTGGACTTTGCACAGTTCAAAGACAGAGCCATCCGGGTGCTCCGAGAACCGGCACCAGGTGGCGATGTGACCCACAGGTGCCCTGCTATCACTTATCACCAGGAGACGGCGCCCTTGTCTGCAGGGCCTGTGGGAGCTGATGCGCAGGCTTTAAACAGTGACCCGGCTACAGACCTGCACAATCAGGTCCAAGAGCTAACTAAAAGCGTTGCCTTGCTAACCCGAACTGTGCAGTCTTTACAGGTTTCTACTGCAGGGAAGATCGAGCTGGCATCCGGACCGGAGGACATCCCGTGGCGCCGACCAAGGAGGACCCCACCGGCCAGAGGAAGACCCAGCGATCGATACAACGAGGACGGACGACCTATTTGCCGCCGCTGCAATCAACCCGGACATGTGGCAAGGTACTGTCATTTAAACGGGCACAACCTGGGGTAGAGGGCCAACCCCCAGGCATAAGACCATCAGGCCCATCAAACTGGCGTGATAAATACGTAGGGGGACGTCCAATCTTGCCTGTGGTACTGGATGGCAATCCTATGAGTGCCCTACTAGACACTGGGTCACAGGTCACCACCATCCCGTACGTGCTCTTCAAGCAGTACTGGAATGATTCGGACATAACCCGCTACCCAGACGACGACCTGAGTATCATCGCCAGCAATGGTCAGCCCGTGCCGCAGGTGGGATTCAAGGAGGTGACCATTAAAATCGGTAAAGTCGAACTGGCGGCACAAGGACTGATTATAGTGGACATAGACCGTCATGAGAGTCACCCTAGAATCACCCTGGGAACCAATGTAATTGAAAATTGTCTTGCAGAGGTGATTCTCATTTTACAGCAGGTTGCCAAGAACGCCAGTTCCGGCCAGCAGCGTGTGCTCCAAAAAGAGATCCGGGCACTGATGAAGCGGCAACAGGTGGAACTATCTGGTGGTGAAATAGGTAGCGTGAGAATGTGTGACCCGTTCCCTATTGCCATGCCCCCAAAAAGTGAGATGATGATTTGGTGCCGGGCAGCTATTGGTCTAAGAGGTAGAGACTACCAAGCAATGGTAGAACCCGTCTACTCAGACAGTAGGCCCACCATTTTGACAGCACGGGGGGTGGTCGATGTACGCCATGGGAGGGTGCCCGTTCGCATCATAAATATCGGTGAGAGAGAAGTACACCTGCCCCGGTATGCCACGCTAGCTAAATTGTTCACCATAAACCAGAATTCTGTACAGGCCGTGGAATCCTTGCCTCCATCTCAACCAGAGGAAGGTAACGGCTCTAAGAAACCAGTGGAGGACTGGTGTCAGCAACTACATCTGGGTACTGACTCCACTCCCTCACACCAGAAACAAGGAGTCTATCGGGTGGTTCAAGAGTACGAGAGAGTGTTTAGTAAACACCCGTTAGACTTCGGGCGAGTAAAGGGGGTAGAACACCACATCCCCACGGGAGACCATCCTCCCATAAAGGAGAGATACCGACCCGTACCCCCTGCACACTACCAACACGCCAAGGGGATGCTTAGAGACATGAAGGAGGCTGGGGTAATCAGAGACAGCTGTAGCCCCTGGGCAGCTCCACTAGTCTTAGTGAAAAAGAAGGACAACACTATGAGAATGTGTGTAGACTACAGGATGGTCAACCGTATCACATACAAAGATGCGTACCCATTACCAAGGATAGAAGAGTCCTTAGCTGCATTAAAATCTGCTAACTTCTTCTCTACTTTGGATCTCACTAGCGGGTACTGGCAGGTTCCTGTAGCAGAGGCGGACCGGGAGAAGACCGCATTCACCACCCCGATGGGTCTCAGCGAATTTAACTGTATGCCGTTCGGGCTCTGCAACGCACCAGGAACCTTCCAACGGTTGATGGAATGCTGTCTGGGACACCGGAACTTCGAGACGGTCCTGTTATACCTGGACGATGTCATCGTCTATTCCAAGACCTACGAGGACCACCTGAAACACCTGGCAGAAGTGTTCGAAGCTCTGGCAAACTACGGCCTAAAGGTGAAACCCTCCAAGTGTCACCTCCTGAAACCAAAGGTGCAATACCTGGGACACGTGGTGAGTGCTGACGGAGTGGCTCCTGACCCTGATAAGATCACCGTGATTAAGGACTGGCCAAGACCCTCCAGCATAAAGGAAGTGCGGCAGTTCTTCGGGTTGGTAGGCTACTACCGAAGATTCATTCCCGGTTTCACCAAAATGACAGCCCCTATGCAGGACCTCCTGATAGGTCAATCTCGAAAAGCCAAAAACCAGAAGCCGCCCTTCAGGTGGGAAAAGCTGGAAGAGGAGTCCTTTTGCCAGCTGAAGATGGCCCTCACGGGGGATGAAATCCTGGCATATCCAGACTACAGCCAGCCCTTTATCCTCCACACGGACGCAAGTAACATCGGGCTAGGAGCCGTGCTGTCCCAGATCCAGCAAGGAAAAGAACGAGTAATCGCTTACGCTAGCCGAAAGCTACGACCCACCGAGAGGAACCCTGAGAATTATAGCTCATTCAAGCTGGAGTTCCTGGCAGTAGTGTGGGCAGTGACCGAACGTTTCAAGCATTACCTTGCCTCCTCCAAATTCATCGTGTACACGGATAACAACCCGTTGACACACCTGGACACTGCAAGGCTCGGTGCTCTGGAACAGAGATGGATGGCTCGCCTGTCCAACTTTGAATTCACCATCAAATACCGGGCAGGACGCTCAAATGCCAACGCGGATGCCCTGTCTAGAATGCCAAACTTACCGGACGTAGGGGAAGATCCAGAAGATCTGGAAGAAGTTGAGCTCCCTGCGTTCCACCGTCATGGGATTACCCTGTATTCCCACCGTGTGAAGGACAGACGCTACGCGACGTTCAATCCCTTGCCCCACTACAACTGGGCGGAGACGCAAGATAGTGATCCTGCAGTCCGTCTGGTGAAGGAAATGCTGACCCAAGCCGATGCCAGTCTGGACCCAGACGCCCCAGAGGAGACTAAGCAACTGTGGAAGGAGAAAAGTAGGCTGTTCCTCTACAGGGAGAAGTTGTGCCGGAGAATGGTTAACTCTCGAACACATGAGTTGACCTGGCAGGTAGTGGTCCCCAGACGAGACGCGGCTATGATTCTGGAGGCGTACCACAATGGAGCAGGACATTTCGGGTGGAAGAAGCTGGAGTTCTTATTGCGTGAACGGTTCTACTGGGTAGGCATGAGAGGAGCCATCGAGAGGTGGTGCAGAGACTGTGGACCGTGCCATCTAAGAAGGAAGGACCGTGCCAGCCAGAAGACTCCCTTGCAGCCCATCATCACCCGACAGCCACTGGAACTGGTAGCCCTGGACCATGTGAAACTGGCTCCAAGCAGATCTGGGTATGTCTACGCCCTCACAATCGTAGATCATTACTCCCGGTTCCTGGTGGTGGTCCCGGTCAAGGACTTAACGGCTCAAACAGCAGCTAGAGCCTTCCAGCAGCACTTCTGCCGTCCACACGGGTACCCGGACCAAGTGCTGACAGACCAAGGGCCAGCCTTCGAAGCGGAAGTCTTCCAGGAGTTCTGCAACCTGTATGGCTGCACGAAGATAAGAACAACGCCCTATCACCCACAAACTAATGGACTCTGCGAGAAGATGAACCAGGTGGTGATAGACCTCCTGAAAACATTGCCCCTGGAAGAACGCAGTCTGTGGCCTGAGAAGCTGCCTGATCTGGTGGACCTATACAACCACATCCCTGTAGGTTCTACCAACTGTACCCCGGCTTACCTAATGAGAGCGAGGCCTGGTAAGCTGCCTATCGACCTGGATATGGGAGTCCTGACGCCCGAGGACACCTCGCCAGAGGCAGACTGGGATACAGGACGGCAGCAGCAGTATCGGAAAGTGCAGGAGAGCGTGGAGCGAAGTCTGTCTCAAGCTAGAGAAAGGCAAGAGAGGGCTTATAATCAGTATGCTCCCGCTGTTCCCCTGGTACCTGGAGAGCAGGTCTTGAAGAGGAAAAGACGGCTCCACAAGTTGGACGACCAGTGGGAGAAGGACCCGTACACCGTACTGCCATCAAGCCATGAGAACCCAAAGATTTGCGTGATCAGTAAGGATGGAGGAGAAACCACAGCCGTTGTCTCCAGAGACCACCTGAAGAAGTGTCCCGAGCAGCTGCAAAACCCTGAAGAAGAAGATCAAGAAAACCCTCGACCCGCAGAGGAAAGGGAAGAAATGATCAGGACTGTACTCGGAGACTTCCCCCGGTCTTGGACACAAGTAAACGGTGCTGTCGTGGTACCCGTCCTCACCTTTCTCCAGCCAGCCCCGCAAGTGCTTACAGAGGAACCAGTAGAGCTGGAAGAGCAGCCGGCCCAAGAGGCAGAAGAGTCCACACCAGCAGTACAGGAGGATCAACCCTCTGCTAGTAGTGAGCCTGCCGTGCCCCTAGTGAGCCAAAGAGTGCGCAGAAAGCTGCCCAGCCTGCCCATAACACCTCCTACACCCTGTAGTGCAGGACCAGTTAGTGAGCTCCGTAGGTCCACTAGGGTTACCAGAGGCCAGATGCCCGTACGTTGGAGAATCTAAGTTGGCTAGTTGCTTTAACTATTTTATGTTTACCTGTTTTGTTGTAGCCGTTGCTAATTATGTTTTTCAGTTACAGATTTCTTTATATGGACTGACAGGTTATGGACAGTGAGTAACCGGAACTCTGTTGTAAATATGTTTGGAGCGTAACCCAGGAATGGACTAAAGACTGTTAAAGACTCGGGTCAGGACAGACCCCTACCTGGTTACGGCTCCCTGTTCTTTGGTGAAATGGACACCCTTATTGCTTCCCGGTTACGGACCCGCCGTGACCATCTCATGTATTTAATTGTTATTGTTTATACCCTGTTATTTTTTTATATTTTTTTTTTTTTCAAAACATATGTTTAGTCCGGGAGTACGAAATTTCACTAGGGGGGAATGTGGCACCCCAGGGGTCTGGTTTCCACAGTAATAGCAGTATTACGTCTGTGAGCAGGTGGGAGGTCTCCTGGGCAGGAATCCTAAGCATGCCAGACCTCCTGCCCGGTCCTGGGAGGGGAAGGACTTCCCCTACAAAAACTGGGGCTGAGGCAGAGTTAGTGAGAGGAGTTCCAGACAGAGACGGAGTCTGGTCTGGACACGCAGAAACAGGGACAGATAGACATCAGGAGCTCTGTAGGAGCCAAGGAGAAGCGCCAGGGGCTGGAGCTGTGCAGAGCTCGCCCTGGGAGAAGGTACTAAAACCGGACACAGGAGTCCGAGGCTGTGGGGACTAAGATATACCCAGCAGCAGAATCCATCCGGCAGGGGATTCCAGGTCCTCTGGCCATAAAAGCCCCGAGGCTCAGTCACAACGAAGGGACCAGCACCGCCATCCCGGAGCGGAGGCTAACAGGAGGCCCCAGGTCACCAGCCATACGGGTGAGCACCACACGGTATACCCAGGGACGTGGGCTACTTGTAACCGCCGAAAGCAGGGTAGCCAGGAAGGGTACAGACTAACGGGAAGGCCTACAACTCCACCTGGCCAGGGGAACTCCGGCTTACTCGCAGACTAACCAGGCCCCAACTACTAGCCAGTACTCCCGGGGGAATTGGCCTTGTACCATCAGTAAAGGCCCTGAACTGTACCCTCGCGTCTCCGTGCTTCCTTGTCGCACCGTTAGTGCTGGGACATCCACACCATCACTCCCAACATCACCCACATCTGCTGCCCTGAGGCCATACCTCTCCCGTTGGGGGTTATATCAACATTGCTGCACACCTATACCACCGGCCTCAGCGGTCTGCCCTGCAGCGGCGGTTTCATAACCGCATTCAACAGGTGGCGTAGTCGGACACTAATACCATCATACCAATAACTGCCACTTAGTTTGACCACCCTGGGCGTGGACCGGGTCACCGCCACACGAAGACTACTACCCCCATCGGATCCGGCTCCGGGTATCCCCCGCGCGCACGCGCGCCGCACTACAGCACTGGCCCAGGGGGTGAGTCACTACTCTTGCGTAAAAATGAAAAATTTGTGGTTACCTTTTGGGGAAAAATCTTAATTCTCAAATTCTGTGAAGCATCTGTGGGTTCAAGTTGCTCACCACACTTCTAGATAAATTCATTGGGGGTGTAGTTTTCAAAATGTTTTTTTTCAAAAATTCCCACTGTTAGGCTATGTGCCCACGTTGCGGACCTGAAGCATATTTTTTACGCTTCTCCCTGGCGGGAAAATCGCATGCGGATATTATATGCGGTTTTCCCGCCAGGTAGAAGCGTTTGTGAGGCGTCTTTGCATGCATTTCCGCATGCGGGTTATCAAGCACTTCTCCAAGCATCACTTGGAAAAGTGCTTGACAACTTGTTCAGAATGGTAAAAAATAAAAAAATAAACGTTATACTCACCTTCCGATGCATTCTCTGCCCCGTCCGGAGTCTTGAGCGGCTCACGCTGTTGTGTGCAGGACCTGCGGTGACGTCATTGAGTCATGTGGTGGGTCACATGACTCAATGACGTGGCAGGTCCTTCAGACAACAGCGCGACGGAGGGAAAACATCAGAAGATAAGTATAAACTTTATTTTATTCTTTTTTTTACAGGTTCTTTGGTACCCAGGTCTGGATGAGAGTCTCCTCTCATCCAGACTTGGGTACCATCCGCACATTGATTCCGCTGCGCTTCCGCAAAATTAATGAACATGCTGCGGATTTTTGACCGCAGCATATACGCTGCGGAAAAATCCGCAGCATGGGCATTGACATTGCGGAATGCCATTGGGGACCATGGGGTGCGGATATACATGCGTTTTTCAAGCGTTTACGCTGCGGAAATTCCGCAGCATATACGCTTGAAAAACGCTACGTGGGCACACAGCCTTAAGACACATCAGGGGCACTGCAAACGCGACATGGCATACGCTATCTGTTCCAACCAATTTTGCACTACAAAAGTCAAATTGTGCTAATGCCCTGCCGTACAACCAAACAGTAGTTTTTTTACCACAGATTGGGTATCGGCGTACTCATGAGAAATTGCACAACAAATTTTAGGGCCAAATTTCTCCTGTTACCCTTATGAAAGTGATAAATTTGGGGCTAAACATTTTTGTGAGAAAATTTTATATTTTAATTTTTTCCTTCCACATTGCTGTAATTCCTGTGAAGCACCTAAAGGGTTAATAAACTTCTTGAATGTGGTTTTGAGCACTTTAAGAGGTGCTGTTTTTAAAGCGATGTCACTTTTGGGTATTTTCTGTCACATAACGTGTTGTGGTCCCTAAAAAGAATTAAAAAAATTACAAAACCATTTTGTCGGAAAAATTTACTTTTAACGCTTCTAACTTCCTAACAAAGAAAATTATGTTTAAAAAAGATACTGATGTAAAGTACACATTTGGTGAATGTTATTCATTATCTATTTTGTATGATATGACTCTGGAGTTGTCCACTACTTTTTACAATTCCCCCAATGTATTAACCCTTAGATTATAAGACGTTTTGTAATTACCTTGCTGTGTCTTTATTGCCTGTGAGCGGCCCTATCCTTGCCCGCTCACAGGCATACGTGAACCCCCCGCTGATGTCACGTCAAGTGAGGCATGACACCAGTGTCCCTGCGGTGGATGCTTGGCTGGGGGGCGGGGTTTCCTCGCACGTCACACCCAGCACCCACTGCGCGTGCTCACTCTCCTCATTCATTGGGAAAGCGCGCGGTGGATGCTGGGTGTGACGCGGAGGTAACCCCGCCCACAGCCAAGCATCCACCGCAGGGACACTGGTGTCATGCCTCACTTGACGTGACATCAGCGGGGGGTTCACGTATGCCTGTGAGCGGGCAAGGATAGGGCCGCTCACAGGCAATAAAGACACAGCAAGGTAATTACAAAACGTCTTATAATCACAGGGTTAATACATTGGGGGACTCTTAAAAAGTAGTGGACAACTTCTTTAAGTTTTAAAATTGCGAAATATTCACAGTTTTCACCAAATCTTCCGAATCACTGGGATACGTTGAAATGTTCAGAGTTATTACCACATAAAGTGACACTGGTCAAAACTGGAAAATTTTGCCTGGTCAGCAAGGTGAAAACAGGCTTCGGGGTGAAGGGGTTATGCAAGATAGGGCAGCCATATTGCCAGTGCAGCCGGATGCAACTGCACTGGGGCCCAGAGGTGGATTGGAGACTGCCAGTACCAGCGACTATTTCGGCTGAATGTGCGTCTGAGGACACACATTCAGCTGAAATGTATTGCAGTGCAGAAACCCGCCGGCAGCTGACATTGGCGTGCCCACGACTGGGGGCGCATGCCAGTGACGTCATGCGCCATGGCAGGAACTCCGAAATCAGCTTCTGGCTCCTGTGTGCATAAAGAAAAGGACACCGTGCATCGAGGAAACTGGGGGGATGGTGAGAATAATCATTTATTATTTTAATGTGCAGGAGGACAGGGCACATTAACCCCAGGAAGGGGCCCGGGATGGGGCACATTAACCCCAGGAAGGGGCCCGGGATGGGGCACATTAACCCCAGGAAGAAGCACATTATCCAAGGAAAAGGACCTGGATGGGGCACATTATGCCCGGGATGGGGCACATTATACCAAGAAAGAGGCCAGGATGGGGGTATTATCCTAGTAGCATCCTCTCTAGTTATGTATGGGGCAGTCCCTCATTATATAGCATCCTCTGTTATGTACAGCGTCATACATTATTATATAGTATCAACTCTTATGCATAGCACCTTTCCTTACATAGCGTATTCTTGTTATTCACAGTGCGTTTTCTTTCTTACATAAGAGAGGATTATTAGATATAATATGACTGCTGATGGAGCAGCTGATGACCAGAAGACCAGTCCATCAGAAAAGAAGCTTTCCAATGCTCCATCAGCAGTTATTTCATTATATATTTAACAAAAAGGATGCTATGAAATAAAGACAGGGTGCTATAAATAACAAAAATAGCTACAGAATCCAATACTTAAGGAACCGTGCTGTACATAACAAGATAGAGCACATTTCTTGCACAGGGGCCCCAAGCTGTAATTTTTCTCCCCTGAGATAGGGCACTGAGCTAATAGTGAGCTGCAGCTCACCATTACTTTGGGCCTAATTCATCAAGGCGTTTTCACCCGACTTTTGGCATTTTTACACCACTCCAAAGTGGGCAAAACTCAGGAGGGACAGAGTGTGGCGAGGCCGCAAAACTTTAGGGGTGCAAATTACTACAGAAATGTACTCTCGTCCCTGTCTGGAGTAACATTACCTCTTATTGAATCAGGCTCATCTTATTCCAGTGTCTTCATTAAGAATGGCTTGATGAATAGAGTCCATTTTCTTGCACTGTGGTGTATTTTATAAAAAGGTAATTTAACCTTTATATCCTGTATTCTAAACATCTGTGCATGAAAATTCCTTAGGCATTGTGCTAACAAATGGCATGAAAAAATATCCTTCAACGTCTAGTATCAGCATTCTAATACATTAAGTTGACAACTCTTTTCCATGGTTCTCCACTGGGAGTGAATGTGGGTTGATTTGGGTATATTAAAATGAGTGGTGTAACTTGAAGCTTGTGGGCCCCAAAGTAAAATATCTAATAGGTTTCTTATTTGTCATAAGTCTGTAATAGTATTGGTCTTCCAATAAGGTCAAAAAGAACCTTTTTGCCACACTAGTTTCCATTCCCCAGGTGTGACTGCAACCCTTGCACCCACTATTATTTCTCTGATTAGAATATCATCTACCTTTACCTAGTATGGTAGATAACAGAACAGCATTGCATGTACAAAAGTCACGAGAAAACTCTACTTTTATCCCCCCCTGTCCCTATCCGAGTTCCACTGTTTATTTGGCCATAGTTCAATCAATTTGATTGTTTCCTATATTTCTAGCTATAACATTTCCTGTGACCACAATATAGACCAGGGAAACTCAAACACGCAGAGGGTCAAAATGAAAAACTTGGACAAAGTTGAGGGCCAACCTGTATACAGTATAATGGGCCCCATACAGTCCTCCATACAGAATAATGGGCCCCACATAGCGCTCCATACAGTATAATGGGCCCCATATAGCGCTCCATACAGTATAATGAGCACGACATAGCGCTCCATACAGTATAATGAGCCCACATTTCCTTATATACAGTATAATGGGCCCACATAGTCCTCCTTATAGTATTATGGGTCCACATTTCCTTATATACAGTATAATGGGCCCCACAAAGTCCTCCATACAGAATAAGGGTCCCATATAGGGGTGGTGGTTCTGGTGTCGCTGGCCAAATATAAATCACCTTGCGGGCCAGATTTGGCCCATGGGCCAGAGTTTGACAGGTATAATATACAGACAGTGGAATTGTTCATTATTGCCGAGTGTTGATATACCCTAATAGGGCTTGTCTTGGAAGAGCACTGTGTAAATGGGATGTATCACATTGCTCGCTCCAATAAACTTGGATACAACAGTGACCATAGTTCAAAGTTGGATAACTTGTGAATTTGATAAGGTTCATAAATTTGAAGCCTGTTGATATCCATAAGTTCATTCAGTTCTTAAGGAGTTTAATTAAAGTGTGCGTTAATGAGCCTTAATGGGTTTAATAACTAAATCAATTCTGGTATTCTAAGGTATTAAATATAAACCAGAAGTCGTAGACCTTGGACAACTCGACTAAGAAACTGGGAGATTATAATTAATCAAGTGGTAAGCAAATTTTAACATTTTAATCTTTTTAAAGGGTTCAGGACCACCATGTTGTTGTTTTTACTTGGCCTGACTTGTGGTACTTAAAAGGGTTGGATGAGACTTTTATACTGATGGCCTATGCTTTGGATAGGTCATCAATATCTAATCGTGGGGGTGTGACTCTCAGTACTCTTGCCAATCAGCTGTTCTTGGTGTGGATGAAAATGATCAGTTGCAGAGCTGCTCAGCTAAGCTCCATCAACTGAATAGTGGCCACTGCTTGATATTTCACATCTGCCATCTATTGATTTAACCCCTTTACAACCCAAGGTGGTTTGCACGTTAATGACCAGGCCAATTTTTACAATTCTGACCACTGTCACTTTATGAGGTAATTACTCTGGAACGCTTCAACGGATCCCCCTGATTCTGAGATTGTTTTTTCGTGACATATTGTACTTCATGGTTGTGGTAAAATTTCTTCGATATCACTTGCGTTTATTTGTGAAAAAAAAACAGAAATTTGGCAAAAATTTAGAAAATTTTGCAATTTTCAAAATTTTAATTTTTATGCCCTTAAATCAGAGAGACATGTCACACAAAATAGTTAATAAATAACATTTCCCACATGTCTACTTTACATCAGCACAATTTTGGAATCCACTTTTTTTTTTTTATTAGGGAGCTACAAGGGTTAAAAGTTGACCAGCGATTTCTCATTTTTCCAACAAAATTTACAAAAACATTTTTTTAGAGACCACATCATATTTAAAGTCACTTTGAGGGGTCTTTATGACAGCAAATACCCAAACGTGACACCATTCTAAAAACTGCACCCCTCAAGATGCTCAAAACCACATTCAAGAACTTTATTAACCCTTCAAGTGCTTCACAGGAATTTTTGGAATGTGGAAGAACAAATTTAACATTTAACTTTTTTCACAAAAATGTTACTTTAGACCCAATTTTTTTTATTTTCGCAAGAGTAACAGGAAAAAATGGACCCCAAAATTTGTTGTGCAATTTCTCCTGAGTAAGCCGATACCCTATATGTGGGAGAAAACCACTGTTTGGGCGCACGGCAGGGTTCGGAAGGGAAGGAGCGCCATTTGACTTTTTGAATGTAAAATTTGCTTGAATAATTAGCGGACGCCATGTTGCATTTGGGGAGCCCCTGATGTGCCTAAACAGTGGAAACCCCCCACAAGTGACACCATTTTGGAAACAAGACCCCTCAGGGAACATATCTAGATGTGTGATGAGCACCTTGAACCCCCAGGTGCTTCACAGAAGTTTATAACATATAGCCGTAAAAATAAAATGTTCACATTTTTCCCACAAAAAATGTTTCTCAGTCCCTAATTTTGCATTTTCATAAGGGTAACACGAGAAATTGCACAATGCAGTTTGTTGTGCAATTTCTCCTGAGTAAGCCGATACCCCATATGTGGGAGAAAACCACTGTTTGGGCGCACGGCAGGGTTTCGGAAGGGAAGGAGCGCCATTTGACTTTTTGATTGTAAAATTTGCTTGAATAATTAGCGGATGTGCCTAAACAGTGGAACCCCCCCACAAGTGACACCATTTTGGAAACTAGACCCCTCAAGGAACTTATCTAGATGTGTGGTGAGCATCCTGAACCCCCAAGTCCTTTATAGAAGTTTATAACATGGAGCCGTGAAAATAAAAAAATTAACTTTTTCCACAAAAATTATGTTTTAGCCCCAATTTTTTTATTTTCACAAGGGTAAGAGGAGAAAATGGACCCCAAAAACTGTTGTGCAATTTCTCCTGAGTACGCCAATACCCCATATGTGGGGAAAATACAGTGTTTGGGCACACGGCAGAGTTCAGAAGGGAAGGAGCAGTGTGTGACTTTTTGAACGCAAAATTGACTGGAATCGAGAGCGGACGCCATGTCGCGTTTGGAGAGCCCTTGATGTGCCTAAATAGTGGAAACCCCCCACAATTGACCTCATTTTGGAAACTACACCCCTCAAGGATTTTATCAAGGGGTATAGTGAACATTTTGAACCCAGAGGTACGACACAGAATTTGATAACATTAGGTCATCATATTGAATAAGTTGTCATTAGTCTTGAGCGCAAGTGCTCGCTACTTGAGTTTGCATCGGGTACTCAGGTATGCACCATGTATCGTGGGTGCTCGAGTCCCCGGTCGCATGTTTCACGGTTATTTGACACCCAAAAAAAAACATGCGGGGGATCGCTTGTGCATGGCAGGCAATCCCCGCAAGGTTTTTTTGGCCACGAAGCATATGGAGCGGAGATTCGAGCATGTCACTTGAGCATCCGCGACACTCAGTGCATACCCAAGCACCAGATGCAAACTCAAGTAGAGAGGACTTGCGCTCAGCACTAGTTGCCATACCGTCTTTTTTTTTTTTTTACTTTTGAAAAAAATCCCAACCCTAACCCTAGCATAACCCCAACCCCAACCTGAGAGTTTATTTTTTACGCCGTTAATTGTGTGGTACAAGTGATTAGACGACTTTATTCTTCGGGTTGGTGTGACTACAGAGATACCAGAATCATATCGGGTTTTTATGATTGACAGGTGTCACGCTTTTGCATCACCATATTTTGAGAGCTATAATTTTTCCATATTTTGGCCGACAGAGTCATGTGACGGCTTGTTTTTTGCGGGATGAGTTGATGTTTTTAATGGTGCCATTTTCAGACACGTGACATTTTTTAATTGCCTTCTATTCCGATTTTTGTGAGGCAGAATAAACAAAAAACAACAATTCAGGAATTGTTTTTTTTTTTTCTATTCTGCTCCGTGTGTGGTAAAATTGATAAGGTAGCTTTATTCTTCGGGTCAGTACGTTTACAGCGGTACCACATTTATATAGTTTTTCTATTTTTTGGCGCTTTTACATAATTTTTTCTATAAAATTGCTTTTATTATCTTTTTGCATCGCTTTATTCTGAGAGCTATAACTTTTTTATTTTTCGGCTGATGAAGCTGTATGGTGGCTTGTTTTTTGCGGGACGAGATGACGTTTTCAGCGGTACCATTTTTATTTATATTCATCTTTTTGATCGCATGTTATTCCATTTTTTGTTTGGCGGTATGATGATAAAGCATTGTTTTTTATTTATATTTTTTACCGTGTTCACTGAAGGGGTTAACTAGTGGGACAATTTTATAGGTCAGGTTGTTCTGGACGCGGTGATACCAAATATGTGTACTTTTATTGTTTTTTTTCATAATAATATTTATTGATGGGTACATTATATTTTTATTTTTGGTGGATTATTTTTTAATTTTCCTTTAAATATTTTTACTTTTTTTTTTCACTTTCTGACAGTTTTTTTACTTTTATACTTTGTCCCAATATGGGACTTTCACTTTTTTTTACTCTGATTGCCTGCATAGCACAGGAATGGAGCACCATACCTGTGCTATGCAGGCTGTCAGCGCTGCTCAGGGAGAAGATAGTTTGGTCATGCACTGCGCATGACCAAAAAAATCTTCCTGCTGTTTGGTGACCCGGATGTTGTCATGACTACATCGGGTCGTCATGGCAACATCCGGGAAGCCGCGGCAGACAGCGCTGGAGGCCGGAAGAGGAGGTGAGTATTGCGATCACCTTCCCTTAGCCACCGCAATGCTGTGATCGATTTTGATCGCAGCATTGCGGGGGTTAATGTGCAGGGAGCGGTGCGGGACTGCTCTCTTCACATAGCACCGGGTGTCAGCTGTGACAATCAGCTGACACCTGGCAGCGATCGCCCCCGCACAGCCTGTGTGCGCACGCAATCGCAATGACTTATTAATACGGGTCAGGCTCTTAAAGTCCAGGGCACAGACGCGTATTAATATGTCTTGGGCTTTAAAAGGGGTTAAATAGGAGCTTATGTGCAGTACCCAGTCTCGGCCACAGTACAGTACAGAGTGCAGCTCCGCAACTGAGCACTTTCAGCTGGCATTTGAAACAGCTGATTGGCAGGGGTGCCGCATGTCACACCCCCACCGATCAGATATTGCTGACCCATCCTATTGATAGGCCATCAATATAAAAATGCTCAGGAATCGAGCCAGCAGCTGTATGGATGCAGTGAAGTCAGCAAAGAAAGAAGCAGGTTAGCTTGGTGTTTATGGGAGGTGGAGTACACAAAACTAGAGTATTGAAACACAATCCAAAGACACAGGCATGTGCGTGACTCAGAGGTGTATCTAGGCTTTCTGGCACCCGGGGCAAGAGCTCAGTTTGGCGCCCCCCCCAGCACATATGTGATTTTCACACTTTGTCATTGGCCGACGAGCTGCTCTTCTTAATTCTCTCAATGATCAGTGAAAAACTGAGAGAATCAGAAAGAAAAGCTCATAGTCAGGTGACCGTAAGTATGAAAATCGCATATGAGTGAAGTGGCCATGTGATGACTGCTGGAACTAGCAAGCAGAGCTGAATCCTGACCGCGAGTATATTATACACTGTTAGGATTGGCTACAGGGCTTCATTTTATAATTACAAGGCTCGTCCAAGTTTGAGATGAAAGTCTGCAGTCACTATGTGAATTCTCACAAACAAGAGTGGATTGTCATGTCAGCACAAGTATGTGATTTGTATACTTCTGGCCACATTCCGACTAGACGTGTCCGGCCTCGCTCAATTCATTGTCATTGAGTGAGGCCACGCATGTCTTGTCAGCACGTGACCGCAAGTATACAAATCGTCTTCACCAGAGAATCCTGACAGTGTGCAGTGCGCACTGTGAGAATTCAGAAGTCTGCAGTCACGTAGAATGACTGCAGGCTCATCACAAACTTGGACAACATCTTTAATGCTCCTAACATAAATAAAAATGAGAATTAGTCAGTATCACAAAAAACATTTACATCCAGGTACCTAATAGATGACGTAGTCTCTGGAGTCGTTCTTTCTTTTGTTCCTCTTGCCCAGACTCCATGATGATTTTTCTCATCCACAGCCGTCTCTGCAGCCTTCCATCTTCTCCGGTCTTCTGCAGCACATCCCCACACAATGCCCTTCAAGATAGCAGCGTCTTAATGCTCCTGAATAAAAATATCTGCCCTATGCTGAGCCCCTGAACATATAATTGCCCCTCACTATATTCCCTGCACAAAATATGACCCACACACTGTTCCTCTTATAGTACATGCTCTCCACACTGCCCTCTCCTTACCATACTGGGCCTTTACATGAAGGAATTGAGGGTAAACTGATTAAATTTGCTGATGACACAAAGCTAGGAGGGATAGCTAATACTAGAGAAGAGAGAGAGAGGATTCAAAAAGACCTAAATAAACTGGAGCAGTGGGCAGCAACCAACAGAATGGTTTTTAACAGGGAAAAATGCAAAGTACTACATCTGGGCAATAAAAATGAAAAAAGCATATACAGAATGGGAGGAATAGAGCTAAGCAACAGTACATGTGAAAAAGACTTAGGTATACTAATAGATCATAGACTGAACATGAGTCAACAGTGTGATGCAGCAGCAAAAAAGGCAAATACAATTCTGGGATGTATTAACAGAAGCATACAGTCTAGATCACGTGAAGTCATTATCGGTCTTTACTGCTCTTTGGTCAGACCTCATCTGGAATACTGTGTACAGTTTTGGGCACCACATTTTAAAAAAGACATAGACAAACTGGAGCAAGTTCAGAGAAGAGCGACCAGAATGGTGACTGGTCTGCAAACCATGTCCTATGAGGAACGGTTGCAGGATTTGGGAATGTTTAGCTTGCAAAAAAGAAGACTGAGAGGAGACTTAATAGCTGTCTACAAATATGTCAAGGGCTGTCACATTGTAGAAGGATCATCTTTATTCTCATTTGCACAAGGAAAGACTAGAAGCAATGGGATGAAACTAAATGGGAGGAGACACAGATTAGATATTAGAAAACACTTTTTGACAGTTAGGGTGATTAATGAGTGGAACAGGCTGCCACGAGAGGTGGTGAGTTCCCCTTCAATGGACGTCTTCAAACAGAGGCTGGACAGACATCTGTCTGAGATGATCTAGTGAATCCTGCTTTGAGCAGGGGGTTGGACCAGATGACCCAGGAGGTCCCTTCCAACTCTACCATTCTATGATTCTATGATTCTCTTCACACTGTGTCCCCTCTATAGGGCCCAGTTTCTATCTATACTGGGCCCCCTCATCACACTTCCCCCTCCTTGGCATACTGTGACCTTACACTGTCCCCCCATACTACTCAATCTCTATTCTGTGCCCACTCACACTTTTCTCCGCCCATTATTTCCCCCTCCTCCTCATACTACCTTGTCTTCATGCACATCCCCCTGCTAACCATACTGTCTCCTCTTATATTTACCCTTACACATCCTCTCCAATTCTCCATACTGTGTCTGCACACATCACACCACCCACACTCCCCATACTGTGTCCACATACATTCCCCTCCTTCGCTCCCCATATTGCGTACGCACCCATCCTCCCCATTCTGTGTCCGCACCAATCAGCCATAGCATAAATCACCCCCCCAGCCATAGCATAAATCACCACCCACAGCCATAGCATAAATCACCCCTCACAATTAATCTTCACCTCCATCTTCAGTGTCTTCAGCTCCAGTGTGGCGCACTGTCCACCAATGGCCGCCTGTGCCTGAGCTGCAGCGCTGGTAAGTGACATCAGCAGCGTGATTGCATGACCGATCACCCTGCTGGCATCACTCTGACCCTGAGATCAGAGCTTCAACACTGGGAGCCGGCAGCTGCAGCTTCTCTGAGCGCGGTGTCAGCTTGACACCCGGGCTCAGAGAACTTCCGACTCTCAGTCCGGGGGCCAGCAGAACACAGCCGCCAAGGGGAGATAACACATCTGACCGCCGCATTAGGCGGCCCGAATGTGCCCTCCTACCGGCTGCGCCCAGGGCACATGCCCCGGCTGCTGCCCCTTCCCTCCCTAGATACACCCCTTGTGTGAATGGCCCTTAAATAGGTCTAGGGAGGTGATATCATAGATCCACGCCGAACAACCTGGAAAACCTGATGCGGAGCACAACAGAGGGCAGCGGACCAAGGTGAAGGGAGCAGAGACCGAGATACCAGGGACTGGTGTGTAACCTCTGTACAGAATGTATGTAACAGCTTCACATTGAAAACCTTGTGAGCTTGTTATACGGCAGCTTTATCCAAGTCCCTTGAATGGTAAACTTGCCTAGTTGTGCAATGAGATCCTTGTTCTTGTATAATTATGCACTATGGCATTCAGAACTCTCAAAAGTGATGTACCTGATGGAGCTGTAATGGTGGCAGTATTAGTTGACATCAGAATTTAATATGAAAACAGATACAAAATCCGTAGTAAGGCCCCCATTTGTCATATACAGGCCGGAGACAAGGGTGGGGGGGGGAGTAGACAACCACATTAGGGGCTCACCTCACAACACAGTTTGGAGAGCACAATCTCATTAAATGTTTAGAGATTTAAAACATACTGTAGTTTGCTACGAGTTGTGGAAAAAAATTACACCAATCTAGAGTAATTGCAAGCACAAATGGGATAATGTAGGAGCTGTAGAACCTGCACGGATGAGGTTACATAGCCATATCTGTTCAGGTCCAGAAGCCCGGGGATGGAGCAGCTAGGTTCCACAAAGCAGGAGAGAATGATATGTTGTGTGCAAATGTCTGGTCTAGTCTGAGGTATATAGGTGTGAAGGGGTCTGGTCTAGGGTCTGTGTGTGTTCAGGGTCTCCACCTCAATACTGTGAGGATAATTAGGTTAGGTGCATATTCTGAGAGCATAGGACCACAAGTGCAAGAAGTACAAGAGGAGTCCAGCACAGCAGTGAGTTTCTGTACCATGGAAGGAAGTACACCAATAATTTTGCAAGAAATGCTACTGTGCTGAATTCCTTCCTTTGTACTTGTGTTTAAGTGGTCTGGGGTTTGGTTATTTATGTCAGGGGTCTGGGACATTAATTTGTTTCACACCCTAATAACCTCCTATAAAAGCATAAAAAACAGCAGTGGCACTCCACAGTGTAAAACATTGTAGTAACAATACGCCAAGATGAACAATAAGTAGTTTGCTCACCTATTAAAATTGTGCAAAGGCAAACACAACTCTGATGCACATGTTATTTCAATCAAATGTATTCTTGGGTTCTGCTCCACCCGCTGAACAAGAGAAACTTCAGTCTCCAACAGGAATAGTCAATGAAACATGGCCACGTGCACATGTTAAGTATTGTTTGAGTTTTTACCTCCATATTTGTAAGCCAATACTAGGTATGGAAGAGTCAGAGGGAAAGTTTAGTAGAAACACGTCACCACTTCTGTATTTATCACTCACTCCTGGTTTTGGCTTACAAATACTGAGATAAAATACTGGCCAAATACTGAATGTGTGAATGTGGCCTAACAGTTAAACCTGTGATGTATCAGAAGAATATTGTCTGATATATTTTATAGCATCATATTGTGTGAGTAATAATTCATATATTTATTCTTGGAGTTTTAGCTTTTTTCTTTATATTGGCCACCATATTCAATATCATGGGGTTTATAATCTTAATTTCCCCACATGTATTTTTGTGTCTGTATTAATCTGATTTCTGGTCTGGTATCTGTACTTATTTTGGATGTCTGTATTTATTTAGGTGGGTATTCTGTGGTCTATTTTTATTTAAGGGATCTGTGGTTTGTAATTATTCAGGGGTCTTTATGTATTTATTAGGGTCTGGTCTGAGTTCTCTTTTATATCAGGGTCTGAGATCAGTATTTATTCTGGGGTTTGGTGGGTGAATAATTTTGACATGTGATACTTGAACTATGCGTCCTACTTATTAATCACTTATTAATCATGTCGCAACTTAAATGTAAATTAACTAGTATGAGTCTACTTCCTCAATTCATCAAACAGTTTTTGGCAGAATTCTGTTGTAAAACCGTTTGAAATGTCACAATAATTTTCCACAACTCATAGTTTCACAAAAGTTTTGCTACTTTTAGCGGTTTTATGCAAGTCCTGGTCATCTTCATCAACTTGTTGAAAAGAGTAAAGACATTATGGGGCATGCACTCTAGTCCCTTAAACATATTCCAGGGACTGGAGTACATTTATTGCGGTGACACATGGCAGCTGACAGATGTGATTATGTGCACACATCTTAATATATGTGGCGCATTTTATCCCAGCGCACCCTTCATCAAGACTGGCATGCAAACCACCAATCTTGATGAATCAGGGCCTAAGCGGGTGTCTATGCTATTAAGGGTGGGCTTGTTGAAAGTGTAAGGCCATGTTCACACGCTCAGTATTTGGTCAGTATTTGTCCACAGTATTTGAAAGTCAAAACCAGGAGGGAACACATCACCACTTCTGTATTTATCACCCACTCCTGGTTTTGGCTTGCAAATACTGATGTAAAATACTGAACGTGTGAACGTGGCCTTAGATTGTCCCTGAATGTACGTATCTGTTTATAATTGGGTCTAATTGCTTGCATTATTGGGATGTTTCCCCATTCAGAGGAAACGTCCTAAAAAAAAAAAAAGTCAGAGCCCACATCACTGGCCATCTTTACACTTGCCTGTATAAGACCTTATTCAGACATGGCATCAGTGTGGCATCCTCTTTTCTCATATGACAAAAAAAATCAAAACTTCTCTTAGCCATTAAACATTAAAAAATTAACAGCAGTGATAGCACATGTATGACATCCGAGAACTATCCGTTTGATCTTCAAATTGTATAATAAATGGACATGCTGCTTTTTTTTTTTTCTTTTATTGACAATTGGTCACCAAAAAAAGATAACTGAACATGAACTTAGAGTATAATAGGATTGAACATGTATGTGAAAAACAAACATTTGAATGAGGCCTAAGACTGTATTCACATTGAAACTTTTAAGGGTCTTTTTTGTCTATTTCCTTTTGATTTTTACAATTTACAGATCACATTAATATGTAAAGAATGCATGGCAATATTAGGAGTTTGAGTCCCATAGAAATAAATCAGATCCTTTTAAAGAGAATCTAACACCAGGTTTTGTTACCTCATCTGACAGCAGCAAAATGTAGGGGCGGAGACCCTGATTCCAGCGATATATCACTTAGTTTACTAGGTGCAGCTGTTGTGACAGAGTTTTCCCTTATGTAGATGTAACAGAGCTCAGAAGGCTGAACCCGCACACACCCCTGATTGGCAGCTTTTTATGTACATTGTATATTAACAGTAAGCTGCTAATCAGTGCTGGGGTCCTGGTTGGACCAAGATGCACGCGGGCAGCTAGTCGGGCAGTGATCATTTCCTGCTGATAAAACACTGATAGTATTGAAACAATAACAGTACACTGCATAATAAGTGACAAATCACTGAAATCAGTGTCCCTACCTCATGGTGCTCTCAGATTACATAGCAAAAAACTGTTGACAGATTCCCTTTAATGGAATCAGTATAATTCAATTAATTTTAATTTTATAAAAACAAAATCTAAAAAATGCATCTGGTGCAAATTCAGGTTTATTGGAAACTTTATTGGATCATCTTACTTTATGCATTTTCAAGACTACAGATTTATAAGAAGCAGAATATTTTGGACATTAGAAATCTTATTTTGCTCGCTGCCTCGGGGTAACCCTTGACTATGATCTCTCCTTCAAACCTTATATCCAAGCTACTTACACTTCATGCCAGCTCCAACTAAAAAAATATTTCCCGGATCCGCACATTCCCCAACTATGAATCTGCAAAAACACTAGTGCATGCCCTCATCATCTCCCGCCTCAACTACTGCAACCTCCTGCTCTGTGGCCTCCCTTCTAACAATCTCGCACCCCTCCAATCTATCCTAAACTCTACTGCTCGACTAATCCACCTGTCCCCCCTCTATTCCCCGGCCTCTCACCTCTGTCAATCCCTGCACTGGCTCCCCATTGCCAAGCGTCTTAAAGCGCATCTGGCAGCAGGATTGTGCTTGGTAAACCACATACACTGTCAGGTGGGTGCCATTACACTGAGTAAAATGATACTTTTGTTGATTAAATCCATCCAGTGATTCTTTTAGAATGTTTGTTTATTTTCAGTTCTGCCATAATTATATTCTCGTGCTCTGGGGTGGGACTTTAGGGAGGGGTTGTACCTGGGTGCTCTCATTATGTATGCCTATCTCTGGCCTCTGTAATGTCACCCACCTGACAGTGTATGTAGTTTACTAAGCACAATCCTGCTGACAGGTGCGCTTTAAGTTCAAGACCCTAACCTTGGCATACAAAGCCATCTACAACCTGTCTCCTCCATACATCTGTCTACTTGCCTGCACGCAACCTCCGATCCTCACAAGATCTCGTTCTCTACTTCCCTCTTATCTCCTCTTCCCACAATTGCAAAAGATTTCTACTGTGCATCCCCCTTACTGTGGAACTCTCTACCCCAACACATCAGACTGTCGCCTACCGTGGAAACCTTCTAAAGAAACCTGAAGACCTACAATTCCACAGCCTGCAGTAACTCTCGCTCCACTGTGGCACCCCAGGGGTCTGGTTACCACAGTAATAGAGATATTATGTCTAAGAGCAAGTGGGAGGTTTCTCTGGTCAGGAGCCCTAAGCATGCAACACTGCCCGCCCAGACCTGGGAGGGGAGGAATCTGCCCTTATAAACTGGGTCTGGGGCGGGATTAGGTTAGTCAGAGCCTGGAAAGGGAAAGTGACAACAGGAGCTCTGTAGGAGCAGGAGCGAGTGCCAGAGGCTGGAAGCTAGATAGCTCGCCTTGGCTGAAGACACTAATACCGGACACGGAGTCCGAGGCTGTGGGGACATCCAGGTCCAGCAGCAGAATCCAACCGGCAGGGGATTCCATGTCCTCTGGCCTTAGAAACCCGAAGACACGGTCACAAGCAAGGGACCAGCACCGCCGTCGTGAAGCGAAGGCTGACGGAAGGCCCCAAGTCACCGGCCATACGGGTGAGCACCACACGGTATACTCAGGGACATGGGTTACTTCTACCCGCATAGAGCAAGGTAGCCAGGAAAGAGTGCAGATAGTCGGGGAGGCCTACAACTCCACCTGGCCAGGGGAGATCCTGCTTGCTCACAGACTGACCAGGCCCCTACTGCTAACCAGTACTCCCGGGAGGGTCTGCTTTATACCATCAGTAAAGGCCCTGAACTGCACCACACGTCTCTGTGATTCCTTGCCGCACCAGCACCATTACTACTGGGACGCTCACACCATCACTCCCATCATCCACCTTAGCTGCCCTGAGGCAATACTTCTCCCGTGGGGAGTTATCCCATACTCGGCTGCGCAAACAACATCAGCCTCAGCGGTCGGCAGCGCAGCGGCGGTCCCCACTGACCGCAATCCACGGGTGGCGTAGTCGGACATTGTTCTTACCTATAGACTGCCACTGGTTTGACCGCCCTGGGCACGGACCGGGTCACCGCCACGGAGGACTACAACCCCCAGCGATCCGGCTCCGGGTATCCCCCTGCACCGCACAGGCCCAGGGGGCGCGTCACCACCATACCGCCGCACGACCAGCTCTACCCTCACCTACTGTATCCTCACCCATCCCTTGTAGACTGTGAGCCCTCGCAGGCAGGGTCCTTGCTCCTCCTGTACAAGTCGGTGACTCGTTTTTGTTCAAATTATTGTACTTGTTGTTTGCTATGTACAGTGCCTACAAGTAGTATTCAACCCCCTGCAGATTTAGCTGGTTGACACATGCGGAATTAACTTGGCATTGTGACATTTGTACTGTAGATCAGCCTGGAAGTGGGAAATGCACTGCAGCAAATATTGTTTTGTTTTTTGTTTTTTTTAAAACGTTAAAAGTTAATTCAGAGTGTCATTTATTATTCAACCCCTCAAACCACAAGAATTCTGTTTGGTCCCCCTAAAGTATTAAGAAGTAGTTCAGGCACCAAGAATAATGAGCTTCACATGTGTGGATTAAAGATCTCTTTTGCCAGCCTTTTCAGACTATTTAAGACCCTCCCCAAACTTGTGAACAGCACTCAGACATGGTCAACATGGGAAAGACAAAGGAGCATTCCAAGGCCATCAGAGACAAGATCGTGGAGGGTCACAAGGCTGGCAAGGGGTACAAAACCCTTTCCAAGGAGTTGGGCCTACCTGTCTCCACTGTTGGGAGCATCATCCGTAAATGGAAGGCTTATGGAACTACTGTTAGCCTTCCACGGCCTGGACAGCCTTTGAAAGTGTCCTCCCGTGCCGAGGCCAGGCTTGTCCGAAGAGTCAAGGCTAACCCAAGGACAACAAGGAAGGAACTCCGGGAAGATCTCATGGCAGTGGGGACATTGGTTTCAGTCAATACCATAAGTAACGTACTCCACTGCAATGGTCTCTGTTCCAGACGAGCCCGTAAGGTACCTTTACTTTCAAAGCGTCATATCAAGGCTCGTCTACAGTTTTCTCATGATCACTTGGAGGACTCTGAGACAGACTGGTTCAAGGTTCTATGGTCTGATGAGACCAAGATCGAGATCTTTGGTGCCAACCACACACGTGACGTTTGGAGACTGGATGGCACTGCATACGACCCCAAGAATACCATCCCTACAGTCAAGCATGGTGGTGGCAGCATCATGCTGTGGGGCTGTTTCTCAGCCAAGGGGCCTGGCCATCTGGTCCGCATCCATGGAAAGATGGATAGCACGGCCTACCTGGAGATTTTGGCCAAGAACCTCCGCTCCTCCATCAAGGATCTTAAGATGGGTCGTAATTTCATCTTCCAACAAGACAACGACCCAAAGCACACAGCCAAGAAAACCAAGGCCTGGTTCAAGAGGGAAAAAGTCAAGGTGTTGGAGTGGCCTAGTCAGTCTCCTGACCTTAACCCAATTGAAAACTTGTGGAAGGAGCTCAAGAATAAAGTCCACATGAGACACCCAAAGAACCTAGATAACTTGGAGAAGATCTGCATGGAGGAGTGGGCCAAGATAACTCCACAGACCTGTGCCGGCCTGATCAGGTCTTATAAAAGACGATTATTAGCTGTAATTGCAAACAAGGGTTATTCCACAAAATATTAAACATAGGGGTTGAATAATAATTGACCCACACTTTTATGTTTAAAATTTAATAAAATTCAACTGTGCAACATAACTTTTTGGTTTGTAAGATTTAGGCTTCTGTTCATAAATCCTACTCTCGTTTGCAGTTTGAAGGCTCTAACTTATTTGCATCTTATCAAACCAGCTAAATCTGCAGGGGGTTGAATACTACTTGTAGGCACTGTATACCCCTTTTCACATGTAAAGTGCCATGGAATAAATGGCGCTATAATAAATAATCATTTATATAATAATTTTTATTTCTATAGCGCCAACATTTTCTGCAGCACTTTACATTACAGAGGGTATTTGTACAGACAATAAAGACATAAGAGTAAACACATAATTCAACAGATACCTAGAGGAGTGAGGACCCTGCTCGCAAGCTTACAGCCCATGAGGAAATGGGGGAGACACGAAAGGTGGATGGTAACAACTGCTTGTATTGTACGGTCAACCATCAATATAATAAATAGGGTATTCACATAACGCTGCATGAACCGGTCACCAGCCAGTACCTGTGTAAGTGCAGATACAAACTGCTCTTAAGTGCATGGAGGGTTTGTGAGCAGATGCTATGAGGGGCCTGATTTGGAAGAAAATTTTGGAAGGGCAAAATTGGAATAGTTCCATAAGTGAGGTGAGGGAGACAATAGGCCAATCTAAAGAAGTACGTTTTTAGGGCATGCTTAAAACTGAATATTGGGAATTAATCGAATTGTCCTGGGTAGTGCATTCGAGAGAAGTTGCGCAGCTTGCGAGAAGTCTTGGAGACGGGAGTGGAAGGTTCTAGATATCTAGGATTTTTGTCATATCTTTTTTTGCTATAAATTCTGATCATAGCAGTTGCAGACACCTCACAATAACATCTGGGGTGAATTTACATGAGGCACATTTACCGTATGACTGTCTCTGTCCCTGACCCAGGTCCTTGTTGCAAGAAACATCCGCATTCAGATGAATGGAACTGATTTTCTGAAAGTATGCAACAAATCTGCCACCTGTGAATTCAACCTTATTTTATTATATTGTTCTTTCAATTTCTCTAAATTTTATATGATCTCAACCGAGGTAAAGCTAGAAGACAGAGAATTAGGGAAACTGTCAATTCTCACACTAGTAGAACAGATGGCATCGCCACCCACTCATTCTTCCTGTCATAGCTTTGTATGCATATTTTACAGCATCACCAATGGGTACATTTAACTCATGCTTTTCTGGAGATTTGTAGAGAAATCAACATTAGAATGTTTAAAGATCTGACTGACTTTAAAATGAAATTAAGAACCCAAAATTAGCAGTTGTGTTAATTTTAAAATATTTACAAAATGTTGCCATATTGCATAAAAAAAGCAAAAAAACAAACAAGGATTAGATAAGTGTAATGTTCATATTATAGCAGGCTCACTTTCTGTTCACATCCCAATAAGTCATGAGTATCTATGTGGCTCGATTTAGATGATGGAGGTCAAAAAGTGTCCTCCTTTCATATACATTGGTATACTTTTCTTTACTGTGAAGAAAAGCAAATTATTGTTAATTTTCTAGTATTATTTTTCTCTTTTTTCTAGATACATTCTACAAAACTAATGCCTGATTCATTATTGTACTTGTGGCTTTTTTCTCTAGTCTTTGGTGGGGATTTTTGCCTTTATTTTAATTTTGCACCTTATTCATCTTTAAATTTGTGCCTTTTTTTAAAGGGGTTGTCTACTACTTTCACATTGATGCCCTATCGGTGGGATAGGGCATCAATGTATGATCGGCCGGGGTCCCGCATGCGGCACCCCCGCCGATTAGCTGTTATCGGTGCCGGCGGCCAGAAGTCCTTACCTGGGGGAGGGGGGAGGAGGAGGAGAGCATGGTCAGTTGTCATCTTGGTGAGGACACGGAAGTCTTGCCCATTACCAGTCTGGCACGCATGGCTGACTTTATGTTACGCTGCCTTAACTGTGACCCTCGCGTTGTCAAAATGTTGGGTGACAGTCATTACTGGTTGGTGACACTTCTAGACCCCCGCTACAAGGAGAACTTTCACTCTCTTATTCCTGAGGTGGAGAGGTCTACAAAAATGGGGCAGTACCAGAAGGCCCTTGCTGCAGAACTGTTAAAAAATTTTCCATCTGAACACGCTAGTGGCAGAAGTCACAGTTCGTTGACCAACCAAGGCGTACAGGCAAGAGAGACGCAACTCCAATCCAGCAGAGGCAGGGGAACGCTGTCAACATTCTGGGACAGTTTTCTGAGACCCGCCCAGCTTACAGGCCCTGAGGCGCGGGGTACTCTCACAAGGAGTGGAAAGTTTCAAAAGATGGTGAGGGAGTACCTTGCCGATCGTACCAGCGTCCTCGCGGATTCCTCTGTGCCTTTTAATTATTGGGTATCCAAGCTGGACACTTGGAATGAACTCGCTCTGTACACCTTGGAGGTCCTGGCCTGCCCTGCTGCTAGCGTGTTATCGGAGCGTGTTTTTAGTGCCGCTGGGGGAATTATAACTGATAAGCGCACTCGCCTGTCAACTGACAATGCTGACAAGCTGACCCTTATCAAAATGAACAAGGGCTGGATTGGGCCAGACTTCTCATCACCACCAAATGACAGCAGAGTAACATAAAGTCAAATCCACTGTGTTATTTTTGGAGGTGTATTCACATGCACCGCTTCACACTCACACATGGGTATACGATTCCTCATTTTGGCTGTATTTTGCTCTTCTCCTTATCCTCAGCCTCCACCACCACTATACCACCAGGGTGACCGTGGTCCGTGTTGCCAGCATTGCAAGTTCCTCCGTCCTAATTTTTGGCAGCTTTTGCTTGGAAGACATAGGCAAAGACTATGGGAGACCCACTCCCCAATAATGGGAATAATGTTTTTAATATGCTGTACTGCATGGCTCTTGTAAGGGGCATTAAAACCATCTTGTTAAGCTACTGCGACCTCCACCACTTTTCCCAGGGGCATTGATATTGTAATTTTATTCCACTGCGACCTCCACCATTCTTCCAAGGAGCATGAAAACTGTCTTGTTAAGCTACTGTGACCTCCACCACTTTTCCCAGGGGCATTAATATTGTCTTTTTATTCCACTGCGACCTCCACCACTTTTCCCAGGGGCATTAAAACTGTCTTGTTAACCAACTGCAACCTCCACTACTTTTCCAAGGGGCATTAAAACCATCTTGTTAAGCTACTGTGACCTCCACGTCTCTTCCAAGGGGCAATAAAACCGTCTTGTTAAGCTACTGTGACCTCCACGTCTCTTCCAGGGGGCATTAAAACCGTCTTAAACTACTGCGACCTCCACCACTTTTCCCAGGGGCATTGATATTGTCTTTTTATTCCACTGCAACCTCCACGTCTCTTCCAAGGGGCATTAAAACAGTCTTGTTAAGCTACTGCGACCTCCACTACTTTTCCCAGGGGCATTAAAACCGTCTTGTTAAGCTACTGCAACCTCCACTACTTTTCCCAGGGGCATTAAAACCGTCTTGTTAAGCTACTGCGACCTCCACCATTCTTCCAAGGGGCATTAAAACCGTCTTGTTAAGCTACTATGACCTCCACCACTTTTCCAAGGGGCATTGATATTGTCTTTTTATTCCACTACGACCTCCACCACTTTTCCCAGGGGCATTAAAACTGTCTTGTTAAGCTACTGCGACCTCCACGTCTCTTCCAAGGGGCATTAAAACCATCTTGTTAAGCTACTGCGACCTCCACGTCTCTTCCAAGGGGCATTAAAACCGTCTTGTTAAGCTACTGCGACCTCCACCACTTTTCCCAGGGGCATTAAAACCGTCTTGTTAAGCTACTGCGACCTCCACCACTTTTTCAAGGGGCATTGATATTGTCTTTTTATTCCACTGCGAACTCCACCATTTTTCCAACGGGCATTGCATTTCCTTCTAATTTTAGTCTGCTTTTCCTTTTCAATGCATAGGCGAACACTAAGGGAGACCCACTCCCCAATAATGGGTAGAAGGTTTTTAGTATGCTGTAATCCACGTCTGTTTCAAGGGGCATTGCAGTTCCTCATAATTTTTGGAAAGCCTTCCATTCACTGCTTAGGCCAACAGTGCACAGGAGACCCAGTTGCTATAAATGGAAAAAACGGTTTAGTTAAGGCCCTCTGACCTCCATGTCACTTCCAAGGGGCATTGGAGTGGCTCGAAATTTTTGGTATGCATTGCACTCACTGTATGCCCTATAACTGTGTAGCCGAACCGCTCTTTTTGGTACAGAAACATATCCTACAAGACATATCTGGTTGACTGGCCTGATATTGATGTGAATGGTCCCTGTTCCTCTTGCTCTTTCTCCTTTGCCACCACCTCATCCATCATTTATCACCTGAAGCTTTGTTTTAACGGGAGTCATAGAACTAGGATAGTAGCAGGAAAACATCCAGCAATCCTCGGAGGAGGTAGGATATGCGCCAAAACGCTGACCACCTCAGGCCTAGCTGCTACTACATACATGCGCTTGCATTTCAAGAAAACAAAGCAGATGCTAACTTCTATCATCATCATCATGCTCCTCACCTTGGCATTCTCAACTCCCCTGATGGAGAAGCCAGGGCCCACCGGAGGAGTCTGGTTCTCTGGTGGGCTCGTCCAATGCTGCCCTAAAGCAGGCTTGGCTAAGAAAAGTGTGGGGGGGAAGTTCCAAGGAGAAATAGGGGTGGCTGGGGACCGTTTATCGACACCCGGCCGCCCCCAGGCGGCTGGGGACCGTGTGTGGACACCCGGCCGCCCCCAGGCGGCTGGGGACCATGAGTGGACACCCGGCCGCGGGGCGGCTGGGGACTGAGTATGGATACCTCGCTGCCAAAGCAGCCATGAGGTAGTGGCCAGCTTCGGCCTCCTCCAAACTAAAAGGCCCCATTTCAAGTGAAAGCTAGCAGTATGGTATTGCAGCCTGGGGGTGGGTGGGTGGCAGGCTGCATACTTGCGCTTGCATTGCAAGGAATGGGGGAGGTACAATTGAACACTGCCCTGGGACAGGGACTTGCACTGGGATAGTTGCAAGTCTTCATCTTCTGATGCGGCAAGGATCACTTCTGATGGGCACACTTTTAGACAGTAACCTGGGTGTCAGAGATGCTTCCAGAGGTCTTCCCCATGCTGTTCCCATGTCTTTTCAGCACTGTATGTATGTGTCACACAGCACATGACCAGATAAGATTGTAAAATGTTAAAATGACATTTCCTTGTGAATGCATTTGTCACGGTTGAAAGCAATACAAAAGTGCAAAAACGCATAAAAAATGCTACTTGTGAACATAGCCCAAGGTGTGGAGGAGTATTTTTGTTTTTGGCTATTTATTTTACCTTATACACAAGTCTTTACCCTGGAAAGGAAGTTCCTTAACATATTTCACAGGAAAACCGTTTCAGTTTCGTTTTTGAACGTTTTCTTGTGACCCCGTAAAAGTGGCTTAATACCTCTGACCACGTTGTTGACATCTGTGACCTGGGGGTCAGAAATGCTTCCTGGGGCGATGCCCATGCTGTCCCCATGTCTTTTGAGCACTGTACTATAGTTTTGGGCACTTTTTAGGCTTTCTACAGACTGCCAGGGGTGCCGCCGCAAAAATGCTCGGGTCTCCCATAGACTAACATTGGGCTCGTTGCTCGGGTCGAGCACCCGAGTATCACAGTGAGCTTGGCCCGAGCTTCGAGCACCCGAGCATTTTAGTGCTCGCTCAACACTAGTAGAGATATCTTAGTGGGGATCAATGTAGTTCAATTTATTCAGCCACCTCAAGATGATTATTATCATCCAGCCATATAGTAGCACACGTGTACGTGGTTGCAGAGGTTAAATATTGCAATCTAGGCCCTATAGAGGTCCTAAAATCTGCCCCCTGTCTGACCACAGGGGTTGGCATCCTAAAATTGCAACATGGCGCACTCACTCACTGTCAGCTATCCCTGAGGGTGTCCCTAAGCATAACCCTAAGATACAATTGTTAGAACCTTGCTGTTAGGTTTTTTTTTTCCTTTGCTGGTCACATGACCTTGTTGGCCTATTTAGTCCTGCTCCGCCCTTCTGGCTTTGCTGGACTTCATTGTATATCTACTTTCTAGCTAGCCTGTGCTCTGTATCTAGCTCTGTTAGTTTGCTTGGTCTACGGACCTCTATGTTCTATCTATTTTGTTTGTTCGTCTGTCTGCTACTATTTCTGTTAGGAGGTGTCCCATATTCCTCCCAGTCCTTAGTACTTGTAGGGATTCCCTCCCCACATCTATAGGTCTCCGTACAGACTAGATTAGGACTTTAGCAGGTCTGATCGCAGGATCAGGTTCCCTGTTACATCGTAGGGATTCAGCTGAGTCCTATAGTAGGGACAGATCTCCTCTCTTTCCTTAGCTTTGGTAGCAGAACACAACAGTAAGTCCAGCCTGCAAATTCTCTAAGGAAAGATTTTTTTTTTTTTTGTTCCATCATGGTGTCGGTTCAGGATTTGGCTAAACACCTGCAGGGACTCTCTCTGGAAGTGGCCGAGCTCCGTCAGCACGTGAGTAACTGTCCTGGAGCATATTTCTTGGAGCCTAAGGTATGTTTGCCGGATTTATTTTTTGGTGAACATCGAGAATTTTTTTCATTTAAAAATGCTTGCTTATTGTATTTTCGTTTGAGACCCAAGTCCTCTGGGGATGAATCCCAGCGCGTAGGGTTCATAATGTCACTTTTGCGCAAAGAGCCTCAGGAGTGGGCCTTTTCTTTGCAACCTAGTGATACATGCTTCAGATCAGTGGATAGTTTTTTTTCTGCTTTAGGATTATTATATGATGATCCTGACCGTGTGGCATCAGCTGAGACTGAGTTGAGACGTTTAAAACAAGGATCAGGTAATGTGGAAAAATATTGTACTCATTTTCGTCGTTGGTCCACTCAAACAGGGTGGAACGATTCTGCTCTGAAAAGTCTATTTCTTGCTGGGCTCAGTGAAAGGGTTAAAGACCTGCTAATTGCTTATCCTACACCTGAGGATTTGCAACAGGCTATGCAATTAGCTATACGGGTGGATAGAAGACTGCGTGCTAGGGTTAATGAGAGCAAATCCTCTGCTATGTCAGTTTCTGGTTATGAGAATGTGTGTACTAACAGTGGTGAACCGATGGAGATTGGATCGGTGGCACCTCGCTCTCAAGAAAAAGACCGTCGTTTTTCGGAAGGCTTGTGTTTCTATTGCGGAAAATCTGGTCATTTGATTAAAGGCTGTGAGCTTCGTATGAAGAAAGAAAAAAAAATGGTCAGTCACGCCCGTATTGCCTGTTTAAATTCCAAGGGTATATTTTTAGCTGCTTCCACGATTGCTCAGGAAAAATTAATGGAATTTCGGGTGTTTGTTGATTGCGGGTCTACACTGAATGTAATTGATGGGGGATTCGTGGAAAAACTCAATTTAAAACCTGAACCTTTATCATCCCCCATTGCTGTGGTTTCTGTGGATGGCTCCCCTTTGAAGAATATTACTCTCAAGGTCAGTGAATTTCCTCTCACTATTAATGGTGTTCACCATGAGAAATTGGATTTGGTAGTGTTGAATAACTTGCCTTCTCCAGTAATATTGGGTTTGCCCTGGTTAAAATTTCACAATCCTGTACTGGATTGGTCTACCAGTGAAATTAAATCCTGGAGCCATAAATGTTATGACAAGTGTTGTAACGGGCGTATTGCAGCTTTGGATAGGGGAGAATTGCCTGTTCCTATTCAGGATTTTTGGAGAGTTTTTTCTGAGAAAGAATCGCAGGTTTTGCCTCCCCATAGAGACTATGATTGTTCTATTGAATTTGTCCCTGGAGCGATTCTTCCTAAAAGTCGTTTATTTAACCTTACTATTCCTGAGAGGAAGGCTTTGGAGGAATACATACAGACAAGTTTGGCCGCCGGTCACATTAGGCCCTCTAAGTCTCCTGTGGCGGTTGGATTTTTTTTTGTAAAAAAAAAAGGACGGCGGTTTACGTCCTTGTCTGGATTTTCGTGAGATTAACAAAATTACGGTACGCAATCCTTACCCACTGCCATTGATTCCTGATCTGTTTAACCAGTTATTGGGGGCCAAGTGGTTCTCTAAAATTGACCTTAAGGGGGCATACAATCTGTTGCGCATGAAGGAGGGTGATGAATGGAAGACTGCTTTTAACACTCCTGTGGGTCATTTTGAGAATCTGGTTATGCCTTTTGGTCTTACTAATGCTCCTGCATTTTTTCAGAATCTGATTAATGACATCCTTAGACCTTTGATCGGTAAAAATGTGGTTGTGTATTTGGATGACATTTTGATTTATTCGCCAGATCTGGAGTCTCATTGGCGGAGCGTGCGTGAGGTATTACAGTTATTAATGGACAATTCGCTTTTTGCTAAGCTGGAGAAATGCGAGTTCGCTGTACAGAGAATTAGTTTTTTGGGCTACATTATCTCCAGCAAAGGTTTTGAGATGGATCCGGTTAAGGTTCAGGCTGTGCAGGAATGGCCTAGGCCTATTGGTTTGAAATCGATACAGAGGTTTTTGGGTTTCGCCAATTACTATAGAAAATTCATAAAAAATTTTTCTAGTATTGTCAAACCTCTGACTGATCTCACCAGGAAAGGTGCTGATGCGGTTCAGTGGTCTTCTGAGGCCATTAAAGCTTTTGTGTATCTCAAGGAGAGGTTCACCTCTGCTCTCATCCTTATGCAGCCTGATGTTACTAGGCCGTTTTTGGTTGAGGTTGATGCTTCCTCTGTGGGGGTTGGCGCAGTATTGTCTCAGGATAACGGGGATGGATTACATCCCTGTGCCTTTTTTTCAAAAAAATTTTCGGAGACTGAATTGAATTACGATATTGGTAATCGGGAATTATTGGCTATTAAACTCGCATTTGAACACTGGCGCCACTTCTTGGAAGGTGCGGAATTTCCCGTTCAGGTTCTTACGGATCATAAAAATCTGATATATCTTGATGCTGCCAAGCGCCTGAATGCCCGTCAGGCTAGGTGGGCACTGTTTTTCTCGCGGTTTAATTTCTCCGTTACTTACATCCCTGGTACTAAGAATGTTAAGGCGGATGCCTTGTCTCGCAGTTTTTCTCCCATAGTCGGTGCTGAGAAAGAGGAAAACATTTTACAAGAAGGTGTTGTGATAGCTGCTTTAGACTCCGTTTTGGAAGATGAGATTCTTAAAGCTCAGGAGAATGCCCCATCTAACACTCCTCATGGGAGGTTGTTTGTGCCTGGGACCTTTAGGAGAGATTTGTTTGAGTGTCACGAATCTCGGTTGGCAGGTCATCCCGGAATCTCTGAGACCAAGAGACTGGTGGGTCGCAGTTTTTGGTGGCCTGGATGGCAGAAGGAAGTCATTAAGTGGGTGCGCCAATGTACTATATGTGCTAGATCTAAGTCCTCACATACTCCTGCTGCGGGGTTACTTTGTCCTTTGGAGGTCCCCAGTGCTCCTTGGACACATTTGGCTATGGACTTTATAACTGACCTTCCCCCCTCTGAGGGTTTTACTGTCATCTGGGTGGTCGTGGACCGTTTTAGCAAGATGTGTCACTTGGTTCCCTTCGTCAAACTGCCCTGCGCTAAAACTCTCGCTAAGGCCTTTGTCAAGGAAATTGTCAGACTTCATGGCGTTCCTACTGACATTGTTTCTGATAGGGGTCCTCAGTTCGTGGCTCGTTTTTGGCGTGCCTTTTGTGACAGGTTGGGAATTCATTTGTCGTTTTCGTCCGGATATCATCCTGAATCTAATGGCCAGACAGAAAGGAAAAAACAGGATGTTGAGCAGTTCTTGCGTTGTTTTGTGGCAGACAATCAAGAGGGGTGGTCTGAGTTTCTGCCACTTGCCGAATTTGCTCTGAACAATCATACATCTTCTTCTGCTGGTTGTTCGCCTTTTTTTTGTTGTTCTGGGAGACATCCGTCGTTTGGGTCGTTCTCCAAGTTGGGATCTGCCGTGCCTGAGGAGGAGAATTTTTCCGGTGATTTGGAAAGAGTTTGGACGGATGTGCGTGGTAATCTTCAGGAGGCCAACAGAAAATCTAAAGACTACTTTGATAGGAAACGACAGGAGGTTTTGTTCGCTGTTGGTGACATGGTTTGGTTGTCCTCTAGGAATCTGCGGTTGAGGATTCCTTCTAAGAAATTGGGTCCCAAGTTTGTAGGGCCCTTTAAGGTGCTTCAGGTTGTCAACCAATCTGCTGTTAGGTTGGAGGTTCTTACCTCCTGGAGAATTAATCCGGTCTTTCATGTCTCTCTGTTAAAAAAAGCTGTTGTGTCGGATGGTGACGCCTCTGCCTCTGTTCCTCCGGTGGTGGAGGACGGGGAATATGAAATTTCTCGCATCCTTGACTCTAGACGGTATAGAGGTAGTTTGCAGTATCTTGTGGCCTGGAAAGGTTTCGGACCCGAGGATAACTCTTGGGTGAGGTCAGATGATGTTTCCGCATCCAGACTTATCAGAGCGTTTCACAGGAGATTTCCTGATAAGCCTGGTCCTAGGGGATCCGGAGGATCCTCTTAGAAGGGGGGGTACTGTTAGAACCTTGCTGTTAGGTTTTTTTTTTCCTTTGCTGGTCACATGACCTTGTTGGCCTATTTAATCCTGCTCCGCCCTTCTGGCTTTGCTGGACTTCATTGTATATCTACTTTCTAGCTAGCCTGTGCTCTGTATCTAGCTCTGTTAGTTTGCTTGGTCTATGGACCTCTATGTTCTATCTATTTTGTTTGTTCGTCTGTCTGCTACTATTTCTGTTAGGAGGTGTCCCATATTCCTCCCAGTCCTTAGTACTTGTAGGGATTCCCTCCCCACATCTATAGGTCTCCGTACAGACTAGATTAGGACTTTAGCAGGTCTGATCGCAGGATCAGGTTCCCTGTTACATCGTAGGGATTCAGCTGAGTCCTATAGTAGGGACAGATCTCCTCTCTTTCCTTAGCTTTGGTAGCAGAACACAACAACAATAATATATAAAATTTCAAATAAGGGTTAAACTTAGCTCAGTGAAGAGATCCTGTTTTGTGGTTTAGGTTCATAGGATAGGTCTCGTCTCTTCGCCTTTTTCTCTGTTAAATGACAGGGTTCATCAGCAGACTTATGTCCCTTCCTTGGCAAAATTCCCTATAGTACGGACAAAGGGATGCTGTCCATCCAGAGGAACATCTTCAAATTTGTTATGTTGGTGGGTTTTCTACCGTGAACTGCTTCAGGTCTTTTCACAACATTTCTATAGAATTTAAGGTCAGTACTTTGACTTGACCATTCCAAAACTTTAACTTTATCCTCTTTAACCATTCTTTTGTGGAACGACTTGTGTGCTTTTGGATCATGGTCTTGCTTCATGACCCACGTCTATTGAGATTAAGATCATGGACAGATGTCATGACATTTTCCTTTAGTGTTTTCAGTTATAATTTAGATTTCATTGTTCCATCAATGATGGCGAGTCATCGTGGCCCAGATGCAGCAAAACAGCCTCAAGCCATAATACTACCACCACTGTGTTTCACAGATGGTGCCAGGTTTTTATGCTGTAATACAGTGCTTTTCTTTATGCAAACATAACTCTTCTCATTTCAACCAAAAAGCTATATTTTGGTGTCATTCATCTTCAAACCATTCTTCCAATAGCCTCTGTGATTTTTTTGCAAACTGCTGACAAGCTGGTATGATCTTTTTGGAGAGCAGTAGCTTTCTCCTTGCAGTACTGTCATGCACACCTTTGTTCTTCACTGTCCAACTGATGGTGTACTCTTTAACATTAGCGAATGTGAGAGAGACCATTAGTTGCTTAGAGGTTACCTTTATGAACTCACAAACTATTATACACCTTGCTCTTGGTGTGATCTTTGCTGGTTGACCACTCCTGGGGGAGGTAATAATGGTTTTGAATTTCCTCCATTTGTACACAATCTGTCTGATTGATGGAGTCCAAACACTTTAGAGATTGTTTTGGAACTTTTTCAGCCTGATGAGCATCAAGAACTCTTCTTCTGAGGTCCTTAGAAATCTCCTTTGATAGTGCCATGATACATTTCCACAAACGAGTTGTGAAGATCAGATTTTAACAGATCCCTGTTCTTTAGCTAAAACAAGTCACCCACTTGCTCCTGAATGGCATGCCATTGATTGAAAACAGACTCTAATTTCACTTTCAAAACATCTGCTAATACTAAAGGCTCACATACTTTTGCCACTCACAGACAAGTGACATTCGATCATTTTCTCTCATTAAAAAAGTTACAAAGTCTGACTTTTGACTCTTGTTTCACTTCTTTTAATCTACTTTTAGGACATGTGTGAAAATCTGATGCTGCTTTAGGTCAAATTTATGCAAAAATATGGAAAATATAACAAACTTTCATGCATCACTGTAAATAAGAAGCCACCAAGAGGCACCTGTTATCTCTAGGATAAGAGTACGATGACCCTGGTTCTACATTTTCTCTGCAATGGCTTCTCTAGAGGAACTGTGGCATTATATTGTGGTTATTCAAACGAATGGCTGACTATGTAATACATTAAAACTCTAAGTCAATAGGAGCTGGAGCAACTCTTATAGAACATTGGTCTGTTCTAACTCATAAATGGGCATCCGAAGTGAGGACCCCACTCTGACATTTATATGCTCTTCTACTATGTAAAGTAGTTTAAAAAAATTGTACTAATATATTTACAGATACAATTACCTTGAATAAGGAGAAAAAAAATGTTAATAGCGCAATCACACTGATACATTTACACACTACATTGATTGTAAGATGCAATTAAAAATGCTTGCAACAAAGTAAACTTTGTATGTCCTTATTACAGTTACAGTACAATCCATACCTCTCTAATCCATTAATAGGTTAGCATAAATTTAGCCTAGTGGTTTGAAACCTTTTCTAAAGTCACCATTTAGACCAACTTTGAGACAAGGATTCCTCACAATACTTCTTTCAGGTTTGTTACTCAATTTAAAGCTTTAATGGCTTGAGCAATTTATTGGCTCACTTCTATTAGGATATAGTGAAGCTTTGTGTTTAGAGCACAACAATGTAGGAGGATACATACTGGGAAGTCAGTGTGACTTTTTTTTGGTATGAGTAGTTAGGATTGCCTGCAATTTTTCAGAGTATACGGGTGTTATTAATGGAGCCTTTTCTGAGCTGCTGGTTTCTGGGGTGGGGGCTGGGAATGATTTTTAATACATCGGCAGAGTAGATAGCAATGCAAGTGTAAATTATGTGACTGTAAGCCAGAATATTTCATATGCATGTAGTACATTTTTAAACAGGGACTTTATAATGGATATTAAGAACTACTTTGTATGCAAGAGTTTTAAAGGGGTTATCCAGGACTATTTTTTTATTTTTTTACTATGTGCAAAGAACTAACAGGCAGGTAGTTGCCAACTACCTGCCTGTTCTGTCCGGCGCCGCTATCTGTTAGCTCAGAGTGGTCACGGACCAATCTTGCTGGCGGTTCTGTGGCTTCCAGTGATGTCACGTTGACAGAGCAGCTGCATCTCTTCCTTTCTGTTGACAGGGCATTACTGCCGATGTCATGCTGATTGACAGCTGGCTCCTTGCTGCCTAACTGCGGGGAGCCGGCTGTCAATCAGCATGGCATCAGCAGTAAAGCTTCATTGATAGACCAGACCAGAAGAGGAAGAGCTACTCAATTGACATGAGGTCAAATGAAGTAGCAGAATTGCCGGCTGGGACGGTCAATGATTGCTCTGATACAGCGCCAGGCAGGACAGGCAGTTAGTAGTTAGCAACTATCTGCCTGTCAGTTCTTAGCCCCATAGGAAATAATAAAATAGACCCAGATAACCCCTTTAAGTCTCTTCGAACACTCATTTGCAAAGAAATTCTTGTAGCCTGCTGGCAGTGTCAGTGAAAGTAATAGACCTTCCATTCATCCCCTTCGCCATTTTGATGATTCTCCAGAGAACTTTCACATCAATTGACTTTTTATCTTTCTTACAATTCATACTAGGTCCTCAGATGTAAAATTCCACAGTTTTAGTTGTCCAACAGATCCATTGTTATGGAGATTTATTATACTGGTTACCCTGATTCTTCCAGAATAAACTGTTCAACCTTTGTTATAGATCTATACATTCTCCACTCTCTGCACCTTGTCTCATCTCTTATCTGCACCTAATCTCAAGAATGCTTTACTTTGGACCATCAGAAAAAGTTATATCATTAAATGTTTAACATGTTCTGTGCGTTTCGACATGGTATTTCTACACACAAACTCTTATATACCAATTCTCACTACTGTTGGCATACATACTGGCTAGGAGACTGGTTCATGAAGTAATATTTACATTGCTAAGTACCCTTGAGTCACTTCCCCTCACTCACTCCGTTTTAAGACTTTTTGTTCCAAGTTTTCGACTCATTATGTACATTTATTGCTTTTCCTGCTAGTAAAATGCTGAGGAACACGTTGGCCGTATATAATAGGTCATTTTTTGTAGGTTGATGGTATAATCTGATAGTCTCTGCTCTAGTATGCACATTATAAAGTCCCTGTATTAATTTACAGTACAAAATAACTTTTTTTTTCTGATTTAATTCAGACCCCAATTCATGTTCCCATTTAAGTGAATATTTATTGAACATAACTATTAAAATGCAAAAAGCATATTATAATAAGTTTCACTGAGACAATATTTTTCAGAATGAGCTGAGATACAGTAACACATGAAACAATATGACTAATATTAGCAGTAAACACAACTTTACCAGGCTAAAAGACATTTGTATCGTTTAACGTTTCTATAGTCAAAGACTTTGTGCTAAAAATGCCGTGAGTGGTAAATATATAGTTACTACAAACAATTCTTTAGATTTTTGCCCTTTGATGATGTTCAAATATCATATCCAAAGTAATCACTAACCGATCAGTGTTATGTTATCTTTGTGAGATCACATGTGAGTGCGTCACCTCAGGCGTAACAAATTCCTGCAGAAGTGGCATCACAAGGATAATGTATCACGAAGTGTCAAATGGTGGAATTATGCTTGTGAATATATGTGTAAATAACTTAGAAAGGATTCCATAAATCAAAATGTTAAAAACGTTGTCCACTATTATAAATAACTAGATGGTGGCCCGATTCTAACGCATCGGGTATTCTAGAATATGTATGTAGTTTCGGGCGTGACCAATCCACGAAGCAGGGTTTAAATTGCGCACCAATATCGCTGATTGGTTGCGCCCGGCCGGGCACGACCAATCAGCGAAGCGGGGTTTAAAGGGGTTGTCCACTACTTTAAATTAACCCCCCAATGTATCCCCCCCGGGGCCCCTAATGAATTTCGTAAATACCTCATGTTGCCAATACTGCCTGTGCGCGGCGCTATAGCCGGCCGGCTCAGGTCATCCAGAGAGGTGGGTATGTCACGACCAGCTAGTTCGTCCTTGATCCACCCAGAAAGGCCCTCCCAAAAGGTAGACACCAGATCCCCGTTGGTTCAGGCAAGTTTAGACGCGAGGGTGCGGAAACGCACCGCATACTGACCTACTGTTAGGCTGAGTTCACACGATGCATATTTAATGCGTTTCCGCGGCGTTTTTGCAGTTGCGTAAACGCCGCGGAAACGCATTAAAAACGCATGGTAGAAGGGCAGCAATGTTCCCCAATTGAAATCCGCATGTGCTGTGCCCATGATGCGGATTTTTCCGCAGCGTAAACGCTGCGCTCAAAAATCCGCAGCATGTCCATTAATTTTGCGTAAACGCGGCGTTTTCGCCACCATTGACTTGCATTAGAACGCGCCAATTCCGCAATACTGCATCTGTGCTTGCGTAATTGGTGCGTTCTAATGTGCGGATGGTACCCGGGTGTGGAGGAGAGGAGAGTCTCATCAACACCCAGGTACCATTAAAAAAGCTGTAAAAAAAGAATAAAATAAAAAATAAATGTATACTTACCATCTGTCGGCCCGCGCAGCTCTCCTGCTTGGTTCCCGGCACTTGCAGTGAGTTGAAGGACCTGCGCTGACGTCAGTGTCATGTGACGGGTCACGTGACGCTGACGTCGGCAGGTCTTTCAATTCAAAGTTGCCGGCAGCCGGGAGAACGGAGTGAGCAGGACAGCGCGGGCCATCAGAAGGTAAAGTATACATGTATTTTTTATTTTTACCATTCTCTCGGGTCACACTATATAAATCCATGCTGGTTGCATGGATTTATATAGTGTGACCTAGTTGTCAAGCACTTTCCAGGTGATGCTAAAATCGCTTGGAAAGCGCTTGTCAATCCACATGCGGAAACGCATGTGGAAACGCATGTGAATCCGCATGTATTCCGCAGGAAAAACGCATGCACAATCTGCATGCGTTTTTTCTGCCAGGTAGATGCAGAAATTTTCTGCTTCATTTCTGCATCGTGTGCACATACCCTGAAGTTCCCTTGGCGTAGACGAAGAAAAGAGGAAGCAGTCGAGGATGTGCGGCCGGGCTCATCGAAACCTCTCCGGAAGGCCGCAAGGAAAGCCTGGAGGTTGGACACCAGAGGATCCCCTCTCTCCCATAGGGGATTGAGCCATGCCAATGCCTCTCCGGTGAGACGAGACATGACAAATGCCACTTTAGTCCGTTCAGAAGCGAACTGATGAGCCAGGAGCTCAAAGTGGAGCGTGCACTGTTTGATGAAGCCCCGACATATAGCGGAGTCACCGCCAAAGCGTGGTGGAGCAGATAGTGCCACACCGCCACAGGGTTGAGGTGCCGCCGAAGCGGATGCCGCTTGGTTAGAGGCGGACACAGCCGGGGTGGACAGTGCATGCAAGCGGTAGTTAACAGACCACAGATAGGACAGGATTGTATCCTGTTGAGATCTCTGGTGGGACACCTCTTGGTACAGGTCTGAGAGCGAGGGAGCCTGGGAGCCACCAGATTCCTAGGCCTGTGCAAACTGTTACGGGTCCGGATGGTGGAACCACTGTGCCGTGGTACAAGGAGGGACCAGAGGGGCGTAACTAAGAGCCTACCCAGACCGACCCTGGCTACACAACGGCTTAGTCGACTCCGTGAACCAAGGAGGGAACCGGGAAGGGGGTCCAGGTGCCACTCTGGGACCGACCTCATGTGAGAGCAGGCGACTCCCACGGGACTGACAGCCAAAGCTGACAGGCACAGCAGATGAGTACAGTTGGAAGGCATGCAGGCGGCGCTGGTAGACAGACAGGCAGGCTCGGCTGGCAGGCTGACTGGCGGGCACGGTTGATAGGCTGGCGGGCACGGCTGAAAGACAAGCTGGCAGGCAGGACTGGGACCAGGGGGTTGGAGAGAGTGTTAGCACACAAACAACAACTTTCCACAGGCACCTCCATTTTGGGGGAGGTGCCTTAAATAGCAGATGTCCTCCGGCCATTGGCCAGGGACATCTTAGGACGGTGCGTGCGGCCCCTTTAAAAAGCAGGGAGCGCGCGCTCTCTAAGCACAGTGCCCGGGAATCTGCTCGCGGTGTGCGCACCCCGTGCAAGTGCAGCGTGGGAACCAGGAGGAGGAGTGGAAGAAGCTAGACCGGGGCCACCGCATTAAGGGGATCGGCGTCTGTCTGGCAGGAGGGAGAGACGCTGACGCTACACTGTAGTCCTGACATTTCAGCTGTATCACTGTCAACAAAGGCAGGGAGAAGAAGGGGGCCAGGGTCTGAGCTGTAGGGGGCATGTCATGTTAACATTGTTATTTTTAAACACATTGGGGCAGATTCATCAAAGTTTTTACACCAGAAAACTTCCGCAAAAGCTTTGAAAAGTTGTAATTTTTGGTGCAAGGGTGAGCTGCACAAAAATGTTGTGACTTTTGGCATTTTCATACCAATTTGAACAAGTGGACAGAAGCTTTGTTACGCCTGCCCATCAAATTTATCAAAAATTCTAACTTTTGTATGCCAGAAATACTACTCTAGTTCTTGACTGGAGTATAATTTCTAGCGCAGCACACAGAGGCACACACCACTTAGGAAAGTTTCTACTCCTGCAAGAGGATGTAGAGCAATTGTGCGCTACGCCAGTCTTAATGAATCAGCCCCAATATGTCTTTACATTATAAAAAAAATATCATAGAATCATAGAGTTGGAGGGGACCTCCTTGGTCATCTGGTCCAACCCCCTGCTCAAAGCAGGATTCACTAAATCATCTCAGACAGATGTCTGTCCAGCCTCTGTTTGAAAACGTCCATTGAACAGGAACTCACCACCTCTCGTGGCAGCCTGTTCCACTCATTGATCACCCTAACTGTCAAAAAGTTTTTTCTAATATCTAATCTGTGTCTCCTCCCATTCAGTTTCATCCCATTGCTTCTAGTCTTTCCTTGTGCAAATGAGAATAAAGATGATCCTTCTTCAATGTGACAGCCCTTGAGATATTTGTAGACAGCTATTAAGTCTCCTCTCTGTCTTCTTTTTTGCAAGCTAAACATTCCCAAATCCTGTAACCGTTCCTCATAGGACATGGTTTGCAGACCGGTCACCATTCTGGTCGCTCTTCTCTGAACTTGCTCTAGTTTGTCGATGTCTTTTTTAAAATGTGGTGCCCAAAACTGGACGCAGTATCCCAGATGAGGTCTGACCAAAGAGGAGTAAAGTCCGGTAATGACTTAACGTGATCTAGACTGTATGCTTCTGTTAATACATCCCAGAATTGTATTTGCCTTTTTTGCTGCTGCATCACACTGTTGACTCATGTTCAGTCTATGATCTATTAGTATACCTAAGTCTTTTTCACATGTACTGTTGCTTAGCTCTATTCCTCCCATTTTGTATATGCTTTTTTCATTTTTATTGCCCAGATGTAGTACTTTGCTTTTTTCCCTGTTAAAAAACATTCTGTTAGTTACTGCCCACTGCTCCAGTTTATTTAGGTCTTTTTGAATCCTCTCTCTCTCTTCTCTAGTGTTAGCTATCCCTCCTAGCTTTGTGTCATCAGCAAATTTAATCAGTTTACCCTCAATTCCTTCATCTAAATCATTGATAAAGATGTTGAACAATACAGGTCCCAGGACAGAGCCCTGTGGTACCCCACTTGAGACATTCATCCAACTGAATGTGAAGCCATTTACGACCACTCTTTGAGTCCGATCACTAAGCCAGTTATGAATCCACCTAACAGTTGCCTTGTCCATTCCATACTTGGTCATTTTTTCAATAAGGATGGTGTGAGATACTTTGTCAAATGCTTTGCTAAAGTCAAGATATACTATATCTACAGCATTTCCCTGATCCACCCAGTCAGTGATTCTGTCATAGAAGGAAATTAAGCTAGTCTGACATGACTTGTTAGTTACAAACCATGCTGACTCTGGTTAATCACTTCATTCTTATCCAGGTACTTACATACATGTTGTTTAATAATTTGTTCAAAGATCTTTCCTGGTATAGAAGTCAGACTCACCGGCCTATAGTTCCCTGGGTCCACCTTCTTCGCCTTTTTGAAGATAGGAACAACATTTGCTCTTCTCCAGTCTTCTGGGACTTCTCCTGTTCTCCAAGAATTTTCAAAGATTATGGAGAGTGGTTCTAAAATTTCTTCTAAGATCTCCTTCAGTACTCTGGGGTGTAATTCATCTGGACCTGGAGACTTGAACTCCTTTATGTTAGCTAAATATTCCCTCACAATCTCTCTGTTTACAGATAACTTGGATTCTTGTATTCCTTTAATAGGACAGTGAAAATCAGTTGAGGTTACATTTTCTTTCTGAGAGAAAACAGATGCAAAATAGGAATTAAAAAGTTCACCCTTCTCAACATCCTTTCTTACCATTTCACCATTTTCATCCTGTAAAAATCCTATAGCATCTTTGACTTTTCTTTTACTTTTGACATACCCCCAAAATCCTTTTTTATTGCTTTTGACATCTCTTGGAAGCCTTAATTCATTGTCAGCTTTAGCTAACCTGATACGTGCCCTGCAGGATCTGCAGACTGCATTATAATCTTCTTTAGATATGCCTCCCTCTTTCCATTCGATAAACATTTCTTTCTTTCTTTTTAGCATGTGTTTAAGTTCTGTGTTCATCCATCCTGGTTTCCTTAAATGCTTCCCATTCTTCCTACTTTTCGGGATTGTTAATGATTGCGCTTTGAGAATCTCATTTTTAAAAATTTCCCATCCTTCCTGGACATTTTTGTCCTTAAGGACATCCAGCCATTGGATCCCTCCTATTCTCTTTCTGAGTCGCTTAAAATCAGCCTTTCTGAAATCTAACCTTGAAGTTTGAGTCTTCACATGTCTTCCTCCTCTAGCTATCCAAAATTCTATAATAGCATGATCGCTGCCTCCTAGGGTCCCAGCCACTTTTACCTCCTCAACCATTTCATCCCTGTTTATAAGGATTAGATCTAATATGGCAAACCCTTTTTATTAAAAGCGCTCTGCTGCTCTTTGGAATATTAAGGCCATGTTCACACTGTGCGATCAAGCTGTGATTTTTCAAAATTGCTTTAAAATGCAGCAATTTTACTGCGAATTTGGAAAAACATGAAAAAAATACGCAGTGCATTTGAATCGTGTGAGCATGGCCTAAAAATAACACTTGAATGAGGAATTCACTAGTGTTTAGTAAAGATGAGCGGTGTTCGACTCGAACTGTTCACCTATCTCAAATTCAAGCTGTTTTGGGCGGTGTTCGAGCCGTTCGGCAAACACGAACGATTCGAAAAAAATTTGGCTGTTCGAGGTTATGTTCGATAACTGTTCGTGCACCAAAATCATAACTGGATTTTTTCTCAGTAATACTGAAAATTAATGTTAATACGCAGTTTGAGTGTACAGCGGGGCGGGGGGAGGGGCAGGGGATGGATCTCTGCAGGAATAATGAAGATCTCCATTTTTTTTTCTTTTTCCCGCATTTACAGTGGGGAGGTGCAATCTGTCAGCCTATCAGCAGCGCACACGGAGCGAAGTGCTTTTTTTCACACAAGCAAGGGCATGTGTCATTGGCAGTGTATGTCACATGTCCTTGCCCTATAAGACCCAGCCATTTTCCCCGTCGCCACAATTTCCTCACTGCTGCAGCTGCGTGTTAGACGGCACCGCTGTTGCTGTGTGCGCTATACCTTGTTAATTTCAAGCCAATTTTCGCACAAATCTACAGATAGCTTGGGAGTAGGGAAGAGTTGTGATTGCAGTCCTTTGAAGGACTAGGTTACATCATTTCCAACGACTTTTATCAGGCAGGTCTGTGCTCTTAAATAGATAGGTTGGGAGTAAAGACTAATTGTAATTGCAGTCCTTTTCAGGACTAAGTTACATCAGTTCCTATCAGCTTTTGCCAGGCAGGTCTGTGCCAGTGCTGTGCAAGTGTTTTTCACAGCATTTGGCTAAATCTAGCAAAGCAAATCCTTTTTGGCCTATTGCAGAGTGTGTTAGTCAGTGGAGTAGCCTATCTGTGTTGCAAGCTACACCACCTGTGTATAGAATACCAATTTTTTTACTGCACCTAGTGAAGTAAAACCTTTTGGGCATAGCATCATTCTATTAGTCTATCTATACTAACCTCCACCAGGTTGCAAATTCAATATAATATTTTTCTGCATCGAGCTCTGAAAAAATATTTCGGCTTCTAGCAGTGTGTGGGACTTGTTCTATTAGTCCATCTATACTGACCTCCATCAGGTTGCAAATTCAATATCATTTTTATCTGCATCTAACCCAGCCAATACTTTTGGCCTAATACCACAGTTTGGCCACTCAGCTCTGCTCGGTTCCCATCCATTGTTTTTTTGTGCAAACAACTCCAGAGTTGTGAATTAGTTAACCACCAAAATGAGTGGAAAAAGGCCTGCTGCTGGTGGAAAGGGGAATAGGCGTGTTGGGAAGGGGAAAAAAAGGTTGTGTCCGTAGGGTAGGTGTTAAAGCAACAGTAACATCTGCAGAAGAAAGACCATCTTCCAGCCAAACTAAAATGTCTACTTCTTTTAGCGGACAATGTGATAAGATCCCTTTCTTACGGCCACGCCAATCGCTGCAAATTACAGATGAGGCACAAAAAACAGCAGGTGCTTCAACGGATATCAAGTGCTCCTTTAAGTGGGCTCTCCTCCACATCAACTTCAACATCACAAATACACCAGTCCTCAGAGGTGTCACCCCAATCGCACTTGCTTCCTCACAGCTCCCAAGTCTCCAGCTGCCCGTCTGAGTATGGGGTAGAACAGATGGTTGAGGCTGCAGAGCTGTTTACTCATACTATAGCCTGGGAATCAGAGCTTCTGTGAATCCAGACGAGGAAATGATCTGCACTGATGCCCAGAATCTTTATGAGTCGGATCCAGGGCCAGACGCAGAAGATTCTGACCATAATGTAGACCCTCATTCCCAAACTGTAACTCCTGTTGGTGGAGACAATAAGGAAGACGATGATATGACTCAAATACCTGATTGGAGCGACAACTTTAGTTTTTTGTCACGGCAGGAACAGGATGGCTCTGAGGACGACGGATGTGATAACACACAGGGTGATGATGATGAGGTTGGAGATCCCACTTACTGTCAACCCACAGTCAGCCAAGAGATGAGGTCAGCAGAGGAGGTGGAGGAGGATGCTAGTGACGACGAGGTCAGGTTGCGCCTTCCTGGACAGAGACGTAGTACTGGAATCACGTCAACAACTGCATCCTCAAACACAACTCTGCCTCTGACCACAAGTCGTGGTGGCTCTTCAGGTCACATGGGTGCTAAGCCTTGCATAGCCTGGGCATTTTTTCAGATCGATGAAGATGACCCAACTCGTGTGATCTGTAACATTTGTCAGCAAAAGCTAAGTAGAGGCCAAAAAATACATAGTTTGAGTACTTCATGCATGAACCGGCACATGGACATGAAGCATAAGTTGCAGTGGGAAGCTCACTGTGCTACAATGCGGCCTAGCCGGCCGGGCCAACCACCGTCTGCCACATCTTGTGCATCCGCGGCCTCTTCATCCTCTGTGACTTGGGGGACAGCAGTCACACCTGTTTTGGGACGCAGACCTGCCACCTCTTTACCCGCAACAGCCAGCGTGATTGGCAGGTCATCATTTTCTTTGGAGGTGGAAACACCAGCTGGTGTTGAGCGCTGTCCGACATCGATAGCACCACCTTTGGATCAAGGCAACCTAACATGTCCGCCTGCATCTTCTTCACAGACCGGCAGTTTGCCGGGGACACCCTTCTCAACCCCGTCTAAGCACAACAGCCAGCCCTCGGTCCCTCAGATGTGGACAAGTAAAAGACCATTTCCTCCTAGCCATGAGAAAGCTAAGAGGTTGAATTTCACCATCTGCAAGCTCTTGGCTACAAAAATGCTTCCTTTCCGCCTGGTGGACACAGAGGATTTTCGAGACCTTATGTCCGTCGCAGTGCCCCAGTACCGGATGCCCAGTCGGCACTACTTCTCAAAGAAAGGTGTGCCTGCGCTCTACCAGCATGTCGCACACAACATCACCGCTTCTTTGAGAAACTCTGTGTGTGACAGGGTGCATTTCACCACAGACACTTGGACGAGTAGGCATGGACAGGGGCGTTACTTGTCGCTGACTGGGCACTGGGTAACTATGGTGACAGCAGGACAAGGGGCTGCTGTCCAAGTCTTGCCGTCCCCACGAGTTGTGCGTCAATCCTCTTTGTCTCAAAGTTCCTCCACTGCTTCTGCCTCCTCAACCTCTTCTCGGTCCTCCACCTGCACCCAAAGCCTGTCTGGTCATGCCACAAGCTTTCTAACTGCGCAGAAGGGATCCTGCACACCTCCTTACTATGCTGGCAGGAGGGCTCAACGTCATCAGGCGGTTTTTACTTTGAAATGTCTGGAAAATGTGAGTCACACAGCTGAGGAGTTGTGGTCAGCTCCGGAGAACCAATTTCATGAATGGTTGTCTCCACTGGACTTGAAACCAGGGAAGGCCGTGTGCGACAATGCTGCAAACCTGGGTGCGGGCCTTCGCCGGGGCAATGTCACACACGTGCCTTGTATGGCTCACGTGTTGAACCTGGTTGTCCAGCAATTTTTAGCTCACTATCCCGGACTAGATGGCCTTCCGGTAATTTACATGCTGGAGCACATGTTAAACAGAATTCGGAGTCAGGTGGTGGCACAAGAGGAGGTGGAGGAAGTAGAGGAGGAGGAGTTGTATGCGGAAGGGCTAACATCTGCAAGGTCCAGATGGTCGGCAGCACCAAGGCGGCAGGCATGTGAGGGTGGGGGAGATGGTTTTACCAGGGCGCATGGTAGCAGCCAAACTAGTGAGGAAGGTGCAGGAGCCCAGGAAGAAGTGGAGGACGAACTGATGGAAGACTCATCAGATGAGGGAGACCTTGATCACATTTCTGTTGTGCGAGGTTGGGGGGAGAGGACAGAGGAAGGAAGCATGATTGTTACCTCGCCACCAACACAACAGGGACTTGGTGCTCCTGGATGCGCAAGACACATGAGTGCCTTCTTGCTGCACTACCTGCAACATGATCCTCGAATTGTGAGAATTAGAAATAATCCTGACTACTGGTTTGCCACACTGTTAGATCCCCGGTGCAAAAGTAAATTTGCAGAAATTATTCCTGCCATAGAAAGGGATGCACGCATGCAGGAGTATCAGCAGAGACTGTTGCAGAATCTTACATGTGCTTTTCCACAAAACACCAGTGGTGCACGTAGTGAATCTCACAGTTCCAACTTGCCAACCGTGGGACCGTCGAGTGTTCAGCACTC